>NW_028127962.1:0-600000 GCF_965231255.1 Vanellus vanellus
CAAAAGCACCTGTTTTCGCTTTCGGCAACCTCAGGGAGCAAAAAAGACAAACGTCCAGCTTTTGCTGCCACAGCAATGGTGCCAGCGGGGAAAAGTAATGCTGGTTCTCACTGCCTCCTGGAACCCTTTCAAATGCCCCAGACAATTTGGCCCCCTCTGCTTTCTTGCGGACTCCATCCTCAAAAGCACTGTTTTCAATTTCGGCATCCTGAGGAGCAAAAAAGACAAACGTCCAGGTTTTTGCTGCCACAGCAAAGGTTCCAGCGGGGAAAAGTAATGCTGGGTTCTCACTGCCTCCTGGAACCCTTTCAAATGCCCCAGACAAATTTGGCCCTCTCTGCTTTCCTGCGGACTCCATCCTCAAAAGCACCTTTTTTCGCTTTCGGCAACCTCCGGAGCAAAAAAGACAAACGTCCAGGTTTTGCTGCCTCAGGAAAGGTGCCAGCGGGGAAAAGTGATGCTGGTCCTCACTGCCTCCTGGAACCCCTTCAAATGCCCCAGACAATTTGGCCCTCTCTGCTTTCCTGCGGACTCCATCCTCAAAAGCGCCTTTTTCACTTTCGGCGCCTTCCGGTGGTAAAAAGACAAACGTCCAGCTTTTGCTGCCACAGCAAAGGTGCCAGCAGGGAAAAGTAATGCTGGTTCTCACTGCCTCCTGGAACCCTTTCAAATGCCCCAGAGAATTTGGCCCTCTCTGCTTTCCTGCGGACTCCATCCTCAAAAGCACCTGTTTTCGCTTTCGGCTGCCTCCGGAGCAAAAAAGACAAACGTCCAGCTTTTGCTGCCACAGCAAAGGTGCCAGCGGGGAAAAGTAATGCTGGTCCTCATTGCCTCCTGGAACCCCTTTCAAATGCCCCAGACAAATTTGGCCCTCTCTGCTTTCCTGCGGACTCCATCCTCAAAAGCACCTTTTTTCGCTTTTGGCATCCTCAGGAGCAAAAAGACAAACGTCCAGCTTTGCTGCCACAGCAAAGGTGCCAGCGGGGAAAAGTATGCTGATTCTCACTGCCTCCTGGAACCCTTTCAAATGCCCCAGACAATTGGCCCTCTCTGCTTTCCTGCGGACTCCATCCTCAAAAGCACCTGTTTTCGCTTTCGGCAGCCTCCGGAGCAAAAAAAGACAAACGTCCAGCTTTTGCTGCCACAGCAAAGGTGCCAGCGGGCAAAAGTAATGCTGGTCCTCATAGCCTCCTGGAACCCTTTCAAATGCTTCAGACAATTTGGCCCTCTCTGCTTTCCTGCGGACTCCATCCTCAAAAGCACCTGTTTTCGCTTTTGGCATCCTGAGGAGCAAAAAAAAAAAAACTTCCAGCTTTTGCTGCCACAGCAAAGGTGCCAGCGGGGAAAAGTAATGCTGGTTCTCACTGCCTCCTGGAACCCTTTCAAATGCCACAGACAATTTGGCCCTCTCTGCTTTCCTGCGGACTCCATCCTCAAAAGCACTTTTTTCGCTTTCGGCAACCTCCGGAGCAAAAAAGACAAACGTCCAGGTTTTGCTGCCTCAGCAAAGGTGCCAGCGGGGAAAAGTGATGCTGGTCCTCACTGCCTCCTGGAACCTCTTCAAATGCCCCAGACAATTTTGGCCCTCTCTGCTTTCCTGCGGACTCCATCCTTCAAAAGCGACTTTTTCACTTTTGGCGCCCTCCGGTGATAAAAGACAAACGTCCAGCTTTTGCTGCCACAGCAAAGGTGCCAGCGGGGAAAAGTGATGCTGGTCCTCATTGCCTCCTGGAACCCTTTCAAATGCCCCAGACAATTTGGCCCTCTCTGCTTTCTGCGGACTCCATCCTCAAAAGCACCTGTTTTCGCTTTCGGCAACATCCGGAGCAAAAAAGACAAACGTCCAGCTTTTGCTGCCACAGCAAAGGTGCCAGCGGGGAAAAGTAATGCTGGTTCTCACTGCCTCCTGGAACCCCTTCAAATGCCCCACACAATTTGGCCCTCTCTGCTTTCTGCGGACTCCATCCTCAAAAGCACCTGTTTTCGCTTTCGGCAACCTCAGGAGCAAAAAAGACAAACGTCCAGCTTTTGCTGCCACAGCAATGGTGCCAGCGGGGAAAAGTAATGCTGGTTCTCACTGCCTCCTGGAACCCTTTCAAATGCCCCAGACAATTTGGCCCTCTCTGCTTTCCTGCGGACTCCATCCTCAAAAGCACCTTTTTCGTTTTTGGCAACCTGAGGGGCAAAAAAGACAAACGTCCAGCTTTTGCTGCCACAGCAAAGGTGCCAGCGGGGAAAAGTGATGCTGGTCCTCATTGCCTCCTGGAACCTCTTCAAATGCCACAGACAATTTGGCCCTCTCTGCTTTCCTGCGGAGTCCATCCTCAAAAGCACCTGTTTTCGCTTTCGGCAACCTCCGGAGCAAAAAAGACAAACGTCCAGCTTTTGCTGCCTCAGCAAAGGTGCCAGCGGGGAAAAGTGATGCTGGTCCTCACTTCCTCCTGGAACCCCTTTAAATGCCCCAGACAATTTGGCCCTCTCTGCTTTCCTGCGGACTCCATCCTCAAAAGCACCTGTTTTCACTTTCGGCGCCCTCCGGTGGTAAAAAGACAAACGTCCAGCTTTTGCTGCCACAGCAAAGGTGCCAGCGGGGAAAAGTAATGCTGGTTCTCACTGCCTCCTGGAACCCTTTCAAATGCCCCAGACAATTTGGCCCTCTCTGCTTTCCTGCGGACTCCATCCTCAAAAGCACCTGTTTTCGCTTTCGGCAACCTCCGGAGCAAAAAAGACAAACGTCCAGCTTTTGCTGCCACAGCAAAGGTGCCAGCGGGGAAAAGTAATGCTGGTTCTCACTGCCTCCTGGAACTCTTTCAAATGCCCCAGACAATTTGGCCCTCTCTGCTTTCCTGCGGACTCCATCCTCAAAAGCACCTTTTTTCGCATTCGGCAACCTCCGGAGCAAAAAAGACAAACGTCCAGCTCTTGCTGCCACAGCAAAGGTGCCAGCGGGGAAAAGTAATGCTGGTCCTCATTGCGTCCTGGAACTCTTTCAAATGCCCCACACAATTTGGCCCTCTCTGCTTTCCTGCGGACTCCATCCTCAAAAGCACCTTTTTTCGCTTTCGGCAGCCTCCGGAGCAAAAAAGACAAACATCCAGCTTTTGCTGCCACAGCAATGGTGCCAACGGGGAAAAGTAATGCTGGTCCTCATAGCCTCCTGGAACCCTTTCAAATGCCCCAGACAATTTGGCCCTCTCTGCTTTCCTGCGGACTCCATCCTCAAAAGCACCTGTTTTCACTTTCTGCATCCTGAGGAGCAAAAAAGACAAACGTCCAGCTTTTACTGCCACAGCAAAGGTGCCAGCGGGCAAAAGTAATGCTGGTTCTCACTGCCTCCTGGAACCCTTTCAAATGCCACAGACAATTTGGCCCTCTGTGCTTTCCTGCGGACTCCATCCTCAAAAGCACCTGTTTTCGCTTTCAGCAACCTCCGGAGCAAAAAAGACAAACGTCCAGCTTTTGCTGCCACAGCAAAGGTGCCAGCGGGGAAAAGTAATGCTGGTTCTCACTGCCTCCTGGAACTCTTTCAAATGCCCCAGACAATTTGGCCCTCTCTGCTTTCCTGCAGACTCCATCCTCAAAAGCGCCTGTTTTCGCTTTCGGCAGCGTCCGGAGCAAAAAAGACAAACGTCCAGCTTTTGCTGCCACAGCAAAGGTGCCAGCGGGGAAAAGTAATGCTGATTCTCACTGCCTCCTGGAACCCTATCAAATGCCCCACACAATTTGGCCCTCTCTGCTTTCCTGCAGACTCCATCCTCAAAAGCACCTGTTTTCGCTTTCGGCAACCTCAGGAGCAAAAAAGACAAACGTCCAGCTTTTGCTGCCACAGCAAAGGTGCCAGCGGGGAAAAGTAATGCTGGTTCTCACTGCCTCCTGGAACCCTTTCAAATGCCCCACACAATTTGGCCCTCTCTGCTTTCCTGCGGACTCCATCCTCAAAAGCACCTGTTTTCGCTTTCGGCAGCCTCCGGAGCAAAAAAGACAAACGTCCAGGTTTTGCTGCCACAGCAAAGGTGCCAGCGGGGAAAAGTAATGCTGGTTCTCACTGCCTCCTGGAACCCTTTCAAATGCCCCACACAATTTGGCCCTCTCTGCTTTCCTGCGGACTCCATCCTCAAAAGCGCCTTTTTTCACTTTCGGCGCCCTCCGGTGGTAAAAAGACAAACGTCCAGCTTTTGCTGCCACAGCAAAGGTGCCAGCGGGGAAAAGTAATGCTGGTTCTCACTGCCTCCTGGAACCCTTTCAAATGCCCCAGACAATTTGGCCCTCTCTGCTTTCCTGCGGACTCCATCCTCAAAAGCACCTGTTTTCGCTTTCTGCAGCCTCCGGAGCAAAAAAGACAAACGTCCAGCTTTTACTGCCACAGCAAAGGTGCCAGCGGGGAAAAGTAATGCTGGTTCTCACTGCCTCCTGGAACCCTTTCAAATGCCACAGACAATTTGGCCCTCTTTGCTTTCCTGCGGACTCCATCCTCAAAAGCACCTGTTTTCGCTTTCGGCAGCCTCCGGAGCAAAAAAGACAAACGTCCATGTTTTGCTGCCACAGCAAAGGTGCCAGCGGGGAAAAGTAATGCTGGTTCTCACTGCCTCCTGGAACCCTTTCAAATGCCCCACACAATTTGGCCCTCTCTGCTTTCCTGCGGTCTCCATCCTCAAAAGCACCTTTTTTCGCTTTCGTCAACCTCCGGAGCAAAAAAGACAAACGTCCAGCTTTTGCTGCCACAGCAAAGGTGCCAGCGGGCAAAAGTAATGCTGGTTCTCACTGCCTCCTGGAACCCTTTCAAATGCCCCAGACAATTTGGCCCTCTCTGCTTTCCTGCGGACTCCATCCTCAAAAGCACCCGTTTTCGCTTTCTGCAGCCTCCGGAGCAAAAAAGACAAACGTCCAGCTTTTACTGCCACAGCAAAGGTGCCAGCGGGGAAAAGTAATGCTGGTTCTCACTGCCTCCTGGAACCCTTTCAAATGCCACAGACAATTTGGCCCTCTCTGCTTTCCTGCGGACTCCATCCTCAAAAGCACCTGTTTTCGCTTTCGGCAGCCTCCGGAGCAAAAAAGACAAACTTCCATGTTTTGCTGCCACAGCAAAGGTGCCAGCGGGGAAAAGTAATGCTGGTTCTCACTGCCTCCTGGAACCCTTTCAAATGCCCCACACAATTTGGCCCTCTCTGCTTTCCTGCGGTCTCCATCCTCAAAAGCACCTTTTTTCGCTTTCGTCAACCTCCGGAGCAAAAAAGACAATCGTCCAGCTTTTGCTGCCACAGCAAAGGTGCCAGCGGGGAAAAGTGATGCTGGTCCTCATTGACTCCTGGAACCTCTTCAAATGCCACAGACAATTTGGCCCTCTCTGCTTTCCTGCGGACTCCATCCTCAAAAGCACCTGTTTTCGCTTTCCGCAGCCTCCGGAGCAAAAAAGACAAACGTCCAGGTTTTGCTGCCACAGCAAAGGTGCCAGTGGGGAAAAGTAATGCTGGTTCTCACTGCCTCCTGGAACTCTTTCAAATGCCCCATACAATTTGGCCCTCTCTGCTTTCCTGCGGACTCCATCCTCAAAAGCACCTGTTTTCGCTTTCGGCAGCCTCCGGAGCAAAAAAGACAAACGTCCAGCTTTTGCTGCCACAGCAAAGGTGCCAGCGGGGAAAAGTAATGCTGGTTCTCACTGCCTCCAGGAACCCCTTCAAATGCCCCATACAATTTGGCCCTCTCTGCTTTCCTGCGGACTTCATCCTCAAAAGCGCCTTTTTTCACTTTCGGCGCCCTCCGGTGGTAAAAAGACAAACGTCCAGCTTTTGCTGCCACAGCAAAGGTGCCAGCGGGGAAAAGTAATGCTGGTTCTCACTGCCTCCTGGAACCCTTTCAAATGCCACAGACAATTTGGCCCTCTCTGCTTTCCTGCGGACTCCATCCTCAAAAGCACCTGTTTTCGCTTTCCGCAGCCTCCGGAGCAAAAAAGACAAACGTCCAGGTTTTGCTGCCACAGCAAAGGTGCCAGCGGGGAAAAGTAATGCTGGTTCTCACTGCCTCCTGGAACTCTTTCAAATGCCCCATACAATTTGGCCCTCTCTGCTTTCCTGCGGACTCCATCCTCAAAAGCACCTGTTTTCGCTTTCGGCAGCCTCCGGAGCAAAAAAGACAAACGTCCAGCTTTTGCTGCCACAGCAAAGGTGCCAGCGGGGAAAAGTAATGCTGGTTCTCACTGCCTCCAGGAACCCCTTCAAATGCCCCATACAATTTGGCCCTCTCTGCTTTCCTGCGGACTCCATCCTCAAAAGCACCTGTTTTCACTTTCGGCAACCTCCGGAGCAAAAAAGACAAACGTCCAGGTTTTGCTGCCACAGCAAAGGTGCCAGCGGGGAAAAGTAATGCTGGTTCTCACTGCCTCCTGGAACCCTTTCAAATGCCAAAGACAATTTGGCCTTCTCTGCTTTCCTGCGGACTCCATCCTCAAAAGCACCTGTTTTCACTTTCTGCATCCTGAGGAGCAAAAAAGACAAACGTCCAGGTTTTGCTGCCTCAGCAAAGGTGCCAGCGGGGAAAAGTGATGCTGGTCCTCACTGCCTCCTGGAACCCCTTCAAATGCCCCAGACAATTTGGCCCTCTCTGCTTTCCTGCGGACTCCATCCTCAAAAGCGCCTTTTTTCACTTTCGGCGCCCTCCGGTGGTAAAAAGACAAACGTCCAGCTTTTGCTGCCACAGCAAAGGTGCCAGCGGGGAAAAGTAATGCTGGTTCTCACTGCCTCCTGGAACCCTTTCAAATGCCACAGACAATTTGGCCCTCTGTGCTTTCCTGCGGACTCCATCCTCAAAAGCACCTGTTTTCGCTTTCTGCAGCCTCCGGAGCAAAAAAGACAAACGTCCAGCTTTTACTGCCACAGCAAAGGTGCCAGCGGGGAAAAGTAATGCTGGTTCTCACTGCCTCCTGGAACCCTTTCAAATGCCACAGGTAATTTGGCCCTCTCTGCTTTCCTGCGGACTCCATCCTCAAAAGCACCTGTTTTCGCTTTCGGCAGCCTCCGGAGCAAAAAAGACAAACGTCCAGGTTTTGCTGCCACAGCAAAGGTGCAAGCGGGGAAAAGTAATGCTGGTTCTCACTGCCTCCTCGAACCCTTTCAAATGCCCCACACAATTTGGCCCTCTCTGCTTTCCTGCGGACTCCATCCTCAAAAGCGCCTTTTTTCACTTTCGGCGCCCTCCGGTGGTAAAAAGACAAACGTCCAGCTTTTGCTGCCACAGCAAAGGTGCCAGCGGGGAAAAGTAATGCTGGTTCTCACTGCCTCCTGGAACCCTTTCAAATGCCCCAGACAATTTGGCCCTCTCTGCTTTCCTGCGGACTCCATCCTCAAAAGCACCTGTTTTCGCTTTCTGCAGCCTCCGGAGCAAAAAAGACAAACGTCCAGCTTTTACTGCCACAGCAAAGGTGCCAGCGGGGAAAAGTAATGCTGGTTCTCACTGCCTCCTGGAACCCTTTCAAATGCCACAGACAATTTGGCCCTCTCTGCTTTCCTGCGGACTCCATCCTCAAAAGCACCTGTTTTCGCTTTCGGCAGCCTCCGGAGCAAAAAAGACAAACGTCCAGGTTTTGCTGCCACAGCAAAGGTGCCAGCGGGGAAAAGTAATGCTGGTTCTCACTGCCTCCTGGAACCCTTTCAAATGCCCCACACAATTTGGCCCTCTCTGCTTTCCTGCGGACTCCAACCTCAAAAGCACCTTTTTTCGCTTTTGGCAACCTCAGGAGCAAAAAAGACAAACGTCCAGCTTTTGCTGCCACAGCAAAGGTGCCAGCGGGGAAAAGTAATGCTGGTTCTCACTGCCTCCTGGAACCCCTTCAAATGCCACAGACAATTTGGCCCTCTCTGCTTTCCTGCGGACTCCATCCTCAAAAGCACCTGTTCTCGCTTTCGGCAACCTCCGGAGCAAAAAATACAATCGTCCAGCTTTTGCTGCCACAGCAAAGGTGCCAGCGGGGAAAAGTGATGCTAGTCCTCATTGACTCCTGGAACCTCTTCAAATGCCACAGACAATTTGGCCCTCTCTGCTTTCCTGCGGACTCCATCCTCAAAAGCGCCTTTTTTCACTTTCGGCGCCCTCCGGTGGTAAAAAGACAAACGTCCAGCTTTTGCTGCCACAGCAAAGGTGCCAGCGGGGAAAAGTAATGCTGGTTCTCACTGCCTCCTGGAACCCTTTCAAATGCCACAGACAATTTGGCGCTCTCTGCTTTCCTGCGGACTCCATCCTCAAAAGCACCTGTTTTCGCTTTCGGCAACCTCCGGAGCAAAAAAGACAAACGTCCAGGTTTTGCTGCCACAGCAAAGGTGCCAGCGGGGAAAAGTAATGCTGGTTCTCACTGCCTCCTGGAACCCTTTCTAATGCCCCACACAATTTGGCCCTCTCTGCTTTTTTGCGGAATCCATCCTCAAAAGCATCTTTTTTCGCTTTTGGCAACCTCAGGAGCAAAAAAGACAAACGTCCAGCTTTTGCTGCCACAGCAAAGGTGCCAGCGGGGAAAAGTAATGCTGGTTCTCACTGTCTCCTGGAACCCTGTCAAATGCCCCACACAATTTGGCCCTCTCTGCTTTCCTGCGGACTCCATCCTCAAAAGCACCTGTTTTCACTTTCGGCAACCTCCGGAGCAAAAAAGACAAACGTCCAGCTTTTGCTGCCACAGCAAAGGTGCCAGCGGGGAAAAGTGATGGTGGTCCTCATTGCCTCCTGGAACCTCTTCAAATGCCACAGACAATTTGGCCCTCTCTGCTTTCCTGCGGACTCCATCCTCAAAAGCACCTGTTTTCGCTTTCGGCAACCTCCGGAGCAAAAAAGAAAAACGTCCAGGTTTTGCTGCCTCAGCAAAGGTGCCAGCGGGGAAAAGTGATGCTGGTCCTCACTGCCTCCTGGAACATCTTCAAATGCCCCAGACAATTTGGCCCTCTCTGCTTTCCTGCGGACTCCATCCTCAAAAGCGCCTTTTTTCACTTTCGGCGCCCTCCGGTGGTAAAAAGACAAACGTCCAGGTTTTGCTGCCACAGCAAAGGTGCCAGCGGGGAAAAGTAATGCTGGTTCTCACTGCCTCCTGGAACCCTTTCAAATGCCTCAGACAATTTGGCCCTCTCTGCTTTCCTGCGGACTCCATCCTCAAAAGCACCTGTTTTCGCTTTCGGCAGCCTCCGGAGCAAAAAAGACAAACGTCCAGGTTTTGCTGCCACAGCAAAGGTGCCAGCGGGGAAAAGTAATGCGGTTCTCACTGCCTCCTGGAACCCTTTCAAAATGCCCCCACACAATTTGGCCCTCTCTGCTTTCCTGCGGACTCCAACCTCAAAAGCACCTTTTTTCGCTTTTGGCAACCTCCGGAGCAAAAAAGACAAACGTCCAGCTTTTGCTGCCACAGCAAAGGTGCCAGCGGGGAAAAGTAATGCTGGTTCTCACTGCCTCCTGGAACCCCTTCAAATGCCACAGACAATTTGGCCCTCTCTGCTTTCCTGCGGACTCCATCCTCAAAAGCACCTGTTTTCGCTTTCGGCAACCTCCGGAGCAAAAAATACAATCGTCCAGCTTTTGCTGCCACAGCAAAGGTGCCAGCGGGGAAAAGTGATGCTAGTCCTCATTGACTCCTGGAACCTCTTCAAATGCCACAGACAATTTGGCCCTCTCTGCTTTCCTGCGGACTCCATCCTCAAAAGCGCCTTTTTTCACTTTCGGCGCCCTCCGGTGGTAAAAAGACAAACGTCCAGCTTTTGCTGCCACAGCAAAGGTGCCAGCGGGGAAAAGTAATGCTGGTTCTCACTGCCTCCTGGAACCCTTTCAAATGCCACAGACAATTTGGCGCTCTCTGCTTTCCTGCGGACTCCATCCTCAAAAGCACCTGTTTTCGCTTTCGGCAGCCTCCGGAGCAAAAAAGACAAACGTCCAGGTTTTGCTGCCACAGCAAAGGTGCCAGCGGGGAAAAGTAATGCTGGTTCTCACTGCCTCCTGGAACCCTTTCTAATGCCCCACACAATTTGGCCCTCTCTGCTTTTTTGCGGAATCCATCCTCAAAAGCATCTTTTTTCGCTTTTGGCAACCTCAGGAGCAAAAAAGACAAACGTCCAGCTTTTGCTGCCACAGCAAAGGTGCCAGCGGGGAAAAGTAATGCTGGTTCTCACTGTCTCCTGGAACCCTTTCAAATGCCCCACACAATTTGGCCCTCTCTGCTTTCCTGCGGACTCCATCCTCAAAAGCACCTGTTTTCACTTTCGGCAACCTCCGGAGCAAAAAAGACAAACGTCCAGCTTTTGCTGCCACAGCAAAGGTGCCAGCGGGGAAAAGTGATGGTGGTCCTCATTGCCTCCTGGAACCTCTTCAAATGCCACAGACAATTTGGCCCTCTCTGCTTTCCTGCGGACTCCATCCTCAAAAGCACCTTTTTCGCTATCGGCAACCTCCGGAGCAAAAAAGAAAAACGTCCAGGTTTTGCTGCCTCAGCAAAGGTGCCAGCGGGGAAAAGTGATGCTGGTCCTCACTGCCTCCTGGAACATCTTCAAATGCCCCAGACAATTTGGCCCTCTCTGCTTTCCTGCGGACTCCATCCTCAAAAGCGCCTTTTTTCACTTTCGGCGCCCTCCGGTGGTAAAAAGACAAACGTCCAGGTTTTGCTGCCACAGCAAAGGTGCCAGCGGGGAAAAGTAATGCTGGTTCTCACTGCCTCCTGGAACCCTTTCAAATGCCTCAGACAATTTGGCCCTCTCTGCTTTCCTGCGGACTCCATCCTCAAAAGCACCTGTTTTCGCTTTCCGCAGCCTCCGGAGCAAAAAAGACAAACGTCCAGCTTTTACTGCCACAGCAAAGGTGCCAGCGGGGAAAAGTAATGCTGGTTCTCACTGCCTCCTGGAACCCTTTCAAATGCCACAGACAATTTGGCCCTCTCTGCTTTCCTGCGGACTCCATCCTCAAAAGCACCTGTTTTCGTTTTCGGCAGCCTCCGGAGCAAAAAAGACAAACGTCCAGCTTTTGCTGCCACAGCAAAGGTGCCAGCGGGGAAAAGTAATGCTGGTTCTCACTGCCTCCTGGAACCCTTTCAAATGCCCCACACAATTTGGCCCTCTCTGCTTTCCTGCGGTCTCCATCCTCAAAAGCACCTTTTTTCGCTTTCGTCAACCTCCGGAGCAAAAAAGACAAACGTCCAGCTTTTGCTGCCACAGCAAAGGTGCCAGCGGGCAAAAGTAATGCTGGTTCTCACTGCCTCCTGGAACCCTTTCAAATGCCACAGACAATTTGGCCCTCTCTGCTTTCCTGCGGACTCCATCCTCAAAAGCACCTGTTTTCGCTTTCGGCAACCTCCGGAGCAAAAAAGACAATCGTCCAGCTTTTGCTGCCACAGCAAAGGTGCCAGCGGGAAAAGTGATGCTGGTCCTCATTGACTCCTGGAACCCTCTTCAAATGCCACAGACAATTTGGCCCTCTCTGCTTTCCTGCGGACTCCATCCTCAAAAGCACCTGTTTTCGCTTTCAGCAGCCTCCGGAGCAAAAAAGACAAACGTCCAGCTTTTGCTGCCACAGCAAAGGTGCCAGCGGGGAAAAGTAATGCTGGTTCTCACTGCCTCCTAGAACCCCTTCAAATGCCCCATACAATTTGGCCCTCTCTGCTTTCCTGTGGACTCCATCCTCAAAAGCACCTGTTTTCACTTTCTGCATCCTGAGGAGCAAAAAAGACAAACGTCCAGCTTTTGCTGCCACAGCAAAGGTGCCAGCGGGGAAAAGTAATGCTGGTTCTCACTGCCCCCTGGAACCCTTTCAAATGCCAAAGACAATTTGGCCTTCTCTGCTTTCCTGCGGACTCCATCCTCAAAAGCACCTTTTTCGCTTTCGGCAACCTCCGGAGCAAAAAAGACAAACGTCCAGGTTTTGCTGCCTCAGCAAAGGTGCCAGCGGGGAAAAGTGATGCTGGTCCTCACTGCCTCCTGGAACCCTTTCAAATGCCTCAGACAATTTGGCCCTCTCTGCTTTCCTGCGGACTCCATCCTCAAAAGCGCCTTTTTTCACTTTCGGCGCCCTCCGGTGGTAAAAAGACAAACGTCCAGCTTTTGCTGCCACAGCAAAGGTGCCAGCGGGGAAAAGTAATGCTGGTTCTCACTGCCTCCTGGAACCCTTTCAAATGCCCCAGACAATTTGGCCCTCTCTGCTTTCCTGCGGACTCCATCCTCAAAA
Source organism: Vanellus vanellus (assembly GCF_965231255.1). Classification (NCBI taxonomy): domain Eukaryota; kingdom Metazoa; phylum Chordata; class Aves; order Charadriiformes; family Charadriidae; genus Vanellus; species Vanellus vanellus. The sequence continues at coordinate 12,175 of NW_028127962.1, forward strand.
GCACCTGTTTTCGCTTTCTGCAGCCTCCGGAGCAAAAAAGACAAACGTCCAGCTTTTACTGCCACAGCAAAGGTGCCAGCGGGGAAAAGTAATGCTGGTTCTCACTGCCTCCTGGAACCCTTTCAAATGCCACAGACAATTTGGCGCTCTCTGCTTTCCTGCGGACTCCATCCTCAAAAGCACCTGTTTTCGCTTTCGGCAACCTCCGGAGCAAAAAAGACAAACGTCCAGGTTTTGCTGCCACAGCAAAGGTGCCAGCGGGGAAAAGTAATGCTGGTTCTCACTGCCTCCTGGAACCCTTTCTAATGCCCCACACAATTTGGCCCTCTCTGCTTTTTTGCGGAATCCATCCTCAAAAGCATCTTTTTTCGCTTTTGGCAACCTCAGGAGCAAAAAAGACAAACGTCCAGCTTTTGCTGCCACAGCAAAGGTGCCAGCGGGGAAAAGTAATGCTGGTTCTCACTGTCTCCTGGAACCCTGTCAAATGCCCCACACAATTTGGCCCTCTCTGCTTTCCTGCGGACTCCATCCTCAAAAGCACCTGTTTTCACTTTCGGCAACCTCCGGAGCAAAAAAGACAAACGTCCAGCTTTTGCTGCCACAGCAAAGGTGCCAGCGGGGAAAAGTGATGGTGGTCCTCATTGCCTCCTGGAACCTCTTCAAATGCCACAGACAATTTGGCCCTCTCTGCTTTCCTGCGGACTCCATCCTCAAAAGCACCTGTTTTCGCTTTCGGCAACCTCCGGAGCAAAAAAGAAAAACGTCCAGGTTTTGCTGCCTCAGCAAAGGTGCCAGCGGGGAAAAGTGATGCTGGTCCTCACTGCCTCCTGGAACATCTTCAAATGCCCCAGACAATTTGGCCCTCTCTGCTTTCCTGCGGACTCCATCCTCAAAAGCGCCTTTTTTCACTTTCGGCGCCCTCCGGTGGTAAAAAGACAAACGTCCAGGTTTTGCTGCCACAGCAAAGGTGCCAGCGGGGAAAAGTAATGCTGGTTCTCACTGCCTCCTGGAACCCTTTCAAATGCCTCAGACAATTTGGCCCTCTCTGCTTTCCTGCGGACTCCATCCTCAAAAGCACCTGTTTTCGCTTTCGGCAGCCTCCGGAGCAAAAAAGACAAACGTCCAGGTTTTGCTGCCACAGCAAAGGTGCCAGCGGGGAAAAGTAATGCTGGTTCTCACTGCCTCCTGGAACCCTTTCAAATGCCCCACACAATTTGGCCCTCTCTGCTTTCCTGCGGACTCCAACCTCAAAAGCACCTTTTTTCGCTTTTGGCAACCTCAGGAGCAAAAAAGACAAACGTCCAGCTTTTGCTGCCACAGCAAAGGTGCCAGCGGGGAAAAGTAATGCTGGTTCTCACTGCCTCCTGGAACCCCTTCAAATGCCACAGACAATTTGGCCCTCTCTGCTTTCCTGCGGACTCCATCCTCAAAAGCACCTGTTTTCGCTTTCGGCAACCTCCGGAGCAAAAAATACAATCGTCCAGCTTTTGCTGCCACAGCAAAGGTGCCAGCGGGGAAAAGTGATGCTAGTCCTCATTGACTCCTGGAACCTCTTCAAATGCCACAGACAATTTGGCCCTCTCTGCTTTCCTGCGGACTCCATCCTCAAAAGCGCCTTTTTTCACTTTCGGCGCCCTCCGGTGGTAAAAAGACAAACGTCCAGCTTTTGCTGCCACAGCAAAGGTGCCAGCGGGGAAAAGTAATGCTGGTTCTCACTGCCTCCTGGAACCCTTTCAAATGCCACAGACAATTTGGCGCTCTCTGCTTTCCTGCGGACTCCATCCTCAAAAGCACCTGTTTTCGCTTTCGGCAGCCTCCGGAGCAAAAAAGACAAACGTCCAGGTTTTGCTGCCACAGCAAAGGTGCCAGCGGGGAAAAGTAATGCTGGTTCTCACTGCCTCCTGGAACCCTTTCTAATGCCCCACACAATTTGGCCCTCTCTGCTTTTTTGCGGAATCCATCCTCAAAAGCATCTTTTTTCGCTTTTGGCAACCTCAGGAGCAAAAAAGACAAACGTCCAGCTTTTGCTGCCACAGCAAAGGTGCCAGCGGGGAAAAGTAATGCTGGTTCTCACTGTCTCCTGGAACCCTTTCAAATGCCCCACACAATTTGGCCCTCTCTGCTTTCCTGCGGACTCCATCCTCAAAAGCACCTGTTTTCACTTTCGGCAACCTCCGGAGCAAAAAAGACAAACGTCCAGCTTTTGCTGCCACAGCAAAGGTGCCAGCGGGGAAAAGTGATGGTGGTCCTCATTGCCTCCTGGAACCTCTTCAAATGCCACAGACAATTTGGCCCTCTCTGCTTTCCTGCGGACTCCATCCTCAAAAGCACCTTTTTCGCTATCGGCAACCTCCGGAGCAAAAAAGAAAAACGTCCAGGTTTTGCTGCCTCAGCAAAGGTGCCAGCGGGGAAAAGTGATGCTGGTCCTCACTGCCTCCTGGAACATCTTCAAATGCCCCAGACAATTTGGCCCTCTCTGCTTTCCTGCGGACTCCATCCTCAAAAGCGCCTTTTTTCACTTTCGGCGCCCTCCGGTGGTAAAAAGACAAACGTCCAGGTTTTGCTGCCACAGCAAAGGTGCCAGCGGGGAAAAGTAATGCTGGTTCTCACTGCCTCCTGGAACCCTTTCAAATGCCTCAGACAATTTGGCCCTCTCTGCTTTCCTGCGGACTCCATCCTCAAAAGCACCTGTTTTCGCTTTCCGCAGCCTCCGGAGCAAAAAAGACAAACGTCCAGCTTTTACTGCCACAGCAAAGGTGCCAGCGGGGAAAAGTAATGCTGGTTCTCACTGCCTCCTGGAACCCTTTCAAATGCCACAGACAATTTGGCCCTCTCTGCTTTCCTGCGGACTCCATCCTCAAAAGCACCTGTTTTCGCTTTCGGCAGCCTCCGGAGCAAAAAAGACAAACGTCCAGCTTTTGCTGCCACAGCAAAGGTGCCAGCGGGGAAAAGTAATGCTGGTTCTCACTGCCTCCTGGAACCCTTTCAAATGCCCCACACAATTTGGCCCTCTCTGCTTTCCTGCGGTCTCCATCCTCAAAAGCACCTTTTTTCGCTTTCGTCAACCTCCGGAGCAAAAAAGACAAACGTCCAGCTTTTGCTGCCACAGCAAAGGTGCCAGCGGGCAAAAGTAATGCTGGTTCTCACTGCCTCCTGGAACCCTTTCAAATGCCACAGACAATTTGGCCCTCTCTGCTTTCCTGCGGACTCCATCCTCAAAAGCACCTGTTTTCGCTTTCGGCAACCTCCGGAGCAAAAAAGACAATCGTCCAGCTTTTGCTGCCACAGCAAAGGTGCCAGCGGGGAAAAGTGATGCTGGTCCTCATTGACTCCTGGAACCTCTTCAAATGCCACAGACAATTTGGCCCTCTCTGCTTTCCTGCGGACTCCATCCTCAAAAGCACCTGTTTTCGCTTTCAGCAGCCTCCGGAGCAAAAAAGACAAACGTCCAGCTTTTGCTGCCACAGCAAAGGTGCCAGCGGGGAAAAGTAATGCTGGTTCTCACTGCCTCCTACAACCCCTTCAAATGCCCCATACAATTTGGCCCTCTCTGCTTTCCTGTGGACTCCATCCTCAAAAGCACCTGTTTTCACTTTCTGCATCCTGAGGAGCAAAAAAGACAAACGTCCAGCTTTTGCTGCCACAGCAAAGGTGCCAGCGGGGAAAAGTAATGCTGGTTCTCACTGCCCCCTGGAACCCTTTCAAATGCCAAAGACAATTTGGCCTTCTCTGCTTTCCTGCGGACTCCATCCTCAAAAGCACCTTTTTCGCTTTCGGCAACCTCCGGAGCAAAAAAGAAAAACGTCCAGGTTTTGCTGCCTCAGCAAAGGTGCCAGCGGGGAAAAGTGATGCTGGTCCTCACTGCCTCCTGGAACATCTTCAAATGCCCCAGACAATTTGGCCCTCTCTGCTTTCCTGCGGACTCCATCCTCAAAAGCGCCTTTTTTCACTTTCGGCGCCCTCCGGTGGTAAAAAGACAAACGTCCAGGTTTTGCTGCCACAGCAAAGGTGCCAGCGGGGAAAAGTAATGCTGGTTCTCACTGCCTCCTGGAACCCTTTCAAATGCCTCAGACAATTTGGCCCTCTCTGCTTTCCTGCGGACTCCATCCTCAAAAGCACCTGTTTTCGCTTTCGGCAGCCTCCGGAGCAAAAAAGACAAACGTCCAGGTTTTGCTGCCACAGCAAAGGTGCCAGCGGGGAAAAGTAATGCTGGTTCTCACTGCCTCCTGGAACCCTTTCAAATGCCCCACACAATTTGGCCCTCTCTGCTTTCCTGCGGACTCCAACCTCAAAAGCACCTTTTTTCGCTTTTGGCAACCTCAGGAGCAAAAAAGACAAACGTCCAGCTTTTGCTGCCACAGCAAAGGTGCCAGCGGGGAAAAGTAATGCTGGTTCTCACTGCCTCCTGGAACCCCTTCAAATGCCACAGACAATTTGGCCCTCTCTGCTTTCCTGCGGACTCCATCCTCAAAAGCACCTGTTTTCGCTTTCGGCAACCTCCGGAGCAAAAAATACAATCGTCCAGCTTTTGCTGCCACAGCAAAGGTGCCAGCGGGGAAAAGTGATGCTAGTCCTCATTGACTCCTGGAACCTCTTCAAATGCCACAGACAATTTGGCCCTCTCTGCTTTCCTGCGGACTCCATCCTCAAAAGCGCCTTTTTTCACTTTCGGCGCCCTCCGGTGGTAAAAAGACAAACGTCCAGCTTTTGCTGCCACAGCAAAGGTGCCAGCGGGGAAAAGTAATGCTGGTTCTCACTGCCTCCTGGAACCCTTTCAAATGCCACAGACAATTTGGCGCTCTCTGCTTTCCTGCGGACTCCATCCTCAAAAGCACCTGTTTTCGCTTTCGGCAGCCTCCGGAGCAAAAAAGACAAACGTCCAGGTTTTGCTGCCACAGCAAAGGTGCCAGCGGGGAAAAGTAATGCTGGTTCTCACTGCCTCCTGGAACCCTTTCTAATGCCCCACACAATTTGGCCCTCTCTGCTTTTTTGCGGAATCCATCCTCAAAAGCATCTTTTTTCGCTTTTGGCAACCTCAGGAGCAAAAAAGACAAACGTCCAGCTTTTGCTGCCACAGCAAAGGTGCCAGCGGGGAAAAGTAATGCTGGTTCTCACTGTCTCCTGGAACCCTTTCAAATGCCCCACACAATTTGGCCCTCTCTGCTTTCCTGCGGACTCCATCCTCAAAAGCACCTGTTTTCACTTTCGGCAACCTCCGGAGCAAAAAAGACAAACGTCCAGCTTTTGCTGCCACAGCAAAGGTGCCAGCGGGGAAAAGTGATGGTGGTCCTCATTGCCTCCTGGAACCTCTTCAAATGCCACAGACAATTTGGCCCTCTCTGCTTTCCTGCGGACTCCATCCTCAAAAGCACCTTTTTCGCTATCGGCAACCTCCGGAGCAAAAAAGAAAAACGTCCAGGTTTTGCTGCCTCAGCAAAGGTGCCAGCGGGGAAAAGTGATGCTGGTCCTCACTGCCTCCTGGAACATCTTCAAATGCCCCAGACAATTTGGCCCTCTCTGCTTTCCTGCGGACTCCATCCTCAAAAGCGCCTTTTTTCACTTTCGGCGCCCTCCGGTGGTAAAAAGACAAACGTCCAGGTTTTGCTGCCACAGCAAAGGTGCCAGCGGGGAAAAGTAATGCTGGTTCTCACTGCCTCCTGGAACCCTTTCAAATGCCTCAGACAATTTGGCCCTCTCTGCTTTCCTGCGGACTCCATCCTCAAAAGCACCTGTTTTCGCTTTCCGCAGCCTCCGGAGCAAAAAAGACAAACGTCCAGCTTTTACTGCCACAGCAAAGGTGCCAGCGGGGAAAAGTAATGCTGGTTCTCACTGCCTCCTGGAACCCTTTCAAATGCCACAGACAATTTGGCCCTCTCTGCTTTCCTGCGGACTCCATCCTCAAAAGCACCTGTTTTCGTTTTCGGCAGCCTCCGGAGCAAAAAAGACAAACGTCCAGCTTTTGCTGCCACAGCAAAGGTGCCAGCGGGGAAAAGTAATGCTGGTTCTCACTGCCTCCTGGAACCCTTTCAAATGCCCCACACAATTTGGCCCTCTCTGCTTTCCTGCGGTCTCCATCCTCAAAAGCACCTTTTTTCGCTTTCGTCAACCTCCGGAGCAAAAAAGACAAACGTCCAGCTTTTGCTGCCACAGCAAAGGTGCCAGCGGGCAAAAGTAATGCTGGTTCTCACTGCCTCCTGGAACCCTTTCAAATGCCACAGACAATTTGGCCCTCTCTGCTTTCCTGCGGACTCCATCCTCAAAAGCACCTGTTTTCGCTTTCGGCAACCTCCGGAGCAAAAAAGACAATCGTCCAGCTTTTGCTGCCACAGCAAAGGTGCCAGCGGGGAAAAGTGATGCTGGTCCTCATTGACTCCTGGAACCTCTTCAAATGCCACAGACAATTTGGCCCTCTCTGCTTTCCTGCGGACTCCATCCTCAAAAGCACCTGTTTTCGCTTTCAGCAGCCTCCGGAGCAAAAAAGACAAACGTCCAGCTTTTGCTGCCACAGCAAAGGTGCCAGCGGGGAAAAGTAATGCTGGTTCTCACTGCCTCCTAGAACCCCTTCAAATGCCCCATACAATTTGGCCCTCTCTGCTTTCCTGTGGACTCCATCCTCAAAAGCACCTGTTTTCACTTTCTGCATCCTGAGGAGCAAAAAAGACAAACGTCCAGCTTTTGCTGCCACAGCAAAGGTGCCAGCGGGGAAAAGTAATGCTGGTTCTCACTGCCCCCTGGAACCCTTTCAAATGCCAAAGACAATTTGGCCTTCTCTGCTTTCCTGCGGACTCCATCCTCAAAAGCACCTTTTTCGCTTTCGGCAACCTCCGGAGCAAAAAAGACAAACGTCCAGGTTTTGCTGCCTCAGCAAAGGTGCCAGCGGGGAAAAGTGATGCTGGTCCTCACTGCCTCCTGGAACCCTTTCAAATGCCTCAGACAATTTGGCCCTCTCTGCTTTCCTGCGGACTCCATCCTCAAAAGCGCCTTTTTTCACTTTCGGCGCCCTCCGGTGGTAAAAAGACAAACGTCCAGCTTTTGCTGCCACAGCAAAGGTGCCAGCGGGGAAAAGTAATGCTGGTTCTCACTGCCTCCTGGAACCCTTTCAAATGCCCCAGACAATTTGGCCCTCTCTGCTTTCCTGCGGACTCCATCCTCAAAAGCACCTGTTTTCGCTTTCTGCAGCCTCCGGAGCAAAAAAGACAAACGTCCAGCTTTTACTGCCACAGCAAAGGTGCCAGCGGGGAAAAGTAATGCTGGTTCTCACTGCCTCCTGGAACCCTTTCAAATGCCACAGACAATTTGGCGCTCTCTGCTTTCCTGCGGACTCCATCCTCAAAAGCACCTGTTTTCGCTTTCGGCAACCTCCGGAGCAAAAAAGACAAACGTCCAGGTTTTGCTGCCACAGCAAAGGTGCCAGCGGGGAAAAGTAATGCTGGTTCTCACTGCCTCCTGGAACCCTTTCTAATGCCCCACACAATTTGGCCCTCTCTGCTTTTTTGCGGAATCCATCCTCAAAAGCATCTTTTTTCGCTTTTGGCAACCTCAGGAGCAAAAAAGACAAACGTCCAGCTTTTGCTGCCACAGCAAAGGTGCCAGCGGGGAAAAGTAATGCTGGTTCTCACTGTCTCCTGGAACCCTGTCAAATGCCCCACACAATTTGGCCCTCTCTGCTTTCCTGCGGACTCCATCCTCAAAAGCACCTGTTTTCACTTTCGGCAACCTCCGGAGCAAAAAAGACAAACGTCCAGCTTTTGCTGCCACAGCAAAGGTGCCAGCGGGGAAAAGTGATGGTGGTCCTCATTGCCTCCTGGAACCTCTTCAAATGCCACAGACAATTTGGCCCTCTCTGCTTTCCTGCGGACTCCATCCTCAAAAGCACCTGTTTTCGCTTTCGGCAACCTCCGGAGCAAAAAAGAAAAACGTCCAGGTTTTGCTGCCTCAGCAAAGGTGCCAGCGGGGAAAAGTGATGCTGGTCCTCACTGCCTCCTGGAACATCTTCAAATGCCCCAGACAATTTGGCCCTCTCTGCTTTCCTGCGGACTCCATCCTCAAAAGCGCCTTTTTTCACTTTCGGCGCCCTCCGGTGGTAAAAAGACAAACGTCCAGGTTTTGCTGCCACAGCAAAGGTGCCAGCGGGGAAAAGTAATGCTGGTTCTCACTGCCTCCTGGAACCCTTTCAAATGCCTCAGACAATTTGGCCCTCTCTGCTTTCCTGCGGACTCCATCCTCAAAAGCACCTGTTTTCGCTTTCGGCAGCCTCCGGAGCAAAAAAGACAAACGTCCAGGTTTTGCTGCCACAGCAAAGGTGCCAGCGGGGAAAAGTAATGCTGGTTCTCACTGCCTCCTGGAACCCTTTCAAATGCCCCACACAATTTGGCCCTCTCTGCTTTCCTGCGGACTCCAACCTCAAAAGCACCTTTTTTCGCTTTTGGCAACCTCAGGAGCAAAAAAGACAAACGTCCAGCTTTTGCTGCCACAGCAAAGGTGCCAGCGGGGAAAAGTAATGCTGGTTCTCACTGCCTCCTGGAACCCCTTCAAATGCCACAGACAATTTGGCCCTCTCTGCTTTCCTGCGGACTCCATCCTCAAAAGCACCTGTTTTCGCTTTCGGCAACCTCCGGAGCAAAAAATACAATCGTCCAGCTTTTGCTGCCACAGCAAAGGTGCCAGCGGGGAAAAGTGATGCTAGTCCTCATTGACTCCTGGAACCTCTTCAAATGCCACAGACAATTTGGCCCTCTCTGCTTTCCTGCGGACTCCATCCTCAAAAGCGCCTTTTTTCACTTTCGGCGCCCTCCGGTGGTAAAAAGACAAACGTCCAGCTTTTGCTGCCACAGCAAAGGTGCCAGCGGGGAAAAGTAATGCTGGTTCTCACTGCCTCCTGGAACCCTTTCAAATGCCACAGACAATTTGGCGCTCTCTGCTTTCCTGCGGACTCCATCCTCAAAAGCACCTGTTTTCGCTTTCGGCAGCCTCCGGAGCAAAAAAGACAAACGTCCAGGTTTTGCTGCCACAGCAAAGGTGCCAGCGGGGAAAAGTAATGCTGGTTCTCACTGCCTCCTGGAACCCTTTCTAATGCCCCACACAATTTGGCCCTCTCTGCTTTTTTGCGGAATCCATCCTCAAAAGCATCTTTTTTCGCTTTTGGCAACCTCAGGAGCAAAAAAGACAAACGTCCAGCTTTTGCTGCCACAGCAAAGGTGCCAGCGGGGAAAAGTAATGCTGGTTCTCACTGTCTCCTGGAACCCTTTCAAATGCCCCACACAATTTGGCCCTCTCTGCTTTCCTGCGGACTCCATCCTCAAAAGCACCTGTTTTCACTTTCGGCAACCTCCGGAGCAAAAAAGACAAACGTCCAGCTTTTGCTGCCACAGCAAAGGTGCCAGCGGGGAAAAGTGATGGTGGTCCTCATTGCCTCCTGGAACCTCTTCAAATGCCACAGACAATTTGGCCCTCTCTGCTTTCCTGCGGACTCCATCCTCAAAAGCACCTTTTTCGCTATCGGCAACCTCCGGAGCAAAAAAGAAAAACGTCCAGGTTTTGCTGCCTCAGCAAAGGTGCCAGCGGGGAAAAGTGATGCTGGTCCTCACTGCCTCCTGGAACATCTTCAAATGCCCCAGACAATTTGGCCCTCTCTGCTTTCCTGCGGACTCCATCCTCAAAAGCGCCTTTTTTCACTTTCGGCGCCCTCCGGTGGTAAAAAGACAAACGTCCAGGTTTTGCTGCCACAGCAAAGGTGCCAGCGGGGAAAAGTAATGCTGGTTCTCACTGCCTCCTGGAACCCTTTCAAATGCCTCAGACAATTTGGCCCTCTCTGCTTTCCTGCGGACTCCATCCTCAAAAGCACCTGTTTTCGCTTTCCGCAGCCTCCGGAGCAAAAAAGACAAACGTCCAGCTTTTACTGCCACAGCAAAGGTGCCAGCGGGGAAAAGTAATGCTGGTTCTCACTGCCTCCTGGAACCCTTTCAAATGCCACAGACAATTTGGCCCTCTCTGCTTTCCTGCGGACTCCATCCTCAAAAGCACCTGTTTTCGTTTTCGGCAGCCTCCGGAGCAAAAAAGACAAACGTCCAGCTTTTGCTGCCACAGCAAAGGTGCCAGCGGGGAAAAGTAATGCTGGTTCTCACTGCCTCCTGGAACCCTTTCAAATGCCCCACACAATTTGGCCCTCTCTGCTTTCCTGCGGTCTCCATCCTCAAAAGCACCTTTTTTCGCTTTCGTCAACCTCCGGAGCAAAAAAGACAAACGTCCAGCTTTTGCTGCCACAGCAAAGGTGCCAGCGGGCAAAAGTAATGCTGGTTCTCACTGCCTCCTGGAACCCTTTCAAATGCCACAGACAATTTGGCCCTCTCTGCTTTCCTGCGGACTCCATCCTCAAAAGCACCTGTTTTCGCTTTCGGCAACCTCCGGAGCAAAAAAGACAATCGTCCAGCTTTTGCTGCCACAGCAAAGGTGCCAGCGGGGAAAAGTGATGCTGGTCCTCATTGACTCCTGGAACCTCTTCAAATGCCACAGACAATTTGGCCCTCTCTGCTTTCCTGCGGACTCCATCCTCAAAAGCACCTGTTTTCGCTTTCAGCAGCCTCCGGAGCAAAAAAGACAAACGTCCAGCTTTTGCTGCCACAGCAAAGGTGCCAGCGGGGAAAAGTAATGCTGGTTCTCACTGCCTCCTAGAACCCCTTCAAATGCCCCATACAATTTGGCCCTCTCTGCTTTCCTGTGGACTCCATCCTCAAAAGCACCTGTTTTCACTTTCTGCATCCTGAGGAGCAAAAAAGACAAACGTCCAGCTTTTGCTGCCACAGCAAAGGTGCCAGCGGGGAAAAGTAATGCTGGTTCTCACTGCCCCCTGGAACCCTTTCAAATGCCAAAGACAATTTGGCCTTCTCTGCTTTCCTGCGGACTCCATCCTCAAAAGCACCTTTTTCGCTTTCGGCAACCTCTGGAGCAAAAAAGACAAACGTCCAGGTTTTGCTGCCTCAGCAAAGGTGCCAGCGGGGAAAAGTGATGCTGGTCCTCACTGCCTCCTGGAACCCTTTCAAATGCCTCAGACAATTTGGCCCTCTCTGCTTTCCTGCGGACTCCATCCTCAAAAGCGCCTTTTTTCACTTTCGGCGCCCTCCGGTGGTAAAAAGACAAACGTCCAGCTTTTGCTGCCACAGCAAAGGTGCCAGCGGGGAAAAGTAATGCTGGTTCTCACTGCCTCCTGGAACCCTTTCAAATGCCCCAGACAATTTGGCCCTCTCTGCTTTCCTGCGGACTCCATCCTCAAAAGCACCTGTTTTCGCTTTCTGCAGCCTCCGGAGCAAAAAAGACAAACGTCCAGCTTTTACTGCCACAGCAAAGGTGCCAGCGGGGAAAAGTAATGCTGGTTCTCACTGCCTCCTGGAACCCTTTCAAATGCCACAGACAATTTGGCCCTCTCTGCTTTCCTGCGGACTCCATCCTCAAAAGCACCTGTTTTCGCTTTCGGCAGCCTCCGGAGCAAAAAAGACAAACGTCCAGGTTTTGCTGCCACAGCAAAGGTGCCAGCGGGGAAAAGTAATGCTGGTTCTCACTGCCTCCTGGAACCCTTTCAAATGCCCCACACAATTTGGCCCTCTCTGCTTTCCTGCGGACTCCAACCTCAAAAGCACCTTTTTTCGCTTTTGGCAACCTCAGGAGCAAAAAAGACAAACGTCCAGCTTTTGCTGCCACAGCAAAGGTGCCAGCGGGGAAAAGTAATGCTGGTTCTCACTGCCTCCTGGAACCCCTTCAAATGCCACAGACAATTTGGCCCTCTCTGCTTTCCTGCGGACTCCATCCTCAAAAGCACCTGTTTTCGCTTTCGGCAACCTCCGGAGCAAAAAATACAATCGTCCAGCTTTTGCTGCCACAGCAAAGGTGCCAGCGGGGAAAAGTGATGCTGGTCCTCATTGACTCCTGGAACCTCTTCAAATGCCACAGACAATTTGGCCCTCTCTGCTTTCCTGCGGACTCCATCCTCAAAAGCGCCTTTTTTCACTTTCGGCAGCCTCCGGAGCAAAAAAGACAAACGTCCAGGTTTTGCTGCCACAGCAAAGGTGCCAGCGGGGAAAAGTAATGCTGGTTCTCACTGCCTCCTGGAACCCTTTCTAATGCCCCACACAATTTGGCCCTCTCTGCTTTTTTGCGGAATCCATCCTCAAAAGCATCTTTTTTCGCTTTTGGCAACCTCAGGAGCAAAAAAGACAAACGTCCAGCTTTTGCTGCCACAGCAAAGGTGCCAGCGGGGAAAAGTAATGCTGGTTCTCACTGTCTCCTGGAACCCTTTCAAATGCCCCACACAATTTGGCCCTCTCTGCTTTCCTGCGGACTCCATCCTCAAAAGCACCTGTTTTCGCTTTCGGCAGCCTCCGGAGCAAAAAAGACAAACGTCCAGCTTTTGCTGCCACAGCAAAGGTGCCAGCGGGGAAAAGTGATGGTGGTCCTCATTGCCTCCTGGAACCTCTTCAAATGCCACAGACAATTTGGCCCTCTCTGCTTTCCTGCGGACTCCATCCTCAAAAGCACCTTTTTCGCTATCGGCAACCTCCGGAGCAAAAAAGAAAAACGTCCAGGTTTTGCTGCCTCAGCAAAGGTGCCAGCGGGGAAAAGTGATGCTGGTCCTCACTGCCTCCTGGAACATCTTCAAATGCCCCAGACAATTTGGCCCTCTCTGCTTTCCTGCGGACTCCATCCTCAAAAGCGCCTTTTTTCACTTTCGGCGCCCTCCGGTGGTAAAAAGACAAACGTCCAGGTTTTGCTGCCACAGCAAAGGTGCCAGCGGGGAAAAGTAATGCTGGTTCTCACTGCCTCCTGGAACCCTTTCAAATGCCTCAGACAATTTGGCCCTCTCTGCTTTCCTGCGGACTCCATCCTCAAAAGCACCTGTTTTCGCTTTCCGCAGCCTCCGGAGCAAAAAAGACAAACGTCCAGCTTTTACTGCCACAGCAAAGGTGCCAGCGGGGAAAAGTAATGCTGGTTCTCACTGCCTCCTGGAACCCTTTCAAATGCCACAGACAATTTGGCCCTCTCTGCTTTCCTGCGGACTCCATCCTCAAAAGCACCTGTTTTCGTTTTCGGCAGCCTCCGGAGCAAAAAAGACAAACGTCCAGCTTTTGCTGCCACAGCAAAGGTGCCAGCGGGGAAAAGTAATGCTGGTTCTCACTGCCTCCTGGAACCCTTTCAAATGCCCCACACAATTTGGCCCTCTCTGCTTTCCTGCGGTCTCCATCCTCAAAAGCACCTTTTTTCGCTTTCGTCAACCTCCGGAGCAAAAAAGACAAACGTCCAGCTTTTGCTGCCACAGCAAAGGTGCCAGCGGGCAAAAGTAATGCTGGTTCTCACTGCCTCCTGGAACCCTTTCAAATGCCACAGACAATTTGGCCCTCTCTGCTTTCCTGCGGACTCCATCCTCAAAAGCACCTGTTTTCGCTTTCGGCAACCTCCGGAGCAAAAAAGACAATCGTCCAGCTTTTGCTGCCACAGCAAAGGTGCCAGCGGGGAAAAGTGATGCTGGTCCTCATTGACTCCTGGAACCTCTTCAAATGCCACAGACAATTTGGCCCTCTCTGCTTTCCTGCGGACTCCATCCTCAAAAGCACCTGTTTTCGCTTTCAGCAACCTCCGGAGCAAAAAAGACAAACGTCCAGGTTTTGCTGCCACAGCAAAGGTGCCAGCGGGGAAAAGTAATGCTGGTTCTCACTGCCTCCTGGAACTCTTTCAAATGCCCCATACAATTTGGCCCTCTCTGCTTTCCTGCGGACTCCATCCTCAAAAGCACCTGTTTTCGCTTTCGGCAGCCTCCGGAGCAAAAAAGACAAACGTCCAGCTTTTGCTGCCACAGCAAAGGTGCCAGCGGGGAAAAGTAATGCTGGTTCTCACTGCCTCCTAGTACCCCTTCAAATGCCCCATACAATTTGGCCCTCTCTGCTTTCCTGCGGACTCCATCCTCAAAAGCACCTTTTTCGCTTTCGGCAACCTCCGGAGCAAAAAAGACAAACGTCCAGGTTTTGCTGCCTGAGCAAAGGTGCCAGCGGGGAAAAGTGATGCTGGTCCTCACTGCCTCCTGGAACCCCTTCAAATGCCCCAGACAATTTGGCCCTCTCTGCTTTCCTGCGGACTCCATCCTCAAAAGCGCCTTTTTTCACTTTCGGCGCCATCCGGTGGTAAAAAGACAAACGTCCAGGTTTTGCTGCCACAGCAAAGGTGCCAGCGGGGAAAAGTAATGCTGGTTCTCACTGCCTCCTGGAACCCTTTCAAATGCCCCACACAATTTGGCCCTCTCTGCTTTCCTGCGGACTCCATCCTCAAAAGCACCTTTTTTCGCTTTCGGCAAACTCCGGAGCAAAAAAGACAAACGTCCAGCTTTTGCTGCCACAGCAAAGGTGCCAGCAGGGAAAAGTAATGCTGGTTCTCACTGTCTCCTGGAACCCTTTCAAATGCCCCACACAATTTGGCCCTCTCTGCTTTCCTGCGGACTCCATCCTCAAAAGAACCTGTTTTCGCTTTCGGCAACCTCCGGAGCAAAAAAGACAAACGTCCAGCTTTTACTGCCACAGCAAAGGTGCCAGCGGGGAAAAGTGATGGTGGTCCTCATTGCCTCCTGGAACCTCTTCAAATGCCCCAGACAATTTGGCCCTCTCTGCTTTCCTGCGGACTCCATCCTCAAAAGCACCTGTTTTCACTTTCTGCATCCTGAGGAGCAAAAAAGACAAACGTCCAGCTTTTGCTGCCACAGCAAAGGTGCCAGCGGGGAAAAGTAATGCTGGTTCTCACTGCCTCCTGGAACCCTTTCAAATGCCAAAGACAATTTGGCCTTCTCTGCTTTCCTGCGGACTCCATCCTCAAAAGCACCTTTTTCGCTTTCGGCAACCTCCGGAGCAAAAAAGACAAACGTCCTGGTTTTGCTTTCTCAGCAAATGTGCCAGCGGGGAAAAGTGATGCTAGTCCTCACTGCCTCCTGGAACCCCTTCAAATGCCACAGACAATTTGGCCCTCTCTGCTTTCCTGCGGACTCCATCCTCAAAAGCGCCTTTTTTCACTTTCGGCGCCCTCCGGTGGTAAAAAGACAAACGTCCAGCTTTTGCTGCCACAGCAAAGGTGCCAGCGGGTAAAAGTAATGCTGGTTCTCACTGCCTCCTGGAACCCTTTCAAATGCCACAGACAATTTGGCCCTCTCTGCTTTCCTGCGGACTCCATTCTCAAAAGCACCTTTTTCGCTTTCGGCAACCTCCGGAGCAAAAAAGACAAACGTCCAGGTTTTGCTGCCTGAGCAAAGGTGCCAGCGGGGAAAAGTGATGCTGGTCCTCACTGCCTCCTGGAACCCCTTCAAATGCCCCAGACAATTTGGCCCTCTCTGCTTTCCTGCGGACTCCATCCTCAAAAGCGCCTTTTTTCACTTTCGGCGCCATCCGGTGGTAAAAAGACAAACGTCCAGGTTTTGCTGCCACAGCAAAGGTGCCAGCGGGGAAAAGTAATGCTGGTTCTCACTGCCTCCTGGAACCCTTTCAAATGCCCCAGACAATTTGGCCCTCTCTGCTTTCCTGCGGACTCCATCCTCAAAAGCACCTTTTTTCGCTTTCGGCAACCTCCGGAGCAAAAAAGACAAACGTCCAGCTTTTGCTGCCACAGCAAAGGTGCCAGCAGGGAAAAGTAATGCTGGTTCTCACTGTCTCCTGGAACCCTTTCAAATGCCCCACACAATTTGGCCCTCTCTGCTTTCCTGCGGACTCCATCCTCAAAAGAACCTGTTTTCGCTTTCGGCAACCTCCGGAGCAAAAAAGACAAACGTCCAGCTTTTGCTGCCACAGCAAAGGTGCCAGCGGGGAAAAGTGATGGTGGTCCTCATTGCCTCCTGGAACCTCTTCAAATGCCCCAGACAATTTGGCCCTCTCTGCTTTCCTGCGGACTCCATCCTCAAAAGCACCTGTTTTCACTTTCTGCATCCTGAGGAGCAAAAAAGACAAACGTCCAGCTTTTGCTGCCACAGCAAAGGTGCCAGCGGGGAAAAGTAATGCTGGTTCTCACTGCCTCCTGGAACCCTTTCAAATGCCAAAGACAATTTGGCCTTCTCTGCTTTCCTGCGGACTCCATCCTCAAAAGCACCTTTTTCGCTTTCGGCAACCTCCGGAGCAAAAAAGACAAACGTCCAGGTTTTGCTTTCTCAGCAAAGGTGCCAGCGGGGAAAAGTGATGCTAGTCCTCACTGCCTCCTGGAACCCCTTCAAATGCCACAGACAATTTGGCCCTCTCTGCTTTCCTGCGGACTCCATCCTCAAAAGCGCCTTTTTTCACTTTCGGCGCCCTCCGGTGGTAAAAAGACAAACGTCCAGCTTTTGCTGCCACAGCAAAGGTGCCAGCGGGTAAAAGTAATGCTGGTTCTCACTGCCTCCTGGAACCCTTTCAAATGCCACAGACAATTTGGCCCTCTCTGCTTTCCTGCGGACTCCATTCTCAAAAGCACCTGTTTTCGCTTTCGGCAGCCTCCGGAGCAAAAAAGACAAACGTCCAGGTTTTGCTGCCACAGCAAAGGTGCCAGCGGGGAAAAGTAATGCTGGTTCTCACTGTCTCCTGGAACCCTTTCAAATGCCCCACACAATTTGGCCCTCTCTGCTTTCCTGCGGACTCCATCCTCAAAAGCACCTGTTTTCACTTTCGGCAACCTGCGGAGCAAAAAAGACAAACGTCCAGCTTTTGCTGCCACAGCAAAGGTGCCAGCGGGGAAAAGTGATGGTGGTCCTCATTGCCTCCTGGAACCTCTTCAAATGCCCCAGACAATTTGGCCCTCTCTGCTTTCCTGCGGACTCCATCCTCAAAAGCACCTTTTTCGCTATCGGCAACCTCCGGAGCAAAAAAGACAAACGTCCAGGTTTTGCTGCCTCAGCAAAGGTGCCAGCGGGGAAAAGTGATGCTGGTCCTCACTGCCTCCTGGAACCCCTTCAAATGCCCCAGACAATTTGGCCCTCTCTGCTTTCCTGCGGACTCCATCCTCAAAAGCGCCTTTTTTCACTTTCGGCGCCCTCCGGTGGTAAAAAGACAAACGTCCAGCTTTTGCTGCCACAGCAAAGGTGCCAGCGGGGAAAAGTAATGCTGGTTCTCACTGCCTCCTGGAACCCTTTCAAATGCCTCAGACAATTTGGCCCTCTCTGCTTTCCTGCGGACTCCATCCTCAAAAGCACCTGTTTTCGCTTTCCGCAGCCTCCGGAGCAAAAAAGACAAACGTCCAGCTTTTACTGCCACAGCAAAGGTGCCAGCGGGGAAAAGTAATGCTGGTTCTCACTGCCTCCTGGAACCCTTTCAAATGCCAAAGACAATTTGGCCTTCTCTGCTTTCCTGCGGACTCCATCCTCAAAAGCACCTTTTTCGCTTTCGGCAACCTCCGGAGCAAAAAAGACAAACGTCCAGGATTTGCTTTCTCAGCAAAGGTGCCAGCGGGGAAAAGTGATGCTAGTCCTCACTGCCTCCTGGAACCCCTTCAAATGCCACAGACAATTTGGCCCTCTCTGCTTTCCTGCGGACTCCATCCTCAAAAGCGCCTTTTTTCACTTTCGGCGCCCTCCGGTGGTAAAAAGACAAACGTCCAGCTTTTGCTGCCACAGCAAAGGTGCCAGCGGGTAAAAGTAATGCTGGTTCTCACTGCCTCCTGGAACCCTTTAAAATGCCACAGACAATTTGGCCCTCTCTGCTTTCCTGCGGACTCCATTCTCAAAAGCACCTGTTTTCGCTTTCGGCAGCCTCCGGAGCAAAAAAGACAAACGTCCAGGTTTTGCTGCCACAGCAAAGGTGCCAGCGGGGAAAAGTAATGCTGGTTCTCACTGTCTCCTGGAACCCTTTCAAATGCCCCACACAATTTGGCCCTCTCTGCTTTCCTGCGGACTCCATCCTCAAAAGCACCTGTTTTCACTTTCGGCAACCTGCGGAGCAAAAAAGACAAACGTCCAGCTTTTGCTGCCACAGCAAAGGTGCCAGCGGGGAAAAGTGATGGTGGTCCTCATTGCCTCCTGGAACCTCTTCAAATGCCCCAGACAATTTGGCCCTCTCTGCTTTCCTGCGGACTCCATCCTCAAAAGCACCTTTTTCGCTATCGGCAACCTCCGGAGCAAAAAAGACAAACGTCCAGGTTTTGCTGCCTCAGCAAAGGTGCCAGCGGGGAAAAGTGATGCTGGTCCTCACTGCCTCCTGGAACCCCTTCAAATGCCCCAGACAATTTGGCCCTCTCTGCTTTCCTGCGGACTCCATCCTCAAAAGCGCCTTTTTTCACTTTCGGCGCCCTCCGGTGGTAAAAAGACAAACGTCCAGGTTTTGCTGCCACAGCAAAGGTGCCAGCGGGGAAAAGTAATGCTGGTTCTCACTGCCTCCTGGAACCCTTTCAAATGCCTCAGACAATTTGGCCCTCTCTGCTTTCCTGCGGACTCCATCCTCAAAAGCACCTGTTTTCGCTTTCCGCAGCCTCCGGAGCAAAAAAGACAAACGTCCAGCTTTTACTGCCACAGCAAAGGTGCCAGCGGGGAAAAGTAATGCTGGTTCTCACTGCCTCCTGGAACCCTTTCAAATGCCACAGACAATTTGGCCCTCTCTGCTTTCCTGCGGACTCCATCCTCAAAAGCACCTGTTTTCGCTTTCGGCAACATCCGGAGCAAAAAAGACAAACGTCCAGGTTTTGCTGCCACAGCAAAGGTGCCAGCGGGGAAAAGTAATGCTGGTTCTCACTGCCTCCTGGAACCCTTTCAAATGCCCCAGACAATTTGGCCCTCTCTGCTTTCCTGCGGACTCCATCCTCAAAAGCACCTGTTTTCGCTTTCCGCAGCCTCCGGAGCAAAAAAGACAAACGTCCAGCTTTTACTGCCACAGCAGAGGTGCCAGCGGGGAAAAGTAATGCTGGTTCTCACTGCCTCCTGGAACCCTTTCAAATGCCAAAGACAATTTGGCCTTCTCTGCTTTCCTGCGGACTCCATCCTCAAAAGCACCTTTTTCGCTTTCGGCAACCTCCGGAGCAAAAAAGACAAACGTCCAGGTTTTGCTGCCACAGCAAAGGTGCCAGCGGGGAAAAGTAATGCTGATTCTCACTGCCTCCTGGAACCCTTTCAAATGCCCCACACAATTTGGCCCTCTCTGCTTTCCTGCAGACTCCATCCTCAAAAGCACCTGTTTTCGCTTTCGGCAACCTCCGGAGCAAAAAAGAAAAACGTCCAGCTTTTGCTGCCACAGCAAAGTTGCCAGCGGGGAAAAGTAATGCTGGTTCTCACTGTCTCCTGGAACCCTTTCAAATGCCCCAGACAATTTGGCCCTCTCTGCTTTCCTGCGGACTCCATCCTCAAAAGCACCTGTTTTCGCTTCTGGCAACCTCCGGAGCAAAAAAGACAAACGTCTAGCTTTTGCTGCCACAGCAAAGGTGCCAGCGGGGAAAAGTGATGGTGGTCCTCATTGCCTTCTGGAACCTCTTCAAATGCCCCAGACAATTTGGCCCTCTCTGCTTTCCTGCGGACTCCATCCTCAAAAGCACCTGTTTTCGCTTTCGGCAACCTCAGGAGCAAAAAAGACAAACGTCCACCTTTTGCTGCCACAGCAAAGGTGCCAGCGGGGAAAAGTAATGCTGGTTCTCACTGCCTCCTGAAACCCTTTCAAATGCCAAAGACAATTTGGCCTTCTCTGCTTTCCTGCGGACTCCATCCTCAAAAGCACCTTTTTCGCTTTCGGCAACCTCCGGAGCAAAAAAGACAAACGTCCAGGTTTTGCTGCCTCAGCAAAGGTGCCAGCGGGGAAAAGTGATGCTGGTCCTCACTGCCTCCTGGAACCCCTTCAAATGCCCCAGACAATTTGGCCCTCTCTGCTTTCCTGCGGACTCCATCCTCAAAAGCGCCTTTTTTCACTTTCGGCGCCCTCCGGTGGTAAAAAGACAAACGTCCAGCTTTTGCTGCCACAGCAAAGGTGCCAGCGGGGAAAAGTAATGCTGGTTCTCACTGCCTCCTGGAACCCTTTCAAATGCCCCAGACAATTTGGCCCTCTCTGCTTTCCTGCGGACTCCATCCTCAAAAGCACCTGTTTTCGCTTTCCGCAGCCTCCGGAGCAAAAAAGACAAACGTCCAGCTTTTACTGCCACAGCAAAGGTGCCAGCGGGGAAAAGTAATGCTGGTTCTCACTGTCTCCTGGAACCCTTTCAAATGCCTCAGACAATTTGGCCCTCTCTGCTTTCCTGCGGACTCCATCCTCAAAAGCACCTGTTTTCGCTTTCCGCAGCCTCCGGAGCAAAAAAGACAAACGTCCAGCTTTTACTGCCACAGCAAAGGTGCCAGCGGGGAAAAGTAATGCTGGTTCTCACTGCCTCCTGGAACCCTTTCAAATGCCACAGACAGTTTGGCCCTCTCTGCTTTCCTGCGGACTCCATCCTCAAAAGCACCTGTTTTCGCTTTCGGCAACATCCGGAGCAAAAAAGACAAACGTCCAGGTTTTGCTGCCACAGCAAAGGTGCCAGCGGGGAAAAGTAATGCTGGTTCTCACTGCCTCCTGGAACCCTTTCAAATGCCAAAGACAGTTTGGCCTTCTCTGCTTTCCTGCGGACTCCATCCTCAAAAGCACCTTTTTCGCTTTCAGCAACCTCCGGAGCAAAAAAGACAAACGTCCAGGTTTTGCTGCCTCAGCAAAGGTGCCAGCGGGGAAAAGTGATGCTGGTCCTCACTGCCTCCTGGAACCCCTTCAAATGCCCCAGACAATTTGGCCCTCTCTGCTTTCCTGCGGACTCCATCCTCAAAAGCGCCTTTTTTCACTTTCGGCGCCCTCCGGTGGTAAAAAGACAAACGTCCAGCTTTTGCTGCCACAGCAAAGGTGCCAGCGGGGAAAAGTAATGCTGGTTCTCACTGTCTCCTGGAACCCTTTCAAATGCCCCAGACAATTTGGCCCTCTCTGCTTTCCTGCGGACTCCATCCTCAAAAGCACCTGTTTTCGCTTTCCGCAGCCTCCGGAGCAAAAAAGACAAACGTCCAGCTTTTACTGCCACAGCAAAGGTGCCAGCGGGGAAAAGTAATGCTGGTTCTCACTGCCTCCTGGAACCCTTTCAAATGCCACAGACAATTTGGCCCTCTCTGCTTTCCTGCGGACTCCATCCTCAAAAGCACCTGTTTTCGCTTTCGGCAACATCCGGAGCAAAAAAGACAAACGTCCAGGTTTTGCTGCCACAGCAAAGGTGCAAGCGGGGAAAAGTAATGCTGGTTCTCACTGCCTCCTGGAACCCTTTCAAATGCCAAAGACAATTTGGCCTTCTCTGCTTTCCTGCGGACTCCATCCTCAAAAGCACCTCTTTTCGCTTTCGGCAACCTCCGGAGCAAAAAAGACAAACGTCCAGCTTTTGCTGCCACAGCAAAGGTGCCAGCGGGCAAAAGTAATGCTGGTTCTCACTGCCTCCTGGAACCCTTTCAAATGCCCCAGACAATTTGGCCCTCTCTGCTTTCCTGCGGACTCCATCCTCAAAAGCACCTGTTTTCGCTTTCCGCAGCCTCCGGAGCAAAAAAGACAAACGTCCAGCTTTTACTGCCACAGCAAAGGTGCCAGCGGGGAAAAGTAATGCTGGTTCTCACTGCCTCCTGGAACCCTTTCAAATGCGAAAGACAATTTGGCCTTCTCTGCTTTCCTGCGGACTCCATCCTCAAAAGCACCTTTTTCGCTTTCGGCAACCTCCGGAGCAAAAAAGACAAACGTCCAGGTTTTGCTGCCACAGCAAAGGTGCCAGCGGGGAAAAGTAATGCTGGTTCTCACTGCCTCCTGGAACCCTTTCAAATGCCCCAGACAATTTGGCCCTCTCTGCTTTCCTGCGGACTCCATCCTCAAAAGCACCTTTTTTCACTTTCGGCGCCCTCCGGAGCAAAAAAGACAAACGTCCAGCTTTTGCTGCCACAGCAAAGGTGCCAGCGGGGAAAAGTGATGGTGGTCCTCACTGCCTCCTGGAACCCCTTCAAATGCCCCAGACAATTTGGCCCTCTCTGCTTTCCTGCGGACTCCATCCTCAAAAGCGCCTTTTTTCACTTTCGGCGCCCTCCGGTGGTAAAAAGACAAACGTCCAGCTTTTGCTGCCACAGCAAAGGTGCCAGCGGGGAAAAGTAATGCTGGTTCTCACTGCCTCCTGGAACCCTTTCAAATGCCCCAGACAATTTGGCCCTCTCTGCTTTCCTGCGGACTCCATCCTCAAAAGCACCTGTTTTCGCTTTCGGCAGCCTCCGGAGCAAAAAAGACAAACGTCCATGTTTTGCTGCCACAGCAAAGGTGCCAGCGGGGAAAAGTAATGCTGGTTCTCACTGTCTCCTGGAACCCTTTCAAATGCCTCAGACAATTTGGCCCTCTCTGCTTTCCTGCGGACTCCATCCTCAAAAGCACCTGTTTTCGCTTTCCGCAGCCTCCGGAGCAAAAAAGACAAACGTCCAGCTTTTACTGCCACAGCAAAGGTGCCAGCGGGGAAAAGTAATGCTGGTTCTCACTGCCTCCTGGAACCCTTTCAAATGCCACAGGCAGTTTGGCCCTCTCTGCTTTCCTGCGGACTCCATCCTCAAAAGCACCTGTTTTCGCTTTCGGCAACATCCGGAGCAAAAAAGACAAACGTCCAGGTTTTGCTGCCACAGTAAAGGTGCCAGCGGGGAAAAGTAATGCTGGTTCTCACTGCCTCCTGGAACCCTTTCAAATGCCAAAGACAATTTGGCCTTCTCTGCTTTCCTGCGGACTCCATCCTCAAAAGCACCTTTTTCGCTTTCGGCAACCTCCGGAGCAAAAAAGACAAACGTCCAGGTTTTGCTGCCTCAGCAAAGGTGCCAGCGGGGAAAAGTGATGCTGGTCCTCACTGCCTCCTGGAACCCATTCAAATGCCCCAGACAATTTGGCCCTCTCTGCTTTCCTGCGGACTCCATCCTCAAAAGCGCCTTTTTTCACTTTTGGCGCCCTCCGGTGGTAAAAAGACAAACGTCCAGCTTTTGCTGCCACAGCAAAGGTGCCAGCAGGGAAAAGTAATGCTGGTTCTCACTGCCTCCTGGAACCCTTTCAAATGCCCCAGACAATTTGGCCCTCTCTGCTTTCCTGCGGACTACATCCTCAAAAGCACCTGTTTTCGCTTTCAGCAGCCTCCGGAGCAAAAAAGACAAACGTCCAGCTTTTACTGCCACAGCAAAGGTGCCAGCGGGGAAAAGTAATGCTGGTTCTCACTGTCTCCTGGAACCCTTTCAAATGCCTCAGACAATTTGGCCCTCTCTGCTTTCCTGCGGACTCCATCCTCAAAAGCACCTGTTTTTGCTTTCCGCAGCCTCCGGAGCAAAAAAGACAAACGTCCAGCTTTTACTGCCACAGCAAAGGTGCCAGCGGGGAAAAGTAATGCTGGTTCTCACTGCCTCCTGGAACCCTTTCAAATGCCACAGACAATTTGGCCCTCTCTGCTTTCCTGCGGACTCCATCCTCAAAAGCACCTGTTTTCGCTTTCGGCAACATCCGGAGCAAAAAAGACAAACGTCCAGGTTTTGCTGCCACAGCAAAGGTGCCAGCGGGGAAAAGTAATGCTGGTTCTCACTGCCTCCTGGAACCCTTTCAAATGCCAAAGACAATTTGGCCTTCTCTGCTTTCCTGCGGACTCCATCCTCAAAAGCACCTTTTTCGCTTTCAGTAACCTCCGGAGCAAAAAAGACAAACGTCCAGGTTTTGCTGCCTCAGCAAAGGTGCCAGCGGGGAAAAGTGATGCTGGTCCTCACTGCCTCCTGGAACCCCTTCAAATGCCCCAGACAATTTGGCCCTCTCTGCTTTCCTGCGGACTCCATCCTCAAAAGCGCCTTTTTTCACTTTCGGCGCCCTCCGGTGGTAAAAAGACAAACGTCCAGCTTTTGCTGCCACAGCAAAGGTGCCAGCGGGGAAAAGTAATGCTGGTTCTCACTGCCTCCTGGAACCCTTTCAAATGCCTCAGACAATTTGGCCCTCTCTGCTTTCCTGCGGACTCCATCCTCAAAAGCACCTGTTTTCGCTTTCCGCAGCCTCCGGAGCAAAAAAGACAAACGTCCAGCTTTTACTGCCACAGCAAAGGTGCCAGCGGGGAAAAGTAATGCTGGTTCTCACTGCCTCCTGGAACCCTTTCAAATGCCACAGACAATTTGGCCCTCTCTGCTTTCCTGCGGACTCCATCCTCAAAAGCACCTGTTTTCGCTTTCGGCAACATCCGGAGCAAAAAAGACAAACGTCCAGGTTTTGCTGCCACAGCAAAGGTGCCAGCGGGGAAAAGTAATGCTGATTCTCACTGCCTCCTGGAACCCTTTCAAATGCCCCACACAATTTGGCCCTCTCTGCTTTCCTGCGGACTCCATCCTCAAAAGCGCCTTTTTTCGCTTTTGGCAACCTCAGGAGCAAAAAAGACAAACGTCCAGCTTTTGCTGCCACAGCAAAGGTGCCAGCGGGGAAAAGTAATGCTGGTCCTCATTGCCTTCTGGAACCCTTTCAAATGCCCCACACAATTTGGCCCTCTCTGCTTTCCTGCGGACTCCATCCTCAAAAGCACCTGTTTTCGCTTTCGTCAGCCTCCGGAGCAAAAAAGACAAACGTCCAGCTTTTGCTGCCACAGCAAAGGTGCCAGCAGGGAAAAGTGATGGTGGTCCTCATTGCCTCCTGGAACCTCTTCAAATGCCCCAGACAATTTGGCCCTCTCTGCTTTCCTGCGGACTCCATCCTCAAAAGCACCTGTTTTCGCTTTCGGCAACATCCGGAGCAAAAAAGACAAACGTCCAGGTTTTGCTGCCACAGCAAAGGTGCCAGCGGGGTAAAGTAATGCTGGTTCTCACTGACTCCTGGAACCCCTTCAAATGCCCCATACAATTTGGCCCTCTCTGCTTTCCTGCGGACTCCATCCTCAAAAGCACCTGCTTTCACTTTCTGCATCCTGAGGAGCAAAAAAGACAAACGTCCAGCTTTTGCTGCCACAGCAAAGGTGCCAGCGGGGAAAAGTGATGCTGGTCCTCACTGCCTCCTGGAACCCCTTCAAATGCCCCAGACAATTTGGCCCTCTCTGCTTTCCTGCGGACTCCATCCTCAAAAGCGCCTTTTTTCACTTTCGGCGCCCTCCGGTGGTAAAAAGACAAACGTCCAGCTTTTGCTGCCACAGCAAAGGTGCCAGCGGGGAAAAGTAATGCTGGTTCTCACTGCCTCCTGGAACCCTTTCAAATGCCTCAGACAATTTGGCCCTCTCTGCTTTCCTGCGGACTCCATCCTCAAAAGCACCTGTTTTCGCTTTCCGCAGCCTCCGGAGCAAAAAAGACAAACGTCCAGCTTTTACTGCCACAGCAAAGGTGCCAGCGGGGAAAAGTAATGCTGGTTCTCACTGCCTCCTGGAACCCTTTCAAATGCCACAGACAATTTGGCCCTCTCTGCTTTCCTGCGGACTCCATCCTCAAAAGCACCTGTTTTCGCTTTCGGCAACATCCGGAGCAAAAAAGACAAACGTCCAGGTTTTGCTGCCACAGCAAAGGTGCCAGCGGGGAAAAGTAATGCTGGTTCTCACTGCCTCCTGGAACCCTTTCAAATGCCTCAGACAATTTGGCCCTCTCTGCTTTCCTGCGGACTCCATCCTCAAAAGCACCTGTTTTCGCTTTCCGCAGCCTCCGGAGCAAAAAAGACAAACGTCCAGCTTTTACTGCCACAGCAAAGGTGCCAGCGGGGAAAAGTAATGCTGGTTCTCACTGCCTCCTGGAACCCTTTCAAATGCCACAGACAATTTGGCCCTCTCTGCTTTCCTGCGGACTCCATCCTCAAAAGCACCTGTTTTCGCTTTCGGCAACCTCCGGAGCAAAAAAGACAAACGTCCATGTTTTGCTGCCACAGCAAAGGTGCCAGCGGGGAAAAGTAATGCTGGTTCTCACTGCCTCCTGGAACCCTTTCAAATGCCAAAGACAATTGGCCTTCTCTGCTTTCCTGCAGACTCCATCCTCAAAAGCACCTTTTTCGCTTTCGGCAACCTCCGGAGCAAGAAAGACAAACGTCCAGGTTTTGCTGCCTCAGCAAAGGTGCCAGCGGGGAAAAGTGATGCTGGTCCTCACTGCCTCCTGGAACCCCTTCAAATGCCCCAGACAATTTGGCCCTCTCTGCTTTCCTGCGGACTCCATCCTCAAAAGCGCCTTTTTTCACTTTCGGCGCCCTCCGGTGGTAAATAGACAAACGTCCAGCTTTTGCTGCCACAGCAAAGGTGCCAGCGGGGAAAAGTAATGCTGGTTCTCACTGCCTCCTGGAACCCTTTCAAATGCCACAAACAATTTGGCCCTCTCTGCTTTCCTGCGGACTCCATCCTCAAAAGCACCTTTTTTCGCTTTTGGCAACCTCCGGAGCAAAAAAGACAAACGTCCAGCTTTTGCTGCCACAGCAAAGGTGCCAGCGGGGAAAAGTAATGCTGGTTCTCACTGCCTCCTGGAACCCTTTCAAATGCCACAAACAATTTGGCCCTCTCTGCTTTCCTGCGGACTCCATCCTCAAAAGCACCTGTTTTCGCTTTCGGCATCCTCATGAGCAAAAAAGACAAACGTCCAGCTTTTGCTGCCACAGCAAAGGTGCCAGCGGGGAAAAGTAATGCTGGTTCTCACTGCCTCCTGGAACCCTTTCAAATGCCCCAGACAATTTGGCCCTCTCTGCTTTCCTGCGGACTCCATCCTCAAAAGCGCCTTTTTTCGCTTTTGGCAACCTCAGGAGCAAAAAAGACAAACGTCCAGCTTTTGCTGCCACAGCAAAGGTGCCAGCGGGGAAAAGTAATGCTGGTTCTCACTGTCTCCTGGAACCCTTTCAAATGCCCCACACAATTTGGCCCTCTCTGCTTTCCTGCGGACTCCATCCTCAAAAGCACCTGTTTTCGCTTTCGGCAGCCTCCGGAGCAAAAAAGACAAACGTCCAGCTTTTGCTGCCACAGCAAAGGTGCCAGCGGGGAAAAGTGATGGTGGTCCTCATTGCCTCCTGGAACCTCTTCAAATGCCCCAGACAATTTGGCCCTCTCTGCTTTCCTGCGGACTCCATCCTCAAAAGCACCTGTTTTCGCTTTCGGCAACATCCGGAGCAAAAAAGACAAACGTCCAGGTTTTGCTGCCACAGCAAAGGTGCCAGCGGGGAAAAGTAATGCTGGTTCTCTCTGACTCCTGGAACCCCTTCAAATGCCCCATATAATTTGGCCCTCTCTGCTTTCCTGCGGACTCCATCCTCAAAAGCACCTGCTTTCACTTTCTGCATCCTGAGGAGCAAAAAAGACAAACGTCCAGCTTTTGCTGCCACAGCAAAGGTGCCAGCGGGGAAAAGTGATGCTGGTCCTCACTGCCTCCTGGAACCCCTTCAAATGCCCCAGACAATTTGGCCCTCTCTGCTTTCCTGCGGACTCCATCCTCAAAAGCGCCTTTTTTCACTTTCGGCGCCCTCCGGTGGTAAAAAGACAAACGTCCAGCTTTTGCTGCCACAGCAAAGGTGCCAGCGGGGAAAAGTAATGCTGGTTCTCACTGCCTCCTGGAACCCTTTCAAATGCCACAGACAATTTGGCCCTCTCTGCTTTCCTGCGGACTCCATCCTTAAAAGCACCTGTTTTCGCTTTCCGCAGCCTCCGGAGCAAAAAAGACAAATGTCCAGCTTTTACTGCCACAGCAAAGGTGCCAGCGGGGAAAAGTAATGCTGGTTCTCACTGCCTCCTGGAACCCTTTCAAATGCCACAGACAATTTGGCCCTCTCTGCTTTCCTGCGGACTCCATCCTCAAAAGCACCTGTTTTCGCTTTCGGCATCCTCATGAGCAAAAAAGACAAACGTCCAGGTTTTGCTGCCACAGCAAAGGTGCCAGCAGGGAAAAGTAATGCTGGTTCTCACTGCCTCCTGGAACCCTTTCAAATGCCCCAAACAATTTGGCCCTCTCTGCTTTCCTGCGGACTCCATCCTCAAAAGCACCTTTTTTCGCTTTCGGCAACCTCAGGAGCAAAAAAGACAAACGTCCAGGTTTTGCTGCCACAGCAAAGGTGCCAGCGGGGAAAAGTAATGCTGGTTCTCACTGTCTCCTGGAACCCTTTCAAATGCCCCAGACAATTTGGCCCTCTCTGCTTTCCTGCGGACTCCATCCTCAAAAGCACCTGTTTTCGCTATCGGCAACATCCGGAGCAAAAAAGACAAACGTCCAGGTTTTGCTGTCACAGCAAAGGTGCCAGCGGGGAAAAGTGATGCTGGTCCTCATTGCCTCCTGGAACCTCTTCAAATGCCCCAGACAATTTGGCCCTCTCTGCTTTCCTGCGGACTCCATCCTCAAAAGCACCTGTTTTCGCTTTCCGCAGCCTCCGGAGCAAAAAAGACAAACGTCCAGCTTTTACTGACACAGCAAAGGTGCCAGCGGCGAAAAGTAATGCTGGTTCTCACTGCCTCCTGGAACCCTTTCAAATGCCCCAGACAATTTGGCCCTCTCTGCTTTCCTGCGGACTCCATCCTCAAAAGCGCCTTTTTTCACTTTCGGCGCCCTCCGGTGGTAAAAAGACAAACGTCCAGCTTTTGCTGCCACAGCAAAGGTGCCAGCGGGGAAAAGTAATGCTGGTTCTCACTGCCTCCTGGAACCCTTTCAAATGCCAAAGACAATTTGGCCTTCTCTGCTTTCCTGCGGACTCCATCCTCAAAAGCACCTTTTTCGCTTTCGGCAACCTCCGGAGCAAAAAAGACAAACGTCCAGGTTTTGCTGCCTCAGCAAAGGTGCCAGCGGGGAAAAGTAATGCTGGTCCTCACTGCCTCCTGGAACCCCTTCAAATGCCCCAGACAATTTGGCCCTCTCTGCTTTCCTGCGGACTCCATCCTCAAAAGCGCCTTTTTTCACTTTCGGCGCCCTCCAGTGGTAAAAAGACAAACGTCCAGCTTTTGCTGACACAGCAAAGGTGCCAGCGGGGAAAAGTAATGCTGGTTCTCACTGCCTCCTGGAACCCTTTCAAATGCCCCAGACAATTTGGCCCTCTCTGCTTTCCTGCGGACTCCATCCTCAAAAGCGCCTTTTTTCACTTTCTGCATCCTGAGGAGCAAAAAAGACAAACGTCCAGGTTTTGCTGCCACAGCAAAGGTGCCAGCGGGGAAAAGTAATGCTGGTTCTCACTGCCTCCTGGAACCCTTTCAAATGCCAAAGACAATTTGGCCTTCTCTGCTTTCCTGCGGACTCCATCCTCAAAAGCACCTTTTTCGCTTTCGGCAACCTCCGGAGCAAAAAAGACAAACGTCCAGGTTTTGCTGCCTCAGCAAAGGTGCCAGCGGGGAAAAGTGATGCTGGTCCTCACTGCCTCCTGGAACCCCTTCAAATGCCCCAGACAATTTGGCCCTCTCTGCTTTCCTGCGGACTCCATCCTCAAAAGCGCCTTTTTTCACTTTCGGCGCCCTCCAGTGGTAAAAAGACAAACGTCCAGCTTTTGCTGCCACAGCAAAAGTGCCAGCGGGGAAAAGTAATGCTGGTTCTCACTGCCTCCTGGAACCCTTTCAAATGCCCCAGACAATTTGGCCCTCTCTGCTTTCCTGCGGACTCCATCCTCAAAAGCACCTGTTTTCGCTTTCCGCAGCCTCCGGAGCAAAAAAGACAAACGTCCAGCTTTTACTGCCACAGCAAAGGTGCCAGCGGGGAAAAGTAATGCTGGTTCTCACTGCCTCCTGGAACCCTTTCAAATGCCACAGACAATTTGGCTCTCTCTGCTTTCCTGCGGACTCCATCCTCAAAAGCACCTATTTTCGCTTTCGGCATCCTCATGAGCAAAAAAGACAAACGTCCAGCTTTTGCTGCCACAGCAAAGGTGCCAGCGGGGAAAAGTGATGGTGGTCCTCATTGCCTCCTGGAACCTCTTCAAATGCCCCAGACAATTTGGCCCTCTCTGCTTTCCTGCGGACTCCATCCTCAAAAGCACCTGTTTTCGCTTTCGGCAACATCTGGAGCAAAAAAGACAAACGTCCAGGTTTTGCTGCCACAGCAAAGGTGCCAGCGGGGAAAAGTAATGCTGGTTCTCACTGACTCCTGGAACCCCTTCAAATGCCCCGTACAATTTGGCCCTCTCTGCTTTCCTGCGGACTCCATCCTTAAAAGCACCTGTTTTCACTTTCTGCATCCTGAGGAGCAAAAAAGACAAACGTCCAGCTTTTGCTGCCACAGCAAAGGTGCCAGTGGGGAAAAGTGATGCTGGTCCTCACTGCCTCCTGGAACCCCTTCAAATGCCCCAGACAATTTGGCCCTCTCTGCTTTCCTGCGGACTCCATCCTCAAAAGCGCCTTTTTTCACTTTCGGCGCCCTCCGGTGGTAAAAAGACAAACGTCCAGCTTTTGCTGCCACAGCAAAGGTGCCAGCGGGGAAAAGTGATGCTGGTCCTCACTGCCTCCTGGAACCCCTTCAAATGCCCCAGACAATTTGGCCCTCTCTGCTTTCCTGCGGACTCCATCCTCAAAAGCACCTGTTTTCGCTTTCCGCAGCCTCCGGAGCAAAAAAGACAAACGTCCAGCTTTTACTGCCACAGCCAAGGTGCCAGGGGGGAAAAGTAATGCTGGTTCTCACTGCCTCCTGGAACCCTTTCAAATGCCACAGACAATTTGGCCCTCTCTGCTTTCCTGCGGACTCCATCCTCAAAAGCACCTGTTTTCGCTTTCGGCAACCTCCGGAGCAAAAAAGACAAACGTCCAGGTTTTGCTGCCACAGCAAAGGTGCCAGCGGGGAAAAGTAATGCTGGTTCTCACTGCCTCCTGGAACCCTTTCAAATGCCCCACACAATTTGGCCCTCCCTGCTTTCCTGCGGTCTCCATACTCAAAAGCACCTTTTTTCGCTTTCGGCAACCTCCGGAGCAAAAAAGACAAACGTCCAGCTTTTGCTGCCACAGCTAAGGTGCCAGCGGGCAAAAGTAATGCTGGTTCTCACTGCCTCCTGGAACCCTTTCAAATGCCCCAGACAATTTGGCCCTCTCTGCTTTCCTGCGGACTCCATCCTCAAAAGCACCTGTTTTCGCTTTCGGAAGCCTCCGGAGCAAAAAAGACAAACGTCCAGGTTTTGCTGCCACAGCAAAGGTGCCAGCGGGGAAAAGTAATGCTGATTCTCTCTGCCTCCTGGAACCCTTTCAAATGCCCCAGACAATTTGGCCCTCTCTGCTTTCCTGCAGACTCCATCCTCAAAAGCACCTGTTTTCTCTTTCTGCATCCTGAGGAGCAAAAAAGACAAACGTCCAGCTTTTGCTGCCACAGCAAAGGTGCCAGCGGGGAAAAGTGATGCTGGTCCTCACTGCCTCCTGGAACCCCTTCAAATGCCCCAGACAATTTGGCCCTCTCTGCTTTCCTGCGGACTCCATCCTCAAAAGCGCCTTTTTTCACTTTCGGCGCCCTCCGGTGGTAAAAAGACAAACGTCCAGCTTTTGCTGCCACAGCAAAGGTGCCAGCGGGGAAAAGTAATGCTGGTTCTCACTGCCTCCTGGAACCCTTTCAAATGCCCCAGACAATTTGGCCCTCTCTGCTTTCCTGCGGACTCCATCCTCAAAAGCGCCTTTTTTCACTTTCTGCATCCTGAGGAGCAAAAAAGACAAACGTCCAGGTTTTGCTGCCACAGCAAAGGTGCCAGCGGGGAAAAGTAATGCTGGTTCTCACTGCCTCCTGGAACCCTTTCAAATGCCAAAGACAATTTGGCCTTCTCTGCTTTCCTGCGGACTCCATCCTCAAAAGCACCTTTTTCGCTTTCGGCAACCTCCGGAGCAAAAAAGACAAACGTCCAGGTTTTGCTGCCTCAGCAAAGGTGCCAGCGGGGAAAAGTAATGCTGGTCCTCACTGCCTCCTGGAACCCCTTCAAATGCCCCAGACAATTTGGCCCTCTCTGCTTTCTTGCGGACTCCATCCTCAAAAGCGCCTTTTTTCACTTTCGGCGCCCTCCAGTGGTAAAAAGACAAACGTCCAGCTTTTGCTGACACAGCAAAGGTGCCAGCGGGGAAAAGTAATGCTGGTTCTCACTGCCTCCTGGAACCCTTTCAAATGCCCCAGACAATTTGGCCCTCTCTGCTTTCCTGCGGACTCCATCCTCAAAAGCACCTGTTTTCGCTTTCGGCAAACTCCGGAGCAAAAAAGACAAACGTCCAGCTTTGCTGCCACAGCAAAGGTGCCAGCGGGGAAAAGTAATGCTGGTTCTCACTGCCTCCTGGAACCCTTTCAAATGCCACAGACAATTTGGCTCTCTCTGCTTTCCTGCGGACTCCATCCTCAAAAGCACCTGTTTTCGCTTTCGGCATCCTCATGAGCAAAAAAGACAAACGTCCAGCTTTTGCTGCCACAGCAAAGGTGCCAGCGGGGAAAAGTGATGGTGGTCCTCATTGCCTCCTGGAACCTCTTCAAATGCCCCCAGACAATTTGGCCCTCTCTGCTTTCCTGCGGACTCCATCCTCAAAAGCACCTGTTTTCGCTTTCGGCAACATCTGGAGCAAAAAAGACAAACGTCCAGGTTTTGCTGCCACAGCAAAGGTGCCAGCGGGGAAAAGTAATGCTGGTTCTCACTGACTCCTGGAACCCCTTCAAATGCCCCGTACAATTTGGCCCTCTCTGCTTTCCTGCGGACTCCATCCTCAAAAGCACCTGTTTTCACTTTCTGCATCCTGAGGAGCAAAAAAGACAAACGTCCAGCTTTTGCTGCCACAGCAAAGGTGCCAGTGGGGAAAAGTGATGCTGGTCCTCACTGCCTCCTGGAACCCCTTCAAATGCCCCAGACAATTTGGCCCTCTCTGCTTTCCTGCGGACTCCATCCTCAAAAGCGCCTTTTTTCACTTTCGGCGCCCTCCGGTGGTAAAAAGACAAACGTCCAGGTTTTGCTGCCACAGCAAAGGTGCCAGCGGGGAAAAGTAATGCTGGTTCTCACTGCCTCCTGGAACCTCTTCAAATGCCCCAGACAATTGGCCCTCTCTGCTTTCCTGCGGACTCCATCCTCAAAAGCACCTATTTTCGCTTTCCGCAGCCTCCGGAGCAAAAAAGACAAACGTCCAGCTTTTACTGCCACAGCAAAGGTGCCAGCGGGGAAAAGTAATGCTGGTTCTCACTGTCTCCTGGAACCCTTTCAAATGCCACAGACAATTTGGCCCTCTCTGCTTTCCTGCGGACTCCATCCTCAAAAGCACCTGTTTTCGCTTTCGGCAACCTCCGGAGCAAAAAAGACAAACGTCCAGGTTTTGCTGCCACAGCAAAGGTGCCAGCGGGGAAAAGTAATGCTGGTTCTCACTGCCTCCTGGAACCCTTTCAAATGCCCCACACAATTTGGCCCTCCCTGCTTTCCTGCGGTCTCCATACTCAAAGCACCTTTTTTCGCTTTCGGCAACCTCCGGAGCAAAAAAGACAAACGTCCAGCTTTTGCTGCCACAGCTAAGGTGCCAGCGGGCAAAAGTAATGCTGGTTCTCACTGCCTCCTGGAACCCTTTCAAATGCCCCAGACAATTTGGCCCTCTCTGCTTTCCTGCGGACTCCATCCTCAAAAGCACCTGTTTTCGCTTTCGGCAGCCTCCGGAGCAAAAAAGACAAACGTCCAGGTTTTTGCTGCCACAGCAAAGGTGCCAGCGGGGAAAAGTAATGCTGATTCTCTCTGCCTCCTGGAACCCTTTCAAATGCCCCAGACAATTTGGCCCTCTCTGCTTTCCTGCAGACTCCATCCTCAAAAGCACCTGTTTTCTCTTTCTGCATCCTGAGGAGCAAAAAAGACAAACGTCCAGCTTTTGCTGCCACAGCAAAGGTGCCAGCGGGGAAAAGTGATGCTGGTCCTCACTGCCTCCTGGAACCCCTTCAAATGCCCCAGACAATTTGGCCCTCTCTGCTTTCCTGCGGACTCCATCCTCAAAAGCGCCTTTTTTCACTTTCGGCGCCCTCCGGTGGTAAAAAGACAAACGTCCAGCTTTTGCTGCCACAGCAAAGGTGCCAGCGGGGAAAAGTAATGCTGGTTCTCACTGCCTCCTGGAACCCTTTCAAATGCCCCAGACAATTTGGCCCTCTCTGCTTTCCTGCGGACTCCATCCTCAAAAGCGCCTTTTTTCACTTTCTGCATCCTGAGGAGCAAAAAAGACAAACGTCCAGGTTTTGCTGCCACAGCAAAGGTGCCAGCGGGGAAAAGTAATGCTGGTTCTCACTGCCTCCTGGAACCCTTTCAAATGCCAAAGACAATTTGGCCTTCTCTGCTTTCCTGCGGACTCCATCCTCAAAAGCACCTTTTTCGCTTTCGGCAACCTCCGGAGCAAAAAAGACAAACGTCCAGGTTTTGCTGCCTCAGCAAAGGTGCCAGCGGGGAAAAGTAATGCTGGTCCTCACTGCCTCCTGGAACCCCTTCAAATGCCCCAGACAATTTGGCCCTCTCTGCTTTCTTGCGGACTCCATCCTCAAAAGCGCCTTTTTTCACTTTCGGCGCCCTCCAGTGGTAAAAAGACAAACGTCCAGCTTTTGCTGACACAGCAAAGGTGCCAGCGGGGAAAAGTAATGCTGGTTCTCACTGCCTCCTGGAACCCTTTCAAATGCCCCAGACAATTTGGCCCTCTCTGCTTTCCTGCGGACTCCATCCTCAAAAGCACCTGTTTTCGCTTTCGGCAAACTCCGGAGCAAAAAAGACAAACGTCCAGCTTTTACTGCCACAGCAAAGGTGCCAGCGGGGAAAAGTAATGCTGGTTCTCACTGCCTCCTGGAACCCTTTCAAATGCCACAGACAATTTGGCTCTCTCTGCTTTCCTGCGGACTCCATCCTCAAAAGCACCTGTTTTCGCTTTCGGCATCCTCATGAGCAAAAAAGACAAACGTCCAGCTTTTGCTGCCACAGCAAAGGTGCCAGCGGGGAAAAGTGATGGTGGTCCTCATTGCCTCCTGGAACCTCTTCAAATGCCCCAGACAATTTGGCCCTCTCTGCTTTCCTGCGGACTCCATCCTCAAAAGCACCTGTTTTCGCTTTCGGCAACATCTGGAGCAAAAAAGACAAACGTCCAGGTTTTGCTGCCACAGCAAAGGTGCCAGCGGGGAAAAGTAATGCTGGTTCTCACTGACTCCTGGAACCCCTTCAAATGCCCCGTACAATTTGGCCCTCTCTGCTTTCCTGCGGACTCCATCCTCAAAAGCACCTGTTTTCACTTTCTGCATCCTGAGGAGCAAAAAAGACAAACGTCCAGCTTTTGCTGCCACAGCAAAGGTGCCAGTGGGGAAAAGTGATGCTGGTCCTCACTGCCTCCTGGAACCCCTTCAAATGCCCCAGACAATTTGGCCCTCTCTGCTTTCCTGCGGACTCCATCCTCAAAAGCGCCTTTTTTCACTTTCGGCGCCCTCCGGTGGTAAAAAGACAAACGTCCAGGTTTTGCTGCCACAGCAAAGGTGCCAGCGGGGAAAAGTAATGCTGGTTCTCACTGCCTCCTGGAACCTCTTCAAATGCCCCAGACAATTTGGCCCTCTCTGCTTTCCTGCGGACTCCATCCTCAAAAGCACCTGTTTTCGCTTTCCGCAGCCTCCGGAGCAAAAAAGACAAACGTCCAGCTTTTACTGCCACAGCAAAGGTGCCAGCGGGGAAAAGTAATGCTGGTTCTCACTGTCTCCTGGAACCCTTTCAAATGCCACAGACAATTTGGCCCTCTCTGCTTTCCTGCGGACTCCATCCTCAAAAGCACCTGTTTTCGCTTTCGGCAGCCTCCGGAGCAAAAAAGACAAACGTCCAGGTTTTGCTGCCACAGCAAAGGTGCCAGCGGGGAAAAGTAATGCTGGTTCTCACTGCCTCCTGGAACCCTTTCAAATGCCCCACACAATTTGGCCCTCTCTGCTTTCCTGCGGACTCCATCCTCAAAAGCACCTGTTTTCGCTTTCGGCAACCTCCGGAGCAAAAAAGACAAACGTCCAGCTTTTGCTGCCACAGCTAAGGTGCCAGCCGGCAAAAGTAATGCTGGTTCTAACTGCCTCCTGGAACCTCTTCAAATGCCCCAGACAATTTGGCCCTCTCTGCTTTCCTGCGGACTCCATCCTCAAAAGCACCTGTTTTCACTTTCTGCATCCTGAGGAGCAAAAAAGACAAACGTCCAGCTTTTACTGCCACAGCAAAGGTGCCAGCGGGGAAAAGTAATGCTGGTTCTCACTGCCTCCTGGAACCCTTTCAAATGCCACAGACAATTTGGCCCTCTCTGCTTTCCTGCGGACTCCATCCTCAAAAGCACCTGTTTTCGCTTTCGGCAGCCTCCGGAGCAAAAAAGACAAACGTCCAGGTTTTGCTGCCACAGCAAAGGTGCCAGCAAGGAAAAGTAATGCTGGTTCTCACTGCCTCCTGGAACCCTTTCAAATGCCCCACACAATTTGGCCCTCTCTGCTTTCCTGCGGTCTCCATCCTCAAAAGCACCTGTTTTCGCTTTCGGCAACCTCCGGAGCAAAAAAGACAAACGTCCAGCTTTTGCTGCCACAGCAAATGTGCCAGCGGGCAAAAGTAATGCTGGTTCTCACTGCCTCCTGGAACCCTTTCAAATGCCCCACACAATTTGGCCCTCTCTGCTTTCCTGCGGACTCCATCCTCAAAAGCACCTCTTTTCGCTTTCTGCATAGAGGAGCAAAAAAGACAAACGTCCAGCTTTTGCTGCCACAGCAAAGGTGCCAGCGGGGAAAAGTGATGCTGGTCCTCACTGCCTCCTGGAACCCCTTCAAATGCCCCAGACAATTTGGCCCTCTCTGCTTTCCTGCGGACTCCATCCTCAAAAGCGCCTTTTTTCACTTTCGGCGCCCTCCGGTGGTAAAAAGACAAACGTCCAGCTTTTGCTGCCACAGCAAAGGTGCCAGCGGGGAAAAGTAATGCTGGTTCTCACTGCCTCCTGGAACCCTTTCAAATGCCCCAGACAATTTGGCCCTCTCTGCTTTCCTGCGGACTCCATCCTCAAAAGCGCCTTTTTTCACTTTCTGCATCCTGAGGAGCAAAAAAGACAAACGTCCAGGTTTTGCTGCCACAGCAAAGGTGCCAGCGGGGAAAAGTAATGCTGGTTCTCACTGCCTCCTGGAACCCTTTCAAATGCCAAAGACAATTTGGCCTTCTCTGCTTTCCTGCGGACTCCATCCTCAAAAGCACCTTTTTCGCTTTCGGCAACCTCCGGAGCAAAAAAGACAAACGTCCAGGTTTTGCTGCCTCAGCAAAGGTGCCAGCGGGGAAAAGTAATGCTGGTCCTCACTGCCTCCTGGAACCCCTTCAAATGCCCCAGACAATTTGGCCCTCTCTGCTTTCCTGCGGACTCCATCCTCAAAAGCGCCTTTTTTCACTTTCGGCGCCCTCCAGTGGTAAAAAGACAAACGTCCAGCTTTTGCTGACACAGCAAAGGTGCCAGCGGGGAAAAGTAATGCTGGTTCTCACTGCCTCCTGGAACCCTTTCAAATGCCCCAGACAATTTGGCCCTCTCTGCTTTCCTGCGGACTCCATCCTCAAAAGCACCTGTTTTCGCTTTCGGCAAACTCCGGAGCAAAAAAGACAAACGTCCAGCTTTTACTGCCACAGCAAAGGTGCCAGCGGGGAAAAGTAATGCTGGTTCTCACTGCCTCCTGGAACCCTTTCAAATGCCACAGACAATTTGGCTCTCTCTGCTTTCCTGCGGACTCCATCCTCAAAAGCACCTGTTTTCGCTTTCGGCATCCTCATGAGCAAAAAAGACAAACGTCCAGCTTTTGCTGCCACAGCAAAGGTGCCAGCGGGGAAAAGTGATGGTGGTCCTCATTGCCTCCTGGAACCTCTTCAAATGCCCCAGACAATTTGGCCCTCTCTGCTTTCCTGCGGACTCCATCCTCAAAAGCACCTGTTTTCGCTTTCGGCAACATCTGGAGCAAAAAAGACAAAAGTCCAGGTTTTGCTGCCACAGCAAAGGTGCCAGCGGGGAAAAGTAATGCTGGTTCTCACTGACTCCTGGAACCCCTTCAAATGCCCCGTACAATTTGGCCCTCTCTGCTTTCCTGCGGACTCCATCCTCAAAAGCACCTGTTTTCACTTTCTGCATCCTGAGGAGCAAAAAAGACAAACGTCCAGCTTTTGCTGCCACAGCAAAGGTGCCAGTGGGGAAAAGTGATGCTGGTCCTCACTGCCTCCTGGAACCCCTTCAAATGCCCCAGACAATTTGGCCCTCTCTGCTTTCCTGCGGACTCCATCCTCAAAAGCGCCTTTTTTCACTTTCGGCGCCCTCCGGTGGTAAAAAGACAAACGTCCAGGTTTTGCTGCCACAGCAAAGGTGCCAGCGGGGAAAAGTAATGCTGGTTCTCACTGCCTCCTGGAACCTCTTCAAATGCCCCAGACAATTTGGCCCTCTCTGCTTTCCTGCGGACTCCATCCTCAAAAGCACCTTTTTTCGCTTTCCGCAGCCTCCGGAGCAAAAAAGACAAACGTCCAGCTTTTACTGCCACAGCAAAGGTGCCAGCGGGGAAAAGTAATGCTGGTTCTCACTGTCTCCTGGAACCCTTTCAAATGCCACAGACAATTTGGCCCTCTCTGCTTTCCTGCGGACTCCATCCTCAAAAGCACCTGTTTTCGCTTTCGGCAGCCTCCGGAGCAAAAAAGACAAACGTCCAGGTTTTGCTGCCACAGCAAAGGTGCCAGCGGGGAAAAGTAATGCTGGTTCTCACTGCCTCCTGGAACCCTTTCAAATGCCACAGACAATTTGGCCCTCTCTGCTTTCCTGCGGACTCCATCCTCAAAAGCACCTGTTTTCGCTTTCGGCAACCTCCGGAGCAAAAAAGACAAACGTCCAGCTTTTGCTGCCACAGCTAAGGTGCCAGCCGGCAAAAGTAATGCTGGTTCTAACTGCCTCCTGGAACCTCTTCAAATGCCCCAGACAATTTGGCCCTCTCTGCTTTCCTGCGGACTCCATCCTCAAAAGCACCTGTTTTCGCTTTCCGCAGCCTCCGGAGCAAAAAAGACAAACGTCCAGCTTTTACTGCCACAGCAAAGGTGCCAGCGGGGAAAAGTAATGCTGGTTCTCACTGCCTCCTGGAACCCTTTCAAATGCCACAGACAATTTGGCCCTCTCTGCTTTCCTGCGGACTCCATCCTCAAAAGCACCTGTTTTCGCTTTCGGCAGCCTCCGGAGCAAAAAAGACAAACGTCCAGGTTTTGCTGCCACAGCAAAGGTGCCAGCAAGGAAAAGTAATGCTGGTTCTCACTGCCTCCTGGAACCCTTTCAAATGCCCCACACAATTTGGCCCTCTCTGCTTTCCTGCGGTCTCCATCCTCAAAAGCACCTGTTTTCGCTTTCGGCAACCTCCGGAGCAAAAAAGACAAACGTCCAGCTTTTGCTGCCACAGCAAATGTGCCAGCGGGCAAAAGTAATGCTGGTTCTCACTGCCTCCTGGAACCCTTTCAAATGCCCCACACAATTTGGCCCTCTCTGCTTTCCTGCGGACTCCATCCTCAAAAGCACCTCTTTTCGCTTTCGGCAACCTCCGGAGCAAAAAAGACAAACGTCCAGCTTTTGCTGCCACAGCAAAGGTGCCAGCGGGGAAAAGTGATGGTGGTCCTCATTGCCTCCTGGAACCTCTTCAAATGCCACAGACAATTTGGCCCTCTCTGCTTTCCTGCGGACTCCATCCTCAAAAGCACCTGTTTTCGCTTTCGGCAACATCTGGAGCAAAAAAGACAAAAGTCCAGGTTTTGCTGCCACAGCAAAGGTGCCAGCGGGGAAAAGTAATGCTGGTTCTCACTGACTCCTGGAACCCCTTCAAATGCCCCATACAATTTGGCCCTCTCTGCTTTCCTGCGGACTCCATCCTCAAAAGCACCTGTTTTCGCTTTCCGCAGCCTCCGGAGCAAAAAAGACAAACGTCCAGCTTTTACTGCCACAGCAAAGGTGCCAGCGGGGAAAAGTAATGCTGGTTCTCACTGTCTCCTGGAACCCTTTCAAATGCCACAGACAATTTGGCCCTCTCTGCTTTCCTGCGGACTCCATCCTCAAAAGCACCTGTTTTCGCTTTCGGCAGCCTCCGGAGCAAAAAAGACAAACGTCCAGGTTTTGCTGCCACAGCAAAGGTGCCAGCGGGGAAAAGTAATGCTGGTTCTCACTGCCTCCTGGAACCCTTTCAAATGCCCCACACAATTTGGCCCTCTCTGCTTTCCTGCGGACTCCATCCTCAAAAGCACCTGTTTTCGCTTTCGGCAACCTCCGGAGCAAAAAAGACAAACGTCCAGCTTTTGCTGCCACAGCTAAGGTGCCAGCCGGCAAAAGTAATGCTGGTTCTCACTGCCTCCTGGAACCCTTTCAAATGCCCCAGACAATTTGGCCCTCTCTGCTTTCCTGCGGACTCCATCCTCAAAAGCACCTCTTTTCGCTTTCGGCAACCTCCGGAGCAAAAAAGACAAACGTCCAGCTTTTGTTGCCACAGCAAAGGTGCCAGCGGGGAAAAGTGATGGTGGTCCTCATTGCCTCCTGGAACCTCTTCAAATGCCACAGACAATTTGGCCCTCTCTGCTTTCCTGCGGACTCCATCCTCAAAAGCACCTGTTTTCGCTTTCGGCAACATCTGGAGCAAAAAAGACAAAAGTCCAGGTTTTGCTGCCACAGCAAAGGTGCCAGCGGGGAAAAGTAATGCTGGTTCTCACTGACTCCTGGAACCCCTTCAAATGCCCCATACAATTTGGCCCTCTCTGCTTTCCTGCGGACTCCATCCTCAAAAGCACCTGTTTTCACTTTCTGCATCCTGAGGAGCAAAAAAGACAAACGTCCAGCTTTTGCTGCCACAGCAAAGGTTCCAGCGGGGAAAAGTGATGCTGGTCCTCACTGCCTCCTGGAACCCCTTCAAATGCCCCAGACAATTTGGCCCTCTCTGCTTTCCTGCGGACTCCATCCTCAAAAGCGCCTTTTTTCACTTTCGGCGCCTTCCGGTGGTAAAAAGACAAACGTCCAGCTTTTGCTGCCACAGCAAAGGTGCCAGCGGGGAAAAGTGATGCTGGTTCTCACTGCCTCCTTGAACCTCTTCAAATGCCACAGACAATTTGGCCCTCTCTGCTTTCCTGCGGACTCCATCCTCAAAAGCACCTGTTTTCTCTTTCGGCAGCCTCCGGAGCAAAAAAGACAAACGTCCAGCTTTTACTGCCACAGCAAAGGTGCCAGCGGGGAAAAGTAATGCTGGTTCTCACTGCCTCCTGGAACCCTTTCAAATGCCACAGACAATTTGGCCCTCTCTGCTTTCCTGCGGACTCCATCCTCAAAAGCACCTTTTTTCGCTTTCGGCAGCCTCCGGAGCAAAAAAGACAAACGTCCAGCTTTTACTGCCACAGCAAAGGTGCCAGCGGGGAAAAGTAATGCTGGTTCTCACTGTCTCCTGGAACCCTTTCAAATGCCACAGACAATTTGGCCCTCTCTGCTTTCCTGCGGACTCCATCCTCAAAAGCACCTGTTTTCGCTTTCGGCAGCCTCCGGAGCAAAAAAGA
Organism: Vanellus vanellus; assembly: GCF_965231255.1. Taxonomy (NCBI): domain Eukaryota; kingdom Metazoa; phylum Chordata; class Aves; order Charadriiformes; family Charadriidae; genus Vanellus; species Vanellus vanellus. The sequence goes on from NW_028127962.1 coordinate 53,535, forward strand.
CAAACGTCCAGGTTTTGCTGCCACAGCAAAGGTGCCAGCGGGGAAAAGTAATGCTGGTTCTCACTGCCTCCTGGAACCCTTTCAAATGCCCCACACAATTTGGCCCTCTCTGCTTTCCTGCGGACTCCATCCTCAAAAGCACCTGTTTTCGCTTTCGGCAACCTCCGGAGCAAAAAAGACAAACGTCCAGCTTTTGCTGCCACAGCTAAGGTGCCAGCCGGCAAAAGTAATGCTGGTTCTAACTGCCTCCTGGAACCTCTTCAAATGCCCCAGACAATTTGGCCCTCTCTGCTTTCCTGCGGACTCCATCCTCAAAAGCACCTGTTTTCGCTTTCCGCAGCCTCCGGAGCAAAAAAGACAAACGTCCAGCTTTTACTGCCACAGCAAAGGTGCCAGCGGGGAAAAGTAATGCTGGTTCTCACTGCCTCCTGGAACCCTTTCAAATGCCACAGACAATTTGGCCCTCTCTGCTTTCCTGCGGACTCCATCCTCAAAAGCACCTGTTTTCGCTTTCGGCAGCCTCCGGAGCAAAAAAGACAAACGTCCAGGTTTTGCTGCCACAGCAAAGGTGCCAGCAAGGAAAAGTAATGCTGGTTCTCACTGCCTCCTGGAACCCTTTCAAATGCCCCACACAATTTGGCCCTCTCTGCTTTCCTGCGGTCTCCATCCTCAAAAGCACCTGTTTTCGCTTTCGGCAACCTCCGGAGCAAAAAAGACAAACGTCCAGCTTTTGCTGCCACAGCAAATGTGCCAGCGGGCAAAAGTAATGCTGGTTCTCACTGCCTCCTGGAACCCTTTCAAATGCCCCACACAATTTGGCCCTCTCTGCTTTCCTGCGGACTCCATCCTCAAAAGCACCTCTTTTCGCTTTCGGCAACCTCCGGAGCAAAAAAGACAAACGTCCAGCTTTTGCTGCCACAGCAAAGGTGCCAGCGGGGAAAAGTGATGGTGGTCCTCATTGCCTCCTGGAACCTCTTCAAATGCCACAGACAATTTGGCCCTCTCTGCTTTCCTGCGGACTCCATCCTCAAAAGCACCTGTTTTCGCTTTCGGCAACATCTGGAGCAAAAAAGACAAAAGTCCAGGTTTTGCTGCCACAGCAAAGGTGCCAGCGGGGAAAAGTAATGCTGGTTCTCACTGACTCCTGGAACCCCTTCAAATGCCCCATACAATTTGGCCCTCTCTGCTTTCCTGCGGACTCCATCCTCAAAAGCACCTGTTTTCACTTTCTGCATCCTGAGGAGCAAAAAAGACAAACGTCCAGCTTTTGCTGCCACAGCAAAGGTGCCAGCGGGGAAAAGTGATGCTGGTCCTCACTGCCTCCTGGAACCCCTTCAAATGCCCCAGACAATTTGGCCCTCTCTGCTTTCCTGCGGACTCCATCCTCAAAAGCGCCTTTTTTCACTTTCGGCGCCTTCCGGTGGTAAAAAGACAAACGTCCAGCTTTTGCTGCCACAGCAAAGGTGCCAGCGGGGAAAAGTGATGCTGGTTCTCACTGCCTCCTTGAACCTCTTCAAATGCCACAGACAATTTGGCCCTCTCTGCTTTCCTGCGGACTCCATCCTCAAAAGCACCTGTTTTCTCTTTCGGCAGCCTCCGGAGCAAAAAAGACAAACGTCCAGCTTTTACTGCCACAGCAAAGGTGCCAGCGGGGAAAAGTAATGCTGGTTCTCACTGCCTCCTGGAACCCTTTCAAATGCCACAGACAATTTGGCCCTCTCTGCTTTCCTGCGGACTCCATCCTCAAAAGCACCTTTTTTCGCTTTCGGCAGCCTCCGGAGCAAAAAAGACAAACGTCCAGCTTTTGCTGCCACAGCAAAGGTGCCAGCGAGGAAAAGTAATGCTGGTTCTCATTGCCTCCTGGAACCCTTTCAAATGCCCCACACAATTTGGCCCTCTCTGCTTTCCTGCGGTCTCCATCCTCAAAAGCACCTTTTTTCGCTTTCGGCAACCTCCGGAGCAAAAAAGACAAACGTCCAGCTTTTGCTGCCACAGCAAAGGTGCCAGCGGACAAAAGTAATGCTGGTTCTCACTGCCTCCTGGAACCCTTTCAAATGCCCCACACAATTTGGCCCTCTCTGCTTTCCTGCGGACTCCATCCTCAAAAGCACCTGTTTTCGCTTTCGGCAACCTCCGGAGCAAAAAAGACAAACGTCCAGCTTTTGCTGCCACAGCAAAGGTGCCAGCGGGGAAAAGTGATGGTGGTCCTCATTGCCTCCTGGAACCTCTTCAAATGCCCCAGACAATTTGGCCCTCTCTGCTTTCCTGCGGACTCCATCCTCAAAAGCACCTGTTTTCGCTTTCGGCAACCTCCGGAGCAAAAAAGACAAACGTCCAGGTTTTGCTGCCACAGCAAAGGTGCCAGCGGGGAAAAGTAATGCTGGTTCTCACTGCCTCCTGGAACCCCTTCAAATGCCCCATACAATTTGGCCCTCTCTGCTTTCCTGCGGACTCCATCCTCAAAAGCGCCTTTTTTCACTTTCGGCGCCCTCCGGTGGTAAAAAGACAAACGTCCAGGTTTTGCTGCCACAGCAAAGGTGCCAGCGGGGAAAAGTAATGCTGGTTCTCACTGCCTCCTGGAACCCTTTCAAATGCCAAAGACAATTTGGCCTTCTCTGCTTTCCTGCGGACTCCATCCTCAAAAGCACCTTTTTCGCTTTCGGCAACCTCCGGAGCAAAAAAGACAAACGTCCATGTTTTGCTGCCTCAGCAAAGGTGCCAGCGGGGAAAAGTGATGCTGGTCCTCACTGCCTCCTGGAACCCCTTCAAATGCCCCAGACAATTTGGCCCTCTCTGCTTTCCTGCGGACTCCATCCTCAAAAGCGCCTTTTTTCACTTTCGGCGCCCTCCGGTGGTAAAAAGACAAACGTCCAGCTTTTGCTGCCACAGCAAAGGTGCCAGCGGGGAAAAGTAATGCTGGTTCTCACTGCCTCCTGGAACCCTTTCAAATGCCACAGACAATTTGGCCCTCTCTGCTTTCCTGCGGACTCCATCCTCAAAAGCACCTGTTTTCGCTTTCGGCATCCTCATGAGCAAAAAAGACAAACGTCCAGCTTTTGCTGCCACAGCAAAGGTGCCAGCGGGGAAAAGTAATGCTGGTTCTCACTGCCTCCTGGAACCCCTTCAAATGCCCCACACAATTTGGCCCTCTCTGCTTTCCTGCGGACTCCATCCTCAAAAGTACCTGTTTTCACTTTCTGCATCATGAGGAGCAAAGAAGACAAACGTCCAGCTTTTGCTGCCACAGCAAAGGTGCCAGCGGGGAAAAGTAATGCTGGTTCTCACTGTCTCCTGGAACCCTTTCAAATGCCCCACACAATTTGGCCCTCTCTGCTTTCCTGCGGACTCCATCCTCAAAAGCACCTGTTTTCGCTTTCGGCAACCTCCAACGCAAAAAAGAAAAACGTCCAGCTTTTGCTGCCACAGCAAAGGTGCCAGCGGGGAAAAGTAATGCTGGTTCTCACTGACTCCTGGAACCCCTTCAAATGCCCCATACAATTTGGCCCTCTCTGCTTTCCTGCGGACTCCATCCTCAAAAGCACCTGTTTTCACTTTCTGCATCCTGAGGAGCAAAAAAGACAAACGTCCAGCTTTTGCTGCCACAGCAAAGGTGCCAGCGGGGAAAAGTGATGCTGGTCCTCACTGCCTCCTGGAACCCCTTCAAATGCCCCAGACAATTTGGCCCTCTCTGCTTTCCTGCGGACTCCATCCTCAAAAGCACCTGTTTTCACTTTCGGCGCCCTCCGGTGGGAAAAAGACAAACGTCCAGCTTTTGCTGCCACAGCAAAGGTGCCAGCGGGGAAAAGTGATGCTGGTTCTCACTGCCTCCTGGAACCTCTTCAAATGCCCCAGACAATTTGGCCCTCTCTGCTTTCCTGCGGACTCCATCCTCAAAAGCACCTGTTTTCGCTTTCCGCAGCCTCCGGAGCAAAAAAGACAAACGTCCAGCTGTTACTGCCACAGCAAAGGTGCCAGCGGGGAAAAGTAATGCTGGTTCTCACTGCCTCCTGGAACCCTTTCAAATGCCACAGACAATTTGGCCCTCTCTGCTTTCCTGCGGACTCCATCCTCAAAAGCACCTGTTTTCGCTTTCCGCAGCCTCCGGAGCAAAAAAGACAAACGTCCAAGTTTTGCTGCCACAGCAAAGGTGCCAGCGGGGAAAAGTAATGCTGGTTCTCACTGCCTCCTGGAACCCTTTCAAATGCCCCACACAATTTGGCCCTCTCTGCTTTCCTGCGGACTCCATCCTCAAAAGCACCTGTTTTCGCTTTCGGCAACCTCCGGAGCAAAAAAGACAATCGTCCAGCTTTTGCTGCCACAGCAAAGGTGCCAGCGGGGAAAAGTGATGCTGGTCCTCATTGACTCCTGGAACCTCTTCAAATGCCCCAGACAATTTGGCCCTCTCTGCTTTCCTGCGGACTCCATCCTCAAAAGCACCTGTTTTCGCTTTCAGCAACCTCCGGAGCAAAAAAGACAAACGTCCAGCTTTTGCTGCCACAGCAAAGGTGCCAGCGGGGAAAAGTAATGCTGGTTCTCACTGCCTCCTGGAACTCTTTCAAATGCCCCATACAATTTGGCCCTCTCTGCTTTCCTGCGGACTCCATCCTCAAAGGCACCTGTTTTCGCTTTCGGCAGCCTCCAGAGCAAAAAAGACAAACGTCCAGCTTTTGCTGCCACAGCAAAGGTACCAGCGGGGAAAAGTAATGCTGGTTCTCACTGCCTCCAGGAACCCCTTCAAATGCCCCATACAATTTGGCCCTCTCTGCTTTCCTGCGGACTCCATCCTCAAAAGCACCTGTTTTCACTTTCTGCATCCTGAGGAGCAAAAAAGACAAACGTCCAGCTTTTGCTGCCACAGGAAAGGTGCCAGCGGGCAAAAGTAATGCTGGTTCTCACTGCCTCCTGGAACCCTTTCAAATGCCAAAGACAATTTGGCCTTCTCTGCTTTCCTGCGGACTCCATCCTCAAAAGCACCTTTTTCGCTTTCGGCAACCTCCGGAGCAAAAAAGACAAACGTCCAGCTTTTACTGCCACAGCAAAGGTGCCAGCGGGGAAAAGTAATGCTGGTTCTTACTGCCTCCTGGAACCCTTTCAAATGCCCCAGACAATTTGGCCCTCTCTGCTTTCCTGCGGACTCCATCCTCAAAAGCACCTGTTCTCGCTTTCGGCAACATCCGGAGCAAAAAAGACAAACGTCCAGGTTTTGCTGCCTCAGCAAAGGTTCCAGCGGGGAAAAGTGATGCTGGTCCTCACTGCCTCCTGGAACCCCTTCAAATGCCCCAGACAATTTGGCCCTCTCTGCTTTCCTGCGGACTCCATCCTCAAAAGCGCCTTTTTTCACTTTTGGCGCCCTCCGGTGGTAAAAAGACAAACGTCCAGCTTTTGCTGCCACAGCAAAGGTGCCAGCGGGGAAAAGTGATGGTGGTCCTCATTGCCTCCTGGAACCTCTTCAAATGCCCCAGACAATTTGGCCCTCTCTGCTTTCCTGCGGACTCCATCCTCAAAAGCACCTGTTTTCGCTTTCGGCAACATCCGGAGCAAAAAAGAAAAACGTCCAGGTTTTGCTGTCACAGCAAAGGTGCCAGCGGGGAAAAGTAATGCTGGTTCTCACTGCCTCCTGGAACCCCTTCAAATGCCCCATAGAATTTGGCCCTCTCTGCTTTCCTGCGGACTCCATCCTCAAAAGCACCTGTTTTCACTTTCTGCATCCTGAGGAGCAAAAAAGACAAACGTCCAGCTTTTGCTGCCACAGCAAAGGTGCCAGCGGGGAAAAGTAATGCTGGTTCTCAGTGCCTCCTGGAACCCTTTCAAATGCCAAAGACAATTTGGCCTTCTCTGCTTTCCTGCGGACTCCATCCTCAAAAGCACCTTTTTCGCTTTCGGCAACCTCCGGAGCAAAAAAGACAAACGTCCAGGTTTTGCTGCCTCAGCAAAGGTGCCAGCGGGGAAAAGTGATGCTGGTCCTCACTGCCTCCTGGAACCCCTTCAAATGCCCCAGACAATTTGGCCCTCTCTGCTTTCCTGCGGACTCCATCCTCAAAAGCGCCTTTTTTCACTTTCGGCACCCTCCGGTGGTAAAAAGACAAACGTCCAGCTTTTGCTGCCACAGCAAAGGTGCCAGCGGGGAAAAGTAATGCTGGTTCTCACTGCCTCCTGAAACCCTTTCAAATGCCCCAGACAATTTGACCCTCTCTGCTTTCCTGCGGACTCCATCCTCAAAAGCACCTGTTTTCGCTTTCGGCAGCCTCCGGAGCAAAAAAGACAAACGTCCAGGTTTTGCTGCCACAGCAAAGGTGCCAGCGGGGAAAAGTAATGCTGGTTCTCACTGCCTCCTGGAACCCTTTCAAATGCCACAGACAATTTGGCCCTCTCTGTTTTCCTGCGGACTCCATCCTCAAAAGCACCTTTTTTCGCTTTTGGCAACCTCAGGAGCAAAAAAGACAAACGTCCAGCTTTTGCTGCCACAGCAAAGGTGCCAGCGGGGAAAAGTAATGCTGGTTCTCACTGTCTCCTGGAACCCTTTCAAATGCCACAGACAATTTGGCCCTCTCTGCTTTCCTGCGGACTCCATCCTCAAAAGCACCTGTTTTCGCTTTCGGCAACCTCCGGAGCAAAAAAGACAAACGTCCAGCTTTTGCTGCCACAGCAAAGGTGCCAGCGGGGAAAAGTGATGGTGGTCCTCATTGCCTCCTGGAACCTCTTCAAATGCCCCAGACAATTTGGCCCTCTCTGCTTTCCTGCGGACTCCATCCTCAAAAGCACCTTTTTCGCTATCGGCAACCTCCGGAGCAAAAAAGACAAACGTCCAGGTTTTGCTGCCTCAGCAAAGGTGCCAGCGGGGAAAAGTAATGCTGGTCCTCACTGCCTCCTGGAACCCCTTCAAATGCCCCAGACAATTTGGCCCTCTCTGCTTTCCTGCGGACTCCATCCTCAAAAGCGCCTTTTTTCACTTTCGGCACCCTCCGGTGGTAAAAAGACAAACGTCCAGCTTTTGCTGCCACAGCAAAGGTGCCAGCGGGGAAAAGTAATGCTGGTTCTCACTGCCTCCTGGAATCCTTTCAAATGCCCCACACAATTTGGCCCTCTCTGCTTTCCTGCGGACTCCATCCTCAAAAGCACCTGTTTTCGCTTTCGGCAGCCTCCGGAGCAAAAAAGACAAACGTCCAGGTTTTGCTGCCACAGCAAAGGTGCCAGCGGGGAAAAGTAATGCTGGTTCTCACTGCCTCCTGGAACCCTTTCAAATGCCCCACACAATTTGGCCCTCTCTGTTTTCCTGCGGACTCCATCCCCAAAAGCACCTTTTTTCGCTTTTGGCAACCTCAGGAGCAAAAAAGACAAACGTCCAGCTTTTGCTGCCACAGCAAAGGTGCCAGCGGGGAAAAGTAATGCTGGTTCTCACTGTCTCCTGGAACCCTTTCAAATGCCCCACACAATTTGGCCCTCTCTGCTTTCCTGCGGACTCCATCCTCAAAAGCACCTGTTTTCGCTTTCGGCAACCTCCGGAGCAAAAAAGACAAACGTCCAGCTTTTGCTGCCACAGCAAAGGTGCCAGCGGGGAAAAGTGATGGTGGTCCTCATTGCCTCCTGGAACCTCTTCAAATGCCCCAGACAATTTGGCCCTCTCTGCTTTCCTGCGGACTCCATCCTCAAAAGCACCTTTTTCGCTATCGGCAACCTCCGGAGCAAAAAAGACAAACGTCCAGGTTTTGCTGCCTCAGCAAAGGTGCCAGCGGGGAAAAGTGATGCTGGTCCTCACTGCCTCCTGGAACCCCTTCAAATGCCCCAGACAATTTGGCCCTCTCTGCTTTCCTGCGGACTCCATCCTCAAAAGCACATTTTTTCGCTTTCGGCGCCCTCCGGTGGTAAAAAGACAAACGTCCAGCTTTTGCTGCCACAGCAAAGGTGCCAGCGGGGAAAAGTAATGCTGGTTCTCACTGCCTCCTGGAACCCTTTCAAATGCCCCAGACAATTTGGCCCTCTCTGCTTTCCTGCGGACTCCATCCTCAAAAGCACCTGTTTTCGCTTTCCGCAGCCTCCGGAGCAAAAAAGACAAACGTCCAGCTTTTGCTGCCACAGCAAAGGTGCCAGCGGGGAAAAGTAATGCTGGTTCTCACTGTCTCCTGGAACCCTTTCAAATGCCCCAGACAATTTGGCCCTCTCTGCTTTCCTGCGGACTCCATCCTCAAAAGCACCTGTTTTCGCTTTCGGCAACCTCCGGAGCAAAAAAGACAAACGTCCAGCTTTTGCTGCCACAGCAAAGGTGCCAGCGGGGAAAAGTGATGGTGGTCCTCATTGCCTCCTGGAACCTCTTCAAATGCCCCAGACAATTTGGCCCTCTCTGCTTTCCTGCGGACTCCATCCTCAAAAGCATCTGTTTTCGCTTTCGGCAACATCCGGAGCAAAAAAGACAAACGTCCAGGTTTTGCTGCCACAGCAAAGGTGCCAGCGGGGAAAAGTGATGCTGGTCCTCACTGCCTCCTGGAACCCCTTCAAATGCCCCAGACAATTTGGCCCTCTCTGCTTTCCTGCGGACTCCATCCTCAAAAGCGCCTTTTTTCACTTTCGGCGCCCTCCGGTGGTAAAAAGACAAACGTCCAGCTTTTGCTGCCACAGCAAAGGTGCCAGCGGGGAAAAGTAATGCTGGTTCTCACTGCCTCCTGGAACCCTTTCAAATGCCACAGACAATTTGGCCCTCTCTGCTTTCCTGCGGACTCCATCCTCAAAAGCACCTGTTTTCGCTTTCGGCAGCCTCCGGAGCAAAAAAGACAAACGTCCAGGTTTTGCTGCCACAGCAAAGGTGCCAGCGGGGAAAAGTAATGCTGGTTCTCACTGCCTCCTGGAACCCTTTCAAATGCCCCACACAATTTGGCCCTCTCTGCTTTCCTGCGGACTCCATCCTCAAAAGCACCTGTTTTCGCTTTCGGCAACCTCCGGAGCAAAAAAGACAAACGTCCAGCTTTTGCTGCCACAGCAAAGATGCCAGCGGGGAAAAGTTATGGTGGTCCTCATTGCCTCCTGGAACCTCTTCAAATGCCCCAGACAATTTGGCCCTCTCTGCTTTCCTGCGGACTCCATCCTCAAAAGCACCTGTTTTCGCTTTCGGCAACCTCCGGAGCAAAAAAGACAAACGTCCAGCTTTTGCTGCCACAGCAAAGGTGCCAGCGGGGAAAAGTGATGGTGGTTCTCACTGCCTCCTGGAACCCTTTCAAATGCCACAGACAATTTGGCCTTCTCTGCTTTCCTGCGGACTCCATCCTCAAAAGCAGCTTTTTCGCTTTCGGCAACCTCCGGAGCAAAAAAGACAAACGTCCAGGTTTTGCTGCCTCAGCAAAGGTTCCAGCGGGGAAAAGTGATGCTGGTCCTCACTGCCTCCTGGAACCCCTTCAAATGCCCCAGACAATTTGGCCCTCTCTGCTTTCCTGCGGACTCCATCCTCAAAAGCGCCTTTTTTCACTTTCGGCGCCCTCCGGTGGTAAAAAGACAAACGTCCAGGTTTTGCTGCCACAGCAAAGGTGCCAGCGGGGAAAAGTAATGCTGGTTCTCACTGTCTCCTGGAACCCTTTCAAATGCCCCAGACAATTTGGCCCTCTCTGCTTTCCTGCGGACTCCATCCTCAAAAGCACCTGTTTTCGCTTTCGGCAACCTCCGGAGCAAAAAAGACAAACGTCCAGCTTTTGCTGCCACAGCAAAGGTGCCAGCGGGGAAAAGTGATGGTGGTCCTCATTGCCTCCTGGAACCTCTTCAAATGCCCCAGACAATTTGGCCCTCTCTGCTTTCCTGCGGACTCCATCCTCAAAAGCACCTGTTTTCGCTTTCGGCAACATCCGGAGCAAAAAAGACAAACGTCCAGGTTTTGCTGCCACAGCAAAGGTGCCAGCGGGGAAAAGTGATGCTGGTCCTCACTGCCTCCTGGAACCCCTTCAAATGCCCCAGACAATTTGGCCCTCTCTGCTTTCCTCCGGACTCCATCCTCAAAAGCGCCTTTTTTCACTTTCGGCGCCCTCCGGTGGTAAAAAGACAAACGTCCAGCTTTTGCTGCCACAGCAAAGGTGCCAGCGGGGAAAAGTAATGCTGGTTCTCACTGCCTCCTGGAACCCTTTCAAATGCCCCAGACAATTTGGCCCTCTCTGCTTTCCTGCGGACTCCATCCTCAAAAGCACCTGTTTTCGCTTTCCGCAGCCTCCGGAGCAAAAAAGACAAACGTCCAGCTTTTACTGCCACAGCAAAGGTGCCAGCGGGGAAAAGTAATGCTGGTTCTCACTGCCTCCTGGAACCCTTTCAAATGCCCCAGACAATGTGGCCCTCTCTGCTTTCCTGCGGACTCCATCCTCAAAAGCACCTTTTTTCGCTTTCGGCATCCTCCGGAGCAAAAAAGACAAACGTCCAGGTTTTGCTGCCACAGCAAAGGTGCCAGCGGGGAAAAGTAATGCTGGTTCTCACTGCCTCCTGGAACCCTTTCAAATGCCCCACACAATTTGGCCCTCTCTGCTTTCCTGCGGACTCCATCCTCAAAAGCACCTGTTTTCGCTTTTGGCAACCTCAGGAGCAAAAAAGACAAACGTCCAGCTTTTGCTGCCACAGCAAAGGTGCCAGCGGGGAAAAGTGATGGTGGTCCTCATTGCCTCCTGGAACCTCTTCAAATGCCCCAGACAATTTGGCCCTCTCTGCTTTCCTGCGGACTCCATCCTCAAAAGCACCTGTTCTCGCTTTCGGCAACATCCGGAGCAAAAAAGACAAACGTCCAGGTTTTGCTGCCTCAGCAAAGGTTCCAGCGGGGAAAAGTGATGCTGGTCCTCACTGCCTCCTGGAACCCCTTCAAATGCCCCAGACAATTTGGCCCTCTCTGCTTTCCTGCGGACTCCATCCTCAAAAGCGCCTTTTTTCACTTTTGGCGCCCTCCGGTGGTAAAAAGACAAACGTCCAGCTTTTGCTGCCACAGCAAAGGTGCCAGCGGGCAAAAGTTATGCTGGTCCTCATTGCCTCCTGGAACCTCTTCAAATGCCACAGACAATTTGGCCCTCTCTGCTTTCCTGCGGACTCCATCCTCAAAAGCACCTGTTTTCGCTTTCGGCAACATCCGGAGCAAAAAAGAAAAACGTCCAGGTTTTGCTGTCACAGCAAAGGTGCCAGCGGGGAAAAGTAATGCTGGTTCTCACTGCCTCCTGGAACCCCTTCAAATGCCCCATAGAATTTGGCCCTCTCTGCTTTCCTGCGGACTCCATCCTCAAAAGCACCTGTTTTCACTTTCTGCATCCTGAGGAGCAAAAAAGACAAACGTCCAGCTTTTGCTGCCACAGCAAAGGTGCCAGCGGGGAAAAGTAATGCTGGTTCTCAGTGCCTCCTGGAACCCTTTCAAATGCCAAAGACAATTTGGCCTTCTCTGCTTTCCTGCGGACTCCATCCTCAAAAGCACCTTTTTCGCTTTCGGCAACCTCCGGAGCAAAAAAGACAAACGTCCAGGTTTTGCTGCCACAGCAAAGGTGCCAGCGGGGAAAAGTGATGCTGGTCCTCACTGCCTCCTGGAACCCCTTCAAATGCCCCAGACAATTTGGCCCTCTCTGCTTTCCTGCGGACTCCATCCTCAAAAGCGCCTTTTTTCACTTTCGGCACCCTCCGGTGGTAAAAAGACAAACGTCCAGCTTTTGCTGCCACAGCAAAGGTGCCAGCGGGGAAAAGTAATGCTGGTTCTCACTGCCTCCTGGAACCCTTTCAAATGCCCCAGACAATTTGACCCTCTCTGCTTTCCTGCGGACTCCATCCTCAAAAGCACCTGTTTTCGCTTTCCGCAGCCTCCGGAGCAAAAAAGACAAACGTCCAGGTTTTGCTGCCACAGCAAAGGTGCCAGCGGGCAAAAGTAATGCTGGTTCTCACTGCCTCCTGGAACCCTTTCAAATGCCACAGACAATTTGGCCCTCTCTGTTTTCCTGCGGACTCCATCCTCAAAAGCACCTTTTTTCGCTTTTGGCAACCTCAGGAGCAAAAAAGACAAACGTCCAGCTTTTGCTGCCACAGCAAAGGTGCCAGCGGGGAAAAGTAATGCTGGTTCTCACTGTCTCCTGGAACCCTTTCAAATGCCACAGACAATTTGGCCCTCTCTGCTTTCCTGCGGACTCCATCCTCAAAAGCACCTGTTTTCGCTTTCGGCAACCTCCGGAGCAAAAAAGACAAACGTCCAGCTTTTGCTGCCACAGCAAAGGTGCCAGCGGGGAAAAGTGATGGTGGTCCTCATTGCCTCCTGGAACCTCTTCAAATGCCCCAGACAATTTGGCCCTCTCTGCTTTCCTGCGGACTCCATCCTCAAAAGCACCTTTTTCGCTATCGGCAACCTCCGGAGCAAAAAAGACAAACGTCCAGGTTTTGCTGCCTCAGCAAAGGTGCCAGCGGGGAAAAGTGATGCTGGTCCTCACTGCCTCCTGGAACCCCTTCAAATGCCCCAGACAATTTGGCCCTCTCTGCTTTCCTGCGGACTCCATCCTCAAAAGCGCCTTTTTTCACTTTCGGCACCCTCCGGTGGTAAAAAGACAAACGTCCAGCTTTTGCTGCCACAGCAAAGGTGCCAGCGGGGAAAAGTAATGCTGGTTCTCACTGCCTCCTGGAATCCTTTCAAATGCCCCACACAATTTGGCCCTCTCTGCTTTCCTGCGGACTCCATCCTCAAAAGCACCTGTTTTCGCTTTCGGCAGCCTCCGGAGCAAAAAAGACAAACGTCCAGGTTTTGCTGCCACAGCAAAGGTGCCAGCGGGGAAAAGTAATGCTGGTTCTCACTGCCTCCTGGAACCCTTTCAAATGCCCCACACAATTTGGCCCTCTCTGTTTTCCTGCGGACTCCATCCCCAAAAGCACCTTTTTTCGCTTTTGGCAACCTCAGGAGCAAAAAAGACAAACGTCCAGCTTTTGCTGCCACAGCAAAGGTGCCAGCGGGGAAAAGTAATGCTGGTTCTCACTGTCTCCTGGAACCCTTTCAAATGCCCCACACAATTTGGCCCTCTCTGCTTTCCTGCGGACTCCATCCTCAAAAGCACCTGTTTTCGCTTTCGGCAACCTCCGGAGCAAAAAAGACAAACGTCCAGCTTTTGCTGCCACAGCAAAGGTGCCAGCGGGGAAAAGTGATGGTGGTCCTCATTGCCTCCTGGAACCTCTTCAAATGCCCCAGACAATTTGGCCCTCTCTGCTTTCCTGCGGACTCCATCCTCAAAAGCACCTTTTTCGCTATCGGCAACCTCCGGAGCAAAAAAGACAAACGTCCAGGTTTTGCTGCCTCAGCAAAGGTGCCAGCGGGGAAAAGTGATGCTGGTCCTCATTGCCTCCTGGAACCCCTTCAAATGCCCCAGACAATTTGGCCCTCTCTGCTTTCCTGCGGACTCCATCCTCAAAAGCACATTTTTTCGCTTTCGGCGCCCTCCGGTGGTAAAAAGACAAACGTCCAGCTTTTGCTGCCACAGCAAAGGTGCCAGCGGGGAAAAGTAATGCTGGTTCTCACTGCCTCCTGGAACCCTTTCAAATGCCCCAGACAATTTGGCCCTCTCTGCTTTCCTGCGGACTCCATCCTCAAAAGCACCTGTTTTCGCTTTCCGCAGCCTCCGGAGCAAAAAAGACAAACGTCCAGCTTTTGCTGCCACAGCAAAGGTGCCAGCGGGGAAAAGTAATGCTGGTTCTCACTGTCTCCTGGAACCCTTTCAAATGCCCCAGACAATTTGGCCCTCTCTGCTTTCCTGCGGACTCCATCCTCAAAAGCACCTGTTTTCGCTTTCGGCAACCTCCGGAGCAAAAAAGACAAACGTCCAGCTTTTGCTGCCACAGCAAAGGTGCCAGCGGGGAAAAGTGATGGTGGTTCTCACTGCCTCCTGGAACCCTTTCAAATGCCACAGACAATTTGGCCTTCTCTGCTTTCCTGCGGACTCCATCCTGAAAAGCAGCTTTTTCGCTTTCGGCAACCTCCGGAGCAAAAAAGACAAACGTCCAGGTTTTGCTGCCTCAGCAAAGGTTCCAGCGGGGAAAAGTGATGCTGGTCCTCACTGCCTCCTGGAACCCCTTCAAATGCCCCAGACAATTTGGCCCTCTCTGCTTTCCTGCGGACTCCATCCTCAAAAGCGCCTTTTTTCACTTTCGGCGCCCTCCGGTGGTAAAAAGACAAACGTCCAGGTTTTGCTGCCACAGCAAAGGTGCCAGCGGGGAAAAGTAATGCTGGTTCTCACTGCCTCCTGGAACCCTTTCAAATGCCCCACACAATTTGGCCCTCTCTGCTTTCCTGCGGACTCCATCCTCAAAAGCACCTGTTTTCGCTTTGGGCAACCTCCGGAGCAAAAAAGACAAACGTCCAGCTTTTGCTGCCACAGCAAAGGTGCCAGCGGGGAAAAGTGATGGTGGTCCTCATTGCCTCCTGGAAACTCTTCAAATGCCCCAGACAATTTGGCCCTCTCTGCTTTCCTGCGGACTCCATCCTCAAAAGCATCTGTTTTCGCTTTCGGCGCCCTCCGGTGGTAAAAAGACAAACGTCCAGGTTTTGCTGCCACAGCAAAGGTGCCAGCGGGGAAAAGTGATGCTGGTCCTCACTGCCTCCTGGAACCCCTTCAAATGCCCCAGACAATTTGGCCCTCTCTGCTTTCCTCCGGACTCCATCCTCAAAAGCGCCTTTTTTCACTTTCGGCGCCCTCCGGTGGTAAAAAGACAAACGTCCAGCTTTTGCTGCCACAGCAAAGGTGCCAGCGGGGAAAAGTAATGCTGGTTCTCACTGCCTCCTGGAACCCTTTCAAATGCCACAGACAATTTGGCCCTCTCTGCTTTCCTGCGGACTCCATCCTCAAAAGCACCTGTTTTCGCTTTCGGCAGCCTCCGGAGCAAAAAAGACAAACGTCCATGTTTTGCTGCCACAGCAAAGGTGCCAGCGGGGAAAAGTAATGCTGGTTCTCACTGTCTCCTGGAACCCTTTCAAATGCCCCAGGCAATTTGGCCCTCTCTGCTTTCCTGCGGACTCCATCCTCAAAAGCACCTGTTTTCGCTTTCGGCAACCTCCGGAGCAAAAAAGACAAACGTCCAGCTTTTGCTGCCACAGCAAAGATGCCAGCGGGGAAAAGTGATGGTGGTCCTCATTGCCTCCTGGAACCTCTTCAAATGCCCCAGACAATTTGGCCCTCTCTGCTTTCCTGCGGACTCCATCCTCAAAAGCACCTGTTTTCGCTTTCGGCAACCTCCGGAGCAAAAAAGACAAACGTCCAGCTTTTGCTGCCACAGCAAAGGTGCCAGCGGGGAAAAGTGATGGTGGTTCTCACTGCCTCCTGGAACCCTTTCAAATGCCACAGACAATTTGGCCTTCTCTGCTTTCCTGCGGACTCCATCCTCAAAAGCAGCTTTTTCGCTTTCGGCAACCTCCGGAGCAAAAAAGACAAACGTCCAGGTTTTGCTGCCTCAGCAAAGGTGCCAGCGGGGAAAAGTGATGCTGGTCCTCACTGCCTCCTGGAACCCCTTCAAATGCCCCAGACAATTTGGCCCTCTCTGCTTTCCTGCGGACTCCATCCTCAAAAGCGCCTTTTTTCACTTTCGGCGCCCTCCGGTGGTAAAAAGACAAACGTCCAGGTTTTGCTGCCACAGCAAAGGTGCCAGCGGGGAAAAGTAATGCTGGTTCTCACTGCCTCCTGGAACCCTTTCAAATGCCCCACACAATTTGGCCCTCTCTGCTTTCCTGCGGACTCCATCCTCAAAAGCACCTTTTTTCGCTTTCGGCAACCTCCGGAGCAAAAAAGACAAACGTCCAGCTTTTGCTGCCACAGCAAAGGTGCCAGCGGGGAAAAGTAATGCTGGTTCTCACTGTCTCCTGGAACCCTTTCAAATGCCCCAGACAATTTGGCCCTCTCTGCTTTCCTGCGGACTCCATCCTCAAAAGCACCTGTTTTCGCTTTCGGCAACCTCCGGAGCAAAAAAGACAAACGTCCAGCTTTTGCTGCCACAGCAAAGGTGCCAGCGGGGAAAAGTGATGGTGGTCCTCATTGCCTCCTGGAACCTCTTCAAATGCCCCAGACAATTTGGCCCTCTCTGCTTTCCTGCGGACTCCATCCTCAAAAGCACCTGTTTTCGCTTTCGGCAACATCCGGAGCAAAAAAGACAAACGTCCAGGTTTTGCTGCCACAGCAAAGGTGCCAGCGGGGAAAAGTGATGCTGGTCCTCACTGCCTCCTGGAACCCCTTCAAATGCCCCAGACAATTTGGCCCTCTCTGCTTTCCTGCGGACTCCATCCTCAAAAGCGCCTTTTTTCACTTTCGGCGCCCTCCGGTGGTAAAAAGACAAACGTCCAGCTTTTGCTGCCACAGCAAAGGTGCCAGCGGGGAAAAGTAATGCTGGTTCTCACTGCCTCCTGGAACCCTTTCAAATGCCCCAGACAATTTGGCCCTCTCTGCTTCCCTGCGGACTCCATCCTCAAAAGCACCTGTTTTCGCTTTCCGCAGCCTCCGGAGCAAAAAAGACAAACGTCCAGCTTTTACTGCCACAGCAAAGGTGCCAGCGGGGAAAAGTAATGCTGGTTCTCACTGCCTCCTGGAACCCTTTCAAATGCCCCAGACAATGTGGCCCTCTCTGCTTTCCTGCGGACTCCATCCTCAAAAGCACCTTTTTTCGCTTTCGGCATCCTCCGGAGCAAAAAAGACAAACGTCCAGGTTTTGCTGCCACAGCAAAGGTGCCAGCGGGGAAAAGTAATGCTGGTTCTCACTGCCTCCTGGAACCCTTTCAAATGCCCCACACAATTTGGCCCTCTCTGCTTTCCTGCGGACTCCATCCTCAAAAGCACCTGTTTTCGCTTTTGGCAACCTCAGGAGCAAAAAAGACAAACGTCCAGCTTTTGCTGCCACAGCAAAGGTGCCAGCGGGGAAAAGTGATGGTGGTCCTCATTGCCTCCTGGAACCTCTTCAAATGCCCCAGACAATTTGGCCCTCTCTGCTTTCCTGCGGACTCCATCCTCAAAAGCACCTTTTTCGCTATCGGCAACCTCCGGAGCAAAAAAGACAAACGTCCAGGTTTTGCTGCCTCAGCAAAGGTGCCAGCGGGGAAAAGTGTTGCTGGTCCTCACTGCCTCCTGGAACCCCTTGAAATGCCCCAGACAATTTGGCCCTCTCTGCTTTCCTGCGGACTCCATCCTCAAAAGCGCCTTTTTTCACTTTCGGCGCCCTCCGGTGGTAAAAAGACAAACGTCCAGCTTTTGCTGCCACAGCAAAGGTGCCAGCGGGGAAAAGTAATGCTGGTTCTCACTGCCTCCTGGAACCCTTTCAAATGCCCCAGACAATTTGGCCCTCTCTGCTTTCCTGCGGACTCCATCCTCAAAAGCACCTGTTTTCGCTTTCCGCAGCCTCCGGAGCAAAAAAGACAAACGTCCAGCTTTTGCTGCCACAGCAAAGGTGCCAGCGGGGAAAAGTAATGCTGGTTCTCACTGCCTCCTGGAACCCTTTCAAATGCCCCACACAATTTGGCCCTCTCTGCTTTCCTGTGGACTCCATCCTCAAAAGCACCTGTTTTCGCTTTTGGCAACCTCAGGAGCAAAAAAGAAAAACGTCCAGCTTTTGCTGCCACAGCAAAGGTGCCAGCGGGGAAAAGTAATGCTGGTTCTCACTGTCTCCTGGAACCCTTTCAAATGCCCCAGACAATTTGGCCCTCTCTGCTTTCCTGCGGACTCCATCCTCAAAAGCACCTGTTTTCGCTTTCGGCAACCTCCGGAGCAAAAAAGACAAACGTCCAGCTTTTGCTGCCACAGCAAAGGTGCCAGCGGGGAAAAGTGATGGTGGTCCTCATTGCCTCCTGGAACCTCTTCAAATGCCCCAGACAATTTGGCCCTCTCTGCTTTCCTGCGGACTCCATCCTCAAAAGCACCTTTTTCGCTATCGGCAACCTCCGGAGCAAAAAAGACAAACGTCCAGGTTTTGCTGCCTCAGCAAAGGTGCCAGCGGGGAAAAGTGTTGCTGGTCCTCACTGCCTCCTGGAACCCCTTGAAATGCCCCAGACAATTTGTCCCTCTCTGCTTTCCTGCGGACTCCATCCTCAAAAGCGCCTTTTTTCACTTTCGGCGCCCTCCGGTGGTAAAAATACAAACGTCCAGCTTTTGCTGCCACAGCAAAGGTGCCAGCGGGGAAAAGTAATGCTGGTTCTCACTGCCTCCTGGAACCCTTTCAAATGCCCCACACAATTTGGCCCTCTCTGCTTTCCTGCGGACTCCATCCTCAAAAGCACCTGTTTTCGCTTTCCGCAGCCTCCGGAGCAAAAAAGACAAACGTCCAGCTTTTGCTGCCACAGCAAAGGTGCCAGCGGGGAAAAGTAATGCTGGTTCTCACTGTCTCCTGGATCCCTTTCAAATGCCCCAGACAATGTGGCCCTCTCTGCTTTCCTGCGGACTCCATCCTCAAAAGCACCTTTTTTCGCTTTCGGCATCCTCCGGAGCAAAAAAGACAAACGTCCAGCTTTTGCTGCCACAGCAAAGGTGCAAGCGGGCAAAAGTGATGGTGGTCCTCATTGCCTCCTGGAACCTCTTCAAATGCCCCAGACAATTTGGCCCTCTCTGCTTTCCTGCGGACTCCATCCTCAAAAGCACCTGTTTTCGCTTTCGGCAGCCTCCGGAGCAAAAAAGACAAACGTCCAAGTTTTGCTGCCACAGCAAAGGTGCCAGCGGGGAAAAGTAATGCTGGTTCTCACTGCCTCCTGGAACCCTTTCAAATGCCCCACACAATTTGGCCCTCTCTGCTTTCCTGCGGTCTCCATCCTCAAAAGCACCTTTTTTCGCTTTCGGCAACCTCCGGAGCAAAAAAGACAAACGTCCAGCTTTTGCTGCCACAGCAAAGGTGCCATCGGGGAAAAGTGATGCTGGTCCTCATTGACTCCTGGAACCTCTTCAAATGCCCCAGACAATTTGGCCCTCTCTGCTTTCCTGCGGACTCCATCCTCAAAAGCACCTGTTTTCGCTTTCAGCAACCTCCGGAGCAAAAAAGACAAACGTCCAGGTTTTGCTGCCACAGCAAAGGTGCCAGCGGGGAAAAGTAATGCTGGTTCTCACTGCCTCCTGGAACTCTTTCAAATGCCCCATACAATTTGGCCCTCTCTGCTTTCCTGCGGACTCCATCCTCAAAGGCACCTGTTTTCGCTTTCGGCAGCCTCCGGAGCAAAAAAGACAAACGTCCAGCTTTTGCTGCCACAGCAAAGGTACCAGCGGGGAAAAGTAATGCTGGTTCTCACTGCCTCCAGGAACCCCTTCAAATGCCCCAGACAATTTGGCCCTCTCTGCTTTCCTGCGGACTCCATCCTCAAAAGCACCTGTTTTCACTTTCGGCAACCTCCGGAGCAAAAAAGACAAACGTCCAGCTTTTGCTGCCACAGCAAAGGTGCCAGCGGGCAAAAGTAATGCTGGTTCTCACTGCCTCCTGGAACCCTTTCAAATGCCAAAGACAATTTGGCCTTCTCTGCTTTCCTGCGGACTCCATCCTCAAAAGCACCTTTTTCGCTTTCGGCAACCTCCGGAGCAAAAAAGACAAACGTCCAGGTTTTGCTGCCTCAGCAAAGGTGCCAGCGGGGAAAAGTGATGCTGGTCCTCATTGCCTCCTGGAACCCCTTCAAATGCCCCAGACAATTTGGCCCTCTCTGCTTTCCTGCGGACTCCATCCTCAAAAGCGCCTTTTTTCACTTTCGGCGCCCTCCGGTGGTAAAAAGACAAACGTCCAGCTTTTGCTGCCACAGCAAAGGTGCCAGCGGGGAAAAGTAATGCTGGTTCTCACTGCCTCCTGGAACCCTTTCAAATGCCCCAGACAATTTGGCCCTCTCTGCTTTCCTGCGGACTCCATCCTCAAAAGCACCTGTTTTCGCTTTCCGCAGCCTCCGGAGCAAAAAAGACAAACGTCCAGATTTTACTGCCACAGCAAAGGTGCCAGCGGGGAAAAGTAATGCTGGTTCTCACTGCCTCCTGGAACCCTTTCAAATGCCACAGACAATTTGGCCCTCTCTGCTTTCCTGCGGACTCCATCCTCAAAAGCACCTGTTTTCGCTTTCGGCAACCTCCGGAGCAAAAAAGACAAACGTCCAGGTTTTGCTGCCACAGCAAAGGTGCCAGCGGGGAAAAGTAATGCTGGTTCTCACTGCCTCCTGGAACCCTTTCAAATGCCCCAGACAATTTGGCCCTCTCTGCTTTCCTGCGGACTCCATCCTCAAAAGCACCTGTTTTCGCTTTTGGCAACCTCAGGAGCAAAAAAGACAAACGTCCAGCTTTTGCTGCCACAGCAAAGGTGCCAGCGGGGAAAAGTAATGCTGGTTCTCACTGTCTCCTGGAACCCTTTCAAATGCCCCACACAATTTGGCCCTCTCTGCTTTCCTGCGGACTCCATCCTCAAAAGCACCTGTTTTCGCTTTTGGCAACCTCAGGAGCAAAAAACACAAACGTCCAGGTTTTGCTGCCTCAGCAAAGGTTCCAGCGGGGAAAAGTGATGCTGGTCCTCACTGCCTCCTGGAACCCCTTCAAATGCCCCAGACAATTTGGCCCTCTCTGCTTTCCTGCGGACTCCATCCTCAAAAGCGCCTTTTTTTACTTTCGGCGCCCTCCGGTGGTAAAAAGACAAACGTCCAGCTTTTGCTGCCACAGCAAAGGTGCCAGCGGGGAAAAGTAATGCTGGTTCTCACTGTCTCCTGGAACCCTTTCAAATGCCCAACACAATTGGGCCCTCTCTGCTTTCCTGCGGACTCCATCCTCAAAAGCACCTGTTTTCGCTTTCGGCAACCTCCGGAGCAAAAAAGACAAACGTCCAGCTTTTGCTGCCACAGCAAAGGTGCCAGCGGGGAAAAGTGATGGTGGTCCTCATTGCCTCCTGGAACCTCTTCAAATGCCCCAGACAATTTGGCCCTCTCTGCTTTCCTGCGGACTCCATCCTCAAAAGCACCTGTTTTCACTTTCTGCATCCTGAGGAGCAAAAAAGACAAACGTCCAGCTTTTGCTGCCACAGCAAAGGTGCCAGCGGGGAAAAGTAATGCTGGTTCTCACTGCCTCCTGGAACCCTTTCAAATGCCAAAGACAATTTGGCCTTCTCTGCTTTCCTGCGGACTCCATCCTCAAAAGCACCTTTTTCGCTTTCGGCAACCTCCGGAGCAAAAAAGACAAACGTCCAGGTTTTGCTGCCTCAGCAAAGGTGCCAGCGGGGAAAAGTGATGCTGGTCCTCACTGCCTCCTGGAACCCCTTCAAATGCCCCAGACAATTTGGCCCTCTCTGCTTTCCTGCGGACTCCATCCTCAAAAGCGCCTTTTTTCACTTTCGGCACCCTCCGGTGGTAAAAAGACAAACGTCCAGCTTTTGCTGCCACAGCAAAGGTGCCAGCGGGGAAAAGTAATGCTGGTTCTCACTGCCTCCTGGAACCCTTTCAAATGCCCCACACAATTTGGCCCTCTCTGCTTTCCTGCGGACTCCATCCTCAAAAGCACCTGTTTTCGCTTTCCGCAGCCTCCGGAGCAAAAAAGACAAACGTCCAGGTTTTGCTGCCACAGCAAAGGTGCCAGCGGGGAAAAGTAATGCTGGTTCTCACTGCCTCCTGGAACCCTTTCAAATGCCACAGACAATTTGGCCCTCTCTGTTTTCCTGCGGACTCCATCCTCAAAAGCACCTTTTTTCGCTTTTGGCAACCTCAGGAGCAAAAAAGACAAACGTCCAGGTTTTGCTGCCACAGCAAAGGTGCCAGCGGGGAAAAGTAATGCTGGTTCTCACTGCCTCCTGGAACCCTTTCAAATGCCCCACACAATTTGGCCCTCTCTGCTTTCCTGCGGACTCCATCCTCAAAAGCACCTGTTTTCGCTTTCGGCAACCTCCGGAGCAAAAAAGACAAACGTCCAGCTTTTGCTGCCACAGCAAAGGTGCCAGCGGGGAAAAGTAATGCTGTTTCTCACTGCCTCCTGGAACCCTTTCAAATGCCACAGAAAATTTGGCCCTCTCTGCTTTCCTGCGGACTCCATCCTCAAAAGCACCTCTTTTCGCTTTCGGCAACCTCCGGAGCAAAAAAGACAAACGTCCAGCTTTTGCTGCCACAGCAAAGGTGCCAGCGGGCAAAAGTAATGCTGGTTCTCACTGCCTCCTGGAAACCTTTCAAAAGCCCCAGACAATTTGGCCCTCTCTGATTTCCTGCGGACTCCATCCTCAAAAGCAACTGTTTTCGCCTTCAGCAACCTCCGGAGCAAAAAAGACAAACGTCCAGCTTTTGCTGCCACAGCAAAGGTGCCAGCGGGGAAAAGTAATGCTGGTTCTCACTGCCTCCTGGAACTCTTTCAAATGCCCCATACAATTTGGCCCGCTCTGCTGTCCTGCGGACTCCATCCTCAAAAGCACCTGTTTTTGCTTTCGGCAGCCTCCGGAGCAAAAAAGACAAACGTCCAGCTTTTGCTGCCACAGCAAAGGTGCCAGCGGGGAAAAGTAATGCTGGTTCTCACTGTCTCCTGGAACCCTTTCAAATGCCACAGACAATTTGGCCTTCTCTGCTTTCCTGCGGACTCCATCCTCAAAAGCACCTTTTTCGCTTTCGGCAACCTCCGGAGCAAAAAAGACAAACGTCCAGCTTTTGCTGCCACAGCAAAGGTGCCAGCGGGGAAAAGTAATGCTGGTCCTCACTGCCTCCTGGAACCCCTTCAAATTCCCCAGACAATTTGGCCCTCTCTGCTTTCCTGCGGACTCCATCCTCAAAAGCGCCTTTTTTCACTTTCGGCGCCCTCCGGTGGTAAAAAGACAAACGTCCAGCTTTTGCTGCCACAGCAAAGGTGCCAGCGGGGAAAAGTAATGCTGGTTCTCACTGCCTCCTGGAACCCTTTCAAATGCCCCAGACAATTTGGCCCTCTCTGCTTTCCTGCGGACTCCATCCTCAAAAGCACCTGTTTTCGCTTTCCGCAGCCTCCGGAGCAAAAAAGACAAACGTCCAGGTTTTACTGCCACAGCAAAGGTGCCAGCGGGGAAAAGTAATGCTGGTTCTCACTGCCTCCTGGAACCCTTTCAAATGCCACAGACAATTTGGCCCTCTCTGCTTTCCTGCGGACTCCATCCTCAAAAGCACCTGTTTTCGCTTTCGGTAGCCTCCGGAGCAAAAAAGACAAACGTCCAGCTTTTGCTGCCACAGCAAAGGTGCCAGCGGGGAAAAGTGATGGTGGTCCTCATTGCCTCCTGGAACCTCTTCAAATGCCCCAGACAATTTGGCTCTCTCTGCTTTCCTGCGGACTCCATCCTCAAAAGCACCTGTTTTCGCTTTCGGCAACATCCGGAGCAAAAAAGACAAACGTCCAGGTTTTGCTGCCACAGCAAAGGTGCCAGCGGGGAAAAGTAATGCTGGTTCTCACTGCCTCCTGGAACCCCTTCAAATGCCCCATACAATTTGGCCCTCTCTGCTTTCCTGCGGACTCCATCCTCAAAAGCACCTGTTTTCACTTTCTGCATCCTGAGGAGCAAAAAAGACAAACGTCCAGCTTTTGCTGCCACAGCAAAGGTGCCAGCGGGGAAAAGTAATGCTGGTTCTCACTGCCTCCTGGAACTCTTTCAAATGCCCCATACAATTTGGCCCGCTCTGCTGTCCTGCGGACTCCATCCTCAAAAGCACCTGTTTTTGCTTTCGGCAGCCTCCGGAGCAAAAAAGACAAACGTCCAGCTTTTGCTGCCACAGCAAAGGTGCCAGCGGGGAAAAGTAATGCTGGTTCTCACTGTCTCCTGGAACCCTTTCAAATGCCACAGACAATTTGGCCTTCTCTGCTTTCCTGCGGACTCCATCCTCAAAAGCACCTTTTTCGCTTTCGGCAACCTCCGGAGCAAAAAAGACAAACGTCCAGCTTTTGCTGCCACAGCAAAGGTGCCAGCGGGGAAAAGTAATGCTGGTCCTCACTGCCTCCTGGAACCCCTTCAAATTCCCCAGACAATTTGGCCCTCTCTGCTTTCCTGCGGACTCCATCCTCAAAAGCGCCTTTTTTCACTTTCGGCGCCCTCCGGTGGTAAAAAGACAAACGTCCAGCTTTTGCTGCCACAGCAAAGGTGCCAGCGGGGAAAAGTAATGCTGGTTCTCACTGCCTCCTGGAACCCTTTCAAATGCCCCAGACAATTTGGCCCTCTCTGCTTTCCTGCGGACTCCATCCTCAAAAGCACCTGTTTTCGCTTTCCGCAGCCTCCGGAGCAAAAAAGACAAACGTCCAGGTTTTACTGCCACAGCAAAGGTGCCAGCGGGGAAAAGTAATGCTGGTTCTCACTGCCTCCTGGAACCCTTTCAAATGCCACAGACAATTTGGCCCTCTCTGCTTTCCTGCGGACTCCATCCTCAAAAGCACCTGTTTTCGCTTTCGGTAGCCTCCGGAGCAAAAAAGACAAACGTCCAGCTTTTGCTGCCACAGCAAAGGTGCCAGCGGGGAAAAGTGATGGTGGTCCTCATTGCCTCCTGGAACCTCTTCAAATGCCCCAGACAATTTGGCTCTCTCTGCTTTCCTGCGGACTCCATCCTCAAAAGCACCTGTTTTCGCTTTCGGCAACATCCGGAGCAAAAAAGACAAACGTCCAGGTTTTGCTGCCACAGCAAAGGTGCCAGCGGGGAAAAGTAATGCTGGTTCTCACTGCCTCCTGGAACCCCTTCAAATGCCCCATACAATTTAGCCCTCTCTGCTTTCCTGCGGACTCCATCCTCAAAAGCACCTGTTTTCACTTTCTGCATCCTGAGGAGCAAAAAAGACAAACGTCCAGCTTTTGCTGCCACAGCAAAGGTGCCAGCGGGGAAAAGTAATGCTGGTTCTCACTGCCTCCTGGAACCCTTTCAAATGCCAAAGACAATTTGGCCTTCTCTGCTTTCCTGCGGACTCCATCCTCAAAAGCACCTTTTTCGCTTTCGGCAAGCTCAGGAGCAAAAAAGACAAACGTCCAGGTTTTGCTGCCTCAGCAAAGGTGCCAGCGGGGAAAAGTGATGCTGGTCCTCACTGCCTCCTGGAACCCCTTCAAATGCCCCACACAATTTGGCCCTCTCTGCTTTCCTGCGGACTCCATCCTCAAAAGCGCCTTTTTTCACTTTCGGCGCCCTCCGGTGGTAAAAAGACAAACGTCCAGCTTTTGCTGCCACAGCAAAGGTGCCAGCGGGGAAAAGTAATGCTGGTTCTCACTGCCTCCTGGAACCCTTTCAAATGCCCCAGACAATTTGGCCCTCTCTGCTTTCCTGCGGACTCCATCCTCAAAAGCACCTGTTTTCGCTTTCCGCAGCCTCCGGAGCAAAAAAGACAAACGTCCAGCTTTTACTGCCACAGCAAAGGTGCCAGCGGGGAAAAGTAATGCTGGTTCTCACTGCCTCCTGGAACCCTTTCAAATGCCACAGACAATTTGGCCCTCTCTGCTTTCCTGCGGACTCCATCCTCAAAAGCACCTGTTTTCACTTTCGGCGCCCTCCGGAGCAAAAAAGACAAACGTCCAGGTTTTGCTGCCACAGCAAAGGTGCCAGCGGGGAAAAGTAATGCTGGTTCTCACTGCCTCCTGGAACACTTTCAAATGCCCCACACAATTTGGCCCTCTCTGCTTTCCTGCGGACTCCATCCTCAAAAGCACCTTTTTTCGCTTTTGGCAACCTCAGGAGCAAAAAAGACAAACGTCCAGCTTTTGCTGCCACAGCAAAGGTGCCAGCGGGGAAAAGTAATGCTGGTTCTCACTGTCTCCTGGAACCCTTTCAAATGCCCCACACAATTTGGCCCTCTCTGCTTTCCTGCGGACTCCATCCTCTAAAGCACCTGTTTTCGCTTTCGGCAACCTCCGGAGCAAAAAAGACAAACGTCCAGCTTTTGCTGCCACAGCAAAGGTGCCAGCGGGGAAAAGTGATGCTGGTCCTCACTGCCTCCTGGAACCCCTTGAAATGCCCCACACAATTTGGCCCTCTCTGCTTTCCTCCGGACTCCATCCTCAAAAGCGCCTTTTTTCACTTTCGGCGCCCTCCGGTGGTAAAAAGACAAACGTCCAGCTTTTGCTGCCACAGCAAAGGTGCCAGCGGGGAAAAGTAATGCTGGTTCTCACTGCCTCCTGGAACCCTTTCAAATGCCCCAGACAATTTGGCCCTCTCTGCTTTCCTGCGGACTCCATCCTCAAAAGCACCTGTTTTCGCTTTCCGCAGCCTCCGGAGCAAAAAAGACAAACGTCCAGCTTTTACTGCCACAGCAAAGGTGCCAGCGGGGAAAAGTAATGCTGGTCCTCACTGCCTCCTGGAACCCCTTCAAATTCCCCAGACAATTTGGCCCTCTCTGCTTTCCTGCGGACTCCATCCTCAAAAGCGCCTTTTTTCACTTTCGGCGCCCTCCGGTGGTAAAAAGACAAACGTCCAGCTTTTGCTGCCACAGCAAAGGTGCCAGCGGGGAAAAGTAATGCTGGTTCTCACTGCCTCCTGGAACCCTTTCAAATGCCCCAGACAATTTGGCCCTCTCTGCTTTCCTGCGGACTCCATCCTCAAAAGCACCTGTTTTCGCTTTCGGCAACCTCCGGAGCAAAAAAGACAAACGTCCAGGTTTTGCTGCCACAGCAAAGGTGCCAGCGGGCAAAAGTAATGCTGGTTCTCACTGCCTCCTGGAACCCTTTCAAAAGCCCCAGACAATTTGGCCCTCTCTGATTTCCTGCGGACTCCATCCTCAAAAGCACCTGTTTTCGCCTTCAGCAACCTCCGGAGCAAAAAAGACAAATGTCCAGCTTTTGCTGCCACAGCAAAGGTGCCAGCGGGGAAAAGTAATGCTGGTTCTCACTGCCTCCTGGAACTCTTTCAAATGCCCCATACAATTTGGCCCGCTCTGCTGTCCTGCAGACTCCATCCTCAAAAGCACCTGTTTTTGCTTTCGGCAGCCTCCGGAGCAAAAAAGACAAACGTCCAGCTTTTGCTGCCACAGCAAAGGTGCCAGCGGGGAAAAGTAATGCTGGTTCTCACTGTCTCCTGGAACCCTTTCAAATGCCACAGACAATTTGGCCTTCTCTGCTTTCCTGCGGACTCCATCCTCAAAAGCACCTTTTTCGCTTTCGGCAACCTCCGGAGCAAAAAAGACAAACGTCCAGCTTTTGCTGCCACAGCAAAGGTGCCAGCGGGGAAAAGTAATGCTGGTCCTCACTGCCTCCTGGAACCCCTTCAAATTCCCCAGACAATTTGGCCCTCTCTGCTTTCCTGCGGACTCCATCCTCAAAAGCGCCTTTTTTCACTTTCGGCGCCCTCCGGTGGTAAAAAGACAAACGTCCAGCTTTTGCTGCCACAGCAAAGGTGCCAGCGGGGAAAAGTAATGCTGGTTCTCACTGCCTCCTGGAACCCTTTCAAATGCCCCAGACAATTTGGCCCTCTCTGCTTTCCTGCGGACTCCATCCTCAAAAGCACCTGTTTTCGCTTTCCGCAGCCTCCGGAGCAAAAAAGACAAACGTCCAGGTTTTGCTGCCACAGCAAAGGTGCCAGCGGGGAAAAGTAATGCTGGTTCTCACTGCCTCCTGGAACCCTTTCAAATGCCACAGACAATTTGGCCCTCTCTGCTTTCCTGCGGACTCCATCCTCAAAAGCACCTGTTTTCGCTTTCGGTAGCCTCCGGAGCAAAAAAGACAAACGTCCAGCTTTTGCTGCCACAGCAAAGGTGCCAGCGGGGAAAAGTGATGGTGGTCCTCATTGCCTCCTGGAACCTTTTCAAATGCCCCAGACAATTTGGCTCTCTCTGCTTTCCTGCGGACTCCATCCTCAAAAGCACCTGTTTTCGCTTTCGGCAACATCCGGAGCAAAAAAGACAAACGTCCAGGTTTTGCTGCCACAGCAAAGGTGCCAGCGGGGAAAAGTAATGCTGGTTCTCACTGCCTCCTGGAACCCCTTCAAATGCCCCATACAATTTGGCCCTCTCTGCTTTCCTGCGGACTCCATCCTCAAAAGCACCTGTTTTCACTTTCTGCATCCTGAGGAGCAAAAAAGACAAACGTCCAGCTTTTGCTGCCACAGCAAAGGTGCCAGCGGGGAAAAGTAATGCTGGTTCTCACTGCCTCCTGGAACCCTTTCAAATGCCAAAGACAATTTGGCCTTCTCTGCTTTCCTGCGGACTCCATCCTCAAAAGCACCTTTTTCGCTTTCGGCAACCTCCGGAGCAAAAAAGACAAACGTCCAGGTTTTGCTGCCTCAGCAAAGGTGCCAGCGGGGAAAAGTAATGCTGGTCCTCACTGCCTCCTGGAACCCCTTCAAATGCCCCACACAATTTGGCCCTCTCTGCTTTCCTGCGGACTCCATCCTCAAAAGCGCCTTTTTTCACTTTCGGCGCCCTCCGGTGGTAAAAAGACAAACGTCCAGCTTTTGCTGCCACAGCAAAGGTGCCAGCGGGGAAAAGTAATGCTGGTTCTCACTGCCTCCTGGAACCCTTTCAAATGCCCCAGACAATTTGGCCCTCTCTGCTTTCCTGCGGACTCCATCCTCAAAAGCACCTGTTTTCGCTTTCCGCAGCCTCCGGAGCAAAAAAGACAAACGTCCAGCTTTTACTGCCACAGCAAAGGTGCCAGCGGGGAAAAGTAATGCTGGTTCTCACTGCCTCCTGGAACCCTTTCAAATGCCACAGACAATTTGGCCCTCTCTGCTTTCCTGCGGACTCCATCCTCAAAAGCACCTGTTTTCACTTTCGGCGCCCTCCGGAGCAAAAAAGACAAACGTCCAGCTTTTGCTGCCACAGCAAAGGTGCCAGCGGGGAAAAGTAATGCTGGTTCTCACTGTCTCCTGGAACCCTTTCAAATGCCCCACACAATTTGGCCCTCTCTGCTTTCCTGCGGACTCCATCCTCAAAAGCACCTGTTTTCGCTTTCCGCAGCCTCCGGAGCAAAAAAGACAAACGTCCAGCTTTTACTGCCACAGCAAAGGTGCCAGCGGGGAAAAGTAATGCTGGTTCTCACTGCCTCCTGGAACCTCTTCAAATGCCCCAGACAATTTGGCCCTCTCTGCTTTCCTGCGGACTCCATCCTCAAAAGCACCTTTTTCGCTATCGGCAACCTCCGGAGCAAAAAAGACAAACGTCCAGGTTTTGCTGCCACAGCAAAGGTGCCAGCGGGGAAAAGTAATGCTGGTTCTCACTGTCTCCTGGAACCCTTTCAAATGCCACAGACAATTTGGCCTTCTCTGCTTTCCTGCGGACTCCATCCTCAAAAGCACCTTTTTCGCTTTCGGCAACCTCCGGAGCAAAAAAGACAAACGTCCAGGTTTTGCTGCCTCAGCAAAGGTGCCAGCGGGGAAAAGTAATGCTGGTCCTCACTGCCTCCTGGAACCCCTTCAAATTCCCCAGACAATTTGGCCCTCTCTGCTTTCCTGCGGACTCCATCCTCAAAAGCGCCTTTTTTCACTTTCGGCGCCCTCCGGTGGTAAAAAGACAAACGTCCAGCTTTTGCTGCCACAGCAAAGGTGCCAGCGGGGAAAAGTAATGCTGGTTCTCACTGCCTCCTGGAACCCTTTCAAATGCCCCAGACAATTTGGCCCTCTCTGCTTTCCTGCGGACTCCATCCTCAAAAGCACCTGTTTTCGCTTTCCGCAGCCTCCGGAGCAAAAAAGACAAACGTCCAGGTTTTACTGCCACAGCAAAGGTGCCAGCGGGGAAAAGTAATGCTGGTTCTCACTGCCTCCTGGAACCCTTTCAAATGCCACAGACAATTTGGCCCTCTCTGCTTTCCTGCGGACTCCATCCTCAAAAGCACCTGTTTTCGCTTTCGGTAGCCTCCGGAGCAAAAAAGACAAACGTCCAGCTTTTGCTGCCACAGCAAAGGTGCCAGCGGGGAAAAGTGATGGTGGTCCTCATTGCCTCCTGGAACCTCTTCAAATGCCCCAGACAATTTGGCTCTCTCTGCTTTCCTGCGGACTCCATCCTCAAAAGCACCTGTTTTCGCTTTCGGCAACATCCGGAGCAAAAAAGACAAACGTCCAGGTTTTGCTGCCACAGCAAAGGTGCCAGCGGGGAAAAGTAATGCTGGTTCTCACTGCCTCCTGGAACCCCTTCAAATGCCCCATACAATTTAGCCCTCTCTGCTTTCCTGCGGACTCCATCCTCAAAAGCACCTGTTTTCACTTTCTGCATCCTGAGGAGCAAAAAAGACAAACGTCCAGCTTTTGCTGCCACAGCAAAGGTGCCAGCGGGGAAAAGTAATGCTGGTTCTCACTGCCTCCTGGAACCCTTTCAAATGCCAAAGACAATTTGGCCTTCTCTGCTTTCCTGCGGACTCCATCCTCAAAAGCACCTTTTTCGCTTTCGGCAAGCTCAGGAGCAAAAAAGACAAACGTCCAGGTTTTGCTGCCTCAGCAAAGGTGCCAGCGGGGAAAAGTGATGCTGGTCCTCACTGCCTCCTGGAACCCCTTCAAATGCCCCACACAATTTGGCCCTCTCTGCTTTCCTGCGGACTCCATCCTCAAAAGCGCCTTTTTTCACTTTCGGCGCCCTCCGGTGGTAAAAAGACAAACGTCCAGCTTTTGCTGCCACAGCAAAGGTGCCAGCGGGGAAAAGTAATGCTGGTTCTCACTGCCTCCTGGAACCTCTTCAAATGCCCCAGACAATTTGGCCCTCTCTGCTTTCCTGCGGACTCCATCCTCAAAAGCACCTGTTTTCGCTTTCCGCAGCCTCCGGAGCAAAAAAGACAAACGTCCAGCTTTTACTGCCACAGCAAAGGTGCCAGCGGGGAAAAGTAATGCTGGTTCTCACTGCCTCCTGGAACCCTTTCAAATGCCACAGACAATTTGGCCCTCTCTGCTTTCCTGCGGACTCCATCCTCAAAAGCACCTGTTTTCACTTTCGGCGCCCTCCGGAGCAAAAAAGACAAACGTCCAGGTTTTGCTGCCACAGCAAAGGTGCCAGCGGGGAAAAGTAATGCTGGTTCTCACTGCCTCCTGGAACACTTTCAAATGCCCCACACAATTTGGCCCTCTCTGCTTTCCTGCGGACTCCATCCTCAAAAGCACCTTTTTTCGCTTTTGGCAACCTCAGGAGCAAAAAAGACAAACGTCCAGCTTTTGCTGCCACAGCAAAGGTGCCAGCGGGGAAAAGTAATGCTGGTTCTCACTGTCTCCTGGAACCCTTTCAAATGCCCCACACAATTTGGCCCTCTCTGCTTTCCTGCGGACTCCATCCTCTAAAGCACCTGTTTTCGCTTTCGGCAACCTCCGGAGCAAAAAAGACAAACGTCCAGCTTTTGCTGCCACAGCAAAGGTGCCAGCGGGGAAAAGTGATGCTGGTCCTCACTGCCTCCTGGAACCCCTTGAAATGCCCCACACAATTTGGCCCTCTCTGCTTTCCTCCGGACTCCATCCTCAAAAGCGCCTTTTTTCACTTTCGGCGCCCTCCGGTGGTAAAAAGACAAACGTCCAGCTTTTGCTGCCACAGCAAAGGTGCCAGCGGGGAAAAGTAATGCTGGTTCTCACTGCCTCCTGGAACCCTTTCAAATGCCCCACACAATTTGGCCCTCTCTGCTTTCCTGCGGACTCCATCCTCAAAAGCACCTGTTTTCGCTTTCCGCAGCCTCCGGAGCAAAAAAGACAAACGTCCAGCTTTTACTGCCACAGCAAAGGTGCCAGCGGGGAAAAGTAATGCTGGTCCTCACTGCCTCCTGGAACCCCTTCAAATTCCCCAGACAATTTGGCCCTCTCTGCTTTCCTGCGGACTCCATCCTCAAAAGCGCCTTTTTTCACTTTCGGCGCCCTCCGGTGGTAAAAAGACAAACGTCCAGCTTTTGCTGCCACAGCAAAGGTGCCAGCGGGGAAAAGTAATGCTGGTTCTCACTGCCTCCTGGAACCCTTTCAAATGCCCCAGACAATTTGGCCCTCTCTGCTTTCCTGCGGACTCCATCCTCAAAAGCACCTGTTTTCGCTTTCGGCAACCTCCGGAGCAAAAAAGACAAACGTCCAGGTTTTGCTGCCACAGCAAAGGTGCCAGCGGGCAAAAGTAATGCTGGTTCTCACTGCCTCCTGGAACCCTTTCAAAAGCCCCAGACAATTTGGCCCTCTCTGATTTCCTGCGGACTCCATCCTCAAAAGCACCTGTTTTCGCCTTCAGCAACCTCCGGAGCAAAAAAGACAAATGTCCAGCTTTTGCTGCCACAGCAAAGGTGCCAGCGGGGAAAAGTAATGCTGGTTCTCACTGCCTCCTGGAACTCTTTCAAATGCCCCATACAATTTGGCCCGCTCTGCTGTCCTGCAGACTCCATCCTCAAAAGCACCTGTTTTTGCTTTCGGCAGCCTCCGGAGCAAAAAAGACAAACGTCCAGCTTTTGCTGCCACAGCAAAGGTGCCAGCGGGGAAAAGTAATGCTGGTTCTCACTGTCTCCTGGAACCCTTTCAAATGCCACAGACAATTTGGCCTTCTCTGCTTTCCTGCGGACTCCATCCTCAAAAGCACCTTTTTCGCTTTCGGCAACCTCCGGAGCAAAAAAGACAAACGTCCAGCTTTTGCTGCCACAGCAAAGGTGCCAGCGGGGAAAAGTAATGCTGGTCCTCACTGCCTCCTGGAACCCCTTCAAATTCCCCAGACAATTTGGCCCTCTCTGCTTTCCTGCGGACTCCATCCTCAAAAGCGCCTTTTTTCACTTTCGGCGCCCTCCGGTGGTAAAAAGACAAACGTCCAGCTTTTGCTGCCACAGCAAAGGTGCCAGCGGGGAAAAGTAATGCTGGTTCTCACTGCCTCCTGGAACCCTTTCAAATGCCCCAGACAATTTGGCCCTCTCTGCTTTCCTGCGGACTCCATCCTCAAAAGCACCTGTTTTCGCTTTCCGCAGCCTCCGGAGCAAAAAAGACAAACGTCCAGGTTTTGCTGCCACAGCAAAGGTGCCAGCGGGGAAAAGTAATGCTGGTTCTCACTGCCTCCTGGAACCCTTTCAAATGCCACAGACAATTTGGCCCTCTCTGCTTTCCTGCGGACTCCATCCTCAAAAGCACCTGTTTTCGCTTTCGGTAGCCTCCGGAGCAAAAAAGACAAACGTCCAGCTTTTGCTGCCACAGCAAAGGTGCCAGCGGGGAAAAGTGATGGTGGTCCTCATTGCCTCCTGGAACCTTTTCAAATGCCCCAGACAATTTGGCTCTCTCTGCTTTCCTGCGGACTCCATCCTCAAAAGCACCTGTTTTCGCTTTCGGCAACATCCGGAGCAAAAAAGACAAACGTCCAGGTTTTGCTGCCACAGCAAAGGTGCCAGCGGGGAAAAGTAATGCTGGTTCTCACTGCCTCCTGGAACCCCTTCAAATGCCCCATACAATTTGGCCCTCTCTGCTTTCCTGCGGACTCCATCCTCAAAAGCACCTGTTTTCACTTTCTGCATCCTGAGGAGCAAAAAAGACAAACGTCCAGCTTTTGCTGCCACAGCAAAGGTGCCAGCGGGGAAAAGTAATGCTGGTTCTCACTGCCTCCTGGAACCCTTTCAAAAGCCCCAGACAATTTGGCCCTCTCTGATTTCCTGCGGACTCCATCCTCAAAAGCACCTGTTTTCGCCTTCAGCAACCTCCGGAGCAAAAAAGACAAATGTCCAGCTTTTGCTGCCACAGCAAAGGTGCCAGCGGGGAAAAGTAATGCTGGTTCTCACTGCCTCCTGGAACTCTTTCAAATGCCCCATACAATTTGGCCCGCTCTGCTGTCCTGCAGACTCCATCCTCAAAAGCACCTGTTTTTGCTTTCGGCAGCCTCCGGAGCAAAAAAGACAAACGTCCAGCTTTTGCTGCCACAGCAAAGGTGCCAGCGGGGAAAAGTAATGCTGGTTCTCACTGTCTCCTGGAACCCTTTCAAATGCCACAGACAATTTGGCCTTCTCTGCTTTCCTGCGGACTCCATCCTCAAAAGCACCTTTTTCGCTTTCGGCAACCTCCGGAGCAAAAAAGACAAACGTCCAGCTTTTGCTGCCACAGCAAAGGTGCCAGCGGGGAAAAGTAATGCTGGTCCTCACTGCCTCCTGGAACCCCTTCAAATTCCCCAGACAATTTGGCCCTCTCTGCTTTCCTGCGGACTCCATCCTCAAAAGCGCCTTTTTTCACTTTCGGCGCCCTCCGGTGGTAAAAAGACAAACGTCCAGCTTTTGCTGCCACAGCAAAGGTGCCAGCGGGGAAAAGTAATGCTGGTTCTCACTGCCTCCTGGAACCCTTTCAAATGCCCCAGACAATTTGGCCCTCTCTGCTTTCCTGCGGACTCCATCCTCAAAAGCACCTGTTTTCGCTTTCCGCAGCCTCCGGAGCAAAAAAGACAAACGTCCAGGTTTTGCTGCCACAGCAAAGGTGCCAGCGGGGAAAAGTAATGCTGGTTCTCACTGCCTCCTGGAACCCTTTCAAATGCCACAGACAATTTGGCCCTCTCTGCTTTCCTGCGGACTCCATCCTCAAAAGCACCTGTTTTCGCTTTCGGTAGCCTCCGGAGCAAAAAAGACAAACGTCCAGCTTTTGCTGCCACAGCAAAGGTGCCAGCGGGGAAAAGTGATGGTGGTCCTCATTGCCTCCTGGAACCTTTTCAAATGCCCCAGACAATTTGGCTCTCTCTGCTTTCCTGCGGACTCCATCCTCAAAAGCACCTGTTTTCGCTTTCGGCAACATCCGGAGCAAAAAAGACAAACGTCCAGGTTTTGCTGCCACAGCAAAGGTGCCAGCGGGGAAAAGTAATGCTGGTTCTCACTGCCTCCTGGAACCCCTTCAAATGCCCCATACAATTTGGCCCTCTCTGCTTTCCTGCGGACTCCATCCTCAAAAGCACCTGTTTTCACTTTCTGCATCCTGAGGAGCAAAAAAGACAAACGTCCAGCTTTTGCTGCCACAGCAAAGGTGCCAGCGGGGAAAAGTAATGCTGGTTCTCACTGCCTCCTGGAACCCTTTCAAATGCCAAAGACAATTTGGCCTTCTCTGCTTTCCTGCGGACTCCATCCTCAAAAGCACCTTTTTCGCTTTCGGCAACCTCCGGAGCAAAAAAGACAAACGTCCAGGTTTTGCTGCCTCAGCAAAGGTGCCAGCGGGGAAAAGTAATGCTGGTCCTCACTGCCTCCTGGAACCCCTTCAAATGCCCCACACAATTTGGCCCTCTCTGCTTTCCTGCGGACTCCATCCTCAAAAGCGCCTTTTTTCACTTTCGGCGCCCTCCGGTGGTAAAAAGACAAACGTCCAGCTTTTGCTGCCACAGCAAAGGTGCCAGCGGGGAAAAGTAATGCTGGTTCTCACTGCCTCCTGGAACCCTTTCAAATGCCCCAGACAATTTGGCCCTCTCTGCTTTCCTGCGGACTCCATCCTCAAAAGCACCTGTTTTCGCTTTCCGCAGCCTCCGGAGCAAAAAAGACAAACGTCCAGCTTTTACTGCCACAGCAAAGGTGCCAGCGGGGAAAAGTAATGCTGGTTCTCACTGCCTCCTGGAACCCTTTCAAATGCCACAGACAATTTGGCCCTCTCTGCTTTCCTGCGGACTCCATCCTCAAAAGCACCTGTTTTCACTTTCGGCGCCCTCCGGAGCAAAAAAGACAAACGTCCAGGTTTTGCTGCCACAGCAAAGGTGCCAGCGGGGAAAAGTAATGCTGGTTCTCACTGCCTCCTGGAACACTTTCAAATGCCCCACACAATTTGGCCCTCTCTGCTTTCCTGCGGACTCCATCCTCAAAAGCACCTTTTTTCGCTTTTGGCAACCTCAGGAGCAAAAAAGACAAACGTCCAGCTTTTGCTGCCACAGCAAAGGTGCCAGCGGGGAAAAGTAATGCTGGTTCTCACTGTCTCCTGGAACCCTTTCAAATGCCCCACACAATTTGGCCCTCTCTGCTTTCCTGCGGACTCCATCCTCTAAAGCACCTGTTTTCGCTTTCGGCAACCTCCGGAGCAAAAAAGACAAACGTCCAGCTTTTGCTGCCACAGCAAAGGTGCCAGCGGGGAAAAGTGATGCTGGTCCTCACTGCCTCCTGGAACCCCTTGAAATGCCCCACACAATTTGGCCCTCTCTGCTTTCCTCCGGACTCCATCCTCAAAAGCGCCTTTTTTCACTTTCGGCGCCCTCCGGTGGTAAAAAGACAAACGTCCAGCTTTTGCTGCCACAGCAAAGGTGCCAGCGGGGAAAAGTAATGCTGGTTCTCACTGCCTCCTGGAACCCTTTCAAATGCCCCAGACAATTTGGCCCTCTCTGCTTTCCTGCGGACTCCATCCTCAAAAGCACCTGTTTTCGCTTTCCGCAGCCTCCGGAGCAAAAAAGACAAACGTCCAGCTTTTACTGCCACAGCAAAGGTGCCAGCGGGGAAAAGTAATGCTGGTCCTCACTGCCTCCTGGAACCCCTTCAAATTCCCCAGACAATTTGGCCCTCTCTGCTTTCCTGCGGACTCCATCCTCAAAAGCGCCTTTTTTCACTTTCGGCGCCCTCCGGTGGTAAAAAGACAAACGTCCAGCTTTTGCTGCCACAGCAAAGGTGCCAGCGGGGAAAAGTAATGCTG
Source organism: Vanellus vanellus (assembly GCF_965231255.1). Taxonomy (NCBI): domain Eukaryota; kingdom Metazoa; phylum Chordata; class Aves; order Charadriiformes; family Charadriidae; genus Vanellus; species Vanellus vanellus. The sequence goes on from NW_028127962.1 coordinate 89,902, forward strand.
GTTCTCACTGCCTCCTGGAACCCTTTCAAATGCCCCAGACAATTTGGCCCTCTCTGCTTTCCTGCGGACTCCATCCTCAAAAGCACCTGTTTTCGCTTTCGGCAACCTCCGGAGCAAAAAAGACAAACGTCCAGGTTTTGCTGCCACAGCAAAGGTGCCAGCGGGCAAAAGTAATGCTGGTTCTCACTGCCTCCTGGAACCCTTTCAAAAGCCCCAGACAATTTGGCCCTCTCTGATTTCCTGCAGACTCCATCCTCAAAAGCACCTGTTTTCGCCTTCAGCAACCTCCGGAGCAAAAAAGACAAATGTCCAGCTTTTGCTGCCACAGCAAAGGTGCCAGCGGGGAAAAGTAATGCTGGTTCTCACTGCCTCCTGGAACTCTTTCAAATGCCCCATACAATTTGGCCCGCTCTGCTGTCCTGCAGACTCCATCCTCAAAAGCACCTGTTTTTGCTTTCGGCAGCCTCCGGAGCAAAAAAGACAAACGTCCAGCTTTTGCTGCCACAGCAAAGGTGCCAGCGGGGAAAAGTAATGCTGGTTCTCACTGTCTCCTGGAACCCTTTCAAATGCCACAGACAATTTGGCCTTCTCTGCTTTCCTGCGGACTCCATCCTCAAAAGCACCTTTTTCGCTTTCGGCAACCTCCGGAGCAAAAAAGACAAACGTCCAGCTTTTGCTGCCACAGCAAAGGTGCCAGCGGGGAAAAGTAATGCTGGTCCTCACTGCCTCCTGGAACCCCTTCAAATTCCCCAGACAATTTGGCCCTCTCTGCTTTCCTGCGGACTCCATCCTCAAAAGCGCCTTTTTTCACTTTCGGCGCCCTCCGGTGGTAAAAAGACAAACGTCCAGCTTTTGCTGCCACAGCAAAGGTGCCAGCGGGGAAAAGTAATGCTGGTTCTCACTGCCTCCTGGAACCCTTTCAAATGCCCCAGACAATTTGGCCCTCTCTGCTTTCCTGCGGACTCCATCCTCAAAAGCACCTGTTTTCGCTTTCCGCAGCCTCCGGAGCAAAAAAGACAAACGTCCAGGTTTTGCTGCCACAGCAAAGGTGCCAGCGGGGAAAAGTAATGCTGGTTCTCACTGCCTCCTGGAACCCTTTCAAATGCCACAGACAATTTGGCCCTCTCTGCTTTCCTGCGGACTCCATCCTCAAAAGCACCTGTTTTCGCTTTCGGTAGCCTCCGGAGCAAAAAAGACAAACGTCCAGCTTTTGCTGCCACAGCAAAGGTGCCAGCGGGGAAAAGTGATGGTGGTCCTCATTGCCTCCTGGAACCTTTTCAAATGCCCCAGACAATTTGGCTCTCTCTGCTTTCCTGCGGACTCCATCCTCAAAAGCACCTGTTTTCGCTTTCGGCAACATCCGGAGCAAAAAAGACAAACGTCCAGGTTTTGCTGCCACAGCAAAGGTGCCAGCGGGGAAAAGTAATGCTGGTTCTCACTGCCTCCTGGAACCCCTTCAAATGCCCCATACAATTTGGCCCTCTCTGCTTTCCTGCGGACTCCATCCTCAAAAGCACCTGTTTTCACTTTCTGCATCCTGAGGAGCAAAAAAGACAAACGTCCAGCTTTTGCTGCCACAGCAAAGGTGCCAGCGGGGAAAAGTAATGCTGGTTCTCACTGCCTCCTGGAACCCTTTCAAATGCCAAAGACAATTTGGCCTTCTCTGCTTTCCTGCGGACTCCATCCTCAAAAGCACCTTTTTCGCTTTCGGCAACCTCCGGAGCAAAAAAGACAAACGTCCAGGTTTTGCTGCCTCAGCAAAGGTGCCAGCGGGGAAAAGTAATGCTGGTCCTCACTGCCTCCTGGAACCCCTTCAAATGCCCCACACAATTTGGCCCTCTCTGCTTTCCTGCGGACTCCATCCTCAAAAGCGCCTTTTTTCACTTTCGGCGCCCTCCGGTGGTAAAAAGACAAACGTCCAGCTTTTGCTGCCACAGCAAAGGTGCCAGCGGGGAAAAGTAATGCTGGTTCTCACTGCCTCCTGGAACCCTTTCAAATGCCCCAGACAATTTGGCCCTCTCTGCTTTCCTGCGGACTCCATCCTCAAAAGCACCTGTTTTCGCTTTCCGCAGCCTCCGGAGCAAAAAAGACAAACGTCCAGCTTTTACTGCCACAGCAAAGGTGCCAGCGGGGAAAAGTAATGCTGGTTCTCACTGCCTCCTGGAACCCTTTCAAATGCCACAGACAATTTGGCCCTCTCTGCTTTCCTGCGGACTCCATCCTCAAAAGCACCTGTTTTCACTTTCGGCGCCCTCCGGAGCAAAAAAGACAAACGTCCAGCTTTTGCTGCCACAGCAAAGGTGCCAGCGGGGAAAAGTAATGCTGGTTCTCACTGTCTCCTGGAACCCTTTCAAATGCCCCACACAATTTGGCCCTCTCTGCTTTCCTGCGGACTCCATCCTCAAAAGCACCTGTTTTCGCTTTCCGCAGCCTCCGGAGCAAAAAAGACAAACGTCCAGCTTTTACTGCCACAGCAAAGGTGCCAGCGGGGAAAAGTAATGCTGGTTCTCACTGCCTCCTGGAACCTCTTCAAATGCCCCAGACAATTTGGCCCTCTCTGCTTTCCTGCGGACTCCATCCTCAAAAGCACCTTTTTCGCTATCGGCAACCTCCGGAGCAAAAAAGACAAACGTCCAGGTTTTGCTGCCACAGCAAAGGTGCCAGCGGGGAAAAGTAATGCTGGTTCTCACTGTCTCCTGGAACCCTTTCAAATGCCACAGACAATTTGGCCTTCTCTGCTTTCCTGCGGACTCCATCCTCAAAAGCACCTTTTTCGCTTTCGGCAACCTCCGGAGCAAAAAAGACAAACGTCCAGGTTTTGCTGCCTCAGCAAAGGTGCCAGCGGGGAAAAGTAATGCTGGTCCTCACTGCCTCCTGGAACCCCTTCAAATTCCCCAGACAATTTGGCCCTCTCTGCTTTCCTGCGGACTCCATCCTCAAAAGCGCCTTTTTTCACTTTCGGCGCCCTCCGGTGGTAAAAAGACAAACGTCCAGCTTTTGCTGCCACAGCAAAGGTGCCAGCGGGGAAAAGTAATGCTGGTTCTCACTGCCTCCTGGAACCCTTTCAAATGCCCCAGACAATTTGGCCCTCTCTGCTTTCCTGCGGACTCCATCCTCAAAAGCACCTGTTTTCGCTTTCCGCAGCCTCCGGAGCAAAAAAGACAAACGTCCAGCTTTTACTGCCACAGCAAAGGTGCCAGCGGGGAAAAGTAATGCTGGTTCTCACTGCCTCCTGGAACCCTTTCAAATGCCACAGACAATTTGGCCCTCTCTGCTTTCCTGCGGACTCCATCCTCAAAAGCACCTGTTTTCGCTTTCGGTAGCCTCCAGAGCAAAAAAGACAAACGTCCAGCTTTTGCTGCCACAGCAAAGGTGCCAGCGGGGAAAAGTAATGCTGGTTCTCACTGTCTCCTGGAACCCTTTCAAATGCCCCAGACAATGTGGCCCTCTCTGCTTTCCTGCGGACTCCATCCTCAAAAGCACCTGTTTTCGCTTTCAACAACCTCCGGAGCAAAAAAGACAAACGTCCAGGTTTTGCTGCCACAGCAAAGGTGCCAGCGGGGAAAAGTAATGCTGGTTCTCACTGCCCCCTGAACCCTTTCAAATGCCACAGACAATTTGGCCCTCTCTGCTTTCCTGCGGACTCCATCCTCAAAAGCACCTTTTTTCACTTTCGGCGCCCTCCGGTGGTAAAAAGACAAACGTCCAGCTTTTGCTGCCACAGCAAAGGTGCCAGCGGGGAAAAGTAATGCTGGTTCTCACTCTCTCCTGGAACCCTTTCAAATGCCCCATACAATTTGGCCCTCTCTGCTTTCCTGCGGAATCCATCCTCAAAAGCACCTGTTTTCGCTTTCAGCAGCCTCCGGAGCAAAAAAGACAAACGTCCAGGTTTTGCTGTCACAGCAAGGGTGCCAGCGGGGAAAAGTGATGCTGGTCCTCATTGCCTCCTGGAACCTCTTCAAATGCCACAGACAATTTGGCCCTCTCTGCTTTCCTGCGGACTCCATCCTCAAAAGCACCTGTTTTCGCTTTCGGCAACCTCAAGAGCAAAAAAGACAAACGTCCAGGTTTTGCTGCCACAGCAAAGGTGCCAGCGGGTAAAAGTAATGCTGGTCCTCATTGCCTCCTGGAACATCTTCAAATGCCCCAGACAATTTGGCCCTCTCTGCTTTCCTGCGGACTCCATCCTCAAAAGCACCTGTTTTCGCTTTCGGCAACCTCCGGAGCAAAAAAGACAAACGTCCAGCTTTTGCTGCCACAGCAAAGGTGCCAGCGGGAAAAAGTAATGCTGGTTTTCACTGCCTCCTGGAACCCTTTCAAATGCCCCAGACAATTTGGCCCTCTCTGCTTTCCTGCGGACTCTATCATCAAAAGCGTCTTTTTTCACTTTCGGCGCCCTCCGGTGGTAAAAAGACAAACGTCCAGCTTTTGCTGCCACAGCAAAGGTGCCAGCGGGGAAAAGTAATGCTGGTTCTCACTGCCTCCTGGAACCCTTTCAAATGCCCCAGACAATTTGGCCCTCTCTGCTTTCCTGCGGACTCCATCCTCAAAAGCACCTGTTTTCGCTTTCGGCAACCTCCGGAGCAAAAAAGACAAACGTCCAGCTTTTGCTGCCACAGCAAAGGTGCCAGCGGGGAAAAGTAATGCTGGTTCTCACTGCCTCCTGGAACCCTTTCAAATGCCACAGACAATTTGGCCCTCTCTGCTTTCCTGCGGACTCCATCCTCAAAAGCACCTGTTTTCGCTTTCGGCAACCTCCGGAGCAAAAAAGAAAAACGTCCAGGTTTTGCTGCCACAGCAAAGGTGCCAGCGGGGAAAAGTGATGCTGGTCCTCACTGCCTCCTGGAACCCCTTCAAATGCCCCAGACAATTTGGCCCTCTCTGCTTTCTTGCGGACTCCATCCTCAAAAGCACCTTTTCTCGCTTTCGGCAACCTCCGGAGCAAAAAAGACAAACGTCCAGCTTTTGCTGCAACAGCAAAGGTGCCAGTCGGGAAAAGTAATGCTGGTTCTCACTGCCTCCTTGAACCCCTTGAAATGCCCCAGACAATTTGGCCCTCTCTGCTTTCTTGCAGACTCCATCCTCAAAAGCACCTGTTTTCGCTTTCGGCAACCTCTGGAGCAAAAAAGACAAACGTCCAGCTTTTGCTGCCACAGCAAAGGTGCCAGCGGGGAAAAGTAATGCTGGTTCTCACTGCCTCCTGGAACCCCTTCAAATGCCCCAGACAATTGGGCCTTCTCTGCTTTCTTGCTGACTCCATCCTCAAAAGCACCTGTTTTCGCTTTCGGCAACCTCCGGAGCAAAAAAGACAAACGTCCAGGTTTTGCTGCCACAGCAAAGGTGCCAGCGGGGAAAAGTAATGCTGGTTCTCACTGCCTCCTGGAACCCCTTCAAATGCCCCAGACAATTTGGCCCTCTCTGATTTCCTGCGGACTCCATCCTCAAAAGCACCTGTTTTCGCTTTCGGCAACCTCCGGAGCAAAAAAGACAAACGTCCAGGTTTTGCTGCCATAGCAAAGGTGCCAGCGGGGAAAAGTAATGCTGGTTCTCACTGCCTCTTGGAACCCTTTCAAATGCCCCAGACAATTTGGCCCTCTCTGCTTTCCTGCGGACTCTATCCTCAAAAGCGCCTTTTTTCACTTTCGGCGCCCTCCGGTGGTAAAAAGACAAACGTCCAGCTTTTGCTGCCACAGCAAAGGTGCCAGCGGGGAAAAGTAATGCTGGTTCTCACTGCCTCCTGGAACCCCTTGAAATGCCCCAGACAATTTGGCCCTCTATGCTTTCTTGCAGACTCCATCCTCAAAAGCACCTGTTTTCGCTTTCGGCAACCTCCGGAGCAAAAAAGACAAACGTCCAGGTTTTGCTGCCACAGCAAAGGTGCCAGCGGGGAAAAGTAATGCTGGTTCTCACTGCCTCCTGGAACCCTTTCAAATGCCCCAGACAATTTGGCCCTCTCTGATTTCCTGAGGACTCCATCCTCAAAAGCACCTGTTTTCGCTTTCAGAAACCTCAGGAGCAAAAAAGACAAACGTCCAGCTTTTGCTGCCACAGCAAAGGTGCCAGCGGGGAAAAGTAATGCTGGTTCTCACTGCCTCCTGGAACTCTTTCAAATGCCACAGACAATTTGGCCCTCTCTGCTTTCCTGCGGACTCCATCCTCAAAAGCACCTGTTTTCGCTTTCGGCAGCCTCCGGAGCAAAAAAGACAAACGTCCAGGTTTTGCTGCCACAGCAAAGGTGCCAGCGGGGAAAAGTAATGCTGGTTCTCACTGCCTCCTGGAACCCTTTCAAATGCCACAGACAATTTGGCCTTCTCTGCTTTCCTGCGGACTCCATCCTCAAAAGCACCTGTTTTCGCTTTCGTCAACGTCACGAGCAAAAAAGACAAACGTTCAGGTTTTGCTGCCTCAGCAAAGGTGCCAGCGGGGAAAAGTGATGCTGGTCCTCACTGACTCCTGGAACCCCTTCAAATTCCCCAGACAATTTGGCCCTCTCTGCTTTCCTGCGGACTCCATCCTCAAAAGCGCCTGTTTTCACTTTCGGCGCCCTCCGGTGGTAAAAAGACAAACGTCCAGCTTTTGCTGCCACAGCAAAGGTGCCAGCGGGGAAAAGTGATGCTGGTTCTCACTGCCTCCTGGAACCCTTTCAAATGCCCCAGACAATTTGGCCCTCTCTGCTTTCCTGCGGACTCCATCCTCAAAAGCACCTGTTTTCGCTTTCGGTAGCCTCCGGAGCAAAAAAGACAAACGTCCAGCTTATGCTGCCACAGCAAAGGTGCCAGCGGGGAAAAGTAATGCTGGTTCTCACTGTCTCCTGGAACCCTTTCAAATGCCCCAGACAATTTGGCCCTCTCTGCTTTCCTGCGGACTCCATCCTCAAAAGCACCTTTTTTCACTTTCGGCGCCCTCCGGTGGTAAAAAGACAAACGTCCAGCTTTTGCTGCCACAGCAAAGGTGCCAGCGGGGAAAAGTAATGCTGTTTCTCACTGTCTCCTGGAACCCTTTCAAATGCCCCAGACAATTTGGCCCTCTCTGCTTTCCTGCGGACTCCATCCTCAAAAGCGCCTTTTTTCACTTTCGGCGCCCTCCGGTGGTAAAAAGACAAACGTCCAGCTTTTGCTGCCACAGCAAAGGTGCCAGCGGGGAAAAGTAATGCTGGTTCTCACTGCCTCCTGGAACCCTTTGAAATGCCACAGACAATTTGGCCCTCTCTGCTTTCCTGCGGACTCCATCCTGAAAAGCACCTGTTTTCGCTTTCGGTAGCCTCCAGAGCAAAAAAGACAAACGTCCAGCTTTTGCTGCCACAGCAAAGGTGCCAGCGGGGAAAAGTAATGCTGGTTCTCACTGTCTCCTGGAACCCTTTCAAATGCCCCAGACAATGTGGCCCTCTCTGCTTTCCCGCAGACTCCATCCTCAAAAGCACCTGTTTTCGCTTTCGGCAACCTCCGGAGCAAAAAAGACAAACGTCCAGCTTTTGCTGCCACAGCAAAGGTGCCAGCGGGGAAAAGTGATGGTGGTCCTCATTGCCTCCTGGAACCTCTTCAAATGCCCCAGACAATTTGGCCCTCTCTGCTTTCCTGCGGACTCCATCCTCAAAAGCACCTGTTTTCGCTTTCGGCAACCTCCGGAGCAAAAAAGACAAACGTCTAGGTTTTGCTGCCACAGCAAAGGTGCCAGCGGGCAAAAGTAATGCTGGTTCTCACTGCCTCCTGGAACCCTTTCAAATGCCCCAGACAATTTGGCCCTCTCTGCTTTCCTGCGGACTCTATCCTCAAAAGCACCTTTTTTCACTTTCGGCGCACTCCGGTGGTAAAGACAAACGTCCAGCTTTTGCTGCCACAGCAAAGGTGCCAGCGGGGAAAAGTAATGCTGGTTCTCACTGCCCCCTGAACCCTTTCAAATGCCACAGACACTTTGGCCCTCTCTGCTTTCCTGCGGACTCCATCCTCAAAAGCACCTTTTTTCACTTTCGGCGCCCTCCGGTGGTAAAAAGACAAACGTCCAGCTTTTGCTGGCACAGCAAAGGTGCCAGCGGGGAAAAGTAATGCTGGTTCTCACTGTCTCCTGGAACCCTTTCAAATGCCCCATACAATTTGGCCCTCTCTGCTTTCCTGCGGAATCCATCCTCAAAAGCACCTGTTTTCGCTTTCAGCAGCCTCCGGAGCAAAAAACACAAACGTCCAGGTTTTGCTGTCACAGCAAGGGTGCCAGCGGGGAAAAGTGATGCTGGTCCTCATTGCCTCCTGGAACCTCTTCAAATCCCACAGACAATTTGGCCCTCTCTGCTTTCCTGCGGACTCCACCCTCAAAAGCACCTGTTTTCGCTTTCGGCAACCTCAAGAGCAAAAAAGACAAACGTCCAGGTTTTGCTGCCACAGCAAAGGTGCCAGCGGGTAAACGTAATGCTGGTCCACATTGCCTCCTGGAACTTCTTCAAATGCCCCAGACAATTTGGCCCTCTCTGCTTTCCTGCGGACTCCATCCTCAAAAGCACCTGTTTTCGCTTTCGGCAACCTCCGGAGCAAAAAAGACAAACGTCCAGCTTTTGCTGCCTCAGCAAAGGTGCCAGCGGGGAAAAGTGATGCTGGATCTCACTGCCTCCTGGAACCCCTTCAAATTCCCCAGACAGTTTGGCCCTCTCTGCTTTCCTGCGGACTCCATCCTCAAAAGCACCTGTTTTCGCTTTCGGCAACCTCCGGAGCAAAAAAGACAAACGTCCAGCTTTTGCTGCCACAGCAAAGGTGCCAGCGGGAAAAAGTAATGCTGGTTCTCACTGCCTCCTGGAACCCTTTCAAATGCCCCACACAATTTGGCCCTCTCTGCTTTCCTGCGGACTCTATCCTCAAAAGCGCCTTTTTTCACTTTCGGCGCCCTCCGGTGGTAAAAAGACAAACGTCCAGCTTTTGCTGCCACAGCAAAGGTGCCAGCGGGGAAAAGTAATGCTGGTTCTCACTGCCTCCTGGAACCCTTTCAAATGCCACAGACAATTTGGCCCTCTCTGCTTTCCTGCGGACTCCATCCTCAAAAGCACCTGTTTTCGCTTTCGGCAACCTCCGGAGCAAAAAAGACGAACGTCCAGCTTTTGCTGCCACAGCAAAGGTGCCAGCGGGGAAAAGTAATGCTGGTTCTCACTGCCTCCTGGAACCCTTTCAAATGCCCCAGACAATTTGGCCCTCACTGCTTTCTTGCCGACTACATCCTCAAAAGCACCTGTTTTCGCTTTCGGCAGCCTCCGGAGCAAAAAAGACAAACGTCCAGGTTTTGCTGTCACAGCAAAGGTGCCAGCGGGGAAAAGTAATGCTGGTCCTCATTGCCTCCTGGAACCTCTTCAAATGCCCCATACAATTTGGCCTTCTCTGCTTTCCTGCGGACTCCACCCTCAAAAGCACCTTTTTTCGCTTTCGGCAGCCTCCGGAGCAAAAAAGACAAACGTCCAGGATTTGCTGCCACAGCAAAGGTGCCAGCGGGGAAAAGTAATGCTGGTTCTCACTGCCTCCTGGAACCCCTTCAAATGCCCCAGACAATTGGGCCCTCTCTGCTTTCCTGCGGACTCCATCCTCAAAAGCACCTGTTTTCGCTTTCGGCAACCTCCGGAGCAAAAAAGACAAACGTCCAGCTTTTGCTGCCACAGCAAAGGTGCCAGCGGGGAAAAGTAATGCTGGTTCTCACTGCCTCCTGGAACCTCTTCAAATGCCCCAGACAATTTGGCCCTCTCTGCTTTCCTGCGGACTCCACCCTCAAAAGCACCTGTTTTCGCTTTCAGCAGCCTCCGGAGCAAAAAAGACAAACGTCCAGCATTTGCTGCCACAGCAAAGGTGCCAGCGGGGAAAAGTAATGCTGGTTCTCACTGCCTCCTGGAACCCCTTCAAATGCCACAGACAATTTGGCCCTCTCTGCTTTCCTGCGGACTCCATCCTCAAAAGCACCTGTTTTCGCTTTCGGCAACCTCCGGAGCAAAAAAGACAAACGTCCAGCTTTTGCTGCCACAGCAAAGGTGCCAGCGGGAAAAAGTAATGCTGGTTCTCACTGCCTCCTGGAACCCTTTCAAATGCCCCACACAATTTGGCCCTCTCTGCTTTCCTGCGGACTCTATCCTCAAAAGCGCCTTTTTTCACTTTCGGCGCCCTCCGGTGGTAAAAAGACAAACGTCCAGCTTTTGCTGCCACAGCAAAGGTGCCAGCGGGGAAAAGTAATGCTGGTTCTCACTGCCTCCTGGAACCCTTTCAAATGCCACAGACAATTTGGCCCTCTCTGCTTTCCTGCGGACTCCATCCTCAAAAGCACCTGTTTTCGCTTTCGGCAACCTCCGGAGCAAAAAAGACGAACGTCCAGCTTTTGCTGCCACAGCAAAGGTGCCAGCGGGGAAAAGTAATGCTGGTTCTCACTGCCTCCTGGAACCCTTTCAAATGCCCCAGACAATTTGGCCCTCACTGCTTTCTTGCCGACTACATCCTCAAAAGCACCTGTTTTCGCTTTCGGCAGCCTCCGGAGCAAAAAAGACAAACGTCCAGGTTTTGCTGTCACAGCAAAGGTGCCAGCGGGGAAAAGTAATGCTGGTCCTCATTGCCTCCTGGAACCTCTTCAAATGCCCCATACAATTTGGCCTTCTCTGCTTTCCTGCGGACTCCACCCTCAAAAGCACCTTTTTTCGCTTTCGGCAGCCTCCGGAGCAAAAAAGACAAACGTCCAGGATTTGCTGCCACAGCAAAGGTGCCAGCGGGGAAAAGTAATGCTGGTTCTCACTGCCTCCTGGAACCCCTTCAAATGCCCCAGACAATTGGGCCCTCTCTGCTTTCCTGCGGACTCCATCCTCAAAAGCACCTGTTTTCGCTTTCGGCAACCTCCGGAGCAAAAAAGACAAACGTCCAGCTTTTGCTGCCACAGCAAAGGTGCCAGCGGGGAAAAGTAATGCTGGTTCTCACTGCCTCCTGGAACCTCTTCAAATGCCCCAGACAATTTGGCCCTCTCTGCTTTCCTGCGGACTCCACCCTCAAAAGCACCTGTTTTCGCTTTCAGCAGCCTCCGGAGCAAAAAAGACAAACGTCCAGCATTTGCTGCCACAGCAAAGGTGCCAGCGGGGAAAAGTAATGCTGGTTCTCACTGCCTCCTGGAACCCCTTCAAATGCCACAGACAATTTGGCCCTCTCTGCTTTCCTGCGGACTCCATCCTCAAAAGCACCTGTTTTCGCTTTCGGCAACGTCACGAGCAAAAAAGACAAACGTCCAGCTTTTGCTGCCACAGCAAAGGTGCCAGCGGGGAAAAGTAATGCTGGTTCTCACTGCCTCCTGGAACCCTTTCAAATGCCCCAGACTATTTGGCCCTCTCTGCTTTCCTGCGGACTCTATCATCAAAAGCGCCTTTTTTCACTTTCGGCGCCCTCCAGTGGTAAAAAGACAAACGTCCAGCTTTTGCTGCCACAGCAAAGGTGCCATCGGGGAAAAGTGATGCTGGTCCTCATTGCCTCCTGGAACCTCTTCAAATACCCCTGACAATTGGGCCCTCTCTGCTTTCCTGCGGACTCCATCCTCAAAAGCACCTGTTTTCGCTTTCGGCAACCTCCGGAGCAAAAAAGACAAACGTCCAGCTTTTGCTGCCACAGCAAAGGTGCCAGCGGGGAAAAGTAATGCTGGTTCTCACTGCCTCCTGGAACCCTTTCAAATGCCCCAGACAATTTGGCCCTCTCTGCTTTCCTGCGGACTCTATCCTCAAAAGCGCCTTTTTTCACTTTCGGCGCCCTCCGGTGGTAAACAGACAAACGTCCAGCTTTTGCTGCCACAGCAAAGGTGCCAGCGGGGAAAAGTAATGCTGGTTCTCACTGCCTCCTGGAACCTCTTCAAATGCCCCAGACAATTTGGCCCTCTCTGCTTTCCTGCGGACTCCACCCTCAAAAGCACCTGTTTTCGCTTTCGGCAGCCTCCGGAGCAAAAAAGACAAACGTCCAGCTTTTGCTGCCACAGCAAAGGTGCCAGCGTGGAAAAGTAATGCTGGTCCTCATTGCCTCCTGGAACCCCTTCAAATGCCCCAGACAATTTGGCCCTCTCTGCTTTCCTGCGGACTCCATCCTCAAAAGCACCTGTTTTCGCTTTCGGCAACCTCAGGAGCAAAAAAGACAAACGTCCAGGTTTTGCTGCCACAGCAAAGGTGCCAGCGGGGAAAAGTAATGCTGGTTCTCATTGCCTCCTGGAACTTCTTCAAATGCCCCAGACAATTAGGCCCTCTCTGGTTTCCTGCGGACTCCATCCTCAAAAGCATCTGTTTTCGCTTTCGGCAAGCTCAGGAGCAAAAAAGACAAACGTCCAGGTTTTGCTGCCACAGCAAAGGTGCCAGCGGGGAAAAGTGATGCTGGTCCTCATTGCCTCCTGGAACCTCTTCAAATCCCACAGACAATTTGGCCCTCTCTGCTTTCCTGCGGACTCCATCCTCAAAAGCACCTGTTTTCGCTTTCGGCAACCTCCGGAGCAAAAAAGACAAACGTCCAGCTTTTGCTGCCACAGCAAAGGTGCCAGCGGGGAAAAGTAATGCTGGTTCTCACTGCCTCCTGGAACCCTTTCAAATGCCCCAGACAATTTGGCCCTCTCTGCTTTCCTGCGGACTCCATCCTCAAAAGCACCTGTTTTCGCTTTCGGCAACCTCCGGAGCAAAAAAGACAAACGTCCAGGTTTTGCTGCCACAGCAAAGGTGCCAGCGGGCAAAAGTAATGCTGGTTCTCACTGCCTCCTGGAACCCTTTCAAAAGCCCCAGACAATTTGGCCCTCTCTGATTTCCTGCGGACTCCATCCTCAAAAGCACCTGTTTTCGCCTTCAGCAACCTCCGGAGCAAAAAAGACAAATGTCCAGCTTTTGCTGCCACAGCAAAGGTGCCAGCGAGGAAAAGTAATGCTGGTTCTCACTGCCTCCTGGAACTCTTTCAAATGCCCCATACAATTTGGCCCGCTCTGCTGTCCTGCAGACTCCATCCTCAAAAGCACCTGTTTTTGCTTTCGGCAGCCTCCGGAGCAAAAAAGACAAACGTCCAGCTTTTGCTGCCACAGCAAAGGTGCCAGCGGGGAAAAGTAATGCTGGTTCTCACTGTCTCCTGGAACCCTTTCAAATGCCACAGACAATTTGGCCTTCTCTGCTTTCCTGCGGACTCCATCCTCAAAAGCACCTTTTTCGCTTTCGGCAACCTCCGGAGCAAAAAAGACAAACGTCCAGCTTTTGCTGCCACAGCAAAGGTGCCAGCGGGGAAAAGTAATGCTGGTCCTCACTGCCTCCTGGAACCCCTTCAAATTCCCCAGACAATTTGGCCCTCTCTGCTTTCCTGCGGACTCCATCCTCAAAAGCGCCTTTTTTCACTTTCGGCGCCCTCCGGTGGTAAAAAGACAAACGTCCAGCTTTTGCTGCCACAGCAAAGGTGCCAGCGGGGAAAAGTAATGCTGGTTCTCACTGCCTCCTGGAACCCTTTCAAATGCCCCAGACAATTTGGCCCTCTCTGCTTTCCTGCGGACTCTATCCTCAAAAGCACCTGTTTTCGCTTTCCGCAGCCTCCGGAGCAAAAAAGACAAACGTCCAGGTTTTGCTGCCACAGCAAAGGTGCCAGCGGGGAAAAGTAATGCTGGTTCTCACTGCCTCCTGGAACCCTTTCAAATGCCACAGACAATTTGGCCCTCTCTGCTTTCCTGCGGACTCCATCCTCAAAAGCACCTGTTTTCGCTTTCGGTAGCCGCCGGAGCAAAAAAGACAAACGTCCAGCTTTTGCTGCCACAGCAAAGGTGCCAGCGGGGAAAAGTGATGGTGGTCCTCATTGCCTCCTGGAACCTTTTCAAATGCCCCAGACAATTTGGCTCTCTCTGCTTTCCTGCGGACTCCATCCTCAAAAGCACCTGTTTTCGCTTTCGGCAACATCCGGAGCAAAAAAGACAAACGTCCAGGTTTTGCTGCCACAGCAAAGGTGCCAGCGGGGAAAAGTAATGCTGGTTCTCACTGCCTCCTGGAACCCCTTCAAATGCCCCATACAATTTGGCCCTCTCTGCTTTCCTGCGGACTCCATCCTCAAAAGCACCTGTTTTCACTTTCTGCATCCTGAGGAGCAAAAAAGACAAACGTCCAGCTTTTGCTGCCACAGCAAAGGTGCCAGCGGGGAAAAGTAATGCTGGTTCTCACTGCCTCCTGGAACCCTTTCAAATGCCAAAGACAATTTGGCCTTCTCTGCTTTCCTGCGGACTCCATCCTCAAAAGCACCTTTTTCGCTTTCGGCAACCTCCGGAGCAAAAAAGACAAACGTCCAGGTTTTGCTGCCTCAGCAAAGGTGCCAGCGGGGAAAAGTAATGCTGGTCCTCACTGCCTCCTGGAACCCCTTCAAATGCCCCACACAATTTGGCCCTCTCTGCTTTCCTGCGGACTCCATCCTCAAAAGCGCCTTTTTTCACTTTCGGCGCCCTCCGGTGGTAAAAAGACAAACGTCCAGCTTTTGCTGCCACAGCAAAGGTGCCAGCGGGGAAAAGTAATGCTGGTTCTCACTGCCTCCTGGAACCCTTTCAAATGCCCCAGACAATTTGGCCCTCTCTGCTTTCCTGCGGACTCCATCCTCAAAAGCACCTGTTTTCGCTTTCCGCAGCCTCCGGAGCAAAAAAGACAAACGTCCAGCTTTTACTGCCACAGCAAAGGTGCCAGCGGGGAAAAGTAATGCTGGTTCTCACTGCCTCCTGGAACCCTTTCAAATGCCACAGACAATTTGGCCCTCTCTGCTTTCCTGCGGACTCCATCCTCAAAAGCACCTGTTTTCACTTTCGGCGCCCTCCGGAGCAAAAAAGACAAACGTCCAGCTTTTGCTGCCACAGCAAAGGTGCCAGCGGGGAAAAGTAATGCTGGTTCTCACTGTCTCCTGGAACCCTTTCAAATGCCCCACACAATTTGGCCCTCTCTGCTTTCCTGCGGACTCCATCCTCAAAAGCACCTGTTTTCGCTTTCCGCAGCCTCCGGAGCAAAAAAGACAAACGTCCAGCTTTTACTGCCACAGCAAAGGTGCCAGCGGGGAAAAGTAATGCTGGTTCTCACTGCCTCCTGGAACCTCTTCAAATGCCCCAGACAATTTGGCCCTCTCTGCTTTCCTGCGGACTCCATCCTCAAAAGCACCTTTTTCGCTATCGGCAACCTCCGGAGCAAAAAAGACAAACGTCCAGGTTTTGCTGCCACAGCAAAGGTGCCAGCGGGGAAAAGTAATGCTGGTTCTCACTGTCTCCTGGAACCCTTTCAAATGCCACAGACAATTTGGCCTTCTCTGCTTTCCTGCGGACTCCATCCTCAAAAGCACCTTTTTCGCTTTCGGCAACCTCCGGAGCAAAAAAGACAAACGTCCAGGTTTTGCTGCCTCAGCAAAGGTGCCAGCGGGGAAAAGTAATGCTGGTCCTCACTGCCTCCTGGAACCCCTTCAAATTCCCCAGACAATTTGGCCCTCTCTGCTTTCCTGCGGACTCCATCCTCAAAAGCGCCTTTTTTCACTTTCGGCGCCCTCCGGTGGTAAAAAGACAAACGTCCAGCTTTTGCTGCCACAGCAAAGGTGCCAGCGGGGAAAAGTAATGCTGGTTCTCACTGCCTCCTGGAACCCTTTCAAATGCCCCAGACAATTTGGCCCTCTCTGCTTTCCTGCGGACTCCATCCTCAAAAGCACCTGTTTTCGCTTTCCGCAGCCTCCGGAGCAAAAAAGACAAACGTCCAGCTTTTACTGCCACAGCAAAGGTGCCAGCGGGGAAAAGTAATGCTGGTTCTCACTGCCTCCTGGAACCCTTTCAAATGCCACAGACAATTTGGCCCTCTCTGCTTTCCTGCGGACTCCATCCTCAAAAGCACCTGTTTTCGCTTTCGGTAGCCTCCAGAGCAAAAAATACAAACGTCCAGCTTTTGCTGCCACAGCAAAGGTGCCAGCGGGGAAAAGTAATGCTGGTTCTCACTGTCTCCTGGAACCCTTTCAAATGCCCCAGACAATGTGGCCCTCTCTGCTTTCCTGCGGACTCCATCCTCAAAAGCACCTGTTTTCGCTTTCGGCAACCTCCGGAGCAAAAAAGACAAACGTCCAGGTTTTGCTGCCACAGCAAAGGTGCCAGCGGGGAAAAGTAATGCTGGTTCTCACTGCCCCCTGAACCCTTTCAAATGCCACAGACAATTTGGCCCTCTCTGCTTTCCTGCGGACTCCATCCTCAAAAGCACCTTTTTTCACTTTCGGCGCCCTCCGGTGGTAAAAAGACAAACGTCCAGCTTTTGCTGCCACAGCAAAGGTGCCAGCGGGGAAAAGTAATGCTGGTTCTCACTCTCTCCTGGAACCCTTTCAAATGCCCCATACAATTTGGCCCTCTCTGCTTTCCTGCGGAATCCATCCTCAAAAGCACCTGTTTTCGCTTTCAGCAGCCTCCGGAGCAAAAAAGACAAACGTCCAGGTTTTGCTGTCACAGCAAGGGTGCCAGCGGGGAAAAGTGATGCTGGTCCTCATTGCCTCCTGGAACCTCTTCAAATGCCACAGACAATTTGGCCCTCTCTGCTTTCCTGCGGACTCCATCCTCAAAAGCACCTGTTTTCGCTTTCGGCAACCTGAGGAGCAAAAAAGACAAACGTCCAGCTTTTGCTGCCACAGCAAAGGTGCCAGCGGGAAAAAGTAATGCTGGTTTTCACTGCCTCCTGGAACCCTTTCAAATGCCCCAGACAATTTGGCCCTCTCTGCTTTCCTGCGGACTCTATCCTCAAAAGCGTCTTTTTTCACTTTCGGCGCCCTCCGGTGGTAAAAAGACAAACGTCCAGCTTTTGCTGCCACAGCAAAGGTGCCAGCGGGGAAAAGTAATGCTGGTTCTCACTGCCTCCTGGAACCCTTTCAAATGCCAAAGACAATTTGGCCCTCTCTGCTTTCCTGCGGACTCCATCCTCAAAAGCACCTGTTTTCGCTTTCGGCAACCTCCGGAGCAAAAAAGACAAACGTCCAGCTTTTGCTGCCACAGCAAAGGTGCCAGCGGGGAAAAGTAATGCTGGTTCTCACTGCCTCCTGGAACCCTTTCAAATGCCCCAGACTATTTGGCCCTCTCTGCTTTCCTGCGGACTCCATCCTCAAAAGCACCTGTTTTCGCTTTCGGCAACCTCAGGAGCAAAAAAGACAAACGTCCAGGTTTTGCTGCCACAGCAAAGGTGCCAGCGGGGAAAAGTGATGCTGGTCCTCACTGCCTCCTGGAACCCCTTCAAATGCCCCAGACAATTTGGCCCTCTCTGCTTTCTTGCGGACTCCATCCTCAAAAGCACCTTTTCTCGCTTTCGGCAACCTCCGGAGCAAAAAAGACAAACGTCCAGCTTTTGCTGCAACAGCAAAGGTGCCAGTCGGGAAAAGTAATGCTGGTTCTCACTGCCTCCTTGAACCCCTTGAAATGCCCCAGACAATTTGGCCCTCTCTGCTTTCTTGCAGACTCCATCCTCAAAAGCACCTGTTTTCGCTTTCGGCAACCTCTGGAGCAAAAAAGACAAACGTCCAGCTTTTGCTGCCACAGCAAAGGTGCCAGCGGGGAAAAGTAATGCTGGTTCTCACTGCCTCCTGGAACCCCTTCAAATGCCCCAGACAATTGGGCCTTCTCTGCTTTCTTGCTGACTCCATCCTCAAAAGCACCTGTTTTCGCTTTCGGCAACCTCCGGAGCAAAAAAGACAAACGTCCAGGTTTTGCTGCCACAGCAAAGGTGCCAGCGGGGAAAAGTAATGCTGGTTCTCACTGCCTCCTGGAACCCCTTCAAATGCCCCAGACAATTTGGCCCTCTCTGCTTTCCTGCGGACTCCATCCTCAAAAGCACCTGTTTTCGCTTTCGGCAACCTCCGGAGCAAAAAAGACAAACGTCCAGGTTTTGCTGCCATAGCAAAGGTGCCAGCGGGGAAAAGTAATGCTGGTTCTCACTGCCTCTTGGAACCCTTTCAAATGCCCCAGACAATTTGGCCCTCTCTGCTTTCCTGCGGACTCTATCCTCAAAAGCGCCTTTTTTCACTTTCGGCGCCCTCCGGTGGTAAAAAGACAAACGTCCAGCTTTTGCTGCCACAGCAAAGGTGCCAGCGGGGAAAAGTAATGCTGGTTCTCACTGCCTCCTGGAACCCCTTGAAATGCCCCAGACAATTTGGCCCTCTATGCTTTCTTGCAGACTCCATCCTCAAAAGCACCTGTTTTCGCTTTCGGCAACCTCCGGAGCAAAAAAGACAAACGTCCAGGTTTTGCTGCCACAGCAAAGGTGCCAGCGGGGAAAAGTAATGCTGGTTCTCACTGCCTCCTGGAACCCTTTCAAATGCCCCAGACAATTTGGCCCTCTCTGATTTCCTGAGGACTCCATCCTCAAAAGCACCTGTTTTCGCTTTCAGAAACCTCAGGAGCAAAAAAGACAAACGTCCAGCTTTTGCTGCCACAGCAAAGGTGCCAGCGGGGAAAAGTAATGCTGGTTCTCACTGCCTCCTGGAACTCTTTCAAATGCCACAGACAATTTGGCCCTCTCTGCTTTCCTGCGGACTCCATCCTCAAAAGCACCTGTTTTCGCTTTCGGCAGCCTCCGGAGCAAAAAAGACAAACGTCCAGGTTTTGCTGCCACAGCAAAGGTGCCAGCGGGGAAAAGTAATGCTGGTTCTCACTGCCTCCTGGAACCCTTTCAAATGCCACAGACAATTTGGCCTTCTCTGCTTTCCTGCGGACTCCATCCTCAAAAGCACCTGTTTTCGCTTTCGTCAACGTCACGAGCAAAAAAGACAAACGTTCAGGTTTTGCTGCCTCAGCAAAGGTGCCAGCGGGGAAAAGTGATGCTGGTCCTCACTGACTCCTGGAACCCCTTCAAATTCCCCAGACAATTTGGCCCTCTCTGCTTTCCTGCGGACTCCATCCTCAAAAGCGCCTTTTTTCACTTTCGGCGCCCTCCGGTGGTAAAAAGACAAACGTCCAGCTTTTGCTGCCACAGCAAAGGTGCCAGCGGGGAAAAGTGATGCTGGTTCTCACTGCCTCCTGGAACCCTTTCAAATGCCCCAGACAATTTGGCCCTCTCTGCTTTCCTGCGGACTCCATCCTCAAAAGCACCTGTTTTCGCTTTCGGTAGCCTCCGGAGCAAAAAAGACAAACGTCCAGCTTATGCTGCCACAGCAAAGGTGCCAGCGGGGAAAAGTAATGCTGGTTCTCACTGTCTCCTGGAACCCTTTCAAATGCCCCAGACAATTTGGCCCTCTCTGCTTTCCTGCGGACTCCATCCTCAAAAGCACCTTTTTTCACTTTCGGCGCCCTCCGGTGGTAAAAAGACAAACGTCCAGCTTTTGCTGCCACAGCAAAGGTGCCAGCGGGGAAAAGTAATGCTGTTTCTCACTGTCTCCTGGAACCCTTTCAAATGCCCCAGACAATTTGGCCCTCTCTGCTTTCCTGCGGACTCCATCCTCAAAAGCGCCTTTTTTCACTTTCGGCGCCCTCCGGTGGTAAAAAGACAAACGTCCAGCTTTTGCTGCCACAGCAAAGGTGCCAGCGGGGAAAAGTAATGCTGGTTCTCACTGCCTCCTGGAACCCTTTCAAATGCCCCAGACAATTTGGCCCTCTCTGCTTTCCTGCGGACTCCATCCTCAAAAGCACCTGTTTTCGCTTTCCGCAGCCTCCGGAGCAAAAAAGACAAACGTCCAGCTTTTACTGCCACAGCAAAGGTGCCAGAGGGGAAAAGTAATGCTGGTTCTCACTGCCTCCTGGAACCCTTTGAAATGCCACAGACAATTTGGCCCTCTCTGCTTTCCTGCGGACTCCATCCTGAAAAGCACCTGTTTTCGCTTTCGGTAGCCTCCAGAGCAAAAAAGACAAACGTCCAGCTTTTGCTGCCACAGCAAAGGTGCCAGCGGGGAAAAGTAATGCTGGTTCTCACTGTCTCCTGGAACCCTTTCAAATGCCCCAGACAATGTGGCCCTCTCTGCTTTCCCGCAGACTCCATCCTCAAAAGCACCTGTTTTCGCTTTCGGCAACCTCCGGAGCAAAAAAGACAAACGTCCAGCTTTTGCTGCCACAGCAAAGGTGCCAGCGGGGAAAAGTGATGGTGGTCCTCATTGCCTCCTGGAACCTCTTCAAATGCCCCAGACAATTTGGCCCTCTCTGCTTTCCTGCGGACTCCATCCTCAAAAGCACCTGTTTTCGCTTTCGGCAACCTCCGGAGCAAAAAAGACAAACGTCCAGGTTTTGCTGCCACAGCAAAGGTGCCAGCGGGTAAACGTAATGCTGGTCCACATTGCCTCCTGGAACTTCTTCAAATGCCCCAGACAATTTGGCCCTCTCTGCTTTCCTGCGGACTCCATCCTCAAAAGCACCTGTTTTCGCTTTCGGCAACCTCCGGAGCAAAAAAGACAAACGTCCAGCTTTTGCTGCCTCAGCAAAGGTGCCAGCGGGGAAAAGTGATGCTGGATCTCACTGCCTCCTGGAACCCCTTCAAATTCCCCAGACAGTTTGGCCCTCTCTGCTTTCCTGCGGACTCCATCCTCAAAAGCACCTGTTTTCGCTTTCGGCAACCTCCGGAGCAAAAAAGACAAACGTCCAGCTTTTGCTGCCACAGCAAAGGTGCCAGCGGGAAAAAGTAATGCTGGTTCTCACTGCCTCCTGGAACCCTTTCAAATGCCCCACACAATTTGGCCCTCTCTGCTTTCCTGCGGACTCTATCCTCAAAAGCGCCTTTTTTCACTTTCGGCGCCCTCCGGTGGTAAAAAGACAAACGTCCAGCTTTTGCTGCCACAGCAAAGGTGCCAGCGGGGAAAAGTAATGCTGGTTCTCACTGCCTCCTGGAACCCTTTCAAATGCCACAGACAATTTGGCCCTCTCTGCTTTCCTGCGGACTCCATCCTCAAAAGCACCTGTTTTCGCTTTCGGCAACCTCCGGAGCAAAAAAGACGAACGTCCAGCTTTTGCTGCCACAGCAAAGGTGCCAGCGGGGAAAAGTAATGCTGGTCCTCACTGCCTCCTGGAACCCCTTCAAATGCCACAGACAATTTGGCCCTCTCTGCTTTCTTGCGGACTACATCCTCAAAAGCACCTTTTCTCGCTTTCGGCAACCTCCGGAGCAAAAAAGACAAACGTCCAGCTTTTGCTGCAACAGCAAAGGTGCCAGTCGGGAAAAGTAATGCTGGTTCTCACTGCCTCCTGGAACCCCTTGAAATGCCACAGACAATTTAGCCCTCTCTGCTTTCTTGCAGACTCCATCCTCAAAAGCACCTGTTTTCGCTTTCGGCAACCTCTGGAGCAAAAAAGACAAACGTCCAGCTTTTGCTGCCACAGCAAAGGTGCCAGCGGGGAAAAGTAATGCCGGTTCTCACTGCCTCCTGGAACCTCTTCAAATGCCCCAGACAATTGGGCCCTCTCTGCTTTCCTGCGGACTCCACCCTCAAAAGCACCTGTTTTCGCTTTCGGCAACCTCCGGAGCAAAAAAGACAAACGTCCAGCTTTTGCTGCCACAGCAAAGGTGCCAGCGGGGAAAAGTAAATCTGGTTCTCACTGCCTCCTGGAACCCCTTCAAATGCCCCAGACAATTTGGCCCTCTCTGCTTTCCTGCGGACTCCATCCTCAAAAGCACCTGTTTTCGCTTTCGGCAACCTCCGGAGCAAAAAAGACAAACGTCCAGCTTTTGCTGCCACAGCAAAGGTGCCAGCGGGGAAAAGTAATGCTGGTTCTCACTCTCTCCTGGAACCCTTTCAAATGCCCCAGACAATTTGGCCCTCACTGCTTTCTTGCCGACTACATCCTCAAAAGCACCTGTTTTCGCTTTCGGCAGCCTCCGGAGCAAAAAAGACAAACGTCCAGGTTTTGCTGTCACAGCAAAGGTGCCAGCGGGGAAAAGTAATGCTGGTCCTCATTGCCTCCTGGAACCTCTTCAAATGCCCCATACAATTTGGCCTTCTCTGCTTTCCTGCGGACTCCACCCTCAAAAGCACCTTTTTTCGCTTTCGGCAGCCTCCGGAGCAAAAAAGACAAACGTCCAGGATTTGCTGCCACAGCAAAGGTGCCAGCGGGGAAAAGTAATGCTGGTTCTCACTGCCTCCTGGAACCCCTTCAAATGCCCCAGACAATTGGGCCCTCTCTGCTTTCCTGCAGACTCCATCCTCAAAAGCACCTGTTTTCGCTTTCGGCAACCTCCGGAGCAAAAAAGACAAACGTCCAGCTTTTGCTGCCACAGCAAAGGTGCCAGCGGGGAAAAGTAATGCTGGTTCTCACTGCCTCCTGGAACCTCTTCAAATGCCCCAGACAATTTGGCCCTCTCTGCTTTCCTGCGGACTCCACCCTCAAAAGCACCTGTTTTCGCTTTCGGCAACCTCCGGAGCAAAAAAGACAAACGTCCAGCTTTTGCTGCCACAGCAAAGGTGCCAGCGGGGAAAAGTAATTCTGGTTCTCACTGCCTCCTGGAACCCTTTCAAATGCCACAGACTATTTGGCCCTCTCTGCTTTCCTGCGGACTCCATCCTCAAAAGCACCTGTTTTCGCTTTCGGCAACCTCCGGAGCAAAAAAGACAAACGTCCAGCTTTTGCTGCCACAGCAAAGGTGCCAGCGGGGAAAAGTAATGCTGGTTCTCACTGCCTCCTGGAACCCTTTCAAATGCCCCAGACAATTTGACCCTCTCTGCTTTCCTGCGGACTCTATCCTCAAAAGCGCCTTTTTTCACTTTCGGCGCCCTCCGGTGGTAAACAGACAAACGTCCAGCTTTTGCTGCCACAGCAAAGGTGCCAGCGGGGAAAAGTAATGCTGGTTCTCACTGCCTCCTGGAACCTCTTCAAATGCCCCAGACAATTTGGCCCTCTCTGCTTTCCTGCGGACTCCACCCTCAAAAGCACCTGTTTTCGCTTTCGGCAGCCTCCGGAGCAAAAAAGACAAACGTCCAGCTTTTGCTGCCACAGCAAAGGTGCCAGCGGGGAAAAGTAATGCTGGTCCTCATTGCCTCCTGGAACCCCTTCAAATGCCCCAGACAATTTGGCCCTCTCTGCTTTCCTGCGGACTCCATCCTCAAAAGCACCTGTTTTCGCTTTCGGCAACCTCAGGAGCAAAAAAGACAAACGTCCAGGTTTTGCTGCCACAGCAAAGGTGCCAGCGGGGAAAAGTAATGCTGGTTCTCATTGCCTCCTGGAACTTCTTCAAATGCCCCAGACAATTAGGCCCTCTCTGGTTTCCTGCGGACTCCATCCTCAAAAGCATCTGTTTTCGCTTTCGGCAAGCTCAGGAGCAAAAAAGACAAACGTCCAGGTTTTGCTGCCACAGCAAAGGTGCCAGCGGGGAAAAGTGATGCTGGTCCTCATTGCCTCCTGGAACCTCTTCAAATCCCACAGACAATTTGGCCCTCTCTGCTTTCCTGCAAACTCCATCCTCAAAAGCACCTGTTTTCGCTTTCGGCAACCTCCGGAGCAAAAAAGACAAACGTCCAGCTTTTGCTGCCACAGCAAAGGTGCCAGCGGGGAAAAGTAATGCTGGTTCTCACTGTCTCCTGGAACCCTTTCAAATGCCCCAGACAATTTGGCCCTCTCTGCTTTCTTGCCGACTCCATGCTCAAAAGCACCTGTTTTCGCTTTCGGCAGCCTCCGGAGCAAAAAAGACAAACGTCCAGGTTTTGCTGTCACAGCAAAGGTGCCAGCAGGGAAAAGTGATGCTGGTCCTCATTGGCTCCTGGAACCTCTTCAAATGCCCCAGACAATTTGGCCCTCTCTGCTTTCCTGCAGACTCCATCCTCAAAAGCACCTGTTTTCGCTTTCGGCAACCTCCGGAGCAAAAAAGACAAACGTCCAGGTTTTGCTGCCACAGCAAAGGTGCCAGCGGGGAAAAGTAATGCTGGTTCTCACTGCCTCCTGGAACCCTTTCAAATGCCCCCGAGTGTTTGGCCCTCTCTGCTTTCCTGCGGACTCCATCCTCAAAAGCACCTGTTTTCGCTTTCGGCAAGCTCCGGAGCACAAAAGACAAACGTCCAGGTTTTGCTGACACAGCAAAGGTGCCAGCGGGGAAAAGTGATGCTGGTCCTCATTGCCTCCTGGAACCTCTTCAAATCCCACAGACAATTTGGCTTTCTCTGCTTTCCTGCGGACTCCATCCTCAAAAGCACCTGTTTTCGCTTTCGGCAACCTCCGGAGTAAAAAAGACAAACGTCCAGGTTTTGCTGTCACAGCAAAGGTGCCAGCGGGGAAAAGTAATGCTGGTCCTCATTGCCTCCTGGAACCCCTTCAAATGCCCCAGACAATTTGGCCCTCTCTGCTTTCCTGCGGACTCCATCCTCAAAAGCACCTGTTTTCGCTTTCGGCAACCTCCGGAGCAAAAAAGACAAACGTCCAGGTTTTCCTGCCACAGCAAAGGTGCCAGAGGGGAAAAGTGATGCTGGTCCTCATTGCCTCCTGGAACCTCTTCAAATCCCACAGACAGACAATTTGGCCCTCTCTGCTTTCCTGCGGACTCCATCCTCAAAAGCACCTGTTTTCGCTTTCGGCAACCTCCGGAGTAAAAAAGACAAACGTCCAGGTTTTGCTGCCACAGCAAAGGTGCCAGCGGGGAAAAGTAATGCTTGTTCTCACTGCCTCCTGGAACCCCTTAAAATGCCACAGACAATTTGGCCCTCTCTGCTTTCCTGCGGACTCCATCCTCAAAAGCACCTGTTTTAGCTTTCGGCAACCTCAGGAGCAAAAAAGACAAACGTCCAGGTTTTGCTGCCACAGCAAAGGTGCCAGCGGGGAAAAGTAATGCTGGTTCTCACTGCCTCCTGGAACCCTTTCAAATGCCCCAGACTATTTGGCCCTCTCTGCTTTCCTGCGGACTCTATCCTCAAAAGCGACTTTTTTCACTTTCAGCGCCCTCCGGTGTTATAAAGACAAACGTCCAGCTTTTGCTGCCACAGCAAAGGTGCCAGCGGGGAAAAGTAATGCTGGTTCTCACTGTCTCCTGGAACCCTTTCAAATGCCCCAGACAATTTGGCCCTCTCTGCTTTCCTGCGGACTCCATCCTCAAAAGCACCTGTTTTCGCTTTCGGCAGCCTCCGGAGCAAAAAAGACAAACGTCCAGGTTTTGCTGTCACAGCAAAGGTGCCAGCGGGGAAAAGTGATGCTGGTCCTCATTGCCTCCTGGAACCTCTTCAAATGCCCCAGACAATTTGGCCCTCTCTGCTTTCCTGCAGACTCCATCCTCAAAAGCACCTGTTTTCGCTTTCGGCAACCTCCGGAGCAAAAAAGACAAACGTCCAGGTTTTGCTGCCACAGCAAAGGTGCCAGCGGGGAAAAGTAATGCTGGTTCTCACTGTCTCCTGGAACCCTTTCAAATGTCCCAGACAATTTGGCCCTCTCGGCTTTCCGGCGGACTCCATCCTCAAAAGCACCTGTTTTCGCTTTCGGTAACCTCCGGAGCAAAAAAGACAAACGTCCAGCTTTTGCTGCCACAGCAAAGGTGCCAGCGGGGAAAAGTAATGCTGGTTCTCACTGTCTCCTGGAACCCCTTCAAATGCCCCAGACAATTGGGCCCTCTCTGCTTTCCTGCGGACTCCATCCTCAAAAGCACCTGTTTTCGCTTTCGGCATCCTCCAGAGCAAAAAAGACAAACGTCCAGCTTTTGCTGCCACAGCAAAGGTGCCAGCGGGGAAAAGTAATGCTGGTTCTCACTGCCTCCTGGAACCCCTTCAAATGCCCCAGACAATTTGGCCCTCTCTGCTTTCCTGCGGACTCCATCCTCAAAAGCACCTGTTTTCGCTTTCGGCAAGCTCAGGAGCAAAAAAGACAAACGTCCAGCTTTTGCTGCCACAGCAAAGGTGCCAGCGGGGAAAAGTAATGCTGGTTCTCACTCTCTCCTGGAACCCTTTCAAATGCCACAGACAATTTGGCCCTCTCTGCTTTCTTGCCGACTCCATGCTGAAAAGCACCTGTTTTCGCTTTCGGCAGCCTCCGGAGCAAAAAAGACAAACGTCCAGGTTTTTCTGTCACAGCAAAGGTGCCAGCGGGGAAAAGTAATGCTGGTCCTCATTGCCTCCTGGAACCTCTTCCAATGCCCCAGACAATTTGGCCCTCTCTGCTTTCCTGCGGACTCCACCCTCAAAAGCACCTGTTTTCGCTTTCGGCAACCTCTGGAGCAAAAAAGACAAACGTCCAGGTTTTGCTGCCACAGCAAAGGTGCCAGCGGGGAAAAGTAATGCTGGTTCTCACTGCCTCCTGGAACCCCTTCAAATGCCCCAGACAATTGGGCCCTCTCTGCTTTCCTGCGGACTCCATCCTCAAAAGCACCTGTTTTCGCTTTCGGCAACGTCACGAGCAAAAAAGACAAACGTCCAGCTTTTGCTGCCACAGCAAAGGTGCCAGCGGGGAAAAGTAATGCTGGTTCTCACTCTCTCCTGGAACCCTTTCAAATGCCCCAGACAATTTGGTCCTCTCTGCTTTCCTGCGGACTCCATCCTCAAAAGCACCTGTTTTCGCTTTCGGCAACCTCCGGAGCAAAAAAGACAAACGTCCAGGTTTTGCTGCCACAGCAAAGGTGCCAGCGGGGAAAAGTAATGCTGGTTCTCACTGCCTCCTGGAACCCTTTCAAATGCCACAGACTATTTGGCCCTCTCTGCTTTCCTGCGGACTCCATCATCAAAAGAACCTGTTTTCGCTTTCGGCAACCTCCGGAGCAAAAAAGACAAACGTCCAGCTTTTGCTGCCACAGCAAAGGTGCCAGCGGGAAAAGTAATGCTGGTTCTCACTGCCTCCTGGAACCCTTTCAAATGCCCCAGACAATTTGGCCCTCTCTGCTTTCCTGCGGACTCTATCCTCAAAAGCGCCTTTTTTCACTTTCGGCGCCCTCCGGTGTTATAAAGACAAACGTCCAGCTTTTGCTGCCACAGCAAAGGTGCCAGCGGGGAAAAGTAATGCTGGTTCTCTCTGCCTCCTGGAACCTCTTCAAATGCCCCAGACAATTTGGCCCTCTCTGCTTTCCTGCGGACTCCATCCTCAAAAGCACCTGTTTTCGCTTTCGGCAGCCTCCGGAGCAAAAAAGACAAACGTCCAGGTTTTGCTGCCACAGGAAAGGTGCCAGCGGGGAAAAGTAATGCTGGTCCTCATTGCCTCCTGGAACCTCTTCAAATGCCCCAGACAATTTGGCCCTCTCTGCTTTCCTGCGGACTCCATCCTCAAAAGCACCTGTTTTCGCTTTCGGCAACCTCCGGAGCAAAAAAGACAAACGTCCAGCTTTTGCTGCCACAGCAAAGGTGCCAGCGGGGAAAAGTAATGCTTGTTCTCACTGCCTCCTGGAACCCCTTCAAATGCCCCAGACAATTTGGCCCTCTCTGCTTTCCTGCGGACTCCATCCTCAAAAGCACCTGTTTTCGCTTTCGGCAACCTCCGGAATAAAAAAGACAAACGTCCAGGTTTTGCTGCCACAGCAAAGGTGCCAGCGGGGAAAAGTGATGCTGGTCCTCATTGCCTCCTGGAACCTCTTCAAATCCCACAGACAGACAATTTGGCCCTCTCTGCTTTCCTGCAGACTCCATCCTCAAAAGCACCTGTTTTCGCTTTCGGCAACCTCCGGAGTAAAAAAGACAAACGTCCAGGTTTTGCTGCCACAGCAAAGGTGCCAGCGGGGAAAAGTAATGCTTGTTCTCACTGTCTCCTGGAAGCCTTTCAAATGCCACAGACAATTTGGCCCTCTCTGCTTTCCTGCGGACTCCATCCTCAAAAGCACCTGTTTTCGCTTTCGGCAACCTCAAGAGCAAAAAAGACAAACGTCCAGCTTTTGCTGCCACAGCAAAGGTGCCAGCGGGGAAAAGTAATGCTGGTTCTCATTGCCTCCTGGAACCCCTTCAAATGCCCCAGACAATTAGGCCCTCTCTGCTTTCCTGCGGACTCCATCCTCAAAAGCACCTGTTTTCGCTTTCGGCAAGCTCAGGAGCAAAAAAGACAAACGTCCAGCTTTTGCTGCCACAGCAAAGGTGCCATCGGGGAAAAGTGATGCTGGTCCTCATTGCCTCCTGGAACCTCTTCAAATCCCACAGACAATTTGGCCCTCTCTGCTTTCCTGCGGACTCCATCCTCAAAAGCACCTGTTTTCGCTTTCGGCAACCTCCGGAGCAAAAAACACAAACGTCCAGCTTTTGCTGCCACAGCAAAGGTGCCAGCGGGGAAAAGTAATGCTGGTTCTCACTGCCTCCTGGAACCCTATCAAATGCCCCAGACTATTTGGCCCTCTCTGCTTTCCTGCGGACTCTATCCTCAAAAGCGCCTTTTTTCACTTTCGGCGCCCTCCGGTGTTAAAAAGAGAAACGTCCAGCTTTTGCTGCCACAGCAAAGGTGCCAGCGGGGAAAAGTAATGCTGGTTCTCACTGTCTCCTGGAACCCTTTCAAATGCCCCAGACAATTTGGCCCTCTCTGCTTTCTTGCGGACTCCACTCTCAAAAGCACCTGTTTTCGCTTCCGGCATACTCCGGAGCAAAAAAGACAAACGTCCAGGTTTTGCTGTCACAGCAAAGGTGCCAGCGGGGAAAAGTGATGCTGGTCCTCATTGCCTCCTGGAACCTCTTCAAATGCCCCAGACAATTTGGCCCTCTCTGCTTTCCTGCAGACTCCATCCTCAAAAGCACCTGTTTTCGCTTTCGGCAACCTCAGGAGCAAAAAAGACAAACGTCCAGGTTTTGCTGCCACAGCAAAGGTGCCAGCGGGGAAAAGTAATGCTGGTTCTCACTGCCTCCTGGAACCCTTTCAAATGCCCCAGACTATTTGGCCTCCCTGCTTTCCTGCGGACTCCATCCTCAAAAGCACCTGTTTTCGCTTTCGGCAGCCTCCGGAGCAAAAAAGACAAACGTTCAGCTTTTGCTGCCACAGCAAAGGTACCAGCAAGAAAAGTAATGCTGGTTCTCACTGCCTCCTGGAACCCTTTCAAATGCCCGCGACTATTTGGCCCTCTCTGCTTTCCTGCGGACTCCATCCTCAAAAGCACCTGTTTTCGCTTTCGGCAAGCTCAGGAGCAAAAAAGACAAACGTCCAGGTTTTGCTGACACAGCAAAGGTGCCAGCGGGGAAAAGTGATGCTGGTCCTCATTGCCTCCTGGAACCTCTTCAAATCCCACAGACAATTTGGCTTTCTCTGCTTTCCTGCGGACTCCATCCTCAAAAGCACCTGTTTTCGCTTTCGGCAACCTCCGGAGTAAAAAAGACAAACGTCCAGGTTTTGCTGCCACAGCAAAGGTGCCAGCGGGGAAAAGTAATGCTTGTTCTCACTGCCTCCTGGAACCCCTTCAAATGCCCCAGACAATTGGGCCCTCTCTGCTTTCCTGCAGACTCCATCCTCAAAAGCACCTGTTTTCGCTTTCGGCAACCTCCGGAGCAAAAAAGACAAACGTCCAGGTTTTGCTGCCACAGCAAAGGTGCCAGCGGGGAAAAGTAATGCTGGTTCTCACTGCCTCCTGGAACCTCTTCAAATGCCCCAGACAATTTGGCCCTCTCTGCTTTCCTGCGGACTCCATCCTCAAAAGCACCTGTTTTCGCTTTCGGCAGCCTCCGGAGCAAAAAAGAAAAACGTCCAGGTTTTGCTGCCACAGCAAAGGTGCCAGCGGGGAAAAGTAATGCTGGTCCTCATTGCCTCCTGGAACCTCTTCAAATCCCACAGACAGACAATTTGGCCCTCTCTGCTTTCCTGCAGACTCCATCCTCAAAAGCACCTGTTTTTGCTTTCGGCAACCTCCGGAGTAAAAAAGACAAACGTCCAGCTTTTGCTGCCACAGCAAAGGTGCCAGCGGGGAAAAGTAATGCTGGTTCTCACTGCCTCCTGGAACCCTATCAAATGCCCCAGACTATTTGGCCCTCTCTGCTTTCCTGCGGACTCTATCCTCAAAAGCGCCTTTTTTCACTTTCGGCGCCCTCCGGTGTTAAAAAGACAAACGTCCAGCTTTTGCTGCCACAGCAAAGGTGCCAGCGGGGAAAAGTAATGCTGGTTCTCACTGTCTCCTGGAACCCTTTCAAATGCCCCAGACAATTTGGCCCTCTCTGCTTTCTTGCGGACTCCATCCTCAAAAGCACCTGTTTTCGCTTTCGGCAGCCACCGGAGCAAAAAAGACAAACGTCCAGGTTTTGCTGTCACAGCAAAGGTGCCAGCGGGGAAAAGTGATGCTGGTCCTCATTGCCTCCTGGAACCTCTTCAAATGCCCCAGACAATTTGGCCCTCTCTGCTTTCCTGCAGACTCCATCCTCAAAAGCACCTGTTTTCGCTTTCGGCAACCTCAGGAGCAAAAAAGACAAACGTCCAGGTTTTGCTGCCACAGCAAAGGTGCCAGCGGGGAAAAGTAATGCTGGTTCTCACTGCCTCCTGGAACCCTTTCAAATGCCCCAGACAATTTGGCCCTCTCTGCTTTCCTGCGGACTCCATCCTCAATAGCACCTGTTTTCGCTTTCGGCAGCCTCCGGAGCAAAAAAGACAAACGTCCAGCTTTTGCTGCCACAGCAAAGGTACCAGCAAGAAAAGTAATGCTGGTTCTCACTGCCTCCTGGAACCCTTTCAAATGCCCCCGACTATTTGGCCCTCTCTGCTTTCCTGCGGACTCCATCCTCAAAAGCACCTGTTTTCGCTTTCGGCAAGCTCAGGAGCAAAAAAGACAAACGTCCAGGTTTTGCTGACACAGCAAAGGTGCCAGCGGGGAAAAGTGATGCTGGTCCTCATTGCCTCCTGGAACCTCTTCAAATCCCACAGACAATTTGGCTTTCTCTGCTTTCCTGCGGACTCCATCCTCAAAAGCACCTGTTTTCGCTTTCTGCAAGCTCAGGAGCAAAAAAGACAAACGTCCAGGTTTTCCTGCCACAGCAAAGGTGCCAGCGGGGAAAAGTGATGCTGGTCCTCATTGCCTCCTGGAACCTCTTCAAATCCCACAGACAGACAATTTGGCCCTCTCTGCTTTCCTGCGGACTCCATCCTCAAAAGCACCTGTTTTCGCTTTCGGCAACCTCCGGAGTAAAAAAGACAAACGTCCAGGTTTTGCTGCCACAGCAAAGGTGCCAGCGGGGAAAAGTAATGCTGGTTCTCACTGCCTCCTGGAACCCTTTCAAATGCCCCAGACAATTTGGCCCTCTCTGCTTTCCTGCGGACTCCATCCTCAAAAGCACCTTTTTTCGCTTTCGGCAACCTCCGGAGCAAAAAAGACAAACGTCCAGCTTTTGCTGCCACAGCAAAGGTACCAGCAAGAAAAGTAATGCTGGTTCTCACTGCCTCCTGGAACCCTTTCAAATGCCCCCGACTATTTGGCCCTCTCTGCTTTCCTGCGGACTCCATCCTCAAAAGCACCTGTTTTCGCTTTCGGCAACCTCAGGAGCAAAAAAGACAAACGTCCAGGTTTTGCTGACACAGCAAAGGTGCCAGCGGGGAAAAGTGATGCTGGTCCTCATTGCCTCCTGGAACCTCTTCAAATCCCACAGACAGACAATTTGGCCCTCTCTGCTTTCCTGCGGACTCCATCCTCAAAAGCACTTGTTTTCGCTTTCGGCAACCTCCGGAGTAAAAAAGACAAACGTCCAGGTTTTGCTGCCACAGCAAAGGTGCCAGCGGGGAAAAGTAATGCTGGTTCTCACTGCCTCCTGGAACCCTTTCAAATGCCACAGACAATTTGGCCCTCTCGGCTTTCCTGCGGACTCCATCCTCAAAAGCACCTGTTTTCGCTTTCGGCAACCTCCGGAGCAAAAAAGACAAACGTCCAGCTTTTGCTGCCACAGCAAAGGTGCCAGCTGGGAAAAGTAATGCTGGTCCTCATTGCCTCCTGGAACCTCTTCAAATGCCCCAGACAATTTGGCCCTCTCTGCTTTCCTGCGGACTCCATCCTCAAAAGCACCTGTTTTCGCTTTCGGCAGCCTCCGGAGCAAAAAAGACAAACGTCCAGCTTTTGCTGCCACAGCAAAGGTGCCAGCAAGAAAAGTAATGCTGGTTCCACTGCCTCCTGGAACCCTTTCAAATGCCCCCGACTATTTGGCCCTCTCTGCTTTCCTGCGGACTCCATCCTCAAAAGCACCTATTTTCACTTTCGGCGCCCTCCGGTGTTAAAAAGACAAACGTCCAGCTTTTGCTGCCACAGCAAAGGTGCCAGCGGGGAAAAGTAATGCTGGTTCTCACTGCCTCCTGGAACCCTATCAAATGCCCCCGACTATTTGGCCCTCTCTGCTTTCCTGCGGACTCTATCCTCAAAAGCGCCTTTTTTCACTTTCGGCGCCCTCCGGTGTTAAAAAGACAAACGTCCAGCTTTTGCTGCCACAGCAAAGGTGCCAGCGGGGAAAAGTAATGCTGGTTCTCACTGTCTCCTGGAACCCTTTCAAATGCCCCAGACAATTTGGCCCTCTCTGCTTTCTTGCGGACTCCATCCTCAAAAGCACCTGTTTTCGCTTTCGGCAGCCACCGGAGCAAAAAAGACAAACGTCCAGGTTTTGCTGTCACAGCAAAGGTGCCAGCGGGGAAAAGTGATGCTGGTCCTCATTGCCTCCTGGAACCTCTTCAAATCCCACAGACAATTTGGCTTTCTCTGCTTTCCTGCGGACTCCATCCTCAAAAGCACCTGTTTTCGCTTTCGGCAACCTCCGGAGCAAAAAAGACAAACGTCCAGCTTTTGCTGCCAGAGCAAAGGTGCCAGCGGGGAAAAGTAATGCTTGTTCTCACTGCCTCCTGGAACCCCTTCAAATGCCCCAGACAATTGGGCCCTCTCTGCTTTCCTGCGGACTCCATCCTCAAAAGCACCTGTTTTCGCTTTCGGCAAGTTCAGGAGCAAAAAAGACAAACGTCCAGGTTTTGCTGCCACAGCAAAGGTGCCAGCGGGGAAAAGTGATGCTGGTCCTCATTGCCTCCTGGAACCTCTTCAAATCCCACAGACAGACAATTTGGCCCTCTCTGCTTTCCTGCGGACTCCATCCTCAAAAGCACCTGTTTTCGCTTTCGGCAACCTCCGGAGCAAAAAAGACAAACGTCCAGGTTTTGCTGCCGCAGCAAAGGTGCCAGCGGGGAAAAGTAATGCTGGTTCTCACTGTCTCCTGGAACCCTTTCAAATGCCACAGACAATTTGGCCCTCTCTGCTTTCCTGCGGACTCCATCCTCAAAAGCACCTGTTTTCGCTTTCAGCAACCTCCGGAGTAAAAAAGACAAACGTCCAGCTTTTGCTGCCACAGCAAAGGTGCCAGCGGGGAAAAGTAATGCTGGTCCTCACTGCCTCCTGGAACCCCTTCAAATGCCCCAGACAATTTGGCCCTCTCTGCTTTCCTGCGGACTCCATCCTCAAAAGCACCTGTTTTAGCTTTCGGCAAGCTCAGGAGCAAAAAAGACAAACGTCCAGGTTTTGCTGCCACAGCAAAGGTGCCAGCGGGGAAAAGTAATGCTGGTTCTCACTGCCTCCTGGAACCCTATCAAATGCCCCCGACTATTTGGCCCTCTCTGCTTTCCTGCGGACTCCATCCTCAAAAGCACCTTTTTTCGGTTTCGGCAACCTCCGGAGTAAAAAAGACAAACGTCCAGCTTTTGCTGCCTCAGCAAAGGTGCCAGCGGGGAAAAGTGATGCTGGTCCTCACTGCGTCCTGGAACCCCTTCAAATGCCCCAGACAATTTGGCCCTCTCTGCTTTCCTGCGGACTCCATCCTCAAAGCACCTTTTCTATCTTTCGGCAACCTCCGGAGCAAAAAAGACAAACGTCCAGCTTTTGCTGCCACAGCAAAGGTGCCAGCGGGGAAAAGTAATGCTGGTTCTCACTGCCTCCTGGAACCCTATCAAATGCCCCCGACTATTTGGCCCTCTCTGCTTTCCTGCGGACTCTATCCTCAAAAGCGCCTTTTTTCACTTTCGGCGCCCTCCGGTGTTAAAAAGACAAACGTCCAGCTTTTGCTGCCACAGCAAAGGTGCCAGCGGGGAAAAGTAATGCTGGTTCTCACTGTCTCCTGGAACCCTTTCAAATGCCCCAGACAATTTGGCCCTCTCTGCTTTCTTGCGGACTCCATCCTCAAAAGCACCTGTTTTCGCTTTCGGCAGCCACCGGAGCAAAAAAGACAAACGTCCAGGTTTTGCTGTCACAGCAAAGGTGCCAGCGGGGAAAAGTGATGCTGGTCCTCATTGCCTCCTGGAACCTCTTCAAATGCCCCAGACAATTTGGCCCTCTCTGCTTTCCTGCGGACTCCATCCTCAAAAGCACCTGTTTTCGCTTTCGGCAGCCTCCGGAGCAAAAAAGACAAACGTCCAGCTTTTGCTGCCACAGCAAAGTTACCAGCAAGAAAAGTAATGCTGGTTCTCACTGCCTCCTGGAACCCTTTCAAATGCCCCCGACTATTTGGCCCTCTCTGCTTTCCTGCGGACTCCATCCTCAAAAGCACCTGTTTTCGCTTTCGGCAACCTCCGGAGCAAAAAAGACAAACGTCCAGCTTTTGCTGCCACAGCAAAGGTGCCAGCGGGGAAAAGTGATGCTGGTCCTCATTTGCCTCCTGGAACCTCTTCAAATGCCCCAGACAATTTGGCCCTCTCTGCTTTCCTGCGGACTCCATCCTCAAAAGCACCTGTTTTCGCTTTCGGCAGCCTCCGGAGCAAAAAAGACAAACGTCCAGCTTTTGCTGCCACAGCAAAGGTACCAGCAAGAAAAGTAATGCTGGTTCTCACTGCCTCCTGGAACCCTTTCAAATGCCCCCGACTATTTGGCCCTCTCTGCTTTCCTGCGGACTCCATCCTCAAAAGCACCTGTTTTCGCTTTCGGCAACCTCCGGAGCAAAAAAGACAAACGTCCAGCTTTTGCTGCCACAGCAAAGGTGCCAGCGGGGAAAAGTGATGCTGGTCCTCATTGCCTCCTGGAACCTCTTCAAATCCCACAGACAGACAATTTGGCCCTCTCTGCTTTCCTGCGGACTCCATCCTCAAAAGCACCTGTTTTCGCTTTCGGCAACCTCCGGAGTAAAAAAGACAAACGTCCAGGTTTTGCTGCCACAGCAAAGGTGCCAGCGGGGAAAAGTAATGCTGGTTCTCACTGCCTCCTGGAACCCTTTCAAATGCCACAGACAATTTGGCCCTCTCGGCTTTCCTGCGGACTCCATCCTCAAAAGCACCTGTTTTCGCTTTCGGCAACCTCCGGAGCAAAAAAGACAAACGTCCAGCTTTTGCTGCCACAGCAAAGGTGCCAGCTGGGAAAAGTAATGCTGGTCCTCATTGCCTCCTGGAACCTCTTCAAATGCCCCAGACAATTTGGCCCTCTCTGCTTTCCTGCGGACTCCATCCTCAAAAGCACCTGTTTTCGCTTTCGGCAGCCTCCGGAGCAAAAAAGACAAACGTCCAGCTTTTGCTGCCACAGCAAAGGTGCCAGCAAGAAAAGTAATGCTGGTTCCACTGCCTCCTGGAACCCTTTCAAATGCCCCCGACTATTTGGCCCTCTCTGCTTTCCTGCGGACTCCATCCTCAAAAGCACCTGTTTTCGCTTTCGGCAACCTCCGGAGCAAAAAAGACAAACGTCCAGGTTTTGCTGACACAGCAAAGGTGCCAGCGGGGAAAAGTAATGCTGGTCCTCATTGCCTCCTGGAACCTCTTCAAATCCCACAGACAATTTGGCTTTCTCTGCTTTCCTGCGGACTCCATCCTCAAAAGCACCTGTTTTCGCTTTCGGCAACCTCCGGAGTAAAAAAGACAAACGTCCAGGTTTTGCTGCCACAGCAAAGGTGCCAGCGGGGAAAAGTAATGCTGGTTCTCACTGCCTCCTGGAACCCTTTCAAATGCCCCAGACAATTTGGCCCTCTCTGCTTTCCTGCGGACTCCATCCTCAAAAGCACCTGTTTTCGCTTTGGGCAACCTCCCGAGCAAAAAAGACAAACGTCCAGCTTTTGCTGCCACAGCAAAGGTGCCAGCGGGGAAAAGTAATGCTTGTTCTCACTGCCTCCTGGAACCCCTTCAAATGCCCCAGACAATTGGGCCCTCTCTGCTTTCCTGCGGACTCCATCCTCAAAAGCACCTGTTTTCGCTTTCGGCAAGTTCAGGAGCAAAAAAGACAAACGTCCAGGTTTTGCTGCCACAGCAAAGGTGCCAGCGGGGAAAAGTGATGCTGGTCCTCATTGCCTCTTGGAACCTCTTCAAATCCCACAGACAGACAATTTGGCCCTCTCTGCTTTCCTGCGGACTCCATCCTCAAAAGCACCTGTTTTCGCTTTCGGCAACCTCCGGAGTAAAAAAGACAAACGTCCAGCTTTTGCTGCCACAGCAAAGGTGCCAGCGGGGAAAAGTAATGCTGGTTCTCACTGCCTCCTGGAACCCTTTCAAATGCCCCAGACAATTTGGCCCTCTCTGCTTTCCTGCGGACTCCATCCTCAAAAGCACCTGTTTTCGCTTTGGGCAACCTCCCGAGCAAAAAAGACAAACGTCCAGCTTTTGCTGCCACAGCAAAGGTGCCAGCGGGGAAAAGTAATGCTTGTTCTCACTGCCTCCTGGAACCCCTTCAAATGCCCCAGACAATTGGGCCCTCTCTGCTTTCCTGCGGACTCCATCCTCAAAAGCACCTGTTTTCGCTTTCGGCAAGTTCAGGAGCAAAAAAGACAAACGTCCAGGTTTTGCTGCCACAGCAAAGGTGCCAGCGGGGAAAAGTGATGCTGGTCCTCATTGCCTCTTGGAACCTCTTCAAATCCCACAGACAGACAATTTGGCCCTCTCTGCTTTCCTGCGGACTCCATCCTCAAAAGCACCTGTTTTCGCTTTCGGCAACCTCCGGAGTAAAAAAGACAAACGTCCAGGTTTTGCTGCCACAGCAAAGGTGCCAGCGGGGAAAAGTAATGCTGCTTCTCACTGCCTCCTGGAACCCTTTCAAATGCCCCAGACAATTTGGCCCTCTCTGCTTTCCTGCGGACTCCATCCTCAAAAGCACCTGTTTTCGCTTTGGGCAACCTCCCGAGCAAAAAAGACAAACGTCCAGCTTTTGCTGCCACAGCAAAGGTGCCAGCGGGGAAAAGTAATGCTTGTTCTCACTGCCTCCTGGAACCCCTTCAAATGCCCCAGACAATTGGGCCCTCTCTGCTTTCCTGCGGACTCCATCCTCAAAAGCACCTGTTTTCGCTTTCGGCAAGTTCAGGAGCAAAAAAGACAAACGTCCAGGTTTTGCTGCCACAGCAAAGGTGCCAGCGGGGAAAAGTGATGCTGGTCCTCATTGCCTCTTGGAACCTCTTCAAATCCCACAGACAGACAATTTGGCCCTCTCTGCTTTCCTGCGGACTCCATCCTCAAAAGCACCTGTTTTCGCTTTCGGCAACCTCCGGAGTAAAAAAGACAAACGTCCAGGTTTTGCTGCCACAGCAAAGGTGCCAGTGGGGAAAAGTAATGCTGGTTCTCACTGCCTCCTGGAACCCTTTCAAATGCCACAGACAATTTGGCCCTCTCTGCTTTCCTGCGGACTCCATCCTCAAAAGCACCTGTTTTCGCTTTCGGCAACCTCCGGAGTAAAAAAGACAAACGTCCAGCTTTTGCTGCCACAGCAAAGGTGCCAGCGGGGAAAAGTAATGCTGGTCCTCACTGCCTCCTGGAACCCCTTCAAATGCCCCAGACAATTTGGCCCTCTCTGCTTTCCTGCGGACTCCATCCTCAAAAGCACCTGTTTTAGCTTTCGGCAAGCTCAGGAGCAAAAAAGACAAACGTCCAGGTTTTGCTGCCACAGCAAAGGTGCCAGCGGGGAAAAGTAATGCTGGTTCTCACTGCCTCCTGGAACCCTATCAAATGCCCCCGACTATTTGGCCCTCTCTGCTTTCCTGCGGACTCCATCCTCAAAAGCACCTTTTTTCGGTTTCGGCAACCTCCGGAGTAAAAAAGACAAACGTCCAGCTTTTGCTGCCACAGCAAAGGTGCCAGCGGGGAAAAGTGATGCTGGTCCTCACTGCCTCCTGGAACCCCTTCAAATGCCCCAGACAATTTGGCCCTCTCTGCTTTCTTGCAAACTCCATCCTCAAAAGCACCTGTTTTCGCTTTCGGCAGCCTCCGGAGCAAAAAAGACAAACGTCCAGCTTTTGCTGCCACAGCAAAGGTACCAGCAAGAAAAGTAATGCTGGTTCTCACTGCCTCCTGGAACCCTTTCAAATGCCCCCGACTATTTGGCCCTCTCTGCTTTCCTGCGGACTCCATCCTCAAAAGCACCTGTTTTCGCTTTCGGCAACCTCCGGAGCAAAAAAGACAAACGTCCAGCTTTTGCTGCCACAGCAAAGGTGCCAGCGGGGAAAAGTGATGCTGGTCCTCATTGCCTCCTGGAACCTCTTCAAATCCCACAGACAGACAATTTGGCCCTCTCTGCTTTCCTGCGGACTCCATCCTCAAAAGCACCTGTTTTCGCTTTCGGCAACCTCCGGAGTAAAAAAGACAAACGTCCAGGTTTTGCTGCCACAGCAAAGGTGCCAGCGGGGAAAAGTAATGCTGGTTCTCACTGCCTCCTGGAACCCTTTCAAATGCCACAGACAATTTGGCCCTCTCGGCTTTCCTGCGGACTCCATCCTCAAAAGCACCTGTTTTCGCTTTCGGCAACCTCCGGAGCAAAAAAGACAAACGTCCAGCTTTTGCTGCCACAGCAAAGGTGCCAGCTGGGAAAAGTAATGCTGGTCCTCATTGCCTCCTGGAACCTCTTCAAATGCCC
Organism: Vanellus vanellus; assembly: GCF_965231255.1. Taxonomy (NCBI): domain Eukaryota; kingdom Metazoa; phylum Chordata; class Aves; order Charadriiformes; family Charadriidae; genus Vanellus; species Vanellus vanellus. Next base: position 128,441 of record NW_028127962.1, read on the forward strand.
CAGACAATTTGGCCCTCTCTGCTTTCCTGCGGACTCCATCCTCAAAAGCACCTGTTTTCGCTTTCGGCAGCCTCCGGAGCAAAAAAGACAAACGTCCAGCTTTTGCTGCCACAGCAAAGGTGCCAGCAAGAAAAGTAATGCTGGTTCCACTGCCTCCTGGAACCCTTTCAAATGCCCCCGACTATTTGGCCCTCTCTGCTTTCCTGCGGACTCCATCCTCAAAAGCACCTGTTTTCGCTTTCGGCAACCTCCGGAGCAAAAAAGACAAACGTCCAGGTTTTGCTGACACAGCAAAGGTGCCAGCGGGGAAAAGTAATGCTGGTCCTCATTGCCTCCTGGAACCTCTTCAAATCCCACAGACAATTTGGCTTTCTCTGCTTTCCTGCGGACTCCATCCTCAAAAGCACCTGTTTTCGCTTTCGGCAACCTCCGGAGTAAAAAAGACAAACGTCCAGGTTTTGCTGCCACAGCAAAGGTGCCAGCGGGGAAAAGTAATGCTGGTTCTCACTGCCTCCTGGAACCCTTTCAAATGCCCCAGACAATTTGGCCCTCTCTGCTTTCCTGCGGACTCCATCCTCAAAAGCACCTGTTTTCGCTTTGGGCAACCTCCCGAGCAAAAAAGACAAACGTCCAGCTTTTGCTGCCACAGCAAAGGTGCCAGCGGGGAAAAGTAATGCTTGTTCTCACTGCCTCCTGGAACCCCTTCAAATGCCCCAGACAATTGGGCCCTCTCTGCTTTCCTGCGGACTCCATCCTCAAAAGCACCTGTTTTCGCTTTCGGCAAGTTCAGGAGCAAAAAAGACAAACGTCCAGGTTTTGCTGCCACAGCAAAGGTGCCAGCGGGGAAAAGTGATGCTGGTCCTCATTGCCTCTTGGAACCTCTTCAAATCCCACAGACAGACAATTTGGCCCTCTCTGCTTTCCTGCGGACTCCATCCTCAAAAGCACCTGTTTTCGCTTTCGGCAACCTCCGGAGTAAAAAAGACAAACGTCCAGCTTTTGCTGCCACAGCAAAGGTGCCAGCGGGGAAAAGTAATGCTGGTTCTCACTGCCTCCTGGAACCCTTTCAAATGCCCCAGACAATTTGGCCCTCTCTGCTTTCCTGCGGACTCCATCCTCAAAAGCACCTGTTTTCGCTTTGGGCAACCTCCCGAGCAAAAAAGACAAACGTCCAGCTTTTGCTGCCACAGCAAAGGTGCCAGCGGGGAAAAGTAATGCTTGTTCTCACTGCCTCCTGGAACCCCTTCAAATGCCCCAGACAATTGGGCCCTCTCTGCTTTCCTGCGGACTCCATCCTCAAAAGCACCTGTTTTCGCTTTCGGCAAGTTCAGGAGCAAAAAAGACAAACGTCCAGGTTTTGCTGCCACAGCAAAGGTGCCAGCGGGGAAAAGTGATGCTGGTCCTCATTGCCTCTTGGAACCTCTTCAAATCCCACAGACAGACAATTTGGCCCTCTCTGCTTTCCTGCGGACTCCATCCTCAAAAGCACCTGTTTTCGCTTTCGGCAACCTCCGGAGTAAAAAAGACAAACGTCCAGGTTTTGCTGCCACAGCAAAGGTGCCAGCGGGGAAAAGTAATGCTGCTTCTCACTGCCTCCTGGAACCCTTTCAAATGCCCCAGACAATTTGGCCCTCTCTGCTTTCCTGCGGACTCCATCCTCAAAAGCACCTGTTTTCGCTTTGGGCAACCTCCCGAGCAAAAAAGACAAACGTCCAGCTTTTGCTGCCACAGCAAAGGTGCCAGCGGGGAAAAGTAATGCTTGTTCTCACTGCCTCCTGGAACCCCTTCAAATGCCCCAGACAATTGGGCCCTCTCTGCTTTCCTGCGGACTCCATCCTCAAAAGCACCTGTTTTCGCTTTCGGCAAGTTCAGGAGCAAAAAAGACAAACGTCCAGGTTTTGCTGCCACAGCAAAGGTGCCAGCGGGGAAAAGTGATGCTGGTCCTCATTGCCTCTTGGAACCTCTTCAAATCCCACAGACAGACAATTTGGCCCTCTCTGCTTTCCTGCGGACTCCATCCTCAAAAGCACCTGTTTTCGCTTTCGGCAACCTCCGGAGTAAAAAAGACAAACGTCCAGGTTTTGCTGCCACAGCAAAGGTGCCAGTGGGGAAAAGTAATGCTGGTTCTCACTGCCTCCTGGAACCCTTTCAAATGCCACAGACAATTTGGCCCTCTCTGCTTTCCTGCGGACTCCATCCTCAAAAGCACCTGTTTTCGCTTTCGGCAACCTCCGGAGTAAAAAAGACAAACGTCCAGCTTTTGCTGCCACAGCAAAGGTGCCAGCGGGGAAAAGTAATGCTGGTCCTCACTGCCTCCTGGAACCCCTTCAAATGCCCCAGACAATTTGGCCCTCTCTGCTTTCCTGCGGACTCCATCCTCAAAAGCACCTGTTTTAGCTTTCGGCAAGCTCAGGAGCAAAAAAGACAAACGTCCAGGTTTTGCTGCCACAGCAAAGGTGCCAGCGGGGAAAAGTAATGCTGGTTCTCACTGCCTCCTGGAACCCTATCAAATGCCCCCGACTATTTGGCCCTCTCTGCTTTCCTGCGGACTCCATCCTCAAAAGCACCTTTTTTCGGTTTCGGCAACCTCCGGAGTAAAAAAGACAAACGTCCAGCTTTTGCTGCCACAGCAAAGGTGCCAGCGGGGAAAAGTGATGCTGGTCCTCACTGCCTCCTGGAACCCCTTCAAATGCCCCAGACAATTTGGCCCTCTCTGCTTTCTTGCAAACTCCATCCTCAAAAGCACCTTTTCTCGCTTTCGGCAACCTCCGGAGCAAAAAAGACAAACGTCCAGCTTTTGCTGCCACAGCAAAGGTGCCAGCAAGAAAAGTAATGCTGGTTCCACTGCCTCCTGGAACCCTTTCAAATGCCCCCGACTATTTGGCCCTCTCTGCTTTCCTGCGGACTCCATCCTCAAAAGCACCTGTTTTCGCTTTCGGCAACCTCCGGAGCAAAAAAGACAAACGTCCAGGTTTTGCTGACACAGCAAAGGTGCCAGCGGGGAAAAGTAATGCTGGTCCTCATTGCCTCCTGGAACCTCTTCAAATCCCACAGACAATTTGGCTTTCTCTGCTTTCCTGCGGACTCCATCCTCAAAAGCACCTGTTTTCGCTTTCGGCAACCTCCGGAGTAAAAAAGACAAACGTCCAGGTTTTGCTGCCACAGCAAAGGTGCCAGCGGGGAAAAGTAATGCTGGTCTTCATTGCCTCCTGGAACCTCTTCAAATGCCCCAGACAATTTGGCCCTCTCTGCTTTCCTGCGGACTCCATCCTCAAAAGCACCTGTTTTCGCTTTGGGCAACCTCCCGAGCAAAAAAGACAAACGTCCAGCTTTTGCTGCCACAGCAAAGGTGCCAGCGGGGAAAAGTAATGCTTGTTCTCACTGCCTCCTGGAACCCCTTCAAATGCCCCAGACAATTGGGCCCTCTCTGCTTTCCTGCGGACTCCATCCTCAAAAGCACCTGTTTTCGCTTTCGGCAAGTTCAGGAGCAAAAAAGACAAACGTCCAGGTTTTGCTGCCACAGCAAAGGTGCCAGCGGGGAAAAGTGATGCTGGTCCTCATTGCCTCTTGGAACCTCTTCAAATCCCACAGACAGACAATTTGGCCCTCTCTGCTTTCCTGCGGACTCCATCCTCAAAAGCACCTGTTTTCGCTTTCGGCAACCTCCGGAGTAAAAAAGACAAACGTCCAGGTTTTGCTGCCACAGCAAAGGTGCCAGCGGGGAAAAGTAATGCTGGTTCTCACTGCCTCCTGGAACCCTTTCAAATGCCACAGACAATTTGGCCCTCTCTGCTTTCCTGCGGACTCCATCCTCAAAAGCACCTGTTTTCGCTTTCGGCAACCTCCGGAGTAAAAAAGACAAACGTCCAGCTTTTGCTGCCACAGCAAAGGTGCCAGCGGGGAAAAGTAATGCTGGTCCTCACTGCCTCCTGGAACCCCTTCAAATGCCCCAGACAATTTGGCCCTCTCTGCTTTCCTGCGGACTCCATCCTCAAAAGCACCTGTTTTAGCTTTCGGCAAGCTCAGGAGCAAAAAAGACAAACGTCCAGGTTTTGCTGCCACAGCAAAGGTGCCAGCGGGGAAAAGTAATGCTGGTTCTCACTGCCTCCTGGAACCCTATCAAATGCCCCCGACTATTTGGCCCTCTCTGCTTTCCTGCGGACTCCATCCTCAAAAGCATCTTTTTTCGGTTTCGGCAACCTCCGGAGTAAAAAAGACAAACGTCCAGCTTTTGCTGCCACAGCAAAGGTGCCAGCGGGGAAAAGTGATGCTGGTCCTCACTGCCTCCTGGAACCCCTTCAAATGCCCCAGACAATTTGGCCCTCTCTGCTTTCTTGCAAACTCCATCCTCAAAAGCACCTTTTCTCGCTTTCGGCAACCTCCGGAGCAAAAAAGACAAACGTCCAGCTTTTGCTGCCACAGCAAAGGCGCCAGCGGGGAAAAGTAATGCTGGTTCTCACTGCCTCCTTGAACCCTTTCAAATGCCCCCGACTATTTGGCCCTCTCTGCTTTCCTGCGGACTCCATCCTCAAAAGCACCTTTTTTCGGTTTCGGCAACCTCCGGAGTAAAAAAGACAAACGTCCAGCTTTTGCTGCCACAGCAAAGGTGCCAGCGGGGAAAAGTAATGCTTGTTCTCACTGCCTCCTGGAACCCCTTCAAATGCCCCAGACAATTTGGCCCTCTCTGCTTTCCTGCGGACTCCATCCTCAAAAGCACCTATTTTCGCTTTTGGCAGCCTCCGGAGCAAAAAAGACAAACGTCCAGCTTTTGCTGCCACAGCAAAGGTGCCAGCGGGGAAAAGTAATGCTGGTTCTCACTGCCTCCTGGAACCCTTTCAAATGCCACAGAGAATTTGGCCTTCTCTGCTTTCCTGCGGACTCCATCCTCAAAAGCACCTGTTTTCGCTTTCGGCAACCTCTGGAGCAAAAAAGACAAACGTCCAGGTTTTGCTGCCACAGCAAAGGTGCCAGCGAGGAAAAGTGATGCTGGTCCTCACTGCCTCCTGGAACCCTTTCAAATGCCCCCGACTATTTGGCCCTCTCTGCTTTCCTGCGGACTCCATCCTCAAAAGCACCTGTTTTCGCTTTCGGCAGCCTCCGGAGCAGAAAAGACAAACGTCCAGGTTTTGCTGTCACAGCAAAGGTGCCAGCGGGGAAAAGTGATGCTGGTCCTCATTGCCTCCTGGAACCTCTTCAAATCCCACAGACAATTTGGCTTTCTCTGCTTTCCTGCGGACTCCATCCTCAAAAGCACCTGTTTTCGCTTTCGGCAACCTCCGGAGCAAAAAAGACAAACGTCCAGCTTTTGCTGCCACAGCAGAGGTGCCAGCGGGCAAAACTAATGCTTGTTCTCACTGCCTGCTGGAACCCCTTCAAATGCCCCAGACAATTGGGCCCTCTCTGCTTTCCTGCGGACTCCATCCTCAAAAGCACCTGTTTTCGCTTTCGGCAAGCTCAGGAGCAAAAAAGACAAACGTCCAGGTTTTGCTGCCACAGCAAAGGTGCCAGCGGGGAAAAGTGATGCTGGTCCTCATTGCCTCCTGGAACCTCTTCAAATCCCACAGACAGACAATTTGGCCCTCTCTGCTTTCCTGCGGACTCCATCCTCAAAAGCACCTGTTTTCGCTTTCGGCAACCTCCGGAGCAAAAAAGACAAACGTCCAGGTTTTGCTGCCACAGCAAAGGTGCCAGCGGGGAAAATTAATGCTGGTCCTCATTGCCTCCTGGAACCTCTTCAAATGCCCCAGAAAATTTGGCCCTCTCTGCTTTCCTGCGGACTCCATCCTCAAAAGCACCTTTTTTCGCTTTCGGCAACCTCCGGAGTAAAAAAGACAAACGTCCAGCTTTTGCTGCCACAGCAAAGGTGTCAGCGGGGAAAAGTAATGCTGGTTCTCACTGCCTCCTGGAACCCCTTCAAATGCCCCAGACAATTTGGCCCTCTCTGCTTTCCTGCGGACTCTATCCTCAAAAGCGCCTTTTTTCACTTTCGGCGCCCTCCGGTGGTAAAAAGACAAACGTCCAGCTTTTGCTGCCACAGCAAAGGTGCCAGCGGGGAAAAGTAATGCTGGTTCTCAATGCCTCCTGGAACCCTTTCAAATGCCCCAGACAATTTGGCCCTCTCTGCTTTCCTGCGGACTCCATCCTCAAAAGCACCTGTTTTCGCTTTTGGCAGCCTCCGGAGCAAAAAAGACAAACGTCCAGGTTTTGCTGTCACAGCAAAGGTGCCAGCGGGGAAAAGTGATGCTGGTCCTCATTGCCTCCTGGAACGTCTTCAAATGCCCCAGACAATTTGGCCCTCTCTGCTTTCCTGCGGACTCCATCCTCAAAAGCACCTGTTTTAGCTTTTGGCAACCTCAGGAGCAAAAAAGACAAACGTCCAGGTTTTGCTGCCACAGCAAAGGTGCCAGCGGGGAAAAGTAATGCTGGTTCTCACTGCCTCCTGGAACCCTATCAAATGCCCCCGACTATTTGGCCCTCTCTGCTTTCCTGCGGACTCCATCCTCAAAAGCACCTTTTTTCGGTTTCGGCAACCTCCGGAGTAAAAAAGACAAACGTCCAGCTTTTGCTGCCACAGCAAAGGTGCCAGCGGGGAAAAGTGATGCTGGTCCTCACTGCCTCCTGGAACCCCTTCAAATGCCCCAGACAATTTGGCCCTCTCTGCTTTCTTGCAAACTCCATCCTCAAAAGCACCTTTTCTCGCTTTCGGCAACCTCCGGAGCAAAAAAGACAAACGTCCAGCTTTTGCTGCCACAGCAAAGGTGCCAGCAAGAAAAGTAATGCTGGTTCCACTGCCTCCTGGAACCCTTTCAAATGCCCCCGACTATTTGGCCCTCTCTGCTTTCCTGCGGACTCCATCCTCAAAAGCACCTGTTTTCGCTTTCGGCAACCTCCGGAGCAAAAAAGACAAACGTCCAGGTTTTGCTGACACAGCAAAGGTGCCAGCGGGGAAAAGTAATGCTGGTCCTCATTGCCTCCTGGAACCTCTTCAAATCCCACAGACAATTTGGCTTTCTCTGCTTTCCTGCGGACTCCATCCTCAAAAGCACCTGTTTTCGCTTTCGGCAACCTCCGGAGTAAAAAAGACAAACGTCCAGGTTTTGCTGCCACAGCAAAGGTGCCAGCGGGGAAAAGTAATGCTGGTCTTCATTGCCTCCTGGAACCTCTTCAAATGCCCCAGACAATTTGGCCCTCTCTGCTTTCCTGCGGACTCCATCCTCAAAAGCACCTGTTTTCGCTTTGGGCAACCTCCCGAGCAAAAAAGACAAACGTCCAGCTTTTGCTGCCACAGCAAAGGTGCCAGCGGGGAAAAGTAATGCTTGTTCTCACTGCCTCCTGGAACCCCTTCAAATGCCCCAGACAATTGGGCCCTCTCTGCTTTCCTGCGGACTCCATCCTCAAAAGCACCTGTTTTCGCTTTCGGCAAGTTCAGGAGCAAAAAAGACAAACGTCCAGGTTTTGCTGCCACAGCAAAGGTGCCAGCGGGGAAAAGTGATGCTGGTCCTCATTGCCTCTTGGAACCTCTTCAAATCCCACAGACAGACAATTTGGCCCTCTCTGCTTTCCTGCGGACTCCATCCTCAAAAGCACCTGTTTTCGCTTTCGGCAACCTCCGGAGTAAAAAAGACAAACGTCCAGGTTTTGCTGCCACAGCAAAGGTGCCAGCGGGGAAAAGTAATGCTGGTTCTCACTGCCTCCTGGAACCCTTTCAAATGCCACAGACAATTTGGCCCTCTCTGCTTTCCTGCGGACTCCATCCTCAAAAGCACCTGTTTTCGCTTTCGGCAACCTCCGGAGTAAAAAAGACAAACGTCCAGCTTTTGCTGCCACAGCAAAGGTGCCAGCGGGGAAAAGTAATGCTGGTCCTCACTGCCTCCTGGAACCCCTTCAAATGCCCCAGACAATTTGGCCCTCTCTGCTTTCCTGCGGACTCCATCCTCAAAAGCACCTGTTTTAGCTTTCGGCAAGCTCAGGAGCAAAAAAGACAAACGTCCAGGTTTTGCTGCCACAGCAAAGGTGCCAGCGGGGAAAAGTAATGCTGGTTCTCACTGCCTCCTGGAACCCTATCAAATGCCCCCGACTATTTGGCCCTCTCTGCTTTCCTGCGGACTCCATCCTCAAAAGCACCTTTTTTCGGTTTCGGCAACCTCCGGAGTAAAAAAGACAAACGTCCAGCTTTTGCTGCCACAGCAAAGGTGCCAGCGGGGAAAAGTGATGCTGGTCCTCACTGCCTCCTGGAACCCCTTCAAATGCCCCAGACAATTTGGCCCTCTCTGCTTTCTTGCAAACTCCATCCTCAAAAGCACCTTTTCTCGCTTTCGGCAACCTCCGGAGCAAAAAAGACAAACGTCCAGCTTTTGCTGCCACAGCAAAGGCGCCAGCGGGGAAAAGTAATGCTGGTTCTCACTGCCTCCTTGAACCCTTTCAAATGCCCCCGACTATTTGGCCCTCTCTGCTTTCCTGCGGACTCCATCCTCAAAAGCACCTTTTTTCGGTTTCGGCAACCTCCGGAGTAAAAAAGACAAACGTCCAGCTTTTGCTGCCACAGCAAAGGTGCCAGCGGGGAAAAGTAATGCTTGTTCTCACTGCCTCCTGGAACCCCTTCAAATGCCCCAGACAATTTGGCCCTCTCTGCTTTCCTGCGGACTCCATCCTCAAAAGCACCTATTTTCGCTTTTGGCAGCCTCCGGAGCAAAAAAGACAAACGTCCAGCTTTTGCTGCCACAGCAAAGGTGCCAGCGGGGAAAAGTAATGCTGGTTCTCACTGCCTCCTGGAACCCTTTCAAATGCCACAGAGAATTTGTCCTTCTCTGCTTTCCTGCGGACTCCATCCTCAAAAGCACCTGTTTTCGCTTTCGGCAACCTCTGGAGCAAAAAAGACAAACGTCCAGCTTTTGCTGCCACAGCAAAGGTGCCAGCGAGGAAAAGTGATGCTGGTCCTCACTGCCTCCTGGAACCCTTTCAAATGCCCCCGACAATTTGGCCCTCTCTGCTTTCCTGCGGACTCCATCCTCAAAAGCACCTGTTTTCGCTTTCGGCAGCCTCCGGAGCAGAAAAGACAAACGTCCAGGTTTTGCTGTCACAGCAAAGGTGCCAGCGGGGAAAAGTGATGCTGGTCCTCATTGCCTCCTGGAACCTCTTCAAATCCCACAGACAATTTGGCTTTCTCTGCTTTCCTGCGGACTCCATCCTCAAAAGCACCTGTTTTCGCTTTCGGCAACCTCCGGAGCAAAAAAGACAAACGTCCAGCTTTTGCTGCCACAGCAGAGGTGCCAGCGGGCAAAACTAATGCTTGTTCTCACTGCCTGCTGGAACCCCTTCAAATGCCCCAGACAATTGGGCCCTCTCTGCTTTCCTGCGGACTCCATCCTCAAAAGCACCTGTTTTCGCTTTCGGCAAGCTCAGGAGCAAAAAAGACAAACGTCCAGGTTTTGCTGCCACAGCAAAGGTGCCAGCGGGGAAAAGTGATGCTGGTCCTCATTGCCTCCTGGAACCTCTTCAAATCCCACAGACAGACAATTTGGCCCTCTCTGCTTTCCTGCGGACTCCATCCTCAAAAGCACCTGTTTTCGCTTTCGGCAACCTCCGGAGCAAAAAAGACAAACGTCCAGGTTTTGCTGCCACAGCAAAGGTGCCAGCGGGGAAAATTAATGCTGGTCCTCATTGCCTCCTGGAACCTCTTCAAATGCCCCAGAAAATTTGGCCCTCTCTGCTTTCCTGCGGACTCCATCCTCAAAAGCACCTTTTTTCGCTTTCGGCAACCTCCGGAGTAAAAAAGACAAACGTCCAGCTTTTGCTGCCACAGCAAAGGTGTCAGCGGGGAAAAGTAATGCTGGTTCTCACTGCCTCCTGGAACCCCTTCAAATGCCCCAGACAATTTGGCCCTCTCTGCTTTCCTGCGGACTCTATCCTCAAAAGCGCCTTTTTTCACTTTCGGCGCCCTCCGGTGGTAAAAAGACAAACGTCCAGCTTTTGCTGCCACAGCAAAGGTGCCAGCGGGGAAAAGTAATGCTGGTTCTCAATGCCTCCTGGAACCCTTTCAAATGCCCCAGACAATTTGGCCCTCTCTGCTTTCCTGCGGACTCCATCCTCAAAAGCACCTGTTTTCGCTTTTGGCAGCCTCCGGAGCAAAAAAGACAAACGTCCAGGTTTTGCTGTCACAGCAAAGGTGCCAGCGGGGAAAAGTGATGCTGGTCCTCATTGCCTCCTGGAACGTCTTCAAATGCCCCAGACAATTTGGCCCTCTCTGCTTTCCTGCGGACTCCATCCTCAAAAGCACCTTTTTTCGCTTTTGGCAACCTCAGGAGCAAAAAAGACAAACGTCCAGGTTTCGCTGCCACAGCAAAGGTGCCAGCGGGGAAAAGTAATGCTGGTTCTCACTGCCTCCTTGAACCCTTTCAAATGCCCCCGACTATTTGGCCCTCTCTGCTTTCCTGCGGACTCCATCCTCAAAAGCACCTTTTTTCGGTTTCGGCAACCTCCGGAGCAAAAAAGACAAACGTCCAGCTTTTGCTGCCACAGCAAAGGTGCCAGCGGGGAAAAGTGATGCTGGTCCTCACTGCCTCCTGGAACCCCTTCAAATGCCCCAGACAATTTGGCCTTCTCTACTTTCTTGCAAACTCCATCCTCAAAAGCACCTTTTCTCGCTTTCGGCAACCTCCGGAGCAAAAAAGACAAACGTCCAGCTTTTGCTGCCACAGCAAAGGTGCCAGCGGGGAAAAGTCATGCTGGTTCTCACTGCCTCCTGGAACCCCTTCAAATGCCACAGACAATTTGGCCCTCTCTGCTTTCCTGCGGACTCCACCCTCAAAAGCACCTGTTTTCGCTTTCGGCAGCCTCCGGAGCAAAAAAGACAAACGTCCAGGTTTTGCTGCCAAATCAAAGGTGCCAGCGGGGAAAAGTAATGCTGGTCCTCATTGCCTCCTGGAACCTCTTCAAATGCCCCAGACAATTTGGCCCTCTCTGCTTTCCTGCGGACTCCATCCTCAAAAGCACCTGTTTTCGCTTTCGGCAACCTCCGGAGCAAAAAAGACAAACGTCCAGCTTTTGCTGCCACAGCAAAGGTGCCAGCGGGCAAAACTAATGCTTGTTCTCACTGCCTCCTGGAACCCCTTCAAATGCCCCAGACAATTGGGCCCTCTCTGCTTTCCTGCGGACTCCATCCTCAAAAGCACCTGTTTTCGCTTTCGGCAACCTGCGGAGCAAAAATACAAACGTCCAGGTTTTCCTGCCACAGCAAAGGTGCCAGCGGGGAAAAGTGATGCTGGTCCTCATTGCCTCCTGGAACCTCTTCAAATCCCACAGACAGACAATTTGGCCCTCTCTGCTTTCCTGCGGACTCCATCCTCAAAAGCACCTGTTTTCGCTTTCGGCAACCTCCGGAGCAAAAAAGACAAACGTCCAGGTTTTGCTGCCACAGCAAAAGTGCCAGCGGGGAAAAGTAATGCTGGTCCTCATTGCCTCCTGGAACCTCTTCAAATGCCCCAGACAATTTGGCCCTCTCTGCTTTCCTGCGGACTCCATCCTCAAAAGCACCTTTTTTCGCTTTCGGCAACCTCCGGAGCAAAAAAGACAAACGTCCGGCTTTTGCTGCCACAGCAAAGGTGTCAGCGGGGAAAAGTAATGCTTGTTCTCACTGCCTCCTGGAACCCCTTCAAATGCCCCAGACAATTTGGCCCTCTCTGCTTTCCTGCGAACTCCATCCTCAAAAGCACCTGTTTTAGCTTTCGGCAAGCTCAGGAGCAAAAAAGACAAACGTCCAGGTTTTGCTGCCACAGCAAAGGTGCCAGCGGGGAAAAGTAATGCTGGTTCTCACTGCCTCCTGGAACCCTATCAAATGCCCCAGACTATTTGGCCTTCTCTGCTTTCCTGCGGACTCCATCCTCAAAAGCACCTTTTTTCGCTTTCGGCAACCTCCGGAGCAAAAAAGACAAACGTCCAGCTTTTGCTGCCACAGCAAAGGTGCCAGCGGGGAAAATTGATGCTGGTTCTCACTGCCTCCTGGAACCCTTTCAAATGCCACAGACAATTTGGCCTTCTCTGCTTTCCTGCGGACTCCATCCTCAAAAGCACCTCTTTTCGCTTTCGGCAACCTCTGGAGCAAAAAAGACAAACGTCCAGGTTTTGCTGCCACAGCAAAGGTGCCAGCGGGGAAAAGTGATGCTGGTCCTCATTGCCTCCTGGAACCTCTTCAAATCCCACAGACAATTTGGCTTTCTCTGCTTTCCTGCGGACTCCATCCTCAAAAGCACCTGTTTTCGCTTTCGGCAACCTCCGGAGCAAAAAAGAAAAACGTCCAGGTTTTGCTGCCACAGCAAAGGTGCCAGCGGGGAAAAGTAATGCTGGTCCTCATTGCCTCCTGGAACCTCTTCAAATGCCCCAGACAATTTGGCCCTCTCGGCTTTCCTGCGGACTCCATCCTCAAAAGCACCTGTTTTCGCTTTCGGCAACCTCCGGAGCAAAAAAGACAAACGTCCAGCTTTTGCTGCCACAGCAAAGGTGCCAGCGGGCAAAAGTAATGCTTGTTCTCACTGCCTCCTGGAACCCCTTCAAATGCCCCAGACAATTGGGCCCTCTCTGCTTTCCTGCGGACTCCATCCTCAAACGCACCTGTTTTCGCTTTCGGCAAGCTCAGGAGCAAAAAAGACAAACGTCCAGGTTTTGCTGCCACAGCAAAGGTGCCAGCGGGGAAAAGTGATGCTGGTCCTCATTGTCTCCTGGAACCTCTTCAAATCCCACAGACAGACAATTTGGCCCTCTCTGCTTTCCTGCGGACTCCATCCTCAAAAACACCTGTTTTCGCTTTCGGCAACCTCCGGAGCAAAAAAGACAAACGTCCAGGTTTTGCTGCCACAGCAAAGGTGCCAGCGGGGAAAAGTAATGCTGGTCCTCATTGCCTCCTGGAACCTCTTCAAATCCCACAGACAATTTGGCCCTCTCTGCTTTCCTGCGGACTCCATCCTCAAAAGCACCTTTTTTCGCTTTCGGCAACCTCCGGAGCAAAAAAGACAAACGTCCAGCTTTTGCTGCCACAGCAAAGGTGTCAGCGGGGAAACGTAATGCTTGTTCTCACTGCCTCCTGGAACCCCTTCAAATGCCCCAGACAATTTGGCCCTCTCTGCTTTCCTGCGGACTCCATCCTCAAAAGCACCTGTTTTAGCTTTCGGCAAGCTCAGGAGCAAAAAAGACAAACGTCCAGGTTTTGCTGCCACAGCAAAGGTGCCAGCGGGGAAAAGTGATGCTGGTTCTCACTGCCTCCTGGAACCCTATCAAATGCCCCAGACTATTTGGCCCTCTCTGCTTTCCTGCGGACTCTATCCTCAAAAGCGCCTTTTTTCAATTTCGGCGCCCTCCGGTGGTAAAAAGACAAACGTCCAGCTTTTGCTGCCACAGCAAAGGTGCCAGCGGGGAAAAGTAATGCTGGTTCTCACTGCCTCCTGGAGCCCTTTCAAATGCCCCAGACAATTTGGCACTCTCTGCTTTCCTGCGGACTCCATCCTCAAAAGCACCTGTTTTCGCTTTCGGCAGCCTCCGGAGCAAAAAAGACAAACGTCCAGGTTTTGCTGTCACAGCAAAGGTGCCAGCGGGGAAAAGTGATGCTGGTCCTCATTGCCTCCTGGAACCTCTTCAAATGCCCCAGACAATTTGGCCCTCTCTGCTTTCCTGCGGACTCCATCCTCAAAAGCACCTTTTTTCGGTTTCGGCAACCTCCGGAGCAAAAAAGACAAACGTCCAGGTTTTGCTGCCACAGCAAAGGTGCCAGCGGGGAAAAGTAATGCTGGTTCTCACTGTCTCCTGGAACCCCTTCAAATGCCCCAGACAATTAGGCCCTCTCTGCTTTCCTGCGGACTCCATCCTCAAAAGCACCTTTTCTCGCTTTCGGCATTCTCCGGAGCAAAAAAGACAAACGTCCAGGTTTCGCTGCCACAGCAAAGGTGCCAGCGGGGAAAAGTAATGCTGGTTCTCACTGCCTCCTTGAACCCTTTCAAATGCCCCCGACTATTTGGCCCTCTCTGCTTTCCTGCGGACTCCATCCTCAAAAGCACCTGTTTTCGCTTTCGGCAACCTCCGGAGCAAAAAAGACAAACGTCCAGCTTTTGCTGCCACAGCAAAGGTGCCAGCGGGGAAAAGTGATGCTGGTCCTCACTGCCTCCTGGAACCCTTTCAAAGGCCACAGACAATTTGGCCTTCTCTGCTTTCCTGCGGACTCCATCCTCAACAGCACCTCTTTTCGCTTTCGGCAACCTCTGGAGCAAAAAAGACAAACGTCCAGGTTTTGCTGCCACAGCAAAGGTGCCAGCAGGAAAAAGTGATGCTGGTCCTCATTGCCTCCTGGAACTTCTTCAAATCCCACAGACAATTTGGCTTTCTCTGCTTTCCTGCGGACTCCATCCTCAAAAGCACCTGTTTTCGCTTTCGGCAACCTCCGGAGTAAAAAAGACAAACGTCCAGGTTTTGCTGCCACAGCAATAGTGCCAGCGGGGAAAAGTAATGCTGGTTCTCACTGCCTCCTGGAACCCTTTCAAATGCCACAGACAATTTGGCCCTCTCTGCTTTCCTGCAGACTCCATCCTCAAAAGCACCTGTTTTCGCTTTCGGCATCCTCCGGAGCAAAAAAGACAAACGTCCAGCTTTTGCTGCCACAGCAAAGGTGCCAGCGGGGAAAAGTAATGCTGGTCCTCATTGCCTCCTGGAACCTCTTCAAATGCCCCAGACAATTTGGCCCTCTCTGTTTTCCTGCGGACTCCATCCTCAAAAGCACCTGTTTTCGCTTTCGGCAACCTCCGGAGCAAAAAAGACAAACGTCCAGCTTTTGCTGCCACAGCAAAGGTGCCAGCGGGGAAAAGTAATGCTTGTTCTCACTGCCTCCTGGAACCCCTTCAAATGCCCCGGACAATTGGGGACTCTCTGCTTTCCTGTGGACTCTATCCTCAAAAGCACCTGTTTTCGCTTTCCGCAAGCTCAGGAGCAAAAAAGACAAACGTCCAGGTTTTGCTGCCACAGCAAAGGTGCCAGCGGGGAAAAGTGATGCTGGTCCTCATTGCCTCCTGGAACCTCTTCAAATCCCACAGACAGACAATTTGGCCCTCTCTGCTTTCCTGCGGACTCCATCCTCAAAAGCACCTGTTTTCGCTTTCGGCAACCTCCGGAGCAAAAAAGACAAACGTCCAGGTTTTGCTGCCACAGCAAAGGTGCCAGCGGGGAAAATTAATGCTGGTCCTCATTGCCTCCTGGAACCTCTTCAAATGCCCCAGAAAATTTGGCCCTCTCTGCTTTCCTGCGGACTCCATCCTCAAAAGCACCTTTTTTCGCTTTCGGCAACCTCCGGAGTAAAAAAGACAAACGTCCAGCTTTTGCTGCCACAGCAAAGGTGTCAGCGGGGAAAAGTAATGCTGGTTCTCACTGCCTCCTGGAACCCCTTCAAATGCCCCAGACAATTTGGCCCTCTCTGCTTTCCTGCGGACTCTATCCTCAAAAGCGCCTTTTTTCACTTTCGGCGCCCTCCGGTGGTAAAAAGACAAACGTCCAGCTTTTGCTGCCACAGCAAAGGTGCCAGCGGGGAAAAGTAATGCTGGTTCTCAATGCCTCCTGGAACCCTTTCAAATGCCCCAGACAATTTGGCCCTCTCTGCTTTCCTGCGGACTCCATCCTCAAAAGCACCTGTTTTCGCTTTTGGCAGCCTCCGGAGCAAAAAAGACAAACGTCCAGGTTTTGCTGTCACAGCAAAGGTGCCAGCGGGGAAAAGTGATGCTGGTCCTCATTGCCTCCTGGAACGTCTTCAAATGCCCCAGACAATTTGGCCCTCTCTGCTTTCCTGCGGACTCCATCCTCAAAAGCACCTTTTTTCGCTTTTGGCAACCTCAGGAGCAAAAAAGACAAACGTCCAGGTTTCGCTGCCACAGCAAAGGTGCCAGCGGGGAAAAGTAATGCTGGTTCTCACTGCCTCCTTGAACCCTTTCAAATGCCCCCGACTATTTGGCCCTCTCTGCTTTCCTGCGGACTCCATCCTCAAAAGCACCTTTTTTCGGTTTCGGCAACCTCCGGAGCAAAAAAGACAAACGTCCAGCTTTTGCTGCCACAGCAAAGGTGCCAGCGGGGAAAAGTGATGCTGGTCCTCACTGCCTCCTGGAACCCCTTCAAATGCCCCAGACAATTTGGCCTTCTCTACTTTCTTGCAAACTCCATCCTCAAAAGCACCTTTTCTCGCTTTCGGCAACCTCCGGAGCAAAAAAGACAAACGTCCAGCTTTTGCTGCCACAGCAAAGGTGCCAGCGGGGAAAAGTCATGCTGGTTCTCACTGCCTCCTGGAACCCCTTCAAATGCCACAGACAATTTGGCCCTCTCTGCTTTCCTGCGGACTCCACCCTCAAAAGCACCTGTTTTCGCTTTCGGCAGCCTCCGGAGCAAAAAAGACAAACGTCCAGGTTTTGCTGCCAAATCAAAGGTGCCAGCGGGGAAAAGTAATGCTGGTCCTCATTGCCTCCTGGAACCTCTTCAAATGCCCCAGACAATTTGGCCCTCTCTGCTTTCCTGCGGACTCCATCCTCAAAAGCACCTGTTTTCGCTTTCGGCAACCTCCGGAGCAAAAAAGACAAACGTCCAGCTTTTGCTGCCACAGCAAAGGTGCCAGCGGGCAAAACTAATGCTTGTTCTCACTGCCTCCTGGAACCCCTTCAAATGCCCCAGACAATTGGGCCCTCTCTGCTTTCCTGCGGACTCCATCCTCAAAAGCACCTGTTTTCGCTTTCGGCAACCTGCGGAGCAAAAATACAAACGTCCAGGTTTTCCTGCCACAGCAAAGGTGCCAGCGGGGAAAAGTGATGCTGGTCCTCATTGCCTCCTGGAACCTCTTCAAATCCCACAGACAGACAATTTGGCCCTCTCTGCTTTCCTGCGGACTCCATCCTCAAAAGCACCTGTTTTCGCTTTCGGCAACCTCCGGAGCAAAAAAGACAAACGTCCAGGTTTTGCTGCCACAGCAAAAGTGCCAGCGGGGAAAAGTAATGCTGGTCCTCATTGCCTCCTGGAACCTCTTCAAATGCCCCAGACAATTTGGCCCTCTCTGCTTTCCTGCGGACTCCATCCTCAAAAGCACCTTTTTTCGCTTTCGGCAACCTCCGGAGCAAAAAAGACAAACGTCCGGCTTTTGCTGCCACAGCAAAGGTGTCAGCGGGGAAAAGTAATGCTTGTTCTCACTGCCTCCTGGAACCCCTTCAAATGCCCCAGACAATTTGGCCCTCTCTGCTTTCCTGCGAACTCCATCCTCAAAAGCACCTGTTTTAGCTTTCGGCAAGCTCAGGAGCAAAAAAGACAAACGTCCAGGTTTTGCTGCCACAGCAAAGGTGCCAGCGGGGAAAAGTAATGCTGGTTCTCACTGCCTCCTGGAACCCTATCAAATGCCCCAGACTATTTGGCCTTCTCTGCTTTCCTGCGGACTCCATCCTCAAAAGCACCTTTTTTCGCTTTCGGCAACCTCCGGAGCAAAAAAGACAAACGTCCAGCTTTTGCTGCCACAGCAAAGGTGCCAGCGGGGAAAATTGATGCTGGTTCTCACTGCCTCCTGGAACCCTTTCAAATGCCACAGACAATTTGGCCTTCTCTGCTTTCCTGCGGACTCCATCCTCAAAAGCACCTCTTTTCGCTTTCGGCAACCTCTGGAGCAAAAAAGACAAACGTCCAGGTTTTGCTGCCACAGCAAAGGTGCCAGCGGGGAAAAGTGATGCTGGTCCTCATTGCCTCCTGGAACCTCTTCAAATCCCACAGACAATTTGGCTTTCTCTGCTTTCCTGCGGACTCCATCCTCAAAAGCACCTGTTTTCGCTTTCGGCAACCTCCGGAGCAAAAAAGAAAAACGTCCAGGTTTTGCTGCCACAGCAAAGGTGCCAGCGGGGAAAAGTAATGCTGGTCCTCATTGCCTCCTGGAACCTCTTCAAATGCCCCAGACAATTTGGCCCTCTCGGCTTTCCTGCGGACTCCATCCTCAAAAGCACCTGTTTTCGCTTTCGGCAACCTCCGGAGCAAAAAAGACAAACGTCCAGCTTTTGCTGCCACAGCAAAGGTGCCAGCGGGCAAAAGTAATGCTTGTTCTCACTGCCTCCTGGAACCCCTTCAAATGCCCCAGACAATTGGGCCCTCTCTGCTTTCCTGCGGACTCCATCCTCAAACGCACCTGTTTTCGCTTTCGGCAAGCTCAGGAGCAAAAAAGACAAACGTCCAGGTTTTGCTGCCACAGCAAAGGTGCCAGCGGGGAAAAGTGATGCTGGTCCTCATTGTCTCCTGGAACCTCTTCAAATCCCACAGACAGACAATTTGGCCCTCTCTGCTTTCCTGCGGACTCCATCCTCAAAAACACCTGTTTTCGCTTTCGGCAACCTCCGGAGCAAAAAAGACAAACGTCCAGGTTTTGCTGCCACAGCAAAGGTGCCAGCGGGGAAAAGTAATGCTGGTCCTCATTGCCTCCTGGAACCTCTTCAAATCCCACAGACAATTTGGCCCTCTCTGCTTTCCTGCGGACTCCATCCTCAAAAGCACCTTTTTTCGCTTTCGGCAACCTCCGGAGCAAAAAAGACAAACGTCCAGCTTTTGCTGCCACAGCAAAGGTGTCAGCGGGGAAACGTAATGCTTGTTCTCACTGCCTCCTGGAACCCCTTCAAATGCCCCAGACAATTTGGCCCTCTCTGCTTTCCTGCGGACTCCATCCTCAAAAGCACCTGTTTTAGCTTTCGGCAAGCTCAGGAGCAAAAAAGACAAACGTCCAGGTTTTGCTGCCACAGCAAAGGTGCCAGCGGGGAAAAGTGATGCTGGTTCTCACTGCCTCCTGGAACCCTATCAAATGCCCCAGACTATTTGGCCCTCTCTGCTTTCCTGCGGACTCTATCCTCAAAAGCGCCTTTTTTCAATTTCGGCGCCCTCCGGTGGTAAAAAGACAAACGTCCAGCTTTTGCTGCCACAGCAAAGGTGCCAGCGGGGAAAAGTAATGCTGGTTCTCACTGCCTCCTGGAGCCCTTTCAAATGCCCCAGACAATTTGGCACTCTCTGCTTTCCTGCGGACTCCATCCTCAAAAGCACCTGTTTTCGCTTTCGGCAGCCTCCGGAGCAAAAAAGACAAACGTCCAGGTTTTGCTGTCACAGCAAAGGTGCCAGCGGGGAAAAGTGATGCTGGTCCTCATTGCCTCCTGGAACCTCTTCAAATGCCCCAGACAATTTGGCCCTCTCTGCTTTCCTGCGGACTCCATCCTCAAAAGCACCTTTTTTCGGTTTCGGCAACCTCCGGAGCAAAAAAGACAAACGTCCAGGTTTTGCTGCCACAGCAAAGGTGCCAGCGGGGAAAAGTAATGCTGGTTCTCACTGTCTCCTGGAACCCCTTCAAATGCCCCAGACAATTAGGCCCTCTCTGCTTTCCTGCGGACTCCATCCTCAAAAGCACCTTTTCTCGCTTTCGGCATTCTCCGGAGCAAAAAAGACAAACGTCCAGGTTTCGCTGCCACAGCAAAGGTGCCAGCGGGGAAAAGTAATGCTGGTTCTCACTGCCTCCTTGAACCCTTTCAAATGCCCCCGACTATTTGGCCCTCTCTGCTTTCCTGCGGACTCCATCCTCAAAAGCACCTGTTTTCGCTTTCGGCAACCTCCGGAGCAAAAAAGACAAACGTCCAGCTTTTGCTGCCACAGCAAAGGTGCCAGCGGGGAAAAGTGATGCTGGTCCTCACTGCCTCCTGGAACCCTTTCAAAGGCCACAGACAATTTGGCCTTCTCTGCTTTCCTGCGGACTCCATCCTCAACAGCACCTCTTTTCGCTTTCGGCAACCTCTGGAGCAAAAAAGACAAACGTCCAGGTTTTGCTGCCACAGCAAAGGTGCCAGCAGGAAAAAGTGATGCTGGTCCTCATTGCCTCCTGGAACTTCTTCAAATCCCACAGACAATTTGGCTTTCTCTGCTTTCCTGCGGACTCCATCCTCAAAAGCACCTGTTTTCGCTTTCGGCAACCTCCGGAGTAAAAAAGACAAACGTCCAGGTTTTGCTGCCACAGCAATAGTGCCAGCGGGGAAAAGTAATGCTGGTTCTCACTGCCTCCTGGAACCCTTTCAAATGCCACAGACAATTTGGCCCTCTCTGCTTTCCTGCAGACTCCATCCTCAAAAGCACCTGTTTTCGCTTTCGGCATCCTCCGGAGCAAAAAAGACAAACGTCCAGCTTTTGCTGCCACAGCAAAGGTGCCAGCGGGGAAAAGTAATGCTGGTCCTCATTGCCTCCTGGAACCTCTTCAAATGCCCCAGACAATTTGGCCCTCTCTGTTTTCCTGCGGACTCCATCCTCAAAAGCACCTGTTTTCGCTTTCGGCAACCTCCGGAGCAAAAAAGACAAACGTCCAGCTTTTGCTGCCACAGCAAAGGTGCCAGCGGGGAAAAGTAATGCTTGTTCTCACTGCCTCCTGGAACCCCTTCAAATGCCCCGGACAATTGGGGACTCTCTGCTTTCCTGTGGACTCTATCCTCAAAAGCACCTGTTTTCGCTTTCCGCAAGCTCAGGAGCAAAAAAGACAAACGTCCAGGTTTTGCTGCCACAGCAAAGGTGCCAGCGGGGAAAAGTAATGCTGGTCCTCATTGCCTCCTGGAACCTCTTCAAATGCCCCAGACAATTTGGCCCTCTCTGCTTTCCTGCGGACTCCATCCTCAAAAGCACCTTTTTTCACTTTCGGCAACCTCCGGAGCAAAAAAGACAAACGTCCAGCTTTTGCTGCCACAGCAAAGGTGCCAGCGGGGAAAAGTAATGCTTGTTCTCACTGCCTCCTGGAACCCCTTCAAATGCCCCGGACAATTGAGCCCTCTCTGCTTTCCTGTGGACTCTATCCTCAAAAGCACCTGTTTTCGCTTTCCGCAAGCTCAGGAGCAAAAAAGACAAACGTCCAGGTTTTGCTGCCACAGCAAAGGTGCCAGTGGGGAAAAGTAATGCTGGTCCTCATTGCCTCCTGGAACCTCTTCAAATGCCCCAGACAATTTGGCCCTCTCTGCTTTCCTGCGGACTCCATCCTCAAAAGCACCTTTTTTCACTTTCGGCAACCTCCGGACCAAAAAAGACAAACGTCCAGCTTTTGCTGCCACAGCAAAGGTGCCAGCGGGGAAAAGTAATGCTTGTTCTCACTGCCTCCTGGAACCCCTTCAAATGCCCCAGACAATTGGGCCCTCTCTGCTTTCCTGCGGACTCCATCCTCAAAAGCACCTGTTTTCGCTTTCGGCAACCTCCGGAGCAAAAAAGACAAACGTCCAGCTTTTGCTGCCACAGCAAAGGTGCCAGCGGGGAAAAGTAATGCTGGTTCTCACTGCCTCCTGGAACCCTATCAAATGCCCCAGACTATTAGGCCCTCTCTGGTTTGCTGCGGACTCTATCCTCAAAAGCGCATTTTTCACTTTCGGCGCCCTCCGGTGGTAAAAAGACAAACGTCCAGCTTTTGCTGCCACAGCAAAGGTGCCAGCGGGAAAAAGTAATGCTGGTTCTCACTGCCTCCTGGAACCCTTTCAAATGCCACAGACA
Organism: Vanellus vanellus; assembly: GCF_965231255.1. Lineage (NCBI taxonomy): Eukaryota > Metazoa > Chordata > Aves > Charadriiformes > Charadriidae > Vanellus > Vanellus vanellus. Next base: position 149,966 of record NW_028127962.1, read on the forward strand.
ATTTGGCCTTCTCTGCTTTCCTGCGGACTCCATCCTCAAAAGCACCTCTTCTCGCTTTCAGCAACCTCCGAAGCAAAAAAGAAAACGTCCAGGTTTTGCTGCCACAGCAAAGGTGCCAGCGGGGAAAAGTAATGCTGGTCCTCATTGCCTCCTGGAACCTCTTCAAATGCCCCAGAATATTGGGCCCTCTCTGCTTTCCTGCGGACTCCATCCTCAAAAGCACCTGTTTTCGCTTTCCGCAAGCTCAGGAGCAAAAAAGACAAACGTCCAGGTTTTGCTGCCACAGCAAAGGTGCCAGCGGGGAAAAGTAATGCTGGTCCTCATTGCCTCCTGGAACCTCTTCAAATGCCCCAGACAATTTGGCCCTCTCTGCTTTCCTGCGGACTCCATCCTCAAAAGCACCTTTTTTCACTTTCGGCAACCTCCGGAGCAAAAAAGACAAACGTCCAGCTTTTGCTGCCACAGCAAAGGTGCCAGCGGGGAAAAGTAATGCTTGTTCTCACTGCCTCCTGGAACCCCTTCAAATGCCCCGGACAATTGGGCCCTCTCTGCTTTCCTGTGGACTCTATCCTCAAAAGCACCTGTTTTCGCTTTCGGCAACCTCCGAAGCAAAAAAGACAAACGTCCAGGTTTTGCTGCCACAGCAAAGGTGCCAGCGGGGAAAAGTGATGCTGGTCCTCATTGCCTCCTGGAACTTCTTCAAATGCCCCAGACAATTTGGCCCTCTCTGCTTTCCTGCGGACTCCATCCTCAAAAGCACCTGTTTTCGCTTTCGGCAACCTCCGGAGCAAAAAAGACAAACGTCCAGCTTTTGCTGCCACAGCAAAGGTGCCAGCGGGGAAAAGTAATGCTTGTTCTCACTGCCTCCTGGAACCCCTTCAAATGCCCCAGACAATTGGGCCCTCTCTGCTTTCCTGTGGACTCTATCCTCAAAAGCACCTGTTTTCGCTTTCCGCAAGCTCAGGAGCAAAAAAGACAAACGTCCAGGTTTTGCTGCCACAGCAAAGGTGCCAGCGGGGAAAAGTAATGCTGGTCCTCATTGCCTCCTGGAACCTCTTCAAATGCCCCAGACAATTTGGCCCTCTCTGCTTTCCTGCGGACTCCATCCTCAAAAGCACCTTTTTTCACTTTCGGCAACCTCCGGAGCAAAAAAGACAAACGTCCAGCTTTTGCTGCCACAGCAAAGGTGCCAGAGGGGAAAAGTAATGCTTGTTCTCACTGCCTCCTGGAACCCCTTCAAATGCCCCAGACAATTGGGCCTCTCTGCTTTCCTGCGAACTCCATCCTCAAAAGCACCTGTTTTCGCTTTCGGCAACCTCCGGAGCAAAAAAGACTAACGTCCAGCTTTTGCTGCCACAGCAAAGGTGCCAGCGGGGAAAAGTAATGCTGGTTCTCACTGCCTCCTGGAACCCTATCAAATGCCCCAGACTATTTGGCCCTCTCTGCTTTCCTGCGGACTCTATCCTCAAAAGCGCCTTTTTTCACTTTCGGCGCCCTCCGGTGGTAAAAAGACAAACGTCCAGCTTTTGCTGCCACAGCAAAGGTGCCAGCGGGGAAAAGTAATGCTGGTTCTCACTGTCTCCTGGAACCCTTTCAAATGCCCCAGACTATTTGGCCCTCTCTGCTTTCCTGCGGACTCCATCCTCAAAAGCACCTGTTTTCGCTTTCGGCAGCCTCTGGAGCAAAAAAGACAAACGTCCAGGTTTTGCTGCCACAGCAAAGGTGCCAGCGAGGAAAAGTGATGCTGGTCCTCATTGCCTCCTGGAACCTCTTCAAATGCCCCAGACAATTTGGCCCTCTCTGCTTTCCTGCGGACTACATCCTCAAAAGCACCTGTTTTCGCTTTCGGTAAGCTCAGGAGCAAAAAAGACAAACGTCCAGCTTTTGCTGTCACAGCAAATGTGCCAGCGGGGAAAAGTAATGCTGGTTCTCACTGCCTCCTGGAACCCTTTCAAATGCCACAGACTATTTGGCCCTCTCTGCTTTCCTGCGGACTCTATCCTCAAATGCGCCTTTTTTCACTTTCGGCGCCCTCCGGTGGTAAAAAGACAAACGTCCAGCTTTTGCTGCCACAGCAAAGGTGCCAGCGGGGAAAAGTAATGCTGGTTCTCACTGCCTCCTGGAACCCTTTCAAATGCCCCAGACTATTTGGCCCTCTCTGCTTTCCTGCGGACTCCATCCTCAAAAGCGCCTTTATTTCACTTTCGGCGCCCTCCGGTGGTAAAAAGACAAACGTCCAGGTTTTGCTGCCACAGCAAAGGTGCCAGCAGGGAAAAGTAATGCTGGTTCTCACTGCCTCCTGGAACCCTTTCAAATGCCACAGACAATTTGGCCCTCTCTGCTTTCCTGCGGACTCCATCCTCAAAAGCACCTGTTTTCGCTTTCGGCAACCTCCGGAGCAAAAAAGACAAACGTCCAAGTTTTGCTGCCACAGCAAAGGTGCCAGCGGGGAAAAGTAATGCTTCTCCTCATTGCCTCCTGGAACCAATTCAAATGCCCCAGACAATTTGGCCCTCTCTGCTTTCCTGCGGACTCCATCCTCAAAAGCACCTTTTTTCGCTTTCGGCAACCTCCGGAGCAAAAGAGACAAACGTCCAGGTTTTGCTGCCACAGCAAAGGTGCCAGCGGGGAAAAGTAATGCTGGTTCTCACTGCCTCCTGGAACCCTATCAAATGCCCCAGACTATTTGGCCCTTTCTGCTTTCCTGCGGACTCCATCCTCAAAAGCACCTGTTTTCGCTTTCGGCAATCTCCGGAGCAAAAAAGACAAACGTCCAGGTTTTGCTGCCACAGCAAAGGTGCCAGCGGGGAAATGTAATGCTAATCCTCACTGCCTCCTGGAACCTCTTCAAATGCCCCAGACAATTTGGCTCTCTCTGCTTTCCTGCGGACTCCATCCTCAAAAGCACCTGTTTTCGCTTTCGGGAACCTCCGGAGCAAAAAAGACAAATGTCCAGCTTTTGCTGCCACAGCAAAGGTGCCAGCGGGGAAAAGTAATGCTGGTCCTCATTGCCTCCTGGAACTTCTTCAAATGCCCCAGACTATTTGGCCCTCTCTGCTTTCCTGCGGACTCCATCCTCAAAAGCACCTGTTTTCGCTTTCGGCAACCTCCGGAGCAAAAAAGACAAACGTCCAGCTTTTGCTGCCACAGCAAAGGTGCCAGCGGGGAAAAGTAGTGCTGGTTCTCACTGCCTCCTGGAACCCTTTCAAATGCCCCAGACTATTTGGCCCTCTCTGCTTTCCTGTGGACTCCATCCTCAAAAGCACCTGTTTTCGCTTTCGGCAGCCTCCGGAGCAGAAAAGACAAACGTCCAGGTTTTGCTGTCACAGCAAAGGTGCCAGCGGGGAAAAGTGATGCTGGTCCTCATTGCCTCCTGGAACCTCTTCAAATCCCACAGACAATTGGGCCCTCTCTGCTTTCCTGCGGACTCCATCCTCAAAAGCACCTGTTTTCGCTTTCGGCAACCTCCGGAGCAAAAAAGACAAAAGTCCAGGTTTTGCTGCCACAGCAAAGGTGCCAGCAGGGAAAAGTGATGCTGGTCCTCATTGACTCCTGGAACCTCTTCAAATGCCACAGACATGTTGGCCCTCTCTGCTTTCCTGCGGACTCCATCCTCAAAAGCACCTGTTTTCGCTTTCAGCAACCTCCGGAGCAAAAAAGACAAACGTCCAGGTTTTGCTGCCACAGCAAAGGTGCCAGCGGGGAAAAGTAATGCTGGTTCTCACTGACTCCTGGAACCCTTTCTAATGCCCCAGACAATTTGGCACTCTCTGCTTTCCTGCGGACTCCATCCTCAAAAGCGCCTTTTTTTCACTTTCGGCGCCCTCCGGTGGTTAAAAGACAAACGTCCAGGTTTTGCTGCCACAGCAAAGGTGCCAGCGGGGAAAAGTAATGCTGGTTCTCACTGCCTCCTGGAACCCTTTCAAATGCCACAGACAATTTGGCCCTCTCTGCTTTCCTGCGGACTCCATCCTCAAAAGCACCTGTTTTCGCTTTCGGCAACCTCCGGAGCAAAAAAGACAAACGTCCAGCTTTTGCTGCCACAGCAAAGGTGCCAGCGGGGAAAAGTAATGCTGGTTCTCACTGCCTCCTGGAACCTCTTCAAATGCCCCAGACAATTTGGCCCTCTCTGCTTTCCTGCGGACTCCATCCTCAAAAGCACCTGTTTTCGCATTCGGCAACCTCCGGAGCAAAAAAGACAAACGTCCAGCTTTTGCTGCCTCAGCAAAGGTGCCAGCGGGGAAAAGTGATGCTGGTCCTCACTGCCTCCTGGAACCCCTTTAATGCCCCAGACTATTTGGCCCTCTCTGCTTTCCTGCGGACTCCATCCTCAAACGCACCTGTTTTCGCTTTCGGCAACCTCCGGAGCAAAAAAGACAAACGTCCAGCTTTTGCTGCCACAGCAAAGGTGCCAGCGGGGAAAAGTAATGCTGGTTCTCACTGCCTCCTGGAACCCTTTCAAATGCCACAGACAATTTGGCCTTCTCTGCTTTCCTGCGGAGTCCATCCTCAAAAGCACCTGTTTTCGCTTTCGGCAACCTCCGGAGCAAAAAAGACAAACGTCCAGGTTTTGCTGCCACAGCAAAGGTGCCAGCAGGGAAAAGTGATGCTGGTCCTCATTGACTCCTGGAACCTCTTCAAATGCCACAGACATGTTGGCCCTCTCTGCTTTCCTGCGGACTCCATCCTCAAAAGCACCTGTTTTCGCTTTCAGCAATCTCCGGAGCAAAAAAGACAAACGTCCAGCTTTTGCTGCCACAGCAAAGGTGCCAGCGGGGAAAAGTAATGCTGGTTCTCACTGCCTCCTGGAACCCTTTCAAATGCCCCAGACAATTTGGCACTCTCTGCTTTCCTGCGGACTCCATCCTCAAAAGCACCTGTTTTCGCTTTCGGCAACCTCCGGAGCAAAAAAGACAAACGTCCAGCTTTTGCTGCCACAGCAAAGGTGCCAGCGGGGAAAAGTAATGCTGGTTCTCACTGCCTCCTGGAACCCTTTCAAATGCCACAGACAATTTGGCCTTCTCTGCTTTCCTGCGGACTCCATCCTCAAAAGCACCTGTTTTCGCTTTCGGCAACCTCCGGAGCAAAAAAGACAAACGTCCAGGTTTTGCTGCCACAGCAAAGGTGCCAGCAGGGAAAAGTGATGCTGGTCCTCACTGCCTCCTGGAACCTCTTCAAATGCCACAGACATGTTGGCCCTCTCTGCTTTCCTGCGGACTCCATCCTCAAAAGCACCTGTTTTCGCTTTCAGCAACCTCCGGAGCAAAAAGGACAAACGTCCAGCTTTTGCTGCCACAGCAAAGGTGCCAGCGGGGAAAAGTAATGCTGGTTCTCACTGCCTCCTGGAACCCTTTCAAATGCCCCAGACAATTTGGCCCTCTCTGCTTTCCTGCAGACTCCATCCTCAAAAGCACCTGTTTTCGCTTTCGGCAACTTCCGGAGCAAAAAAGACAAACGTCCAGGTTTTGCTGCCACAGCAAAGGTGCCAGCGGGGAAAAGTAATGCTGGTTCTCACTGCCTCCTGGAACCCTTTCAAATGCCACAGACAATTTGGCACTCTTTGCTTTCCTGCGGACTCCATCCTCAAAAGCACCTGTTTTCGCTTTCCGCAACCTCCGGAGCAAAGAAGACAAACGTCCAGGTTTTGCTGCCACAGCAAAGGTGCCAGCGGGGAAAAGTGATGCTGGTCCTCATTGACTCCTGGAACCTCTTCAAATGCCACAGACATGTTGGCCCTCTCTGCTTTCCTGCGGACTCCATCCTCAAAAGCACCTGTTTTCGCTTTCAGCAACCTCCGTAGCAAAAAAGACAAACGTCCAGCTTTTGCTGCCACAGCAAAGGTGCCAGCGGGGAAAAGTGATGCTGGTCCTCATTGACTCCTGGAACCTCTTCAAATGCCACAGACATGTTGGCCCTCTCTGCTTTCCTGCGGACTCCATCCTCAAAAGCACCTGTTTTCGCTTTCAGCAACCTCCGGAGCAAAAAAGACAAACGTCCAGGTTTTGGTGTCACAGCAAAGGTGCCAGCGGGGAAAAGTGATGCTGGTCCTCATTGCCTCCTGGAACCTCTTAAAATGCCCCAGACAATTGGGCCCTCTCTGCTTTCCTGCGGACTCCATCCTCAAAAGCACCTGTTTTCGCTTTCGGCAGCCTCCGGAGCAAAAAAGACAAATGTCCAGGTTTTGCTGCCACAGCAAAGGTGCCAGCGGGGAAAAGTAATGCTGGTTCTCACTGCCTCCTGGAACCCTTTCAAATGCCCCAGACTATTTGGCGCTCTCTGCTTTCCTGCGGACTCCATCCTCAAAAGCGCCTTTTTTTCACTTTCGGCGCCCTCCGGTGGTAAAAAGAGAAACGTCCAGCTTTTGCTGCCACAGCAAAGGTGCCAGCGGGGAAAAGTAATGCTGGTTCTCACTGCCTCCTGGAACCCTTTCAAATGCCACAGACAATTTGGCCCTCTCTGCTTTCCTGCGGACTCCATCCTCAAAAGCACCTGTTTTCGCTTTCGGCAACCTCCGGAGCAAAAAAGACAAACGTCCAGCTTTTGCTGCCACAGCAAAGGTGCCAGCGGCGAAAAGTAATGCTGGTTCTCACTGCCTCCTGGAACCTCTTCAAATGCCCAAGACAATTGGGCCCTCTCTGCTTTCCTGCGGACTCCATCCTCAAAAGCACCTGTTTTCGCTTTCGGCAAACTCCGGAGCAAAACAGACAAACGTCCAGCTTTTGCTGCCACAGCAAAGGTGCCAGCGGGGAAAAGTAATGCTGGTTCTCACTGCCTCCTGGAACCCTTTCAAATGCCCCAGACTATTTGGCCCTCTCTGCTTTCCTGCGGACTCTATCCTCAAAAGCGCCTTTTTTCACTTTCGGCGCCCTCCAGTGGTAAAAAGACAAACGTCCAGCTTTTGCTGCCACAGCAAAGGTGCCAGCGGGGAAAAGTAATGCTGGTTCTCACTGTCTCCTGGAACCCTTTCAAATGCCCCAGACAATTTGGCCCTCTCTGCTTTCCTGCGGACTCCATCCTCAAAAGCACCTGTTTTCGCTTTTGGCAACCAGAGGAGCAAAAATGACAAACGTCCAGGTTTTGCTGCCACAGCAAAGGTGCCAGCGGGGAAAAGTAATGCTGGTTCTCACTGCCTCCTGGAACCCTTTCAAATGCCACAGACAATTTGGCACTCTCTGCTTTCCTGCGGACTCCATCCTCAAAAGCACCTGTTTTCGCTTTCGGCAACCTCCGGAGCAAAAAAGACAAACGTCCAGGTTTTGCTGCCACAGCAAAGGTGCCAGCGGGGAAATGTAATGCTAATCCTCACTGCCTCCTGGAACCTCTTCAAATGCCCCAGACATTTTGGCTCTCTCTGCTTTCCTGCGGACTCCATCCTCAAAAGCACCTGTTTTCGCTTTCAGCAACCTCCGGAGCAAAAAAGACAAACGTCCAGCTTTTGCTGCCACAGCAAAGGTGCCAGCGGGGAAAAGTAATGCTGGTTCTCACTGCCTCCTGGAACCCTTTCAAATGCCACAGACAATTTGGCACTCTCTGCTTTCCTGCGGACTCCATCCTCAAAAGCACCTGTTTTCGCTTTCGGCAACCTTCGGAGCAAAAAAGAAAAACGTCCAGCTTTTGCTGCCACAGCAAAGGTGCCAGCGGGGAAAAGTGATGGTAGTCCTCATTGCCTCCTGGAACCTCTTCAAATGCCCCAGACAATTTGGCCCTCTCTGCTTTCCTGCGGACTCCATCCTCAAAAGCACCTGTTTTCGCTTTCGGCAACCTCCGGAGCAAAAAAGACAAACGTCCAGCTTTTGCTGCCACAGCAAAGGTGCCAGCAGGGAAAAGTGATGCTGGTCCTCATTGACTCCTGGAACCTCTTCAAATGCCACAGACATGTTGGCCCTCTCTGCTTTCCTGCAGACTGCATCCTCAAAAGCACCTGTTTTCGCTTTCGGCAACTTCCGGAGCAAAAAAGACAAACCTCCAGCTTTTGCTGCCACAGCAAAGGTGCCAGCGGGGAAAAGTAATGCTGGTTCTCACTGCCTCCTGGAACCCTTTCAAATGCCCCAGACAATTTGGCCCTCTCTGCTTTCCTGCAGACTCCATCCTCAAAAGCACCTGTTTTCGCTTTCGGCAACTTCCGGAGCAAAAAAGACAAACGTCCAGCTTTTGCTGCCACAGCAAAGGTGCCAGCGGGGAAAAGTAATGCTGGTTCTCACTGCCTCCTGGAACCCTTTCAAATGCCACAGACAATTTGGCCTTCTCTGCTTTCCTGCGGACTCCATCCTCAAAAACACCTGTTTTCGCTTTCGGCAACCTCCGGAGCAAAAAAGACAAACGTCCAGCTTTTGCTGCCACAGCAAAGGTGCCAGCGGGGAAAAGTGATGCTGGTCCTCATTGACTCCTGGAACCTCTTCAAATGCCACAGACATGTTGGCGCTCTCTGCTTTCCTGCGGACTCCATCCTCAAAAGCACCTGTTTTAGCTTTCAGCAACCTCCGGAGCAAAAAAGACAAACGTCCAGCTTTTGCTGCCACAGCAAAGGTGCCAGCGGGGAAAAGTAATGCTGGTTCTCACTGCCTCCTGGAACCCTTTCAAATGCCCCAGACTATTTGGCGCTCTCTGCTTTCCTGCGGACTCCATCCTCAAAAGCGCCTTTTTTTCACTTTCGGCGCCCTCCGGTGGTAAAAAGACAAACGTCCAGCTTTTGCTGCCACAGCAAAGGTGCCAGCGGGGAAAAGTAATGCTGGTTCTCACTGCCTCCTGGAACTCTTTCAAATGCCACAGACAATTTGGCCCTCTCTGCTTTCCTGCGGACTCCATCCTCAAAAGCACCTGTTTTCGCTTTCGGCATCGTCAGGAGCAAAAAAGACAAACGTCCAGCTTTTGCTGCCACAGCAAAGGTGCCAGCGGGGAAAAGTAATGCTGGTTCTCACTGCCTCCTGGAACCTCTTCAAATGCCCCAGACAATTTGGCCCTCTCTGCTTTCCTGTGGACTCCATCCTCAAAAGCACCTGTTTTCGCTTTCGGCAACCTCCGGAGCAAAAAAGACAAACGTCCAGCTTTTGCTGCCTCAGCAAAGGTGCCAGCGGGGAAAAGTGATGCTGGTCCTCACTGCCTCCTGGAACCCCTTTAATGCCCCAGACAATTTGGCCCTCTCTGCTTTCCTGCGGACTCCATCCTCAAAAGCACCTTTTTTCGCTTTCGGCAACCTCCGGAGCAAAACAGACAAACGTCCAGCTTTTGCTGCCACAGCAAAGGTGCCAGCGGGGAAAAGTAATGCTGGTTCTCACTGCCTCCTGGAACCCTTTCAAATGCCCCAGACTATTTGGCCCTCTCTGCTTTCCTGCGGACTCTATCCTCAAAAGCGCCTTTTTTCACTTTCGGCGCCCTCCAGTGGTAAAAAGACAAACGTCCAGCTTTTGCTGCCACAGCAAAGGTGCCAGCGGGGAAAAGTAATGCTGGTTCTCACTGTCTCCTGGAACCCTTTCAAATGCCCCAGACAATTTGGCCCTCTCTGCTTTCCTGCGGACTCCATCCTCAAAAGCACCTTTTTTCGCTTTTGGCAACCAGAGGAGCAAAAATGACAAACGTCCAGGTTTTGCTGCCACAGCAAAGGTGCCAGCGGGGAAAAGTAATGCTGGTTCTCACTGCCTCCTGGAACCCTTTCAAATACCACAGACAATTTGGCACTCTCTGCTTTCCTGCGGACTCCATCCTCAAAAGCACCTGTTTTCGCTTTCGGCAACCTCCGGAGCAAAAAAGACAAACGTCCAGGTTTTGCTGCCACAGCAAAGGTGCCAGCGGGGAAATGTAATGCTAATCCTCACTGCCTCCTGGAATCTCTTCAAATGCCCCAGACAATTTGGCTCTCTCTGCTTTCCTGCGGACTCCATCCTCAAAAGCACCTGTTTTCGCTTTCAGCAACCTCCGGAGCAAAAAAGACAAACGTCCAGCTTTTGCTGCCACAGCAAAGGTGCCAGCGGGGAAAAGTAATGCTGGTTCTCACTGCCTCCTGGAACCCTTTCAAATGCCACAGACAATTTGGCACTCTCTGCTTTCCTGCGGACTCCATCCTCAAAAGCACCTGTTTTCGCTTTCGGACACCTCCGGAGCAAAAAAGACAAACGTCCAGGTTTTGCTGCCACAGCAAAGGTGCCAGCGGGGAAAAGTAATGCTGGTTCTCACTGCCTCCTGGAACCTCTTCAAATGCAACAGACATGTTGGCCCTCTCTGCTTTCCTGCGGACTCCATCCTCAAAAGCACCTGTTTTCGCTTTCGGCAACCTCCGGAGCAAAAAAGACAAACGTCCAGGTTTTGCTGCCACAGCAAAGGTGCCAGCGGGGAAAAGTGATGGTGGTCCTCATTGCCTCCTGGAACCTCTTCAAATGCCCCAGACAATTTGGCCCTCTCTGCTTTCCTGCGGACTCCATCCTCAAAAGCACCTGTTTTCGCTTTTGGCAGCCTCCGGAGCAAAAAAGACAAACGTCCAGCTTTTGCTGCCACAGCAAAGGTGCCAGCGGGGAAAAGTGATGCTGGTCCTCATTGACTCCTGGAACCTCTTCAAATGCTACAGACATGTTGGCCCTCTCTGCTTTCCTGCGGACTCCATCCTCAAAAGCACCTGTTTTCGCTTTCAGCAACCTCCGGAGCAAAAAAGACAAACGTCCAGCTTTTGCTGCCACAGCAAAGGTGCCAGCGGGGAAAAGTAATGCTGGTTCTCACTGCCTCCTGGAACCCTTTCAAATGCCACAGACAATTTGGCCTTCTCTGCTTTCCTGCGGACTCCATCCTCAAAAACACCTGTTTTCGCTTTCGGCAACCTCCGGAGCAAAAAAGATAAACGTCCAGGTTTTGCTGCCACAGCAAAGGTGCCAGCGGGGAAAAGTGATGCTGGTCCTCATTGACTCCTGGAACCTCTTCAAATGCCACAGACATGTTGGCCCTCTCTGCTTTCCTGCGGACTCCATCCTCAAAAGCACCTTTTTTCGCTTTCGGCAACCTCCGGAGCAAAAAAGACAAACGTCCAGCTTTTGCTGCCACAGCAAAGGTGCCAGCGGGGAAAAGTGATGCTGGTCCTCACTGCCTCCTGGAACCCCTTCAAATGCCCCAGACAATTTGGCCCTCTCTGCTTTCCTGCGGACTCCATCCTCAAAAGCACCTGTTTTCGCTTTCGGCAGCCTCCGGAGCAAAAAAGACAAACGTCCAGCTTTTGCTGCCACAGCAAAGGTGCCAGCGGGGAAAAGTGATGCTGGTCCTCACTGCCTCCTGGAACCCCTTCAAATGCTACAGACATGTTGGCCCTATCTGCTTTCCTGCGGACTCCATCCTCAAAAGCGCCTTTTTTGCACTTTCGGCGCCCTCCGGTGGTAAAAAGACAAACGTCCAGCTTTTGCTGCCACAGCAAAGGTGCCAGCGGGGAAAAGTAATGCTGGTTCTCACTGCCTCCTGGAACCCTTTCAAATGCCACAGACAATTTGGCCTTCTCTGCTTTCCTGCGGACTCCATCCTCAAAAGCACCTGTTTTCGCTTTCGGCAGCCTCCGGAGCAGAAAAGACAAACGTCCAGGTTTTGCTGTCACAGCAAAGGTGCCAGCGGGGAAAAGTGATGCTGGTCCTCATTGCCTCCTGGAACCTCTTCAAATGCCCCAGACAATTGGGCCCTCTCTGATTTCCTGCGGACTCCATCCTCAAAAGCACCTGTTTTCGCTTTCGGCAGCCTCCGGAGCAAAAAAGACAAACGTCCAGGTTTTGCTGCCACAGCAAAGGTGCCAGCGGGGAAAAGTAATGCTGGTTCTCACTGCCTCCTGGAACCCTTTCAAATGCCCCAGACTATTTGGCCCTCTCTGCTTTCCTGCGGACTCCATCCTCAAAAGCGCCTTTATTTCACTTTCGGCGCCCTCCGGTGGTAAAAAGAAAAACGTCCAGCTTTTGCTGCCACAGCAAAGGTGCCAGCGGGAAAAGTAATGCTGGTTCTCACTGTCTCCTGGAACCCTTTCAAATGCCCCAGACAATTTGGCCCTCTCTGCTTTCCTGCGGACTCCATCCTCAAAAGCACCTTTTTTCGCTTTTGGCAACCAGAGGAGCAAAAATGACAAACGTCCAGGTTTTGCTGCCACAGCAAAGGTGCCAGCGGGGAAAAGTAATGCTGGTTCTCACTGCCTCCTGGAACCCTTTCAAATACCACAGACAATTTGGCACTCTCTGCTTTCCTGCGGACTCCATCCTCAAAAGCACCTGTTTTCGCTTTCGGCAACCTCCGGAGCAAAAAAGACAAACGTCCAGGTTTTGCTGCCACAGCAAAGGTGCCAGCGGGGAAATGTAATGCTAATCCTCACTGCCTCCTGGAACCTCTTCAAATGCCCCAGACAATTTGGCTCTCTCTGCTTTCCTGCGGACTCCATCCTCAAAAGCACCTGTTTTCGCTTTCAGCAACCTCCGGAGCAAAAAAGACAAACGTCCAGCTTTTGCTGCCACAGCAAAGGTGCCAGCGGGGAAAAGTAATGCTGGTTCTCACTGCCTCCTGGAACCCTTTCAAATGCCACAGACAATTTGGCACTCTCTGCTTTCCTGCGGACTCCATCCTCAAAAGCACCTGTTTTCGCTTTCGGACACCTCCGGAGCAAAAAAGACAAACGTCCAGGTTTTGCTGCCACAGCAAAGGTGCCAGCGGGGAAAAGTAATGCTGGTTCTCACTGCCTCCTGGAACCTCTTCAAATGCAACAGACATGTTGGCCCTCTCTGCTTTCCTGCGGACTCCATCCTCAAAAGCACCTGTTTTCGCTTTCGGCAACCTCCGGAGCAAAAAAGACAAACGTCCAGGTTTTGCTGCCACAGCAAAGGTGCCAGCGGGGAAAAGTGATGGTGGTCCTCATTGCCTCCTGGAACCTCTTCAAATGCCCCAGACAATTTGGCCCTCTCTGCTTTCCTGCGGACTCCATCCTCAAAAGCACCTGTTTTCGCTTTTGGCAGCCTCCGGAGCAAAAAAGACAAACGTCCAGCTTTTGCTGCCACAGCAAAGGTGCCAGCGGGGAAAAGTGATGCTGGTCCTCATTGACTCCTGGAACCTCTTCAAATGCTACAGACATGTTGGCCCTCTCTGCTTTCCTGCGGACTCCATCCTCAAAAGCACCTGTTTTCGCTTTCAGCAACCTCCGGAGCAAAAAAGACAAACGTCCAGCTTTTGCTGCCACAGCAAAGGTGCCAGCGGGGAAAAGTAATGCTGGTTCTCACTGCCTCCTGGAACCCTTTCAAATGCCACAGACAATTTGGCCTTCTCTGCTTTCCTGCGGACTCCATCCTCAAAAACACCTGTTTTCGCTTTCGGCAACCTCCGGAGCAAAAAAGACAAACGTCCAGGTTTTGCTGCCACAGCAAAGGTGCCAGCGGGGAAAAGTGATGCTGGTCCTCATTGACTCCTGGAACCTCTTCAAATGCCACAGACATGTTGGCCCTCTCTGCTTTCCTGCGGACTCCATCCTCAAAAGCACCTTTTTTCGCTTTCGGCAACCTCCGGAGCAAAAAAGACAAACGTCCAGCTTTTGCTGCCACAGCAAAGGTGCCAGCGGGGAAAAGTAATGCTGGTTCTCACTGCCTCCTGGAACCCTTTCAAATGCCCCAGACAATTTGGCACTCTCTGCTTTCCTGCGGACTCCATCCTCAAAAGCGCCTTTTTTGCACTTTCGGCGCCCTCCGGTGGTAAAAAGACAAACGTCCAGCTTTTGCTGCCACAGCAAAGGTGCCAGCGGGGAAAAGTGATGCTGGTCCTCACTGCCTCCTGGAACCCCTTCAAATGCCCCAGACAATTTGGCCCTCTCTGCTTTCCTGCGGACTCCATCCTCAAAAGCACCTGTTTTCGCTTTCGGCAGCCTCCGGAGCAAAAAAGACAAACGTCCAGCTTTTGCTGCCACAGCAAAGGTGCCAGCGGGGAAAAGTGATGCTGGTCCTCACTGCCTCCTGGAACCCCTTCAAATGCCCCAGACAATTTGGCCCTATCTGCTTTCCTGCGGACTCCATCCTCAAAAGCGCCTTTTTTTCACTTTCGGCGCCCTCCGGTGGTAAAAAGACAAACGTCCAGATTTTGCTGCCACAGCAAAGGTGCCAGCGGGGAAAAGTAATGCTGGTTCTCACTGCCTCCTGGAACCCTTTCAAATGCCACAGACAATTTGGCCTTCTCTGCTTTCCTGCGGACTCCATCCTCAAAAGCACCTGTTTTCGCTTTCGGCAGCCTCCGGAGCAGAAAAGACAAACGTCCAGGTTTTGCTGTCACAGCAAAGGTGCCAGCGGGGAAAAGTGATGCTGGTCCTCATTGCCTCCTGGAACCTCTTCAAATGCCCCAGACAATTGGGCCCTCTCTGCTTTCCTGCGGACTCCATCCTCAAAAGCACCTGTTTTCGCTTTCGGCAGCCTCCGGAGCAAAAAAGACAAACGTCCAGGTTTTGCTGCCACAGCAAAGGTGCCAGCGGGGAAAAGTAATGCTGGTTCTAACTGTCTCCTGGAACCCTTTCAAATGCCCCAGACTATTTGGCCCTCTCTGCTTTCCTGCGGACTCTATCCTCAAAAGCGCCTTTTTTCACTTTCGGCGCCCTCCGGTGGTAAAAAGAAAAACGTCCAGCTTTTGCTGCCACAGCAAAGGTGCCAGCGGGGAAAAGTAATGCTGGTTCTCACTGTCTCCTGGAACCCTTTCAAATGCCCCAGACAATTTGGCCCTCTCTGCTTTCCTGCGGACTCCATCCTCAAAAGCACCTTTTTTCGCTTTTGGCAACCAGAGGAGCAAAAATGACAAACGTCCAGATTTTGCTGCCACAGCAAAGGTGCCAGCGGGGAAAAGTAATGCTGGTTCTCACTGCCTCCTGGAACCCTTTCAAATACCACAGACAATTTGGCACTCTCTGCTTTCCTGCGGACTCCATCCTCAAAAGCACCTGTTTTCGCTTTCGGCAACCTCCGGAGCAAAAAAGACAAACGTCCAGGTTTTGCTGCCACAGCAAAGGTGCCAGCGGGGAAATGTAATGCTAATCCTCACTGCCTCCTGGAACCTCTTCAAATGCCCCAGACAATTTGGCTCTCTCTGCTTTCCTGCGGACTCCATCCTCAAAAGCACCTGTTTTCGCTTTCAGCAACCTCCGGAGCAAAAAAGACAAACGTCCAGCTTTTGCTGCCACAGCAAAGGTGCCAGCGGGGAAAAGTAATGCTGGTTCTCACTGCCTCCTGGAACCCTTTCAAATGCCACAGACAATTTGGCCCTCTCTGTTTTCCTGCGGACTCCATCCTCAAAAGCACCTGTTTTCGCTTTCGGACACCTCCGGAGCAAAAAAGACAAACGTCCAGGTTTTGCTGCCACAGCAAAGGTGCCAGCGGGGAAAAGTAATGCTGGTTCTCACTGCCTCCTGGAACCTCTTCAAATGCAACAGACATGTTGGCGCTCTCTGCTTTCCTGCGGACTCCATCCTCAAAAGCACCTGTTTTCGCTTTCGGCAACCTCCGGAGCAAAAAAGACAAACGTCCAGGTTTTGCTGCCACAGCAAAGGTGCCAGCGGGGAAAAGTGATGGTGGTCCTCATTGCCTCCTGGAACCTCTTCAAATGCCCCAGACAATTTGGCCCTCTCTGCTTTCCTGCGGACTCCATCCTCAAAAGCACCTGTTTTCGCTTTCGGCAACCTCCGGAGCAAAAAAGACAAACGTCCAGCTTTTGCTGCCACAGCAAAGGTGCCAGCGGGGAAAAGTGATGCTGGTCCTCATTGACTCCTGGAACCTCTTCAAATGCCACAGACATGTTGGCCCTCTCTGCTTTCCTGCGGACTCCATCCTCAAAAGCACCTGTTTTCGCTTTCGGCAACCTCCGGAGCAAAAAAGACAAACGTCCAGCTTTTGCTGCCACAGCAAAGGTGCCAGCGGGGAAAAGTAATGCTGGTTCTCACTGCCACCTGGAACCCTTTCAAATGCCACAGACAATTTGGCACTCTCTGCTTTCCTGCGGACTCCATCCTCAAAAGCGCCTTTTTTGCACTTTCGGCGCCCTCCGGTGGTAAAAAGACAAACGTCCAGCTTTTGCTGCCACAGCAAAGGTGCCAGCGGGGAAAAGTAATGCTGGTTCTCACTGCCTCCTGGAACCCTTTCAAATGTTACAGACAATTTGGCCTTCTCTGCTTTCCTGCGGACTCCATCCTCAAAAGCACCTGTTTTCGCTTTCGGCAGCCTCCGGAGCAGAAAAGACAAACGTCCAGGTTTTGCTGTCACAGCAAAGGTGCCAGCGGGGAAAAGTGATGCTGGTCCTCATTGCCTCCTGGAACCTCTTCAAATGCCCCAGACAATTGGGCCCTCTCTGATTTCCTGCGGACTCCATCCTCAAAAGCACCTGTTTTCGCTTTAGGCAGCCTCCGGAGCAAAAAAGACAAACGTCCAGCTTTTGCTGCCACAGCAAAGGTGCCAGCGGGGAAAAGTAATGCTGGTTCTCACTGCCTCCTGGAACCCTTTCAAATGCCCCAGACTACTTGGCCCTCTCTGCTTTCCTGCGGACTCCATCCTCAAAAGCGCCTTTATTTCACTTTCGGCGCCCTCCGGTGGTAAAAAGAAAAACGTCCAGCTTTTGCTGCCACAGCAAAGGTGCCAGCGGGAAAAGTAATGCTGGTTCTCACTGCCTCCTGGAACCCCTTCAAATGCCCCAGACAATTTGGCCCTCTCTGCTTTCCTGCGGACTCCATCCTCAAAAGCACCTGTTTTCGCTTTCGGCAACCTCCGGAGCAAAAAAGACAAACGTCCAGGTTTTGCTGCCACAGCACAGGTGCCAGCGGGGAAATGTAATGCTAATCCTCACTGCCTCCTGGAACCTCTTCAAATGCCCCAGACAATTTGGCTCTCTCTGCTTTCCTGCGGACTCCATCCTCAAAAGCACCTGTTTTCGCTTTCGGAAACCTCCGGAGCAAAAAAGACAAACGTCCAGCTTTTGCTGCCACAGCAAAGGTGCCAGCGGGGAAAAGTAATGCTGGTCCTCATTGCCTCCTGGAACTTCTTCAAATGCCCCAGACTATTTGGCCCTCTCTGCTTTCCTGCGGACTCCATCCTCAAAAGCACCTGTTTTCGCTTTCGGCAACCTCCGGAGCAAAAAAGACAAACGTCCAGGTTTTGCTGCCACAGCAAAGGTGCCAGCGGGGAAAAGTAATGCTGGTTCTCACTGCCTCCTGGAACCCTTTCAAATGCCACAGACAATTTGGCCCTCTCTGCTTTCCTGCGGACTCCATCCTCAAACGCACCTGTTTTCGCTTTCGGCAACCTCCGGAGCAAAAAAGACAAACGTCCAGGTTTTGCTGCCACAGCAAAGGTGCCAGCGGGGAAATGTAATGCTAATCCTCACTGCCTCCTGGAACCTCTTCAAATGCCCCAGACAATTTGGCCCTCTCTGCTTTCCTGCGGACTCCATCCTCAAAAGCACCTGTTTTCACTTTCGGCAACCTCCGGAGCAAAAAAGACAAACGTCCAGCTTTTGCTGCCACAGCAAAGGTGCCAGCGGGGAAAAGTAATGCTGGTTCTCACTGCCTCCTGGAACCCTTTCAAATGCCCCAGACAATTTGGCCCTCTCTGCTTTCCTGCGGACTCCATCCTCAAAAGCACCTGTTTTCGCTTTCGGCAGCCTCCGGAGCAAAAAAGACAAACGTCCAGGTTTTGCTGCCACAGCAAAGGTGCCAGCGGGGAAAAGTAATGCTGGTTCTCACTGCCTCCTGGAACCCTTTCAAATGCCCCAGACAATTTGACCTTCTCTGCTTTCCTGCGGACTCCATCCTCAAAAGCACCTGTTTTCGCTTTCGGCAACCTCCGGAGCAAAAAAGACAAACGTCCAGGTTTTGCTGCCACAGCAAAGGTGCCAGCAGGGAAAAGTGATGCTGGTCCTCATTGACTCCTGGAACCTCTTCAAATGCCACAGACATGTTGGCCCTCTCTGCTTTCCTGCGGACTCCATCCTCAAAAGCACCTGTTTTCGCTTTCAACAACCTCCGGAGCAAAAAAGACAAACGTCCAGCTTTTGCTGCCACAGCAAAGGTGCCAGCGGGGAAAAGTAATGCTGGTTCTCACTGCCTCCTGGAACCCTTTCAAATGCCACAGACAATTTGGCCTTCTCTGCTTTCCTGCGGACTCCATCCACAAAAACACCTGTTTTCGCTTTCGGCAACCTCCGGAGCAAAAAAGACAAACGTCCATGTTTTGCTGCCACAGCAAAGGTGCCAGCGGGGAAAAGTGATGCTGGTTTTCATTGACTCCTGGAACCTCTTCAAATGCCACAGACATGTTGGCCCTCTCTGCTTTCCTGCGGACTCCATCCTCAAAAGCACCTGTTTTCGCTTTCAACAACCTCCGGAGCAAAAAAGACAAACGTCCAGCTTTTGCTGCCACAGCAAAGGTGCCAGCGGGGAAAAGTGATGCTGGTCCTCATTGACTCCTGGAACCTCTTCAAATGCCACAGACTATTTGGCGCTCTCTGCTTTCCTGCGGACTCCATCCTCAAAAGCGCCTTTTTTTCGCTTTCGGCGCCCTCCGGTGGTAAAAAGACAAACGTCCAGCTTTTGCTGCCACAGCAAAGGTGCCAGCGGGGAAAAGTAATGCTGGTTCTCACTGCCTCCTGGAGCCCTTTCAAATGCCACAGACAATTTGGCCCTCTCTGCTTTCCTGCGGACTCCATCCTCAAAAGCACCTGTTTTCGCTTTCGGCAACCTCCGGAGCAAAAAAGACAAACGTCCAGCTTTTGCTGCCACAGCAAAGGTGCCAGCGGGGAAAAGTAATGCTGGTTCTCACTGCCTCCTGGAACCTCATCAAATGCCCCAGACAATTTGGCCCTCTCTGCTTTCCTGTGGACTCCATCCTCAAAAGCACCTGTTTTCGCTTTCGGCAACCTCCGGAGCAAAAAAGACAAACGTCCAGCTTTTGCTGCCTCAGCAAAGGTGCCAGCGGGGAAAAGTGATGCTGGTCCTCACTGCCTCCTGGAACCCCTTTAATGCCCCAGACAATTTGGCCCTCTCTGCTTTCCTGCGGACTCCATCCTCTAAAGCACCTGTTTTCGCTTTCGGCAACCTCCGGAGCAAAAAAGACAAACGTCCAGCTTTTGCTGCCACAGCAAAGGTGCCAGCGGGGAAAAGTAATGCTGGTTCTCACTGCCTCCTGGAACCCTTTCAAATGCCCCAGACTATTTGGCCCTCTCTGCTTTCCTGCGGACTCCATCCTCAAAAGCACCTGTTTTCGCTTTTGGCAACCAGAGGAGCAAAAATGACAAACGTCCAGGTTTTGCTGCCACAGCAAAGGTGCCAGCGGGGAAAAGTAATGCTGGTTCTCACTGCCTCCTGGAACCCTTTCAAATCCCACAGACAATTTGGCCTTCTCTGCTTTCCTGCGGACTCCATCCTCAAAAGCACCTGTTTTCGCTTTCGGCAACCTCCGGAGCAAAAAAGACAAACGTCCAGGTTTTGCTGCCACAGCAAAGGTGCCAGCGGGGAAATGTAATGCTAATCCTCACTGCCTCCTGGAACCTCTTCAAATGCCCCAGACAATTTGGCCCTCTCTGCTTTCCTGCGAACTCCATCCTCAAAAGCACCTGTTTTAGCTTTCAGCAACCTCCGGAGCAAAAAAGACAAACGTCCAGGTTTTGCTGTCACAGCAAAGGTGCCAGCGGGGAAAAGTAATGCTGGTTCTCACTGCCTCCTGGAACCCTTTCAAATGCCCGAGACAATTTGGCCCTCTCTGCTTTCCTGCGGACTCCATCCTCAAAAGCACCTGTTTTCGCTTTCGGTGCCCTCCGGAGCAAAAAAGACAAACGTCCAGGTTTTGCTGCCACAGCAAAGGTGCCAGCGGGGAAAAGTAATGCTGGTTCTCACTGCCTCCTGGAACCCTTTCAAATGCCACAGACAATTTGGCCTTCTGTGTTTTCCTGCGGACTCCATCCTCAAAAGCACCTGTTTTCGCTTCCGGCAGCCTCCGGAGCAGAAAAGACAAACGTCCAGGTTTTGCTGTCACAGCAAAGGTGCCAGCGGGGAAAAGTGATGCTGGTCCTCATTGCCTCCTGGAACCCTTTCAAATGCCCCAGACAATTTGGCCCTCTCTGCTTTCCTGCGGACTCCATCCTCAAAAGCACCTGTTTTCGCTTTCGGCAGCCTCCGGAGCAAAAAAGACAAACGTCCAGCTTTTGCTGCCACAGCAAAGGTGCCAGCGGGGAAAAGTGATGCTGGTCCTCACTGCCTCCTGGAACCCCTTCAAATGCCCCAGACAATTTGGCCCTCTCTGCTTTCCTGCGGACTCCATCCTCAAAAGCACCTGTTTTAGCTTTCGGCAAGCTCAGGAGCAAAAAAGACAAACGTCCAGGTTTTGCTGCCACAGCAAAGGTGCCAGCGGGGAAAAGTGATGCTGGTTCTAACTGTCTCCTGGAACCCCTTCAAATGCCCCAGACAATTTGGCCCTCTCTGCTTTCCTGCGGACTCCATCCTCAAAAGCACCTTTTTTCGCTTTCGGCCCCTCCGGTGGTAAAAAGACAAACGTCCAGCTTTTGCTGCCACAGCAAAGGTGCCAGCGGGGAAAAGTAATGCTGGTTCTCACTGTCTCCTGGAACCCTTTCAAATGCCCCAGACAATTTGGCCCTCTCTGCTTTCCTGCGGACTCCATCCTCAAAAGCACCTGTTTTCGCTTTCGGCAGCCTCCGGAGCAGAAAAGACAAACGTCCAGGTTTTGCTGTCACAGCAAAGGTGCCAGCGGGGAAAAGTGATGCTGGTCCTCATTGCCTCCTGGAACCTCTTCAAATGCCCCAGACAATTGGGCCCTCTCTGCTTTCCTGCGGACTCCATCCTCAAAAGCACCTGTTTTCGCTTTCGGCAGCCTCCGGAGCAAAAAAGACAAACGTCCAGGTTTTGCTGCCACAGCAAAGGTGCCAGCGGGGAAAAGTAATGCTGGTTCTCACTGCCTCCTGGAACCCTTTCAAATGCCCCAGACTATTTGGCCCTCTCTGCTTTCCTGCGGACTCCATCCTCAAAATCGCCTTTTTTTCACTTTCGGCGCCCTCCGGTGGTAAAAAGACAAACGTCCAGCTTTTGCTGCCACAGCAAATGTGCCAGCGGGGAAAAGTAATGCTGGTTCTCACTGCCTCCTGGAACCCTTTCAAATGCCACAGACAATTTGGCCCTCTCTGCTTTCCTGCGGACTCCATCCTCAAAAGAACCTGTTTTCGCTTTCGGCAACCTCCGGAGCAAAAAAGACAAACGTCCAGCTTTTGCTGCCACAGCAAAGGTGCCAGCGGGGAAAAGTAATGCTGGTTCTCACTGCCTCCTGGAACCTCTTCAAATGCCCCAGACAATTTGGCCCTCTCTGCTTTCCTGCGGACTCCATCCTCAAAAGCACCTGTTTTCGCATTCGGCAACCTCCGGAGCAAAAAAGACAAACGTCCAGCTTTTGCTGCCTCAGCAAAGGTGCCAGCGGGGAAAAGTGATGCTGGTCCTCACTGCCTCCTGGAACCCCTTTAATGCCCCAGACAATTTGGCCCTCTCTGCTTTCCTGCGGACTCCATCCTCAAACGCACCTGTTTTCGCTTTCGGCAACCTCCGGAGCAAAAAAGACAAACGTCCAGGTTTTGCTGCCACAGCAAAGGTGCCAGCGGGGAAATGTAATGCTAATCCTCACTGCCTCCTGGAACCTCTTCAAATGCCCCAGACAATTTGGCCCTCTCTGCTTTCCTGCGGACTCCATCCTCAAAAGCACCTGTTTTCACTTTCGGCAACCTCCGGAGCAAAAAAGACAAACGTCCAGCTTTTGCTGCCACAGCAAAGGTGCCAGCGGGGAAAAGTAATGCTGGTTCTCACTGCCTCCTGGAACCCTTTCAAATGCCCCAGACAATTTGGCCCTCTCTGCTTTCCTGCGGACTCCATCCTCAAAAGCACCTGTTTTCGCTTTCGGCAGCCTCCGGAGCAAAAAAGACAAACGTCCAGGTTTTGCTGCCACAGCAAAGGTGCCAGCGGGGAAAAGTAATGCTGGTTCTCACTGCCTCCTGGAACCCTTTCAAATGCCCCAGACAATTTGGCCTTCTCTGCTTTCCTGCGGACTCCATCCTCAAAAGCACCTGTTTTCGCTTTCAGCAACCTCCGGAGCAAAAAAGACAAACGTCCAGGTTTTGCTGCCACAGCAAAGGTGCCAGCAGGGAAAAGTGATGCTGGTCCTCATTGACTCCTGGAACCTCTTCAAATGCCACAGACATGTTGGCCCTCTCTGCTTTCCTGCGGACTCCATCCTCAAAAGCACCTGTTTTCGCTTTCAACAACCTCCGGAGCAAAAAAGACAAACGTCCAGCTTTTGCTGCCACAGCAAAGGTGCCAGCGGGGAAAAGTAATGCTGGTTCTCACTGCCTCCTGGAACCCTTTCAAATGCCACAGACAATTTGGCCCTCTCTGCTTTCCTGTGGACTCCATCCTCAAAAGCACCTGTTTTCGCTTTCGGCAACTTCCGGAGCAAAAAAGACAAACGTCCAGCTTTTGCTGCCACAGCAAAGGTGCCAGCGGGGAAAAGTAATGCTGGTTCTCACTGCCTCCTGGAACCCTTTTAATGCCACAGACAATTTGGCCTTCTCTGCTTTCCTGCGGACTCCATCCACAAAAACACCTGTTTTCGCTTTCGGCAACCTCCGGAGCAAAAAAGACAAACGTCCATGTTTTGCTGCCACAGCAAAGGTGCCAGCGGGGAAAAGTGATGCTGGTTTTCATTGACTCCTGGAACCTCTTCAAATGCCACAGACATGTTGGCCCTCTCTGCTTTCCTGCGGACTCCATCCTCAAAAGCACCTGTTTTCGATTTCAACAACCTCCGGAGCAAAAAAGACAAACGTCCAGCTTTTGCTGCCACAGCAAAGGTGCCAGCGGGGAAAAGTGATGCTGGTCCTCATTGACTCCTGGAACCTCTTCAAATGCCACAGACTATTTGGCGCTCTCTGCTTTCCTGCGGACTCCATCCTCAAAAGCGCCTTTTTTTCGCTTTCGGCGCCCTCCGGTGGTAAAAAGACAAACGTCCAGCTTTTGCTGCCACAGCAAAGGTGCCAGCGGGGAAAAGTAATGCTGGTTCTCACTGCCTCCTGGAGCCCTTTCAAATGCCACAGACAATTTGGCCCTCTCTGCTTTCCTGCGGACTCCATCCTCAAAAGCACCTGTTTTCGCTTTCGGCAACCTCCGGAGCAAAAAAGACAAACGTCCAGCTTTTGCTGCCACAGCAAAGGTGCCAGCGGGGAAAAGTAATGCTGGTTCTCACTGCCTCCTGGAACCTCATCAAATGCCCCAGACAATTTGGCCCTCTCTGCTTTCCTGTGGACTCCATCCTCAAAAGCACCTGTTTTCGCTTTCGGCAACCTCCGGAGCAAAAAAGACAAACGTCCAGCTTTTGCTGCCTCAGCAAAGGTGCCAGCGGGGAAAAGTGATGCTGGTCCTCACTGCCTCCTGGAACCCCTTTAATGCCCCAGACAATTTGGCCCTCTCTGCTTTCCTGCGGACTCCATCCTCTAAAGCACCTGTTTTCGCTTTCGGCAACCTCCGGAGCAAAAAAGACAAACGTCCAGCTTTTGCTGCCACAGCAAAGGTGCCAGCGGGGAAAAGTAATGCTGGTTCTCACTGCCTCCTGGAACCCTTTCAAATGCCCCAGACTATTTGGCCCTCTCTGCTTTCCTGCGGACTCCATCCTCAAAAGCACCTGTTTTCGCTTTTGGCAACCAGAGGAGCAAAAATGACAAACGTCCAGGTTTTGCTGCCACAGCAAAGGTGCCAGCGGGGAAAAGTAATGCTGGTTCTCACTGCCTCCTGGAACCCTTTCAAATCCCACAGACAATTTGGCACTCTCTGCTTTCCTGCGGACTCCATCCTCAAAAGCACCTGTTTTCGCTTTCGGCAACCTCCGGAGCAAAAAAGACAAACGTCCAGGTTTTGCTGCCACAGCAAAGGTGCCAGCGGGGAAATGTAATGCTAATCCTCACTGCCTCCTGGAACCTCTTCAAATGCCCCAGACAATTTGGCCCTCTCTGCTTTCCTGCGAACTCCATCCTCAAAAGCACCTGTTTTAGCTTTCAGCAACCTCCGGAGCAAAAAAGACAAACGTCCAGGTTTTGCTGTCACAGCAAAGGTGCCAGCGGGGAAAAGTAATGCTGGTTCTCACTGCCTCCTGGAACCCTTTCAAATGCCCGAGACAATTTGGCCCTCTCTGCTTTCCTGCGGACTCCATCCTCAAAAGCACCTGTTTTCGCTTTCGGTGCCCTCCGGAGCAAAAAAGACAAACGTCCAGGTTTTGCTGCCACAGCAAAGGTGCCAGCGGGGAAAAGTAATGCTGGTTCTCACTGCCTCCTGGAACCCTTTCAAATGCCACAGACAATTTGGCCTTCTGTGCTTTCCTGCGGACTCCATCCTCAAAAGCACCTGTTTTCGCTTCCGGCAGCCTCCGGAGCAGAAAAGACAAACGTCCAGGTTTTGCTGTCACAGCAAAGGTGCCAGCGGGGAAAAGTGATGCTGGTCCTCATTGCCTCCTGGAACCCTTTCAAATGCCCCAGACAATTTGGCCCTCTCTGCTTTCCTGCGGACTCCATCCTCAAAAGCACCTGTTTTCGCTTTCGGCAGCCTCCGGAGCAAAAAAGACAAACGTCCAGCTTTTGCTGCCACAGCAAAGGTGCCAGCGGGGAGAAGTAATGCTGGTCTTCATTGCCTCCTGGAACTTCTTCAAATGCCCCAGACAATTTGGCCCTCTCTGCTTTCCTGCGGACTCCATCCTCAAAAGCGCCTTCTTTCACTTTCGGCGCCCTCCGGAGCAAAAAAGACAAACGTCCAGCTTTTGCTGCCACAGCAAAGGTGCCAGCGGGGAAAAGTGATGCTGGTCCTCACTGCCTCCTGGAACCCCTTCAAATGCCCCAGACAATTTGGCCCTCTCTGCTTTCCTGCGGACTCCATCCTCAAAAGCACCTGTTTTAGCTTTCGGCAACCTCCGGAGCAAAAAAGACAAACGTTCAGGTTTTGCTGCCACAGCAAAGGTGCCAGCGGGGAAAAGTGATGCTGGTTCTAACTGTCTCCTGGAACCCCTTCAAATGCCCCAGACAATTTGGCCCTCTCTGCTTTCCTGCGGACTCCATCCTCAAAAGCACCTGTTTTCGCTTTCGGCAACCTCCGGAGCAAAAAAGACAAACGTCCAGGTTTTGCTGCCACAGCAAAGGTGCCAGCGGGGAAAAGTAATGCTGGTTCTCACTGCCTCCTGGAACCCTTTCAAATGCCCCAGACTATTTGGCCCTCTCTGCTTTCCTGCGGACTCCATCCTCAAAAGCACCTTTTTTCGCTTTCGGCCCCTCCGGT
This sequence comes from Vanellus vanellus, assembly GCF_965231255.1. Lineage (NCBI taxonomy): Eukaryota > Metazoa > Chordata > Aves > Charadriiformes > Charadriidae > Vanellus > Vanellus vanellus. The sequence goes on from NW_028127962.1 coordinate 175,278, forward strand.
GGTAAAAAGACAAACGTCCAGCTTTTGCTGCCACAGCAAAGGTGCCAGCGGGGAAAAGTAATGCTGGTTCTCACTGTCTCCTGGAACCCTTTCAAATGCCCCAGACAATTTGGCCCTCTCTGCTTTCCTGCGGACTCCATCCTCAAAAGCACCTGTTTTCGCTTTCGGCAGCCTCCGGAGCAAAAAAGACAAACGTCCAGCTTTTGCTGCCACAGCAAAGGTGCCAGCGGGGAAAAGTAATGCTGGTTCTCACTGCCTCCTGGAACCCTTTAAAATGCCACAGATAATTTGGCCCTCTCTGCTTCCCTGCGGACTCCATCCTCAAAAGCACCTGTTTTCGCTTTCGGCAACCTCCGGAGCAAAAAAGACAAACGTCCAGGTTTTGCTGCCACAGCAAAGGTGCCAGCGGGGAAAAGTAATGCTGGTTCTCACTGCCTCCTGGAACCCTTTCAAATGCCCCAGACTATTTGGCCCTCTCTGCTTTCCTGCGGACTCTATCTTCAAAAGCGCCTTTTTTCGCTTTCGGCCCCTCCGGTGGTAAAAAACAAATGTCCAGCTTTTGCTGCCACAGCAAAGGTGCCAGCGGGGAAAAGTAATGCTGGTTCTCACTGTCTCCTGGAACCCTTTCAAATGCCCCAGACAATTTGGCCCTCTCTGCTTTCCTGCGGACTCCAACCTCAAAAGCACCTTTTTTCACTTTCGGCGCCCTCCGGTGGTAAAAAGACAAACGTCCAGCTTTTGCTGCCACAGCAAAGGTGCCAGCGGGGAAAAGTAATGCTGGTTCTCACTGCCTCCTGGAACCCTTTCAAATGCCCCACACTATTTGGCCCTCTCTTCTTTCCTGCGGACTCCATCCTCAAAAGCACCTGTTTTCGCTTTCGGCAACCTCCGGAGCAAAAAAGACAAACGTCCAGCTTTTGCTGCCAAAGCAAATGTGCCAGCGGGGAAAAGTAATGCTGGTTCTCACTGTCTCCTGGAACCCTTTCAAATGCCCCAGACAATTTGGCCCTCTCTGCTTTCCTGCGGACTCCATCCTCAAAAGCACCTTTTTTCGCTTTCGGCAGCCTCCAGAGCAAAAAAGACAAACGTCCAGGTTTTGCTGTCACAGCAAAGGTGCCAGCGGGGAAAAGTAATGCTGGTCCTCATTGCCTCCTGGAAGCTCTTCAAATGCCCCAGACAATTTGGCTCTCTCTGCTTTCCTGCGGACTCCATCCTCAAAAGCACCTGTTTTCGCTTTCGGCAGTTTCCGGAGCAAAAAAGACAAATGTCCAGCTTTTACTGCAACAGCAAAGGTGCCAGCGGGGAAAAGTAATGCTGGTTCTCACTGCCTCCTGGAACCCTTTCAAATGCCCCATACAATTTGGCCCTCTCTGCTTTCCTGCGGACTCCATCCTCAAAAGCACCTGTTTTCGCTTTCGGCAGCCTCCGGAGCAAAAAAGACAAACGTCCAGCTTTTGCTGCCACAGCAAAGGTGCCAGCGGGGAAAAGTAATGCTGGTTCTCACTGCCTCCTGGAACCCTTTCAAATGCCACAGACAATTTGGCCCTCTCTGCTTTCCTGCGGACTCCATCCTCAAAAGCACCTTTTTTCGCTTTCGGCAACCTCCGGAGCAAAAAAGACAAACGTCCAGCTTTTGCTGCCACAGCAAAGGTGCCAGCGGGGAAAAGTAATGCTGGTTCTCACTGCCTCCTGGAACCCTTTCAAATGCCCCACACAATCTGGCCCTCTCTGCTTTCCTGCGGACTCTATCCTCAAAAGCGCCTTTTTTCACTTTCGGCGCCCTTTGGTTGTAAAAAGAGAAACGTCCAGATTTTGCTGCCACAGCAATGGCGCCAGCGGGGAAAAGTAATGCTGGTTCTCACTGCCTCCTGGAACCCTTTCAAATGCCCCATACAATTTGGCCCTCTCTGCTTTCCTGCGGACTCCATCCTCAAAAGCACCTGTTTTCGCTTCCGGCAGCCTCCGGAGCAAAAAAGACAAATGTCCAGCTTTTACTGCAACAGCAAAGGTGCCAGCGGGGAAAAGTAATGCTGGTTCTCACTGCCTCCTGGAACCCTTTCAAATGCCCCATACAATTTGGCCCTCTCTGCTTTCCTGCGGACTCCATCCTCAAAAGCACCTGTTTTCGCTTTCGGCAGCCTCCGGAGCAAAAAAGACAAACGTCCAGCTTTTGCTGCCACAGCAAAGGTGCCAGCGGGGAAAAGTAATGCTGGTTCTCACTGCCTCCTGGAACCCTTTCAAATGCCACAGACAATTTGGCCCTCTCTGCTTTCCTGCGGACTCCATCCTCAAAAGCACCTTTTTTCGCTTTCGGCAACCTCCGGAGCAAAAAAGACAAACGTCCAGGTTTTGCTGCCACAGCAAAGGTGCCAGCGGGGAAAAGTAATGCTGGTTCTCACTGCCTCCTGGAACCCTTTCAAATGCCCCACACAATCTGGCCCTCTCTGCTTTCCTGCGGACTCTATCCTCAAAAGCGCCTTTTTTCACTTTCGGCGCCCTTTGGTCGTAAAAAGAGAAACGTCCAGATTTTGCTGCCACAGCAATGGCGCCAGCGGGGAAAAGTAATGCTGGTTCTCACTGCCTCCTGGAACCCTTTCAAATGCCCCATACAATTTGGCCCTCTCTGCTTTCCTGCGGACTCCATCCTCAAAAGCACCTGTTTTCGCTTCCGGCAGCCTCCGGAGCAAAAAAGACAAACGTCCAGGTTTTGCTGCCACAGCAAAGGTGCCAGCGGGGAAAAGTAATGCTGGTTCTCACTGCCTCCTGGAACCCTTTCAAATGCCCCACACAATTTGGCCCTCACTGCTTTCCTGCGGACTCCATCCTCAAAAGCACCTTTTTTCGCTTTCGGCAAGCTCAGGAGCAAAAAAGACAAACATCCAGCTTTTGCTGCCACAGCAAAGGTGCCAGCGGGGAAAAGTAATGCTGGTTCTCACTGCCTCCTGGAACCCTTTCAAATGCCCCAGACTATTTGGCCCTCTCTGCTTTCCTGCGGACTCCATCCTCAAAAGCACCTGTTTTCGCTTTCGGCAGTTTCCGGAGCAAAAAAGACAAACGTCCAGCTTTTGCTGCCACAGCAAAGGTGCCAGCGGGGAAAAGTAATGCTGGTTCTCACTGCCACCTGGAACCCTATCAAATGCCCCAGACAATTTGGCCCTCTCTGCTTTCCTGCGGACTCTATCCTCAAAAGAACCTTTTTTCACTTTCACCGCCCTCCGGTGGTAAAAAGACAAACTTCCAGGTTTTGCTGCCACAGCAAAGGTGCCAGCGGGGAAAAGTAATGCTGGTTCTCACTGTCTCCTGGAACTCTTTCAAATTCCCAAGACAATTTGGCCCTCTCTGCTTTCCTGCGGACTCTATCCTCAAAAGCACCTGTTTTCGCTTTCGGCAGCCTCCGGAGCATAAAAGACAAACGTCCAGGTTTTGCTGTCACAGCAAAGGTGCCAGCGGGGAAAAGTGATGCTGGTCCTCATTGCCTCCTGGAACCTCTTCAAATGCCCCAGACAATTTGGCCCTCTCTGCTTTCCTGCGGACTCCATCCTCAAAAGCACCTTTTTTCGCTTTCGGCAACCTCCGAAACAAAAAAGACAAACGTCCAGGTTTTACTGCCACAGCAAAGGTGCCAGCGGGGAAAAGTAATGCTGGTTCTCACTGCCTCCTGGAACCCTTTCAAATGCCCCAGACTATTTGGCCCTCTCTGCTTTCCTGCGGACTCTATCCTCAAAAGCGCCTTTTTTTCTCTTTCGGCGCCGTTTGGTCGTAAAAAGACAAACGTCCAGGTTTTGCTGCCACAGCAAAGGTGCCAGCGGGGAAAAGTAATGCTGGTTCTCACTGCCTCCTGGAACCCTTTCAAATGCCACAGACAATTTGGCCCTCTCTGCTTTCCTGCGGACTCCATCCTCAAAAGCACCTGTTTTCGCTTTCGGCAACCTCCGGAGCAAAAAAGAAAAACGTCCAGGTTTTGCTGCCACAGCAAAGGTGCCAGCGGGGAAAAGTAATGCTGGTCCTCATTGCCTCCTGGAACCTCTTCAAATGCCCCAGACAATTTGGCCCTCTCTGCTTTCCTGCGGACTCCATCCTCAAACGCACCTTTTTTCGCTTTCGGCAACCTCCGGAGCAAAAAAGACAAACGTCCAGCTTTTGCTGCCACAGCAAAGGTGCCAGTGGGGAAAAGTAATGCTGGTTCTCACTGCGTCCTGGAAGCCTATCAAATGCCCCAGACTATTTGGCCCTCTCTGCTTTTCTGCGGACTCTATCCTCAAAAGCGCCTTTTTTCACTTTAGGCGCCCTCCGGTGGTAAAAAGACAAACGTTCAGGTTTTGCTGCCACAGCAAAGGTGCCAGCGGGGAAAAGTAATGCTGGTTCTCACTGTCTCCTGGAACCCTTTCAAATGCCCCAGACAATTTGGCCCTCTCGGCTTTCTTGCGGACTCCATCCTCAAAAGCACCTGTTTTCGCTTTCGGCAACCTCCGGAGCAAAAAAGACAAACGTCCAGGTTTTGCTGCCACAGCAAAGGTGCCAGCGGGGAAAAGTAATGCTGGTTCTCACTGCCTCCTGGAACCCTTTCAAATGCCCCAGACTATTTGGCCCTCTCTGCTTTCCTGCGGACTCCATCCTCAAAAGCACCTGTTTTCGCTTTCGGCAACCTCCGGAGCAAAAAAGACTAACGTCCAGGTTTTGCTGCCACAGCAAAGGTGCCAGCGGGGAAAAGTAATGCTGGTTCTCACTGCCTCCTGGAACCCTTTCAAATGCCCCAGACTATTTGGCCCTCTCTGCTTTCCTGCGGACTCCATCCTCAAAAGCACCTGTTTTCGCTTTCGGCAGCCTCCGGAGTAAAAAAGACAACCGTCCAGCTTTTGCTGCCAGAGCAAAGGTGCCAGCGGGGAAAAGTAATGCTGGTTCTCACTGCCACCTGGAACCCTATCAAATGCCCCAGACAATTTGGCCCTCTCTGCTTTCCTGCGGACTCTATCCTCAAAAGCGCCTTTTTTCACTTTCAGCGCCCTCCGGTGGTAAAAAGACAAACGTCCAGGTTTTCCTGCCACAGCAAAGGTGCCAGCGGGGAAAAGTAATGCTGGTTCTCACTGTCTCCTGGAACTCTTTCAAATTCCCCAGACAATTTGGCCCTCTCTGCTTTCCTGCGGACTCTATCCTCAAAAGCACCTGTTTTCGCTTTCGGCAGCCTCCGGAGCAAAAAAGACAAACGTCCAGGTTTTGCTGTCACAGCAAAGGTGCCAGCGGGGAAAAGTGATGCTGGTCCTCATTGCCTCCTGGAACCTCTTCAAATGCCCCAGACAATTTGGCCCTCTCTGCTTTCTTGCGGACTCCATCCTCAAAAGCACCTGTTTTCGCTTTCGGCAACCTCCGAAACAAAAAAGACAAACGTCCAGGTTTTACTGCCACAGCAAAGGTGCCAGCGGGGAAAAGTAATGCTGGTTCTCACTGTCTCCTGGAACCCTTTCAATTGCCCCAGACAATTTGGCCCTCTCTGCTTTCCTGCGGACTCCATCCTCAAAAGCACCTGTTTTCGCTTTCGGCAGTCTCCGGAGCAAAAAAGACAAACGTCCAGCTTTTGCTGCCACAGCAAAGGTGCCAGCGGGGAAAAGTAATGCTGGTTCTCACTGTCTCCTGGAACCCTTTCAAATGCCTCAGACAATTTGGCCCTCTCGGCTTTCTTGCGGACTCCATCCTCAAAAGCACCTGTTTTCGCTTTCGGCAACCTCCGGAGCAAAAAAGACAAACGTCCAGGTTTTGCTGCCACAGCAAAGGTGCCAGCGGGGAAAAGTAATGCTGGTTCTCACTGCCTCCTGGAACCCTTTCAAATGGCCCAGACTATTTGGCCCTCTCTGCTTTCCTGCGGACTCTATCCTCAAAAGAGCCTTTTTTCACTTTCACCGCCCTCCGGTGGTAAAAAGACAAACGTCCAGGTTTTGCTGCCACAGCAAAGGTGCCAGCGGGGAAAAGTAATGCTGGTTCTCACTGCCTCCTGGAACCTCTTCAAATGCCCCAGACAATTTGGCCCTCTCTGCTTTCCTGCGGACTCCATCCTCAAAAGCACCTGTTTTCGCTTTCGGCAATCTCCGAAACAAAAAAGACAAACGTCCAGGTTTTACTGCCACAGCAAAGGTGCCAGCGGGGAAAAGAGATGCTGGTTCTCACTGCCTTCTTGAACCCTTTCAAATGCCCCAGACAATTTGGCCCTCTCTGCTTTCCTGCGGACTCCATCCTCAAAAGCACCTGTTTTCGCTTTCGGCAGCCTCCGGAGCAAAATAGACAAACGTCCAGGTTTTACTGCCACAGAAAAGGTGCCAGCGGGGAAAAGTAATGCTCGTTCTCACTGCCTCCTGGAACCCTTTCAAATGCCCCATACAATTTGGCCCTCTCTGCTTTCCTGCGGACTCCATCCTCAAAAGCACCTGTTTTCGCTTTCGGCAGCCTCCGGAGCAAAAAAGACAAACGTCCAGGTTTTGCTGCCACAGCAAAGGTGCCAGCGGGGAAAAGTAATGCTGGTTCTCACTGTCTCCTGGAACCCTTTCAAATGCCCCACACAATCTGGCCCTCTCTGCTTTCCTGCGGACTCTATCCCCAAAAGCGCCTTTTTTTAATTTCGGCGCCCTTTGGTCGTAAAAAGACAAACGTCCAGCTTTTGCTGCCACAGCAAAGGTGCCAGCGGGGAAAAGTAATGCTGGTTCTCACTGCCTCCTGGAACCCTTTCAAATGCCACAGACAATTTGGCCCTCTCTGCTTTCCTGCGGACTCGATCCTCAAAAGCACCTTTTTTCGCTTTCGGCAACCTCCGGAGCAAAAAAGACAAACGTCCAGCTTTTGCTGCCACAGCAAAGGTGCCAGCGGGGAAAAGTAATGCTGGTTCTCACTGCCTCCTGGAACCCTTTCAAATGCCCCACACAATCTGGCCCTCTCTGCTTTCCTGCGGACTCTATCCTCAAAAGCGCCTTTTTTCACTTTCGGCGCCCTTTGGTCGTAAAAAGAGAAACGTCCAGATTTTGCTGCCACAGCAATGGCGCCAGCGGGGAAAAGTAATGCTGGTTCTCACTGCCTCCTGGAACCCTTTCAAATGCCCCATACAATTTGGCCCTCTCTGCTTTCCTGCGGACTCCATCCTCAAAAGCACCTGTTTTCGCTTCCGGCAGCCTCCGGAGCAAAAAAGACAAACGTCCAGGTTTTGCTGCCACAGCAAAGGTGCCAGCGGGGAAAAGTAATGCTGGTTCTCACTGCCTCCTGGAACCCTTTCAAATGCCCCACACAATTTGGCCCTCACTGCTTTCCTGCGGACTCCATCCTCAAAAGCACCTTTTTTCGCTTTCGGCAAGCTCAGGAGCAAAAAAGACAAACGTCCAGCTTTTGCTGCCACAGCAAAGGTGCCAGCGGGGAAAAGTAATGCTGGTTCTCACTGCCTCCAGGAACCCTTTCAAATGCCCCACACAATCTGGCCCTCTCTGCTTTCCTGCGGACTCTATCCTCAAAAGCGCCTTTTTTTCTCTTTCGGCGCCGTTTGGTCGTAAAAAGACAAACGTCCAGGTTTTGCTGCCACAGCAAAGGTGCCAGCGGGGAAAAGTAATGCTGGTTCTCACTGCCTCCTGGAACCCTTTCAAATGCCCGAGACAATTTGGCCCTCTCTGCTTTCCTGCGGACTCCATCCTCAAAAGCACCTGTTTTCGCTTTCGGCAACCTCCGGAGCAAAAAAGAAAAACGTCCAGGTTTTGCTGCCACAGCAAAGGTGCCAGCGGGGAAAAGTAATGCTGGTCCTCATTGCCTCCTGGAAGCCTATCAAATGCCCCAGACTATTTGGCCCTCTCTGCTTTTCTGCGGACTCTATCCTCAAAAGCGCCTTTTTTCACTTTAGGCACCCTCCGGTGGTAAAAAGACAAACGTTCAGGTTTTGCTGCCACAGCAAAGGTGCCAGCGGGGAAAAGTAATGCTGGTTCTCACTGTCTCCTGGAACCCTTTCAAATGCCCCAGACAATTTGGCCCTCTCTGCTTTCCTGCGGACTCCATCCTCAAAAGCACCTGTTTTCGCTTTCGGCAGCCTCCGGAGCAAAAAAGACAAACGTCCAGCTTTTGCTGCCACAGCAAAGGTGCCAGCGGGGAAAAGTAATGCTGGTTCTCACTGTCTCCTGGAACCCTTTCAAATGCCCCAGACAATTTGGCCCTCTCGGCTTTCTTGCGGACTCCATCCTCAAAAGCACCTGTTTTCGCTTTCGGCAACCTCCGGAGCAAAAAAGACAAACGTCCAGGTTTTGCTGCCACAGCAAAGGTGCCAGCGGGGAAAAGTAATGCTGGTTCTCACTGCCTCCTGGAACCCTTTCAAATGCCCCAGACTATTTGGCCCTCTCTGCTTTCCTGCGGACTCCATCCTCAAAAGCACCTGTTTTCGCTTTCGGCAACCTCCGGAGCAAAAAAGACTAACGTCCAGGTTTTGCTGCCACAGCAAAGGTGCCAGCGGGGAAAAGTAATGCTGGTTCTCACTGTCTCCTGGAACCCTTTCAAATGCCCCAGACTATTTGGCCCTCTCTGCTTTCCTGCGGACTCCATCCTCAAAAGCACCTGTTTTCGCTTTCGGCAGCCTCCGGAGCAAAAAAGACAACCGTCCAGCTTTTGCTGCCACAGCAAAGGTGCCAGCGGGGAAAAGTAATGCTGGTTCTCACTGCCACCTGGAACCCTATCAAATGCCCCAGACAATTTGGCCCTCTCTGCTTTCCTGCGGACTCTATCCTCAAAAGCGCCTTTTTTCACTTTCAGCGCCCTCCGGTGGTAAAAAGACAAACGTCCAGGTTTTGCTGCCACAGCAAAGGTGCCAGCGGGGAAAAGTAATGCTGGTTCTCACTGCCTCCTGGAACTCTTTCAAATGCCCCAGACAATTTGGCCCTCTCTGCTTTCCTGTGGACTCCATCCTCAAAAGCACCTGTTTTCGCTTTCGGCAGCCTCCGGAGCAAAAAAGACAAACGTCCAGGTTTTGCTGTCACAGCAAAGGTGCCAGCGGGGAAAAGTAATGCTGGTTCTCACTGCCTCCTGGAACCTCTTCAAATGCCCCAGACAATTTGGCCCTCTCTGCTTTCCTGCGGACTCCATCCTCAAAAGCACCTGTTTTCGCTTTCGGCAATCTCCGAAACAAAAAAGACAAACGTCCAGGTTTTACTGCCACAGCAAAGGTGCCAGCGGGGAAAAGAGATGCTGGTTCTCACTGCCTTCTTGAACCCTTTCAAATGCCACAGACAATTTGGCCCTCTCTGCTTTCCTGCGGACTCCATCCTCAAAAGCACCTGTTTTCGCTTTCGGCAGCCTCCGGAGCAAAATAGACAAACGTCCAGGTTTTGCTGCCACAGCAAAGGTGCCAGCGGGGAAAAGTAATGCTGGTTCTCACTGTCTCCTGGAACCCTTTCAAATGCCCCACACAATCTGGCCCTCTCTGCTTTCCTGCGGACTCTATCCCCAAAAGCGCCTTTTTTTACTTTCGGCGCCCTTTGGTCGTAAAAAGACAAACGTCCAGGTTTTGCTGCCACAGCAATGGTGCCAGCGGGGAAAAGTAATGCTGGTTCTCACTGTCTCCTGGAACCCTTTCAAATGCCCCAGACAATTTGGCCCTCTCTGCTTTCCTGCGGATACCATCCACAAAAGCACCTGTTTTCGCTTTCGGCAACCTCCGAAACAAAAAAGACAAACGTCCAGGTTTTACTGCCACAGCAAAGGTGCCAGCGGGGAAAAGTAATGCTCGTTCTCACTGCCTCCTGGAACCCTTTCAAATGCCCGAGACAATTTGGCCCTCTCTGCTTTCCTGCGGACTCCATCCTCAAAAGCACCTGTTTTCGCTTTCGGCAACCTCCGGAGCAAAAAAGACAAACGTCCAGCTTTTACTGCCACAGCAAAGGTGCCAGCGGGGAAAAGTAATGCTGGTTCTCACTGCCTCCTGGAACCCTTTCAAATGCCCCATACAATTTGGCCCTCTCTGCTTTCCTGCGGACTCCATCCTCAAAAGCACCTGTTTTCGCTTTCGGCAGCCTCCGGAGCAAAAAAGACAAACGTCCAGGTTTTGCTGCCACAGCAATGGTGCCAGCAGGGAAAAGTAATGCTGGTTCTCACTGTCTCCTGGAACCCTTTCAAATGCCACAGACAATTTGGCCCTCTCTGCTTTCCTGCGGACTCCATCCTCAAAAGCACCTTTTTTCGCTTTTGGCAGCCTCCGGAGCAAAAAAGACAAACGTCCAGCTTTTACTGCCACAGCAAAGGTGCCAGCGGGGAAAAGTAATGCTGGTTCTCACTGCCTCCTGGAACCCTTTCAAATGCCCCAGACAATTTGGACCTCTCTGCTTTCCTGCGGACTCCATCCTCAAAAGCACCTTTTTTCGCTTTCGGCAAGCTCCGGAGCAAAAAAGACTAACATCCAGCTTTTGCTGCCACAGCAAAGGTGCCAGCGGGGAAAAGTAATGCTGGTTCTCACTGCCTCCTGGAACCCTTTCAAATGCCCCAGACAATTTGGCCCTCTCTGCTTTCCTGCGGACTCCATCCTCAAAAGCACCTGTTTTCGCTTTCGGCAGCCTCCGGAGCAAAAAAGACAAACGTCCAGCTTTTGCTGCCACAGCAAAGGTGCCAGCGGGGAAAAGTGATGCTGGTCCTCACTGCCACCTGGAACCCTATCAAATGCCCCAGACAATTTGGCCCTCTCTGCTTTCCTGCGGACTCTATCCTCAAAAGAGCCTTTTTTCACTTTCAGCGCCCTCCGGTGGTAAAAAGACAAACGTCCAGGTTTTGCTGCCACAGCAAAGGTGCCAGCGGGGAAAAGTAATGCTGGTTCTCACTGTCTCCTGGAACCCTTTCAAATGCCCCACACAATCTGGCCCTCTCTGCTTTCCTGCGGACTCTATCCCCAAAAGCGCCTTTTTTTACTTTCGGCGCCCTTTGGTCGTAAAAAGACAAACGTCCAGGTTTTGCTGCCACAGCAATGGTGCCAGCGGGGAAAAGTAATGCTGGTTCTCACTGTCTCCTGGAACCCTTTCAAATGCCCCAGACAATTTGGCCCTCTCTGCTTTCCTGCGGATACCATCCACAAAAGCACCTTTTTTCGCTTCCGGCAGCCTCCGGAGCAAAAAAGACAAACGTCCAGGTTTTGCTGTCACAGCAAAGGTGCCAGCGGGGAAAAGTGATGCTGGTCCTCATTGCCTCCTGGAACCTCTTCAAATGCCCCAGACAATTTGGCCCTCTCTGCTTTCCTGCGGACTCCATCCTCAAAAGCACCTGTTTTCGCTTTCGGCAACCTCCGAAACAAAAAAGACAAACGTCCAGGTTTTACTGCCACAGCAAAGGTGCCAGCGGGGAAAAGTAATGCTCGTTCTCACTGCCTCCTGGAACCCTTTCAAATGCCAGAGACAATTTGGCCCTCTCTGCTTTCCTGCGGACTCCATCCTCAAAAGCACCTGTTTTCGCTTTCGGCAACCTCCGGAGCAAAAAAGACAAACGTCCAGCTTTTACTGCCACAGCAAAGGTGCCAGCGGGGAAAAGTAATGCTGGTTCTCACTGCCTCCTGGAACCCTTTCAAATGCCCCATACAATTTGGCCCTCTCTGCTTTCCTGCGGACTCCATCCTCAAAAGCACCTGTTTTCGCTTTCGGCAGCCTCCGGAGCAAAAAAGACAAACGTCCAGGTTTTGCTGCCACAGCAATGGTGCCAGCAGGGAAAAGTAATGCTGGTTCTCACTGTCTCCTGGAACCCTTTCAAATGCCACAGACAATTTGGCCCTCTCTGCTTTCCTGCGGACTCCATCCTCAAAAGCACCTTTTTTCGCTTTTGGCAGCCTCCGGAGCAAAAAAGACAAACGTCCAGCTTTTACTGCCACAGCAAAGGTGCCAGCGGGGAAAAGTAATGCTGGTTCTCACTGCCTCCTGGAACCCTTTCAAATGCCCCAGACAATTTGGACCTCTCTGCTTTCCTGCGGACTCCATCCTCAAAAGCACCTTTTTTTGCTTTCGGCAAGCTCCGGAGCAAAAAAGACTAACATCCAGCTTTTGCTGCCACAGCAAAGGTGCCAGCGGGGAAAAGTAATGCTGGTTCTCACTGCCTCCTGGAACCCTTTCAAATGCCACAGACAATTTGGCCCTCTCTGCTTTCCTGCGGACTCCATCCTCAAAAGCACCTGTTTTCGCTTTCGGCAGCCTCCGGAGCAAAAAAGACAAACGTCCAGCTTTTGCTGCCACAGCAAAGGTGCCAGCGGGGAAAAGTGATGCTGGTCCTCACTGCCACCTGGAACCCTATCAAATGCCCCAGACAATTTGGCCCTCTCTGCTTTCCTGCGGACTCTATCCTCAAAAGAGCCTTTTTTCACTTTCAGCGCCCTCCGGTGGTAAAAAGACAAACGTCCAGGTTTTGCTGCCACAGCAAAGGTGCCAGCGGGGAAAAGTAATGCTGGTTCTCACTGTCTCCTGGAACTCTTTCAAATTCCCCAGACAATTTGGCCCTCTCTGCTTTCCTGCGGACTCCATCCTCAAAAGCACCTGTTTTCGCTTTCGGCAGCCTCCGGAGCAAAAAAGACAAACGTCCAGGTTTTGCTGTCACAGCAAAGGTGCCAGCGGGGAAAAGTGATGCTGGTCCTCATTGCCTCCTGGAACCTCTTCAAATGCCCCAGACAATTTGGCCCTCTCTGCTTTCCTGCGGACTCGATCCTCAAAAGCACCTGTTTTCGCTTTCGGCAACCTCCGAAACAAAAAATACAAACGTCCAGGTTTTACTGCCACAGCAAAGGTGCCAGCGGGGAAAAGTAATGCTGGTTCTCACTGCCTCCTGGAACTCTTTCAAATGCCCCATACAATTTGGCCCTCTCTGCTTTCCTGCGGACTCCATCCTCAAAAGCACCTGTTTTCGCTTTCGGCAGCCTCCGGAGCAAAAAAGACAAACGTCCAGGTTTTGCTGCCACAGCAAAGGTGCCAGCGGGGAAAAGTAATGCTGGTTCTCACTTCCTCCTGGAACCCTTTCAAATGCCCCACACAATCTGGCCCTCTCTGCTTTCCTGCGGACTCTATCCTCAAAAGCGCCTTTTTTCACTTTCGGCGCTCTTTGGTCGTAAAAAGACAAACGTCCAGATTTTGCTGCCACAGCAATGGTGCCAGCGGGGAAAAGTAATGCTGGTTCTCACTGTCTCCTGGAACCCTTTCAAATGCCCAACACAATTTGGCCCTCTCTGCTTTCCTGCGGACTCCATCCTCAAAAGCACCTGTTTTCGCTTCCGGCAGCCTCCGGAGCAAAAAAGACAAACATCCAGGTTTTGCTGCCACAGCAAAGGTGCCAGCGGGGAAAAGTAATGCTGGTTCTCACTGCCTCCTGGAACCCTTTCAAATGCCACAGACAATTTGGCCCTCTCTGCTTTCCTGCGGACTCCATCCTCAAAAGCACCTGTTTTCGCTTTCGGCAACCTCAGGAGCAAAAAAGACAAACGTCCAGGTTTTGCTGACACAGCAAAGGTGCCAGCGGGGAAAAGTAATGCTGGTCCTCATTGCCTCCTGGAACCTCTTCAAATGCCCCAGACAATTTGGCCCTCTCTGCTTTCCTGCGGACTCCATCCTCAAAAGCACCTGTTTTCGCTTTCGGCAACCTCCGGAGCAAAAAAGACAAACGTCCAGCTTTTGCTGCCACAGCAAAGGTGCCAGCGGGGAAAAGTAATGCTGGTTCTCACTGCGTCCTGGAACCCTATCAAATGCCCCAGACTATTTGGCCCTCTCGGCTTTCCTGCGGACTCTATCCTCAAAAGCGCGTTTTTTCACATTCGGCGCCCTCCGGTGGTAAAAAGACAAACGTTCAGGTTTTGCTGCCACAGCAAAGGTGCCAGCGGGGAAAAGTAATGCTGGTTCTCACTGCCTCCTGGAACCCTTTCAAATGCCACAGACAATTTGGCCCTCTCTGCTTTCCTGCGGACTCCATCCTCAAAAGCACCTTTTTTCGCTTCCGGCAGCCTCCGGAACAAAAAAGACAAACGTCCAGGTTTTGCTGTCACAGCAAAGGTGCCAGCGGGGAAAAGTGATGCTGGTCCTCATTGCCTCCTGGAACCTCTTCAAATGCCCCAGACAATTTGGCCCTCTCTGCTTTCCTGCGGACTCCATCCTCAAAAGCACCTGTTTTCGCTTTCGGCAACCTCCGAAACAAAAAAGACAAACGTCCAGGTTTTACTGCCACAGCAAAGGTGCCAGCGGGGAAAAGTAATGCTGGTTCTCACTGCCTCCTGGAACCCTTTCAAATGCCCGAGACAATTTGGCCCTCTCGGCTTTCCTGCGGACTCCATCCTCAAAAGCACCTGTTTTCGCTTTCGGCAACCTCCGGAGCAAAAAAGACAAACGTCCAGGTTTTACTGCCACAGCAAAGGTGCCAGCGGGGAAAAGTAATGCTGGTTCTCACTGCCTCCTGGAACCCTTTCAAATGCCCCATACAATTTGGCCCTCTCTGCTTTCCTGCGGACTCCATCCTCAAAAGCACCTGTTTTCGCTTTCGGCAGCCTCCGGAGCAAAAAAGACAAACGTCCAGCTTTTGCTGCCACAGCAAAGGTGCCAGCGGGGAAAAGTAATGCTGGTTCTCACTGCGTCCTGGAACCCTATCAAATGCCCCAGACTATTTGGCCCTCTCGGCTTTCCTGCGGACTCTATCCTCAAAAGCGCGTTTTTTCACATTCGGCGCCCTCCGGTGGTAAAAAGACAAACGTTCAGGTTTTGCTGCCACAGCAAAGGTGCCAGCGGGGAAAAGTAATGCTGGTTCTCACTGTCTCCTGGAACCCTTTCAAATGCCCCAGACAATTTGGCCCTCTCTGCTTTCCTGCGGACTCCATGCTCAAAAGCACCTTTTTTCGCTTCCGGCAGCCTCCGGAACAAAAAAGACAAACGTCCAGGTTTTGCTGTCACAGCAAAGGTGCCAGCGGGGAAAAGTGATGCTGGTCCTCATTGCCTCCTGGAACCTCTTCAAATGCCCCAGACAATCTGGCCCTCTCTGCTTTCCTGCGGACTCCATCCTCAAAAGCACCTTTTTTCGCTTTCGGCAACCTCCGAAACAAAAAAGACAAACGTCCAGGTTTTACTGCCACAGCAAAGGTGCCAGCGGGGAAAAGTAATGCTGGTTCTCACTGCCTCCTGGAACCCTTTCAAATGCCCCAGACAATTTGGCCCTCTCGGCTTTCCTGCGGACTCCATCCTCAAAAGCACCTGTTTTCGCTTTCGGCAACCTCCGGAGCAAAAAAGACAAACGTCCAGGTTTTACTGCCACAGCAAAGGTGCCAGCGGGGAAAAGTAATGCTGGTTCTCACTGCCTCCTGGAACCCTTTCAAATGCCCCATACAATTTGGCCCTCTCTGCTTTCCTGCGGACTCCTACCTCAAAAGCACCTGTTTTCGCTTTCGGCAGCCTCCGGAGCAAAAAAGACAACCGTCCAGCTTTTGCTGCCACAGCAAAGGTGCCAGCGGGGAAAAGTAATGCTGGTTCTCACTGCGTCCTGGAACCCTATCAAATGCCCCAGACTATTTGGCCCTCTCGGCTTTCCTGCGGACTCTATCCTCAAAAGCGCGTTTTTTCACATTCGGCGCCCTCCGGTGGTAAAAAGACAAACGTTCAGGTTTTGCTGCCACAGCAAAGGTGCCAGCGGGGAAAAGTAATGCTGGTTCTCACTGTCTCCTGGAACCCTTTCAAATGCCCCAGACAATTTGGCCCTCTCTGCTTTCCTGCGGACTCCATCCTCAAAAGCACCTTTTTTCGCTTCCGGCAGCCTCCGGAACAAAAAAGACAAACGTCCAGGTTTTGCTGTCACAGCAAAGGTGCCAGCGGGGAAAAGTGATGCTGGTCCTCATTGCCTCCTGGAACCTCTTCAAATGCCCCAGACAATTTGGCCCTCTCTGCTTTCCTGCGGACTCCATCCTCAAAAGCACCTGTTTTCGCTTTCGGCAACCTCCGAAACAAAAAAGACAAACGTCCAGGTTTTACTGCCACAGCAAAGGTGCCAGCGGGGAAAAGTAATGCTGGTTCTCACTGCCTCCTGGAACCCTTTCAAATGCCCGAGACAATTTGGCCCTCTCGGCTTTCCTGCGGACTCCATCCTCAAAAGCACCTGTTTTCGCTTTCGGCAACCTCCGGAGCAAAAAAGACAAACGTCAAGGTTTTACTGCCACAGCAAAGGTGCCAGCGGGGAAAAGTAATGCTGGTTCTCACTGCCTCCTGGAACCCTTTCAAATGCCCCATACAATTTGGCCCTCTCTGCTTTCCTGCCGACTCCATCCTCAAAAGCACCTGTTTTCGCTTTCGGCAGCCTCCGGAGCAAAAAAGACAAACGTCCAGCTTTTGCTGCCACAGCAAATGTGCCAGCAGGGAAAAGTAATGCTGGTTCTCACTGCCTCCTGGAACCCTTTCAAATGCCCCACACAATCTGGCCCTCTCTGCTTTCCTGCGGACTCTATCCTCAAAAGCGACTTTTTTCACTTTCGGCGCCCTTTGGTCGTAAAAAGACAAACGTCCAGATTTTGCTGCCACAGCAAAGGTGCCAGCGGGGAAAAGTAATGCTGGTTCTCACTGCCTCCTGGAACCCTTTCAAATGCCCCAGACAATTTGGACCTCTCTGCTTTCCTGCGGACTCCATCCTCAAAAGCACCTGTTTTCGCTTTCGGCAGCCTCCGGAGCAAAAAAGACAAACGTCCAGGTTTTGCTGCCACAGCAAAGGTGCCAGCGGGGAAAAGTAATGCTGGTTCTCACTGCCTCCTGGAACCCTTTAAAATGCCCCACACAATTTGGCCCTCACTGCTTTCCTGCGGACTCCATCCTCAAAAGCACCTTTTTTCGCTTTCGGCAAGCTCAGGAGCAAAAAAGACAAACATCCAGCTTTTGCTGCCACAGCAAAGGTGCCAGCGGGGAAAAGTAATGCTGGTTCTCACTGCCTCCTGGAACCCTTTCAAATGCCCCAGACAATTTGGCCCTCTCTGCTTTCCTGCGGACTCCATCCTCAAAAGCACCTGTTTTCGCTTTCGGCAACCTCCGGAGCAAAAAAGACAAACGTCCAGCTTTTGCTGCCACAGCAAAGGTGCCAGCGGGGAAAAGTAATGCTGGTTCTCACTGCCTCCTGGAACCCTTTCAAATGCCCCATACAATTTGGCCCTCTCTGCTTTCCTGCGGACTCCATCCTCAAAAGCACCTGTTTTCGCTTTCGGCAGCCTCCGGAGCAAAAAAGACAAACGTCCAGCTTTTGCTGCCACAGCAAATGTGCCAGCAGGGAAAAGTAATGCTGGTTCTCACTGCCTCCTGGAACCCTATCAAATGCCCCAGACAATTTGGCCCTCTCTGCTTTCCTGCGGACTCCATCCTCAAAAGCGCCTTCTTTCACTTTCGGCGCCCTCCGGTGGTAAAAAACAAACGTCCAGGTTTTGCTGCCACAGCAAAGGTGCCAGCGGGGAAAAGTAATGCTGGTTCTCACTGTCTCCTGGAACCCTTTCAAATGCCCCAGACATTTTGGCCCTCTCTGCTTTCCTGCGGACTCCATCCTCAAAAGCACCTGTTTTCGCTTTCGGCAGCCTCCGGAGCAAAAAAGACAAACGTCCAGGTTTTACTGCCACAGCAAAGGTGCCAGCGGGGAAAAGTAATGCTGGTTCTCACTGCCTCCTGGAACCCTTTCAAATGCCACAGACAATTTGGCCCTCTCTGCTTTCCTGCGGACTCCATCCTCAAAAGCACCTTTTTTCGCTTTCGGCAACCTGCGGAGCAAAAAAGACAAACGTCCAGCTTTTGCTGCCACAGCAAAGGTGCCAGCGGGGAAAAGTAATGCTGGTCCTCATTGCCTCCTGGAACCTCTTCAAATGCCACAGACAATTTGGCCCTCTCTGCTTTCCTGCGGACTCCATCCTCAAAAGCACCTTTTTTCGCTTTCGGCAAACTCCATAGCAAAAAAGACAAACGTCCAGATTTTGCTACCACAGCAAAGGTGCCAGCGGGGAAAAGTAATGCTGGTTCTCACTGCCTCCTGGAACCCCTTCAAATGCCCCAGACAATTGGGCCATCTCGGCTTTCCTGCGGACTCCATCCTCAAAAGCACCTGTTTTCGCTTTCGTCAAGCTCAGGAGCAAAAAAGACAAACGTCCAGCTTTTGCTGCCACAGCAAAGGTGCCAGCGGGGAAAAGTAATGCTGGTTCTCACTGCCTCCTGGAACCCTTTCAAATGCCCCAAACTATTTGGCCCTCTCTGCTTTCCTGCGGACTCTATCCTCAAAAGCGCCTTTTTTCAATTTCGGTGCCCTCCGGTGGTAAAAAGACAAACGTCCAGCTTTTGCTGCCACAGCAAAGGTGCCAGCGGGGAAAAGTAATGCTGGTTCTCACTGTCTCCTGGAACCCTTTCATATGCCCCAGACAATTTGGCCCTCTCTGCTTTCCTGCGGACTCCATCCTCAAAAGCACCTGTTTTCGCTTTCGGCAGCCTCCGGAGCAAAAAAGACAAACGTCCAGGTTTTGCTGCCACAGCAAAGGTGCCAGCGGGGAAAAGTAATGCTGGTTCTCACTGCCTCCTGGAACCCTTTCAAATGCCACAGACAATTTGGCCCTCTCTGCTTTCCTGCGGACTCCATCCTCAAAAGCGCCTTTTTTCACTTTTGGCAGCCTCCGGAGCAAAAAAGACAAACGTCCAGCTTTTACTGCCACAGCAAAAGTGCCAGCGGGGAAAAGTAATGCTGGTTCTCACTGCCTCCTGGAACCCTTTCAAATGCCCCAGACAATTTGGACCTCTCTGCTTTCCTGCGGACTCCATCCTCAAAAGCACCTGTTTTCGCTTTCGGCAGCCTCCGGAGCAAAAAAGACAAACGTCCAGGTTTTGCTGCCACAGCAAAGGTGCCAGCGGGGAAAAGTAATGCTGGTTCTCACTGCCTCCTGGAACCCTTTCAAATGCCACAGACAATTTGGCCCTCTCTGCTTTCCTGCGGACTCCATCCTCAAAAGCACCTTTTTTCGCTTTCGTCAAGCTCAGGAGCAAAAAAGACAAACGTCCAGCTTTTGCTGCCACAGCAAAGGTGCCAGCGGGGAAAAGTAATGCTGGTTCTCACTGCCTCCTGGAACCCTATCAAATGCCCCAGACAATTTGGCCCTCTCTGCTTTCCTGCGGACTCCATCCTCAAAAGCTCCTTCTTTCACTTTCGGCACCTGCCGTGGTAAAAAACAAACGTCCAGCTTTTGCTGCCACAGCAAAGGTGCCAGCGGGGAAAAGTAATGCTGGTTCTCACTGTCTCCTGGAACCCTTTCAAATGCCCCAGACAATTTGGCCCTCTCTGCTTTCCTGCGGACTCCATCCTCAAAAGCACCTGTTTTCGCTTTCGGCAAACTCCGGAGCAAAAAAGACAAACGTCCAGGTTTTACTGCCACAGCAAAGGTGCCAGCGGGGAAAAGTAATGCTGGTTCTCACTGCCTCCTGGAACCCTTTGAAATGCCACAGACAATTTGGCCCTCTCTGCTTTCCTGCGGACTCCATCCTCAAAAGCACCTTTTTTCGCTTTCGGCAACCTCCGGAGCAAAAAAGACAAACGTCCAGATTTTGCTGCCACAGCAAAGGTGCCAGCGGGGAAAAGTAATGCTGGTCCTCATTGCCTCCTGGAACCTCTTCAAATGCCACAGACAATTTGGCCCTCTCTGCTTTCCTGCGGACTCCATCCTCAAAAGCACCTTTTTTCGCTTTCGGCAACCTCCGGAGCAAAAAAGACAAACGTCCAGATTTTGCTGCCACACCAAAGGTGCCAGCGGGGAAAAGTAATGCTGGTTCTCACTGCCTCCTGGAACCCCTTCAAATGCCCCAGACAATTGGGCCCTCTCGGCTTCCTGCGGACTTTATCCTCAAAAGCACCTGTTTTCGCTTTCGGCAACCTCCGGAGCAAAAAAGACAAACGTCCAGCTTTTGCTGCCACAGCAAAGGTGTTAGCGGGGAAAAGTAATGCTGATTCTCACTGCCTCCTGGAACCCTATCAAATGCCCCAGACAATTTGGCCTTCTCTGCTTTCCTGCGGACTCTATCCTCAAAAGCGCCTTTTTTCACTTTCGGCGCCCTCCGGTGGTAAAAAGACAAACGTCCAGGTTTTGCTGCCACACCAAAGGTGCCAGCGGGGAAAAGTAATGCTGGTTCTCACTGTCTCCTGGAACCCTTTCAAATGCCCCAGACAATTTGGCCCTCTCTGCTTTCCTGCGGACTCCATCCTCAAAAGCACCTGTTTTCGCTTTCGGCAGCCTCCGGAGCAAAAAAGACAAACGTCCAGGTTTTGCTGCCACAGCAAAGGTGCCAGCGGGGAAAAGTAATGCTGGTTCTCACTGCCTCCTGGAACCCTTTCAAATGCCCCAGACAATTTGGCCCTCTCTGCTTTCCTGCGGACTCCATCCTCAAAAGCACCTGTTTTCGCTTCCGGCAGCCTCCGGAGCAAAAAAGACAAACGTCCAGCTTTTGCTGCCACAGCAAAGGTGCCAGCGGGGAAAAGTAATGCTGGTTCTCACTGTCTCCTGGAACCCTTTCAAATGCCCCAGACAATTTGGCCCTCTCTGCTTTCCTGCGGACTCCATCCTCAAAAGCACCTTTTTTCGCTTCCGGCAGCCTCCGGAGCAAAAAAGACAAACGTCCAGCTTTTGCTGTCACAGCAAAGGTGCCAGCGGGGAAAATGATGCTGGTCCTCATTGCCTCCTGGAACCTCTTCAAATGCCCCAGACAATTTGGCCCTCTCTGCTTTCCTGCGGACTCCATCCTCAAAAGCACCTGTTTTCGCTTTCGGCAGCCTCCGGAGCAAAAAAGACAAACGTCCAGGTTTTGCTGCCACAGCAAAGGTGCCAGCGGGGAAAAGTAATGCTGGTTCTCACTGCCTCCTGGAACCCTTTCAAATGCCCGAGACAATTTGGCCCTCTCTGCTTTCCTGCGGACTCCATCCTCAAAAGCACCTGTTTTCGCTTCCGGCAGCCTCCGGAGCAAAAAAGACAAACGTCCAGCTTTTGCTGCCACAGCAAAGGTGCCAGCGGGGAAAAGTAATGCTGGTTCTCACTGTCTCCTGGAACCCTTTCAAATGCCCCAGACAATTTGGCCCTCTCTGCTTTCCTGCGGACTCCATCCTCAAAAGCACCTTTTTTCGCTTCCGGCAGCCTCCGGAGCAAAAAAGACAAACGTCCAGCTTTTGCTGTCACAGCAAAGGTGCCAGCGGGGAAAATGATGCTGGTCCTCATTGCCTCCTGGAACCTCTTCAAATGCCCCAGACAATTTGGCCCTCTTTGCTTTCCTGCGGACTCCATCCTCAAAAGCACCTGTTTTCGCTTTCGGCAACCTCCGAAACAAAAAAGACAAACGTCCAGGTTTTACTGCCACAGCAAAGGTGCCAGCGGGGAAAAGTAATGCTGGTTCTCACTGCCTCCTGGAACCCTTTCAAATGCCCGAGACAATTTGGCCCTCTCTGCTTTCCTGCGGACTCCATCCTCAAAAGCACCTGTTTTCGCTTTCGGCAACCTCCGGAGCAAAAAAGACAAACGTCCAGGTTTTACTGCCACAGCAAAGGTGCCAGCGGGGAAAAGTAATGCTGGTTCTCACTGCCTCCTGGAACCCTTTCAAATGCCCCATACAATTTGGCCCTCTCTGCTTTCCTGCGGACTCCATCCTCAAAAGCACCTGTTTTCGCTTTCGGCAGCCTCCGGAGCAAAAAAGACAAACGTCCAGCTTTTGCTGCCACAGCAAAGGTGCCAGCAGGGAAAAGTAATGCTGGTTCTCACTGCCTCCTGGAACCCTTTCAAATGCCCCACAGAATCTGGCCCTCTCTGCTTTCCTGCGGACTCTATCCTCAAAAGCGACTTTTTTCACTTTCGGCGCCCTTTGGTCGTAAAAAGACAAACATCCAGATTTTGCTGCCACAACAAAGGTGCCAGCGGGGAAAAGTAATGCTGGTTCTCACTGCCTCCTGGAACCCTTTAAAATGCCCCACACAATTTGGCCCTCTTTGCTTTCCTGCGGACTCCATCCTCAAAAGCACCTTTTTTCGCTTTCGGCAAGCTCAGGAGCAAAAAAGACAAACATCCAGCTTTTGCTGCCACAGCAAAGGTGCCAGCGGGGAAAAGTAATGCTGGTTCTCACTGCCTCCTGGAACCCTTTCAAATGCCCCAGACAATTTGGCCCTCTCTGCTTTCCTGCGGACTCCATCCTCAAAAGCACCTGTTTTCGCTTTCGGCAACCTCCGGAGCAAAAATAACAAACGTCCAGGTTTTGCTGCCACAGCAAAGGTGCCAGCGGGCAAAAGTAATGCTGGTTCTCACTGTCTCCTGGAACCCTTTCAAATGCCCCAGACAATTTGGCCCTCTCTGCTTTCCTGCGGACTCCATCCTCAAAAGCACCTGTTTTCGCTTTCGGCAACCTCCGGAGCAAAAAAGACAAACGTCCAGCTTTTGCTGCCACAGCAAAGGTGCCAGCGGGGAAAAGTAATGCTGGTTCTCACTGTCTCCTGGAACCCTTTCAAATGCCCCAGACAATTTGGCCCTCTCGGCTTTCTTGCGGACTCCATCCTCAAAAGCACCTGTTTTCGCTTTCGGCAACCTCCGGAGCAAAAAAGACAAACGTCCAGGTTTTGCTGCCACAGCAAAGGTGCCAGTGGGGAAAAGTAATGCTGGTTCTCACTGCCTCCTGGAACCCTTTCAAATGCCCCAGACTATTTGGCCCTCTCTGCTTTCCAGCGGACTCCATCCTCAAAAGCACCTGTTTTCGCTTTCGGCAACCTCCGGAGCAAAAAAGACAAACGTCCAGCTTTTGCTGCCACAGCAAAGGTGCCAGCGGGGAAAAGTAATGCTGGTTCTCACTGTCTCCTGGAACCCTATCAAATGCCTCAGACAATTTGGCCCTCTCTGCTTTCCTGCGGACTCTATCCTCAAAAGCGCCTTCTTTCACTTTCGGCGCCCTCCGGTGGTAAAAAACAAACGTCCAGCTTTTACTGCCACAGCAAAGGTGCCAGCGGGGAAAAGTAATGCTGGTTCTCACTGTCTCCTGGAACCCTTTCAAATGCCCCAGACAATTTGGCCCTCTCTGCTTTCCCGCGGACTCCATCCTCAAAAGCACCTGTTTTCGCTTTCGGCAAACTCCGGAGCAAAAAAGACAAACGTCCAGGTTTTACTGCCACAGCAAAGGTGCCAGCGGGGAAAAGTAATGCTGGTTCTCACTGTCTCCTGGAACCCCTTCAAATGCCCCAGACAATTGGGCCCTCTCGGCTTTCCTGCGGACTCCATCCTCAAAAGCACCTGTTTTCGCTTTCGTCAAGCTCAGGAGCAAAAAAGACAAACGTCCAGGTTTTGCTGCCACAGCAAAGGTGCCAGCGGGGAAAAGTAATGCTGGTTCTCACTGCCTCCTGGAACCCTATCAAATGCCCCAGACTATTTGGCCCTCTCTGCTTTCCTGCGGACTCTATCCTCAATAGCGCCTTTTTTCACTTTAGGCGCCCTCCGGTGGTAAAAAGACAAACGTCCAGGTTTTGCTGCCACAGCAAAGGTGCCAGCGGGGAAAAGTAATGCTGGTTCTCACTGCCTCCTGGAACCCTTTCAAATGCCCCAGACAATTTGGCCCTCTCTGCTTTCCTGCGGACACCATCCTCAAAAGCACCTGTTTTCGCTTTCGGCAGCCTCCGGAGCAAAAAAGACAAACGTCCAGGTTTTGCTGTCACAGCAAAGGTGCCAGCGGGGAAAAGTGATGCTGGTCCTCATTGCCTCCTGGAACCTCTTCAAATGCCCCAGACAATTTGGCCCTCTCTGCTTTCCTGCGGACTCCATCCTCAAAAGCACCTGTTTTCGCTTTCGGCAACCTCCGGAGCAAAAAAGACAAACGTCCAGCTTTTGCTGCCACAGCAAAGGTGCCAGCGGGGAAAAGTAATACTGGTTCTCACTGCCTCCTGGAACCCTTTCAAATGCCCCAGACTATTTGGCCCTCTCTGCTTTCCTGCGGACTCCATCCTCAAAAGCACCTTTTTTCACTTTCGGCGCCCTCCGGTGGTAAAAAGACAAACGTCCAGGTTTTGCTGCCACAGCAAAGGTGCCAGCGGGGAAAAGTAATGCTGGTTCTCACTGCCTCCTGGAACCCTTTCAAATGCCCCAGACTATTTGGCCCTCTCTGCTTTCCAGCGGACTCCATCCTCAAAAGCACCTGTTTTCGCTTTCGGCAACCTCCGGAGCAAAAAAGACAAACGTCCAGGTTTTGCTGCCACAGCAAAGGTGCCAGCGGGGAAAAGTAATGCTGGTTCTCACTGCCTCCTGGAACCCTTTCAAATGCCCCAGACTATTTGGCCCTCTCTGCTTTCCTGCGGACTCCATCCTCAAAAGCACCTGTTTTCGCTTTCGTCAAGCTCAGGAGCAAAAAAGACAAACGTCCAGCTTTTGCGGCCACAGCAAAGGTGCCAGCGGGGAAAAGTAATGCTGGTTCTCACTGCCTCCTGGAACCCTATCAAATGCCCCAGACAATTTGGCCCTCTCTGCTTTCCTGCGGACTCTATCCTCAAAAGCGCCTTTTTTCACTTTCGGCGCCCTCCGCTGGTAAAAAACAAACGTCCAGCTTTTGCTGCCACAGCAAAGGTGCCAGCGGGGAAAAGTAATGCTGGTTCTCACTGTCTCCTGGAACCCTGTCAAATGCCCCAGACAATTTGGCCCTCTCTGCTTTCCTGCGGACTCCATCCTCAAAAGCACCTGTTTTCGCTTTCGGCAGCTTCCGGAGCAAAAAAGACAAACGTCCAGGTTTTACTGCCACAGCAAAGGTGCCAGCGGGGAAAAGTAATGCTGGTTCTCACTGTCTCCTGGAACCCCTTCAAATGCCCCAGACAATTGGGCCCTCTCGGCTTTCCTGCGGACTCCATCCTCAAAAGCACCTGTTTTCGCTTTCGTCAAGCTCAGGAGCAAAAAAGACAAACGTCCAGGTTTTGCTGCCACAGCAAAGGTGCCAGCGGGGAAAAGTAATGCTGGTTCTCACTGCCTCCTGGAACCCTATCAAATGCCCCAGACTATTTGGCCCTCTCTGCTTTCCTGCGGACTCTATCCTCAATAGCGCCTTTTTTCACTTTAGGCGCCCTCCGGTGGTAAAAAGACAAACGTCCAGGTTTTGCTGCCACAGCAAAGGTGCCAGCGGGGAAAAGTAATGCTGGTTCTCACTGCCTCCTGGAACCCTTTCAAATGCCCCAGACAATTTGGCCCTCTCTGCTTTCCTGCGGACACCATCCTCAAAAGCACCTGTTTTCGCTTTCGGCAGCCTCCGGAGCAAAAAAGACAAACGTCCAGGTTTTGCTGTCACAGCAAAGGTGCCAGCGGGGAAAAGTGATGCTGGTCCTCATTGCCTCCTGGAACCTCTTCAAATGCCCCAGACAATTTGGCCCTCTCTGCTTTCCTGCGGACTCCATCCTCAAAAGCACCTGGTTTCGCTTTCGGCAACCTCCGGAGCAAAAAAGACAAACGTCCAGATTTTGCTGCCACACCAAAGGTGCCAGCGGGGAAAAGTAATGCTGGTTCTCACTGCCTCCTGGAACCCCTTCAAATGCCCCAGACAATTGGGCCCACTCGGCTTCCTGCGGACTCCATCCTCAAAAGCACCTGTTTTCGCCTTCGGCAACCTCCGGAGCAAAAAAGACAAACGTCCAGCTTTTGCTGCCACAGCAAAGGTGTTAGCGGGGAAAAGTAATGCTGATTCTCACTGCCTCCTGGAACCCTATCAAATGCCCCAGACTATTTGGCCCTCTCTGCTTTCCTGCGGACTCTATCCTCAAAAGCGCCTTTTTTCAATTTCGGTGCCCTCCGGTGGTAAAAAGACAAACGTCCAGGTTTTGCTGCCACACCAAAGGTGCCAGCGGGGAAAAGTAATGCTGGTTCTCACTGTCTCCTGGAACCCTTTCAAATGCCCCAGAGATTTGGCCCTCTCTGCTTTCCTGCGGACTCCATCCTCAAAAGCACCTGTTTTCGCTTTCGGCAGCCTCCGGAGCAAAAAAGACAAACGTCCAGGTTTTGCTGCCACAGCAAAGGTGCCAGCGGGGAAAAGTAATGCTGGTTCTCACTGCCTCCTGGAACCCTTTCAAATGCCCCACACAATTTGGCCCTCTCTGCTTTCCTGCGGACTCCATCCTCAAAAGCACCTGTTTTCGCTTCCGGCAGCCTCCGGAGCAAAAAAGACAAACGTCCAGCTTTTGCTGCCACAGCAAAGGTGCCAGCGGGGAAAAGTAATGCTGGTTCTCACTGTCTCCTGGAACCCTTTCAAATGCCCCAGACAATTTGGCCCTCTCTGCTTTCCTGCGGACTCCATCCTCAAAAGCACCTTTTTTCGCTTTCGGCAGCCTCCGGAGCAAAAAAGACAAACGTCCAGGTTTTGCTGTCACAGCAAAGGTGCCAGCGGGGAAAATGATGCTGGTCCTCATTGCCTCCTGGAACCTCTTCAAATGCCCCAGACAATTTGGCCCTCTCTGCTTTCCTGCGGACTCCATCCTCAAAAGCACCTGTTTTCGCTTTCGGCAACCTCCGAAACAAAAAAGACAAACGTCCAGGTTTTACTGCCACAGCAAAGGTGCCAGCGGGGAAAAGTAATGCTGGTTCTCACTGCCTCCTGGAACCCTTTCAAATGCCCGAGACAATTTGGCCCTCTCTGCTTTCCTGCGGACTCCATCCTCAAAAGCACCTGTTTTCGCTTTCGGCAACCTCCGGAGCAAAAAAGACAAACGTCCAGGTTTTACTGCCACAGCAAAGGTGCCAGCGGGGAAAAGTAATGCTGGTTCTCACTGCCTCCTGGAACCCTTTCAAATGCCCCATACAATTTGGCCCTCTCTGCTTTCCTGCGGACTCCATCCTCAAAAGCACCTGTTTTCGCTTTCGGCAGCCTCCGGAGCAAAAAAGACAAACGTCCAGCTTTTGCTGCCACAGCAAAGGTGCCAGCAGGGAAAAGTAATGCTGGTTCTCACTGCCTCCTGGAACCCTTTCAAATGCCCCACAGAATCTGGCCCTCTCATCTTTCCTGCGGACTCTATCCTCAAAAGCGACTTTTTTCACTTTCGGCGCCCTTTGGTCGTAAAAAGACAAACATCCAGATTTTGCTGCCACAACAAAGGTGCCAGCGGGGAAAAGTAATGCTGGTTCTCACTGCCTCCTGGAACCCTTTAAAATGCCCCACACAATTTGGCCCTCTTTGCTTTCCTGCGGACTCCATCCTCAAAAGCACCTTTTTTCGCTTTCGGCAAGCTCAGGAGCAAAAAAGACAAATATCCAGCTTTTGCTGCCACAGCAAAGGTGCCAGCGGGGAAAAGTAATGCTGGTTCTCACTGCCTCCTGGAACCCTTTCAAATGCCCCAGACAATTTGGCCCTCTCTGCTTTCCTGCGGACTCCATCCTCAAAAGCACCTGTTTTCGCTTTCGGCAACCTCCGGAGCAAAAAAGACAAACGTCCAGGTTTTGCTGCCACAGCAAAGGTGCCAGCGGGCAAAAGTAATGCTGGTTCTCACTGTCTCCTGGAACCCTTTCAAATGCCCCAGACAATTTGGCCCTCTCTGCTTTCCTGCGGACTCCATCCTCAAAAGCACCTGTTTTCGCTTTCGGCAACCTCCGGAGCAAAAAAGACAAACGTCCAGCTTTTGCTGCCACAGCAAAGGTGCCAGCGGGGAAAAGTAATGCTGGTTCTCACTGTCTCCTGGAACCCTTTCAAATGCCCCAGACAATTTGGCCCTCTCGGCTTTCTTGCGGACTCCATCCTCAAAAGCACCTGTTTTCGCTTTCGGCAACCTCCGGAGCAAAAAAGACAAACGTCCAGGTTTTGCTGCCACAGCAAAGGTGCCAGTGGGGAAAAGTAATGCTGGTTCTCACTGCCTCCTGGAACCCTTTCAAATGCCCCAGACTATTTGGCCCTCTCTGCTTTCCAGCGGACTCCATCCTCAAAAGCACCTGTTTTCGCTTTCGGCAACCTCCGGAGCAAAAAAGACAAACGTCCAGCTTTTGCTGCCACAGCAAAGGTGCCAGCGGGGAAAAGTAATGCTGGTTCTCACTGTCTCCTGGAACCCTATCAAATGCCCCAGACAATTTGGCCCTCTCTGCTTTCCTGCGGACTCTATCCTCAAAAGCGCCTTCTTTCACTTTCGGCGCCCTCCGGTGGTAAAAAACAAACGTCCAGCTTTTACTGCCACAGCAAAGGTGCCAGCGGGGAAAAGTAATGCTGGTTCTCACTGTCTCCTGGAACCCTTTCAAATGCCCCAGACAATTTGGCCCTCTCTGCTTTCCTGCGGACACCATCCTCAAAAGCACCTGTTTTCGCTTTCGGCAGCCTCCGGAGCAAAAAAGACAAACGTCCAGGTTTTGCTGTCACAGCAAAGGTGCCAGCGGGGAAAAGTGATGCTGGTCCTCATTGCCTCCTGGAACCTCTTCAAATGCCCCAGACAATTTGGCCCTCTCTGCTTTCCTGCGGACTCCATCCTCAAAAGCACCTGTTTTCGCTTTTGGCAACCTCCGGAGCAAAAAAGACAAACGTCCAGCTTTTGCTGCCACAGCAAAGGTGCCAGCGGGGAAACGTAATGCTGGTTCTCACTGCCTCCTGGAACCCTTTCAAATGCCCCAGACTATTTGGCCCTCTCTGCTTTCCTGCGGACTCCATCCTCAAAAGCACCTGTTTTCGCTTTCGGCAACCTCCGGAGCAAAAAAGACAAACGTCCAGCTTTTGCGGCCACAGCAAAGGTGCCAGCGGGGAAAAGTAATGCTGGTTCTCACTGCCTCCTGGAACCCTATCAAATGCCCCAGACAATTTGGCCCTCTCTGCTTTCCTGCGGACTCTATCCTCAAAAGCGCCTTTTTTCACTTTCGGCGCCCTCCGCTGGTAAAAAACAAACGTCCAGCTTTTGCTGCCACAGCAAAGGTGCCAGCGGGGAAAAGTAATGCTGGTTCTCACTGTCTCCTGGAACCCTGTCAAATGCCCCAGACAATTTGGCCCTCTCTGCTTTCCTGCGGACTCCATCCTCAAAAGCGCCTTTTTTCACTTTCGGCGCCCTCCGGTGGTAAAAAGACAAACGTCCAGGTTTTGCTGCCACAGCAAAGGTGCCAGCGGGGAAAAGTAATGCTGGTTCTCACTGCCTCCTGGAACCCTTTCAAATGCCCCAGACTATTTGGCCCTCTCTGCTTTCCAGCGGACTCCATCCTCAAAAGCACCTGTTTTCGCTTTCGGCAACCTCCGGAGCAAAAAAGACAAACGTCCAGGTTTTGCTGCCACAGCAAAGGTGCCAGCGGGGAAAAGTAATGCTGGTTCTCACTGCCTCCTGGAACCCTTTCAAATGCCCCAGACTATTTGGCCCTCTCTGCTTTCCTGCGGACTCCATCCTCAAAAGCACCTGTTTTCGCTTTCGGCAACCTCCGGAGCAAAAAAGACAAACGTCCAGCTTTTGCTGCCACAGCAAAGGTGCCAGCGGGGAAAAGTAATGCTGGTTCTCACTGCCTCCTGGAACCCTATCAAATGCCCCAGACAATTTGGCCCTCTCTGCTTTCCTGCGGACTCTATCCTCAAAAGCGCCTTTTTTCGCTTTCGGCGCCCTCCGCTGGTAAAAAACAAACGTCCAGCTTTTGCTGCCACAGCAAAGGTGCCAGCGGGGAAAAGTAATGCTGGTTCTCACTGTCTCCTGGAACCCTGTCAAATGCCCCAGACAATTTGGCCCTCTCTGCTTTCCTGCGGACTCCATCCTCAAAAGCACCTGTTTTCGCTTTCGGCAGCCTCCGGAGCAAAAAAGACAAACGTCCAGGTTTTGCTGCCACAGCAAAGGTGCCAGCGGGGAAAAGTAATGCTGGTTCTCACTGCCTCCTGGAACCCTTTGAAATGCAACAGACAATTTGGCCCTCTCTGCTTTCCTGCGGACTCCATCCTCAAAAGCACCTTTTTTCGCTTTCGTCAAGCTCCGGAGCAAAAAAGACAAACGTCCAGGTTTTGCTGCCACAGCAAAGGTGCCAGCGGGGAAAAGTAATGCTGGTTCTCACTGCCTCCTGGAACCCCTTCAAATGCCACAGACAATTGGGCCCTCTCGGCTTTCCTGCGGACTCCATCCTCAAAAGCACCTGTTTTCGCTTTCGTCAAGCTCAGGAGCAAAAAAGACAAACGTCCAGCTTTTGCTGCCACAGCAAAGGTGCCAGCGGGGAAAAGTAATGCTGGTTCTCACTGCCTCCTGGAACCCTATCAAATGCCCCAGACTATTTGGCCCTCTCTGCTTTCCTGCGGACTCTATCCTCAAAAGCGCCTTTTTTCAATTTCGGTGCCCTCCGGTGGTAAAAAGACAAACGTCCAGCTTTTGCTGCCACAGCAAAGGTGCCAGCGGGGAAAAGTAATGCTGGTTCTCACTGCCTCCTGGAACCCTTTCAAATGCCCCAGACAATTTGGCCCTCTCTGCTTTCCTGCGGACTCCATCCTCAAAAGCACGTGTTTTCGCTTTCGGCAACCTCCGGAGCAAAAAAGACAAACGTCCAGCTTTTGCTGCCACAGCAAAGGTGCCAGCGGGGAAAAGTAATGCTGGTCCTCATTGCCTCCTGGAACCTCTTCAAATGCCCCAGACAATTTGGCCCTCTCTGCTTTCCTGCGGACTCCATCCTCAAAAGCACCTTTTGTCGCTTTCGGCAACCTCCGGAGCAAAAAAGACAAACGTCCAGCTTTTGCTGCCACACCAAAGGTGCCAGCGGGGAAAAGTAATGCTGGTTCTCACTGCCTCCTGGAACCCCTTCAAATGCCCCAGACAATTTGGCCCTCTCTGCTTTCCTGCGGACTCCATCCTCAAAAGCACCTGTTTTCGCTTTCGGCAACCTCCGGAGCAAAAAAGACAAACGTCCAGCTTTTGCTGCCACAGCAAAGGTGCCAGCAGGGAAAAGTAATGCTGGTTCTCACTGCCTCCTGGAACCCTTTCAAATGCCCCACAGAATCTGGCCCTCTCTGCTTTCCTGCGGACTCTATCCTCAAAAGCGACTTTTTTCACTTTCGGCGCCCTTTGGTCGTAAAAAGACAAACATCCAGATTTTGCTGCCACAACAAAGGTGCCAGCGGGGAAAAGTAATGCTGGTTCTCACTGCCTCCTGGAACCCTTTAAAATGCCCCACACAATTTGGCCCTCTTTGCTTTCCTGCGGACTCCATCCTCAAAAGCACCTTTTTTCGCTTTCGGCAAGCTCAGGAGCAAAAAAGACAAACATCCAGCTTTTGCTGCCACAGCAAAGGTGCCAGCGGGGAAAAGTAATGCTGGTTCTCACTGCCTCCTGGAACCCTTTTAAATGCCCCAGACAATTTGGCCCTCTCTGCTTTCCTGCGGACTCCATCCTCAAAAGCACCTGTTTTCGCTTTCGGCAACCTCCGGAGCAAAAAAGACAAACGTCCAGGTTTTGCTGCCACAGCAAAGGTGCCAGCGGGCAAAAGTAATGCTGGTTCTCACTGTCTCCTGGAACCCTTTCAAATGCCCAAGACAATTTGGCCCTCTCTGCTTTCCTGCGGACTCCATCCTCAAAAGCACCTGTTTTCGCTTTCGGCAACCTCCGGAGCAAAAAAGACAAACGTCCAGATTTTGCTGCCACAGCAAAGGTGCCAGCGGGGAAAAGTAATGCTGGTTCTCACTGCCTCCTGGAACCCCTTCAAATGCCACAGACAATTGGGCCCTCTCGGCTTTCCTGCGGACTCCATCCTCAAAAGCACCTGTTTTCGCTTTCGTCAAGCTCAGGAGCAAAAAAGACAAACGTCCAGCTTTTGCTGCCACAGCAAAGGTGCCAGCGGGGAAAAGTAATGCTGGTTCTCACTGCCTCCTGGAACCCTATCAAATGCCCCAGACTATTTGGCCCTCTCTGCTTTCCTGCGGACTCTATCCTCAAAAGCGTCTTTTTTCAATTTCGGTGCCCTCCGGTGGTAAAAAGACAAACGTCCAGCTTTTGCTGCCACAGCAAAGGTGCCAGCGGGGAAAAGTAATGCTGGTTCTCACTGCCTCCTGGAACCCTTTCAAATGCCCCAGACAATTTGGCCCTCTCTGCTTTCCTGCGGACTCCATCCTCAAAAGCACGTGTTTTCGCTTTCGGCAACCTCCGGAGCAAAAAAGACAAACGTCCAGGTTTTGCTGCCACAGCAAAGGTGCCAGCGGGGAAAAGTAATGCTGGTCCTCATTGCCTCCTGGAACCTCTTCAAATGCCCCAGACAATTTGGCCCTCTCTGCTTTCCTGCGGACTCCATCCTCAAAAGCACCTTTTGTCGCTTTCGGCAACCTCCGGAGCAAAAAAGACAAACGTCCAGCTTTTGCTGCCACACCGAAGGTGCCAGCGGGGAAAAGTAATGCTGGTTCTCACTGCCTCCTGGAACCCCTTCAAATGCCCCAGACAATTTGGCCCTCTCTGCTTTCCTGCGGACTCCATCCTCAAAAGCACCTGTTTTCGCTTTCGGCAACCTCCGGAGCAAAAAAGACAAACGTCCAGCTTTTGCTGCCACAGCAAAGGTGCCAGCAGGGAAAAGTAATGCTGGTTCTCACTGCCTCCTGGAACCCTTTCAAATGCCCCACAGAATCTGGCCCTCTCTGCTTTCCTGCGGACTCTATCCTCAAAAGCGACTTTTTTCACTTTCGGCGCCCTTTGGTCGTAAAAAGACAAACATCCAGATTTTGCTGCCACAACAAAGGTGCCAGCGGGGAAAAGTAATGCTGGTTCTCACTGCCTCCTGGAACCCTTTAAAATGCCCCACACAAGTTGGCCCTCTTTGCTTTCATGCGGACTCCATCCTCAAAAGCACCTTTTTTCGCTTTCGGCAAGCTCAGGAGCAAAAAAGACAAACATCCAGCTTTTGCTGCCACAGCAAAGGTGCCAGCGGGGAAAAGTAATGCTGGTTCTCACTGCCTCCTGGAACCCTTTCAAATGCCCCAGACAATTTGGCCCTCTCTGCTTTCCTGCGGACTCCATCCTCAAAAGCACCTGTTTTCGCTTTCGGCAACCTCCGGAGCAAAAAAGACAAACGTCCAGGTTTTGCTGCCACAGCAAAGGTGCCAGCGGGCAAAAGTAATGCTGGTTCTCACTGTCTCCTGGAACCCTTTCAAATGCCCCAGACAATTTGGCCCTCTCTGCTTTCCTGCGGACTCCATCCTCAAAAGCACCTGTTTTCGCTTTCGGCAACCTCCGGAGCAAAAAAGACAAACGTCCAGCTTTTGCTGCCACAGCAAAGGTGCCAGCGGGGAAAAGTAATGCTGGTTCTCACTGCCTCCTGGAACCCTTTCAAATGCCCCAGACTATTTGGCCCTCTCTGCTTTCCAGCGGACTCCATCCTCAAAAGCACCTGTTTTCGCTTTCGGCAACCTCCGGAGCAAAAAAGACAAACGTCCAGCTTTTGCTGCCACAGCAAAGGTGCCAGCGGGGAAAAGTAATGCTGGTTCTCACTGTCTCCTGGAACCCTATCAAATGCCCCAGACAATTTGGCCCTCTCTGCTTTCCTGCGGACTCTATCCTCAAAAGCGCCTTCTTTCACTTTCGGCGCCCTCCGGTGGTAAAAAACAAACGTCCAGCTTTTACTGCCACAGCAAAGGTGCCAGCGGGGAAAAGTAATGCTGGTTCTCACTGTCTCCTGGAACCCTGTCAAATGCCCCAGACTATTTGGCCCTCTCTGCTTTCCTGCGGACTCCATCCTCAAAAGCACCTGTTTTCGCTTTCGGCAGCCTCCGGAGCAAAAAAGACAAACGTCCAGGTTTTACTGCCACAGCAAAGGTGCCAGCGGGGAAAAGTAATGCTGGTTCTCACTGTCTCCTGGAACCCCTTCAAATGCCCCAGACAATTGGGACCTCTCGGCTTTCCTGTGGACTCCATCCTCAAAAGCACCTGTTTTCGCTTTCGTCAAGCTCAGGAGCAAAAAAGACAAACGTCCAGGTTTTGCTGCCACAGCAAAGGTGCCAGCGGGGAAAAGTAATGCTGGTTCTCACTGCCTCCTGGAACCCTATCAAATGCCCCAGACTATTTGGCCCTCTCTGCTTTCCTGCGGACTCCATCCTCAAAAGCGCCTTTTTTCACTTTCGGCGCCCTCCGGTGGTAAAAAGACAAACGTCCAGGTTTTGCTGCCACAGCAAAGGTGCCAGCGGGGAAAAGTAATGCTGGTTCTCACTGCCTCCTGGAACCCTTTCAAATGCCCCAGACTATTTGGCCCTCTCTGCTTTCCAGCGGACTCCATCCTCAAAAGCACCTGTTTTCGCTTTCGGCAACCTCCGGAGCAAAAAAGACAAACGTCCAGGTTTTGCTGCCACAGCAAAGGTGCCAGCGGGGAAAAGTAATGCTGGTTCTCACTGCCTCCTGGAACCCTTTCAAATGCCCCAGACTATTTGGCCCTCTCTGCTTTCCTGCGGACTCCATCCTCAAAAGCACCTGTTTTCGCTTTCGGCAGCCTCCGGAGCAAAAAAGACAAACGTCCAGCTTTTGCGGCCACAGCAAAGGTGCCAGCGGGGAAAAGTAATGCTGGTTCTCACTGCCTCCTGGAACCCTATCAAATGCCCCAGACAATTTGGCCCTCTCTGCTTTCCTGCGGACTCTATCCTCAAAAGCGCCTTTTTTCACTTTCGGCGCCCTCCGCTGGTAAAAAACAAACGTCCAGCTTTTGCTGCCACAGCAAAGGTGCCAGCGGGGAAAAGTAATGCTGGTTCTCACTGTCTCCTGGAACCCTGTCAAATGCCCCAGACAATTTGGCCCTCTCTGCTTTCCTGCGGACTACATCCTCAAAAGCACCTGTTTTCGCTTTCGGCAGCCTCCGGAGCAAAAAAGACAAACGTCCAGGTTTTACTGCCACAGCAAAGGTGCCAGCGGGGAAAAGTAATGCTGGTTCTCACTGTCTCCTGGAACCCCTTCAAATGCCCCAGACAATTGGGCCCTCTCGGCTTTCCTGCGGACTCCATCCTCAAAAGCACCTGTTTTCGCTTTCGTCAAGCTCAGGAGCAAAAAAGACAAACGTCCAGGTTTTGCTGCCACAGCAAAGGTGCCAGCGGGGAAAAGTAATGCTGGTTCTCACTGCCTCCTGGAACCCTATCAAATGCCCCAGACTATTTGGCCCTCTCTGCTTTCCTGCGGACTCTATCCTCAATAGCGCCTTTTTTCACTTTAGGCGCCCTCCGGTGGTAAAAAGACAAACGTCCAGGTTTTGCTGCCACAGCAAAGGTGCCAGCGGGGAAAAGTAATGCTGGTTCTCACTGCCTCCTGGAACCCTTTCAAATGCCCCAGACAATTTGGCCCTCTCTGCTTTCCTGCGGACACCATCCTCAAAAGCACCTGTTTTCGCTTTCGGCAGCCTCCGGAGCAAAAAAGACAAACGTCCAGGTTTTGCTGTCACAGCAAAGGTGCCAGCGGGGAAAAGTGATGCTGGTCCTCATTGCCTCCTGGAACCTCTTCAAATGCCCCAGACAATTTGGCCCTCTCTGCTTTCCTGCGGACTCCATCCTCAAAAGCACCTGTTTTCGCTTTCGGCAACCTCCGGAGCAAAAAAGACAAACGTCCAGCTTTTGCTGCCACAGCAAAGGTGCCAGCGGGGAAAAGTAATACTGGTTCTCACTGCCTCCTGGAACCCTTTCAAATGCCCCAGACTATTTGGCCCTCTCTGCTTTCCTGCGGACTCCATCCTCAAAAGCGCCTTTTTTCACTTTCGGCGCCCTCCGGTGGTAAAAAGACAAACGTCCAGGTTTTGCTGCCACAGCAAAGGTGCCAGCGGGGAAAAGTAATGCTGGTTCTCACTGCCTCCTGGAACCCTTTCAAATGCCCCAGACTATTTGGCCCTCTCTGCTTTCCTGCGGACTCCATCCTCAAAAGCACCTGTTTTCGCTTTCGGACACCTCCGGAGCAAAAAAGACAAACGTCCAGCTTTTGCGGCCACAGCAAAGGTGCCAGCGGGGAAAAGTAATGCTGGTTCTCACTGCCTCCTGGAACCCTATCAAATGCCCCAGACAATTTGGCCCTCTCTGCTTTCCTGCGGACTCTATCCTCAAAAGCGCCTTTTTTCACTTTCGGCGCCCTCCGCTGGTAAAAAACAAACGTCCAGCTTTTGCTGCCACAGCAAAGGTGCCAGCGGGGAAAAGTAATGCTGGTTCTCACTGTCTCCTGGAACCCTGTCAAATGCCCCAGACAATTTGGCCCTCTCTGCTTTCCTGCGGACTCCATCCTCAAAAGCACCTGTTTTCGCTTTCGGCAGCCTCCGGAGCAAAAAAGACAAACGTCCAGGTTTTGCTGCCACAGCAAAGGTGCCAGCGGGGAAAAGTAATGCTGGTTCTCACTGCCTCCTGGAACCCTTTGAAATGCCACAGACAATTTGGCCCTCTCTGCTTTCCTGCGGACTCTATCCTCAAAAGCGCCTTTTTTCAATTTCGGTGCCCTCCGCTGGTAAAAAGACAAACGTCCAGCTTTTGCTGCCACAGCAAAGGTGCCAGCGGGGAAAAGTAATGCTGGTTCTCACTGCCTCCTGGAACCCTTTCAAATGCCCCAGACAATTTGGCCCTCTCTGCTTTCCTGCGGACTCCATCCTCAAAAGCACGTGTTTTCGCTTTCGGCAACCTCCGGAGCAAAAAAGACAAACGTCCAGGTTTTGCTGCCACAGCAAAGGTGCCAGCAGGGAAAAGTAATGCTGGTCCTCATTGCCTCCTGGAACCTCTTCAAATGCCCCAGACAATTTGGCCCTCTCTGCTTTCCTGCGGACTCCATCCTCAAAAGCACCTTTTGTCGCTTTCGGCAACCTCCGGAGCAAAAAAGACAAACGTCCAGCTTTTGCTGCCACAGCAAAGGTGCCAGCGGGGAAAAGTAATGCTGGTTCTCACTGCCTCCTGGAACCCCTTCAAATGCCCCAGACAATTTGGCCCTCTCTGCTTTCCTGCGGACTCCATCCTCAAAAGCACCTGTTTTCGCTTTCGGCAACCTCCGGAGCAAAAAAGACAAACGTCCAGGTTTTGCTGCCACAGCAAAGGTGCCAGCGGGGAAAAGTAATGCTGATTCTCACTGCCTCTTGGAACCCTATCAAATGCCCCAGACTATTTGGCCCTCTCTGCTTTCCTCCGGACTCTATCCTCAATAGCGCCTTTTTTCACTTTAGGCGCCCTCCGGTGGTAAAAAGACAAACGTCCAGGTTTTGCTGCCACAGCAAAGGTGCCAGCGGGGAAAAGTGATGCTGGTCCTCATTGCCTCCTGGAACCTCTTCAAATGCCCCAGACAATTTGGCCCTCTCTGCTTTCCTGCGGACTCCATCCTCAAAAGCACCTGTTTTCGCTTTCGGCAACCTCCGGAGCAAAAAAGACAAACGTCCAGCTTTTGCTGCCACAGCAAAGGTGCCAGCGGGGAAAAGTAATACTGGTTCTCACTGCCTCCTGGAACCCTTTCAAATGCCCCAGACTATTTGGCCCTCTCTGCTTTCCTGCGGACTCCATCCTCAAAAGCGCCTTTTTTCACTTTCGGCGCCCTCCGGTGGTAAAAAGACAAACGTCCAGGTTTTGCTGCCACAGCAAAGGTGCCAGCGGGGAAAAGTAATGCTGGTTCTCACTGCCTCCTGGAACCCTTTCAAATGCCCCAGACTATTTGGCCCTCTCTGCTTTCCTGCGGACTCCATCCTCAAAAGCACCTGTTTTCGCTTTCGGCAGCCTCCGGAGCAAAAAAGACAAACGTCCAGGTTTTGCTGCCACAGCAAAGGTGCCAGCGGGCAAAAATAATGCTGGTTCTCACTGCCTCCTGGAACCCTTTCAAATGCCCCACACAATTTGGCCCTCTCTGCTTTCCTGCGGACTCTATCCTCAAAAGCGCCTTTTTTCACTTGCGGCGCCCTTTGGTCGTAAAAAGACAAACGTCCAGATTTTGCTGCCACAGCAAAGGTGCCAGCGGGGAAAAGTAATGCTGGTTCTCACTGTCTCCTGGAACCCTTTCAAATGCCCCAGACAATTTGGCCCTCTCTGCTTTCCTGCGGACTCCATCCTCAAAAGCACCTGTTTTCGCTTTCGGCAGTCTTTGGAGCAAAAAAGACAAACGTCCAGGTTTTGCTGCTACAGCAAAGGTGCCAGCGGGGAAAAGTAATGCTGGTTCTCACTGCCTCCTGGAACCCTATCAAATGCCCCAGACAATTGGGCCCTCTCTGCTTTCCTGCGGACTCTATCCTCAAAAGCGCCTTCTTTCACTTTCGGCGCCCTCCGGAGCAAAAAAGACAAACGTCCAGCTTTTGCTGCCACAGCAAAGATGCCAGCGGGGAAAAGTAATGCTGGTTCTCACTGTCTCCTGGAACCCTTTCAAATGCCCCAGACAATTTGGCCCTCTCTGCTTTCCTGCGGACTCCATCCTCAAAAGCACCTGTTTTCGCTTTCGGCAAGCTCAGGAGCAAAAAAGACAAACGTCCAGGTTTTGCTGCCACAGCAAAGGTGCCAGCGGGGAAAAGTAATGCTGGTCCTCATTGCCTCCTGGAACCTCTTCAAATGCCCCAGACAATTTGGCCCTCTCTGCTTTCCTGCGGACTCCATCCTCAAAAGCACCTTTTGTCGCTTTCGGCAACCTCCGGAGCAAAAAAGACAAACGTCCAGCTTTTGCTGCCACACCAAAAGTGCCAGCGGGGAAAAGTAATGCTGGTTCTCACTGCCTCCTGGAACCCCTTCAAATGCCCCAGACAATTGGGCCCTCTCGGCTTTCCTGCGGACTCCATCCTCAAAAGCACCTGTTTTCGCTTTCGGCAACCTCCGGAGCAAAAAAGACAAACGTCCAGCTTTTGCTGCCACAGCAAAGGTGCCAGCGGGGAAAAGTAATGCTGATTCTCACTGCCTCCTGGAACCCTATCTAATGCCCCAGACTATTTGGCCCTCTCTGCTTTCCTGCGGACTCTATCCTCAATAGCGCCTTTTTTCACTTTAGGCGCCCTCCGCTGGTAAAA
This sequence comes from Vanellus vanellus, assembly GCF_965231255.1. Classification (NCBI taxonomy): domain Eukaryota; kingdom Metazoa; phylum Chordata; class Aves; order Charadriiformes; family Charadriidae; genus Vanellus; species Vanellus vanellus. The sequence goes on from NW_028127962.1 coordinate 214,111, forward strand.
AGACAAACGTCCAGGTTTTGCTGCCACAGCAAAGGTGCCAGCGGGGAAAAGTAATGCTGGTTCTCACTGTCTCCTGGAACCCTTTCAAATGCCCCAGACAATTTGGCCCTCTCTGCTTTCCTGCGGACTCCATCCTCAAAAGCACCTGTTTTCGCTTTCGGCAGCCTCCGGAGCAAAAAAGACAAACGTCCAGGTTTTGCTGCCACAGCAAAGGTGCCAGCGGGGAAAAGTAATGCTGGTTCTCACTGCCTCCTGGAACCCTTTCAAATGCCCCACACAATTTGGCCCTCTCTGCTTTCCTGCGGACTCTATCCTCAAAAGCGCCTTTTTTCACTTTCGGCGCCCTTTAGTCGTAAAAAGACAAACGTCCAGATTTTGCTGCCACAGCAAAGATGCCAGCGGGGAAAAGTAATGCTGGTTCTCACTGTCTCCTGGAACCCTTTCAAATGCCCCAGACAATTTGGCCCTCTCTGCTTTCCTGCGGACACCATCCTCAAAAGCACCTGTTTTCGCTTTCGGCAGCCTCCGGAGCAAAAAAGACAAACGTCCAGGTTTTGCTGTCACAGCAAAGGTGCCAGCGGGGAAAAGTGATGCTGGTCCTCATTGCCTCCTGGAACCTCTTCAAATGCCCCAGACAATTTGGCCCTCTCTGCTTTCCTGCGGACTCCATCCTCAAAAGCACCTGTTTTTGCTTTCGGCAACCTCCGGAGCAAAAAAGACAAACGTCCAGCTTTTGCTGCCACAGCAAAGGTGCCAGCGGGGAAAAGTAATACTGGTTCTCACTGCCTCCTGGAACCTTTTCAAATGCCCCAGACTATTTGGCCCTCTCTGCTTTCCTGCGGACTCCATCCTCAAAAGCGCCTTTTTTCATGTTCGGCGCCCTCCGGTGGTAAAAAGACAAACGTCCAGGTTTTGCTGCCACAGCAAAGGTGCCAGCGGGGAAAAGTAATGCTGGTTCTCACTGCCTCCTGGAACCCTTTCAAATGCCCCAGACTATTTGGCCCTCTCTGCTTTCCTGCGGACTCCATCCTCAAAAGCACCTGTTTTCGCTTTCGGCAGCCTCCGGAGCAAAAAAGACAAACGTCCAGGTTTTGCTGCCACAGCAAAGGTGCCAGCGGGGAAAAGTAATGCTGGTTCTCACTGCCTCCTGGAACCCTTTCAAATGCCCCAGACAATTTGGCCCTCTCTGCTTTCCTGCGGACTCCATCCTCAAAAGCGCCTTTTTTCACTTTCGGCGCCCTTTGGTCGTAAAAAGACAAACGTCCAGATTTTGCTGCCACAGCAAAGGTGCCAGCGGGGAAAAGTAATGCTGGTCCTCATTGCCTCCTGGAACCTCTTCAAATGCCCCAGACAATTTGGCCCTCTCTGCTTTCCTGCGGACTCCATCCTCAAAAGCACCTGTTTTCGCTTTCGGCAACCTCCGGAGCAAAAAAGACAAACGTCCAGCTTTTGCTGCCACACCAAAGGTGCCAGCGGGGAAAAGTAATGCTGGTTCTCACTGCCTCCTGGAACCCCTTCAAATGCCCCAGACAATTGGGCCCTCTCGGCTTTCCTGCGGACTCCATCCTCAAAAGCACCTGTTTTCGCTTTCGGCAACCTCCGGAGCAAAAAAGACAAACGTCCAGCTTTTGCTGCCACAGCAAAGGTGCCAGCGGGGAAAAGTAATGCTGATTCTCACTGCCTCCTGGAACCCTATCAAATGCCCCAGACTATTTGGCCCTCTCTGCTTTCCTGCGGACTCTATCCTCAATAGCGCCTTTTTTCACTTTAGGCGCCCTCCGGTGGTAAAAAGACAAACGTCCAGGTTTTGCTGCCACAGCAAAGGTGCCAGCGGGGAAAAGTAATGCTGGTTCTCACTGTCTCCTGGAACCCTTTCAAATGCCCCAGACTATTTGGCCCTCTCTGCTTTCCTCCGGACTCTATCCTCAATAGCGCCTTTTTTCACTTTAGGCGCCCTCCGGTGGTAAAAAGACAAACGTCCAGGTTTTGCTGCCACAGCAAAGGTGCCAGCGGGGAAAAGTGATGCTGGTCCTCATTGCCTCCTGGAACCTCTTCAAATGCCCCAGACAATTTGGCCCTCTCTGCTTTCCTGCGGACTCCATCCTCAAAAGCACCTGTTTTCGCTTTCGGCAACCTCCGGAGCAAAAAAGACAAACGTCCAGCTTTTGCTGCCACAGCAAAGGTGCCAGCGGGGAAAAGTAATACTGGTTCTCACTGCCTCCTGGAACCCTTTCAAATGCCCCAGACTATTTGGCCCTCTCTGCTTTCCTGCGGACTCCATCCTCAAAAGCGCCTTTTTTCACTTTCGGCGCCCTCCGGTGGTAAAAAGACAAACGTCCAGGTTTTGCTGCCACAGCAAAGGTGCCAGCGGGGAAAAGTAATGCTGGTTCTCACTGCCTCCTGGAACCCTTTCAAATGCCCCAGACTATTTGGCCCTCTCTGCTTTCCTGCGGACTCCATCCTCAAAAGCACCTGTTTTCGCTTTCGGCAGCCTCCGGAGCAAAAAAGACAAACGTCCAGGTTTTGCTGCCACAGCAAAGGTGCCAGCGGGCAAAAATAATGCTGGTTCTCACTGCCTCCTGGAACCCTTTCAAATGCCCCACACAATTTGGCCCTCTCTGCTTTCCTGCGGACTCTATCCTCAAAAGCGCCTTTTTTCACTTGCGGCGCCCTTTGGTCGTAAAAAGACAAACGTCCAGATTTTGCTGCCACAGCAAAGATGCCAGCGGGGAAAAGTAATGCTGGTTCTCACTGTCTCCTGGAACCCTTTCAAATGCCCCAGACAATTTGGCCCTCTCTGCTTTCCTGCGGACTCCATCCTCAAAAGCACCTGTTTTCGCTTTCGGCAGCCTCCGGAGCAAAAAAGACAAACGTCCAGGTTTTGCTGCTACAGCAAAGGTGCCAGCGGGGAAAAGTAATGCTGGTTCTCACTGCCTCCTGGAACCCTTTCAAATGCCCCACACAATTTGGCGCTCTCTGCTTTCCTGCGGACTCTATCCTCAAAAGCGCCTTTTTTCACTTTCGGCGCCCTTTGGTCGTAAAAAGACAAACGTCCAGATTTTGCTGCCACAGCAAAGGTGCCAGCGGGGAAAAGTAATGCTGGTTCTCACTGTCTCCTGGAACCCTTTCAAATGCCCCAGACAATTTGGCCCTCTCTGCTTTCCTGCGGACTCCATCCTCAAAAGCACCTGTTTGCGCTTTCGGCAACCTCCGGAGCAAAAAAGACAAACGTCCAGGTTTTGCTGCTACAGCAAAGGTGCCAGCGGGGAAAAGTAATGCTGGTTCTCACTGCCTCCTGGAACCCTATCAAATGCCCCAGACAATTGGGCCCTCTCTGCTTTCCTGCGGACTCTATCCTCAAAAGCGCCTTCTTTCACTTTCGGCGCCCTCCGGAGCAAAAAAGACAAACGTCCAGCTTTTGCTGCCACAGCAAAGGTGCCAGCGGGGAAAAGTAATGCTGGTTCTCACTGTCTCCTGGAACCCTTTCAAATGCCCCAGACAATTTGGCCCTCTCTGCTTTCCTGCGGACTCCATCCTCAAAAGCACCTGTTTTCGCTTTCGGCAAGCTCAGGAGCAAAAAAGACAAACGTCCAGGTTTTGCTGCCACAGCAAAGGTGCCAGCGGGGAAAAGTAATGCTGGTCCTCATTGCCTCCTGGAACCTCTTCAAATGCCCCAGACAATTTGGCCCTCTCTGCTTTCCTGCGGACTCCATCCTCAAAAGCACCTTTTGTCGCTTTCGGCAACCTCCGGAGCAAAAAAGACAAACGTCCAGCTTTTGCTGCCACACCAAAGGTGCCAGCGGGGAAAAGTAATGCTGGTTCTCACTGCCTCCTGGAACCCCTTCAAATGCCCCAGACAATTGGGCCCTCTCGGCTTTCCTGCGGACTCCATCCTCAAAAGCACCTGTTTTCGCTTTCGGCAACCTCCGGAGCAAAAAAGACAAACGTCCAGCTTTTGCTGCCACAGCAAAGGTGCCAGCGGGGAAAAGTAATGCTGATTCTCACTGCCTCCTGGAACCCTATCAAATGCCCCAGACTATTTGGCCCTCTCTGCTTTCCTGCGGACTCTATCCTCAATAGCGCCTTTTTTCACTTTAGGCGCCCTCCGGTGGTAAAAAGACAAACGTCCAGGTTTTGCTGCCACAGCAAAGGTGCCAGCGGGGAAAAGTAATGCTGGTTCTCACTGTCTCCTGGAACCCTTTCAAATGCCCCAGACAATTTGGCCCTCTCTGCTTTCCTGCGGACTCCATCCTCAAAAGCACCTGTTTTCGCTTTCGGCAGCCTCCGGAGCAAAAAAGACAAACGTCCAGGTTTTGCTGCCACAGCAAAGGTGCCAGCGGGGAAAAGTAATGCTGGTTCTCACTGCCTCCTGGAACCCTTTCAAATGCCCCACACAATTTGGCCCTCTCTGCTTTCCTGCGGACTCTATCCTCAAAAGCGCCTTTTTTCACTTTCGGCGCCCTTTAGTCGTAAAAAGACAAACGTCCAGATTTTGCTGCCACAGCAAAGGTGCCAGCGGGGAAAAGTAATGCTGGTTCTCACTGTCTCCTGGAACCCTTTCAAATGCCCCAGACAATTTGGCCCTCTCTGCTTTCCTGCGGACACCATCCTCAAAAGCACCTGTTTTCGCTTTCGGCAGCCTCCGGAGCAAAAAAGACAAACGTCCAGGTTTTGCTGTCACAGCAAAGGTGCCAGCGGGGAAAAGTGATGCTGGTCCTCATTGCCTCCTGGAACCTCTTCAAATGCCCCAGACAATTTGGCCCTCTCTGCTTTCCTGCGGACTCCATCCTCAAAAGCACCTGTTTTTGCTTTCGGCAACCTCCGGAGCAAAAAAGACAAACGTCCAGCTTTTGCTGCCACAGCAAAGGTGCCAGCGGGGAAAAGTAATACTGGTTCTCACTGCCTCCTGGAACCTTTTCAAATGCCCCAGACTATTTGGCCCTCTCTGCTTTCCTGCGGACTCCATCCTCAAAAGCGCCTTTTTTCATGTTCGGCGCCCTCCGGTGGTAAAAAGACAAACGTCCAGGTTTTGCTGCCACAGCAAAGGTGCCAGCGGGGAAAAGTAATGCTGGTTCTCACTGCCTCCTGGAACCCTTTCAAATGCCCCAGACTATTTGGCCCTCTCTGCTTTCCTGCGGACTCCATCCTCAAAAGCACCTGTTTTCGCTTTCGGCAGCCTCCGGAGCAAAAAAGACAAACGTCCAGCTTTTGCTGCCACAGCAAAGGTGCCAGCGGGGAAAAGTAATGCTGGTTCTCACTGCCTCCTGGAACCCTTTCAAATGCCCCAGACAATTTGGCCCTCTCTGCTTTCCTGCGGACTCTATCCTCAAAAGCGCCTTTTTTCACTTTCGGCGCCCTTTGGTCGTAAAAAGACAAACGTCCAGATTTTGCTGCCACAGCAAAGGTGCCAGCGGGGAAAAGTAATGCTGGTCCTCATTGCCTCCTGGAACCTCTTCAAATGCCCCAGACAATTTGGCCCTCTCTGCTTTCCTGCGGACTCCATCCTCAAAAGCACCTTTTGTCGCTTTCGGCAACCTCCGGAGCAAAAAAGACAAACGTCCAGCTTTTGCTGCCACACCAAAGGTGCCAGCGGGGAAAAGTAATGCTGGTTCTCACTGCCTCCTGGAACCCCTTCAAATGCCCCAGACAATTGGGCCCTCTCGGCTTTCCTGCGGACTCCATCCTCAAAAGCACCTGTTTTCGCTTTCGGCAACCTCCGGAGCAAAAAAGACAAACGTCCAGCTTTTGCTGCCACAGCAAAGGTGCCAGCGGGGAAAAGTAATGCTGATTCTCACTGCCTCCTGGAACCCTATCAAATGCCCCAGACTATTTGGCCCTCTCTGCTTTCCTGCGGACTCTATCCTCAATAGCGCCTTTTTTCACTTTAGGCGCCCTCCGGTGGTAAAAAGACAAACGTCCAGGTTTTGCTGCCACAGCAAAGGTGCCAGCGGGGAAAAGTAATGCTGGTTCTCACTGTCTCCTGGAACCCTTTCAAATGCCCCAGACAATTTGGCCCTCTCTGCTTTCCTGCGGACTCCATCCTCAAAAGCACCTGTTTTCGCTTTCGGCAGCCTCCGGAGCAAAAAAGACAAACGTCCAGGTTTTGCTGCCACAGCAAAGGTGCCAGCGGGGAAAAGTAATGCTGGTTCTCACTGCCTCCTGGAACCCTTTCAAATGCCCCACACAATTTGGCCCTCTCTGCTTTCCTGCGGACTCTATCCTCAAAAGCGCCTTTTTTCACTTTCGGCGCCCTTTAGTCGTAAAAAGACAAACGTCCAGATTTTGCTGCCACAGCAAAGGTGCCAGCGGGGAAAAGTAATGCTGGTTCTCACTGTCTCCTGGAACCCTTTCAAATGCCCCAGACAATTTGGCCCTCTCTGCTTTCCTGCGGACACCATCCTCAAAAGCACCTGTTTTCGCTTTCGGCAGACTCCGGAGCAAAAAAGACAAACGTCCAGGTTTTGCTGTCACAGCAAAGGTGCCAGCGGGGAAAAGTGATGCTGGTCCTCATTGCCTCCTGGAACCTCTTCAAATGCCCCAGACAATTTGGCCCTCTCTGCTTTCCTGCGGACTCCATCCTCAAAAGCACCTGTTTTTGCTTTCGGCAACCTCCGGAGCAAAAAAGACAAACGTCCAGCTTTTGCTGCCACAGCAAAGGTGCCAGCGGGGAAAAGTAATACTGGTTCTCACTGCCTCCTGGAACCTTTTCAAATGCCCCAGACTATTTGGCCCTCTCTGCTTTCCTACGGACTCCATCCTCAAAAGCGCCTTTTTTCATGTTCGGCGCCCTCCGGTGGTAAAAAGACAAACGTCCAGGTTTTGCTGCCACAGCAAAGGTGCCAGCGGGGAAAAGTAATGCTGGTTCTCACTGCCTCCTGGAACCCTTTCAAATGCCCCAGACTATTTGGCCCTCTCTGCTTTCCTGCGGACTCCATCCTCAAAAGCACCTGTTTTCGCTTTCGGCAGCCTCCGGAGCAAAAAAGACAAACGTCCAGGTTTTGCTGCCACAGCAAAGGTGCCAGCGGGGAAAAGTAATGCTGGTTCTCACTGCCTCCTGGAACCCTTTCAAATGCCCCAGACAATTTGGCCCTCTCTGCTTTCCTGCGGACTCTATCCTCAAAAGCGCCTTTTTTCACTTTCGGCGCCCTTTGGTCGTAAAAAGACAAACGTCCAGATTTTGCTGCCACAGCAAAGGTGCCAGCGGGGAAAAGTAATGCTGGTTCTCACTGCCTCCTGGAACCCTTTCAAATGCCCCAGACAATTTGGCCCTCTCTGCTTTCCTGCGGACTCCATCCTCAAAAGCACCTGTTTTCGCTTTCGGCAGCCTCCGGAGCAAAAAAGACAAACGTCCAGGTTTTGCTGCCACAGCAAAGGTGCCAGCGGGGAAAAGTAATGCTGGTTCTCACTGCCTCCTGGAACCCTTTCAAATGCCCCAGACAATTTGGCCCTCTCTGCTTTCCTGCGGACTCCATCCTCAAAAGCACCTTTTTTCGCTTTCGGCATACTCCGGAGCAAAAAAGACAAACGTCCAGCTTTTGCTGCCACAGCAAAGGTGCCAGCGGGGAAAAGTAATGCTGGTCCTCATTGCCTCCTGGAACCTCTTCAAATGCCCCAGACAATTTGGCCCTCTCTGCTTTCCTGCGGACTCCATCCTCAAAAGCACCTGTTTTCGCTTTCGGCAACCTCCGGAGCAAAAAAGACAAACGTCCAGGTTTTACTGCTACAGCAAAGGTGCCAGCGGGGAAAAGTAATGCTGGTTCTCACTGCCTCCTGGAACCCTATCAAATGCCCCAGACAATTTGGCCCTCTCTGCTTTCCTGCGGACTCTATCCTCAAAAGCGCCTTCTTTCACTTTCGGCGCCCTCCGGAGAAAAAAGACAAACGTCCAGCTTTTGCTGCCACAGCAAAGGTGCCAGCGGGGAAAAGTAAGGCTGGTTCTCACTGTCTCCTGGAACCCTTTCAAATGCCCCACACAATCTGGCCCTCTCTGCTTTCCTGCGGACTCCATCCTCAAAAGCACCTGTTTTCGCTTTCGGCAACCTCCGGAGCAAAAAAGACAAACGTCCAGCTTTTGCTGCCACAGCAAAGGTGCCAGCGGGGAAAAGTAATGCTGGTTCTCACTGCCTCCTGGAACCCTTTCAAATGCCCCAGACTATTTGGCCCTCTCTGCTTTCCTGCGGACTCCATCCTCAAAAGCACCTGTTTTCGCTTCCGGCAGCCTCCGGAGCAAAAAAGACAAACGTCCAGGTTTTGCTGCCACAGCAAAGGTGCCAGCGGGGAAAAGTAATGCTGGTTCTCACTGCCTCCTGGAACCCTTTCAAATGCCACAGACAATTTGGCCCTCTCTGCTTTCCTGCGGACTCCATCCTCAAAAGCACCTGTTTTCGCTTTCGGCAGCCTCCGGAGCAAAAAAGACAAACGTCCAGGTTTTGCTGCCACAGCAAAGGTGCCAGCGGGGAAAAGTAATGCTGGTCCTCATTGCCTCCTGGAACCTCTTCAAATGCCCCAGACAATTTGGCCCTCTCTGCTTTCCTGCGGACTCCATCTTCAAAAGCACCTGTTTTCGCTTTCGGCAACCTCCGAAACAAAAAAGACAAACGTCCAGGTTTTACTGCCACAGCAAAGGTGCCAGCAGGGAAAAGTAATGCTGGTTCTCACTGTCTCCTGGAACCCTTTCAAATGCCCGAGACAATTTGGCCCTCTCTGCTTTCCTGCGGACTCTATCCTTAAAAGCGCCTTCTTTCACTTTCGGCGCCCTCCGGAGCAAAAAAGACAAACGTCCAGCTTTTGCTGCCACAGCAAAGGTGCCAGCGGGGAAAAGTAATGCTGGTTCTCACTGTCTCCTGGAACCCTTTCAAATGCCACAGACAATTTGGCCCTCTCTGCTTTCCTGCGGACTCCATCCTCAAAAGCACCTGTTTTCACTTTCGGCGCCCTCCGGAGCAAAAAAGACAAACGTCCAGGTTTTGCTGCCACAGCAAAGGTGCCAGCGGGGAAAAGTAATGCTGGTCCTCATTGCCTCCTGGAACCTCTTCAAATGCCACAGACAATTTGGCCCTCTCTGCTTTCCTGCGGACTCCATCCTCAAAAGCACCTGTTTTCGCTTTCGGCAACCTCCGGAGCAAAAAAGACAAACGTCCAGGTTTTACTGCCACAGCAAAGGTGCCAGCAGGGAAAAGTAATGCTGGTTCTCACTGTCTCCTGGAACCCTTTCAAATGCCCCACACAATTTGGCCCTCTCTGCTTTCCTGCGGACTCTATCCTTAAAAGCGCCTTCTTTCACTTTCGGCGCCCTCCGGAGCAAAAAAGACAAACGTCCAGCTTTTGCTGCCACAGCAAAGGTGCCAGCGGGGAAAAGTAATGCTGGTTCTCACTGTCTCCTGGAACCCTTTCAAATGCCCCAGACAATTTGGCCCTCTCTGCTTTCCTGCGGACTCCATCCTCAAAAGCACCTGTTTTCGCTTTCGGCAGCCTCCGGACCAAAAAAGACAAACGTCCATGTTTTGCTGCCACAGCAAAGGTGCCAGCGGGGAAAAGTAATGCTGGATCTCACTGCCTCCTGGAACCCTTTCAAATGCCCCAGACTATTTGGCCCTCTCTGCTTTCCAGCGGACTCCATCCTCAAAAGCACCTGTTTTCGCTTCCGGCAGCCTCCGGAGAAAAAAGACAAACGTCCAGGTTTTGCTGCCACAGCAAAGGTGCCAGCGGGGAAAAGTAATGCTGGTTCTCACTGCCTCCTGGAACCCTTTCAAATGCCCCCGACAATTTGGCCCTCTCTGCTTTCCTGCGGACTCCATCCTCAAAAGCACCTGTTTTCGCTTTCGGCAGCCTCCGGAGCAAAAAAGACAAACGTCCAGGTTTTGCTGCCACAGCAAAGGTGCCAGCGGGGAAAATTAATGCTGGTTCTCACTGCCTCCTGGAACCCTTTCAAATGCCCCACACAATTTGGCCCTCTCTGCTTTCCTGCGGAATCTATCCTCAATAGCGCCTTTTTTCACTTTCGGCGCCCTTTAGTCGTAAAAAGACAAACGTCCAGCTTTTGCTACCACAGCAAAGGTGCCAGCGGGGAAAAGTAATGCTGGTTCTCACTGCCTCCTGGAACCCTATCAAATGCCCCAGACAATTTGGCCCTCTCTGCTTTCCTGCGGACTCCATCCTCAAAAGCACCTGTTTTCGCTTTCGGCAGCCTCCGGAGCAAAAAAGACAAACGTCCAAGTTTTGCTGCCACAGCAAAGGTGCCAGCGGGGAAAAGTAATACTGGTTCTCACTGCCTCCTGGAACCCTTTCAAATGCCCCAGACTATTTGGCCCTCTCTGCTTTCCTTCGGACTCCATCCTCAAAGGCACCTGTTTTCGCTTGCGGCAGCCTCCGGAGCAAAAAAGACAAACATCCAGGTTTTGCTGCCACAGCAAAGGTGCCAGCGGGGAAAAGTAATGCTGGTTCTCACTGTCTCCTGGAACCCTTTCAAATGCCCCAGACAATCTGGCCCTCTCTGCTTTCCTGCGGACTCCATCCTCAAAAGCACCTGTTTTCGCTTTCGGCAACCTCCGGAGCAAAAAAGACAAACGTCCAGCTTTTGCTGCCACAGCAAAGGTGCCAGCGGGGAAAAGTAATGCTGGTTCTCACTGCCTCCTGGAACCCTTTCAAATGCCCCAGACTATTTGGCCCTCTCTGCTTTCCTGCGGACTCCATCCTCAAAAGCACCTGTTTTCGCTTCCGGCAGCCTCCGCAGCAAAAAAGACAAACGTCCAGGTTTTGCTGCCACAGCAAAGGTGCCAGCCGGGAAAAGTAATGCTGGTTCTCACTGCCTCCTGGAACCCTTTCAAATGCCACAGACAATTTGGCCCTCTCTGCTTTCCTGCGGACTCCATCCTCAAAAGCACCTGTTTTCGCTTTCGGCAACCTCCGAAACAAAAAAGACAAACGTCCAGGTTTTACTGCCACAGCAAAGGTGCCAGCAGGGAAAAGTAATGCTGGTTCTCACTGTCTCCTGGAACCCTTTCAAATGCCCCACACAATTTGGCCCTCTCTGCTTTCCTGCGGACTCTATCCTTAAAAGCGCCTTCTTTCAATTTCGGCGCCCTCCGGAGCAAAAAAGACAAACGTCCAGCTTTTGCTGCCACAGCAAAGGTGCCAGCGGGGAAAAGTAATGCTGGTTCTCACTGTCTCCTGGAACCCTTTCAAATGCCCCAGACAATTTGGCCCTCTCTGCTTTCCTGCGGACTCCATCCTCAAAAGCACCTGTTTTCGCTTTGGGCAGCCTCCGGACCAAAAAAGACAAACGTCCATGTTTTGCTGCCACAGCAAAGGTGCCAGCGGGGAAAAGTAATGCTGGATCTCACTGCCTCCTGGAACCCTTTCAAATGCCCCAGACTATTTGGCCCTCTCTGCTTTCCAGCGGACTCCATCCTCAAAAGCACCTGTTTTCGCTTCCGGCAGCCTCCGGAGCAAAAAAGACAAACGTCCAGCTTTTGCTGCCACAGCAAAGGTGCCAGCGGGGAAAAGTAATGCTGGTTCTCACTGCCTCCTGGAACCCTTTCAAATGCCCCCGACAATTTGGCCCTCTCTGCTTTCCTGCGGACTCCATCCTCAAAAGCACCTGTTTTCGCTTTCGGCAGCCTCCGGAGCAAAAAAGACAAACGTCCAGGTTTTGCTGCCACAGCAAAGGTGCCAGCGGGGAAAAGTAATGCTGGTTCTCACTGTCTCCTGGAACCCTTTCAAATTCCCCACACAATTTGGCCCTCTCTGCTTTCCTGCGGAATCTATCCTCAATAGCGCCTTTTTTCACTTTCGGCGCCCTTTAGTCGTAAAAAGACAAACGTCCAGATTTTGCTACCACAGCAAAGGTGCCAGCGGGGAAAAGTAATGCTGGTTCTCACTGCCTCCTGGAACCCTATCAAATGCCCCAGACAATTTGGCCCTCTCTGCTTTTCTGTGGACTCTATCCTCAAAAGCGCCTTCTTTCACTTTCGGCGCCCTCCGGAGCAAAAAAGACAAACGTCCAGCTTTTGCTGCCACAGCAAAGGTGCCAGCGGGGAAAAGTAATGCTGGTTCTCACTGTCTCCTGGAACCCTTTCAAATGCCCCAGACAATTTGGCCCTCTCTGCTTTCCTGCGGACTCCATCCTCAAAAGCACCTGTTTTCGCTTTCGGCAGCCTCCGGAGCAAAAAAGACAAACGTCCAAGTTTTGCTGCCACAGCAAAGGTGCCAGCGGGGAAAAGTAATACTGGTTCTCACTGCCTCCTGGAACCCTTTCAAATGCCCCAGACTATTTGGCCCTCTCTGCTTTCCTGCGGACTCCATCCTCAAAGGCACCTGTTTTCGCTTGCGGCAGCCTCCGGAGCAAAAAAGACAAACATCCAGGTTTTGCTGCCACAGCAAAGGTGCCAGCGGGGAAAAGTAATGCTGGTTCTCACTGCCTCCTGGAACCCTTTCAAATGCCCCCGACAATTTGGCCCTCTCTGCTTTCCTGCGGACTCCATCCTCAAAAGCACCTTCTTTCACTTTCGGCGCCCTCCGGAGCAAAAAAGACAAACGTCCAGCTTTTGCTGCCACAGCAAAGGTGCCAGCGGGGAAAAGTAATGCTGGTTCTCACTGTCTCCTGGAACCCTTTCAAATGCCCCAGACAATTTGGCCCTCTCTGCTTTCCTGCGGACTCCATCCTCAAAAGCACCTGTTTTCGCTTTCGGCAGCCTCCGGAGCAAAAAAGACAAACGTCCAGCTTTTGCTGCCACAGCAAAGGTGCCAGCGGGGAAAAGTAATGCTGGATCTCACTGCCTCCTGGAACCCTTTCAAATGCCCCAGACTATTTGGCCCTCTCTGCTTTCCAGCGGACTCCATCCTCAAAAGCACCTGTTTTCGCTTCCGGCATACTCCGGAGCAAAAAAGACAAACGTCCAGGTTTTGCTGCCACAGCAAAGGTGCTAGCGGGGAAAAGTAATGCTGGTTCTCACTGCCTCCTGGAACCCTTTCAAATGCCCCACACAATTTGGCCCTCTCTGCTTTCCTGCGGAATCTATCCTCAATAGCGCCTTTTTTCACTTTCGGCGCCCTTTAGTCGTAAAAAGACAAACGTCCAGATTTTGCTACCACAGCAAAGGTGCCAGCGGGGAAAAGTAATGCTGGTTCTCACTGCCTCCTGGAACCCTATCAAATGCCCCAGACAATTTGGCCCTCTCTGCTTTTCTGTGGACTCTATCCTCAAAAGCGCCTTCTTTCACTTTCGGCGCCCTCCGGAGCAAAAAAGACAAACGTCCAGCTTTTGCTGCCACAGCAAAGGTGCCAGCGGGGAAAAGTAATGCTGGTTCTCACTGTCTCCTGGAACCCTTTCAAGTGCCCCAGACAATTTGGCCCTCTCTGCTTTCCTGCGGACTCCATCCTCAAAAGCACCTGTTTTCGCTTTCGGCAGCCTCCGGAGCAAAAAAGACAAACGTCCAGGTTTTGCTGCCACAGCAAAGGTGCCAGCGGGGAAAAGTAATGCTGGTTCTCACTGCCTCCTAGAACCCTTTCAAATGCCCCAGACTATTTGGCCCTCTCTGCTTTCCTGCGGACTCCATCCTCAAAAGCGCCTTTTTTCACTTTCGGCGCCCTCCGGTGGTAAAAAGACAAACGTCCAGGTTTTGCTGCCACAGCAAAGGTGCCAGCGGGGAAAAGTAATGCTGGTTCTCACTGCCTCCTGGAACCCTTTCAAATGCCCCAGACTATTTGGCCCTCTCTGCTTTCCTGCGGACTCCATCCTCAAAAGCACCTGTTTTCGCTTTCGGCAGCCTCCGGAGCAAAAAAGACAAACGTCCAGGTTTTGCTGCCACAGCAAAGGTGCCAGCGGGGAAAAGTAATGCTGGTTCTCACTGCCTCCTGGAACCCTTTCAAATGCCCCACACAATTTGGCCCTCTCTGCTTTCCTGCGGACTCTATCCTCAAAAGCGCCTTTTTTCACTTTCGGCGCCCTTTGGTCGTAAAAAGACAAACGTCCAGATTTTTCTGCCACAGCAAAGGTGCCAGCGGGGAAAAGTAATGCTGGTTCTCACTGTCTCCTGGAACCCTTTCAAATGCCCCACACAATCTGGCCCTCTCTGCTTTCCTGCGGACTCCATCCTCAAAAGCACCTGTTTTCGCTTTCCGCAGCCTCCGGAGCAAAAAAGACAAACGTCCAGGTTTTGCTGCCACAGCAAAGGTGCCAGCGGGGAAAAGTAATGCTGGTCCTCATTGCCTCCTGGAACCTCTTCAAATGCCCCAGACAATTTGGCCCTCTCTGCTTTCCTGCGGACTCCATCCTCAAAAGCACCTGTTTTCGCTTTCGGCAACCTCCGAAACAAAAAAGACAAACGTCCAGGTTTTACTGCCACAGCAAAGGTGCCAGCAGGGAAAAGTAATGCTGGTTCTCACTGTCTCCTGGAACCCTTTCAAATGCCCCACACAATTTGGCCCTCTCTGCTTTCCTGCGGACTCTATCCTTAAAAGCGCCTTTTTTCACTTTCGGCGCCTTCCGGAGCAAAAAAGACAAACGTCCAGCTTTTGCTGTCACAGCAAAGGTGCCAGCGGGGAAAAGTAATGCTGGTTCTCACTGTCTCCTGGAACCCTTTCAAATGCCCCAGACAATTTGGCCCTCTCTGCTTTCCTGCGGACTCCATCCTCAAAAGCACCTGTTTTCGCTTTCGGCAGCCTCCGGAGCAAAAAAGACAAACGTCCAGCTTTTGCTGCCACAGCAAAGGTGCCAGCGGGGAAAAGTAATGCTGGATCTCACTGCCTCCTGGAACCCTTTCAAATGCCCCAGACTATTTGGCCCTCTCTGCTTTCCAGCGGACTCCATCCTCAAAAGCACCTGTTTTCGCTTCCGGCAGCCTCCGGAGCAAAAAAGACAAACGTCCAGCTTTTGCTGCCACAGCAAAGGTGCCAGCGGGGAAAAGTAATGCTGGTTCTCACTGCCTCCCGGAACCCTTTCAAATGCCCCCGACAATTTGGCCCTCTCTGCTTTCCTGCGGACTCCATCCTCAAAAGCACCTGTTTTCGCTTTCGGCAGCCTCCGGAGCAAAAAAGACAAACGTCCAGGTTTTGCTGCCACAGCAAAGGTGCCAGCGGGGAAAAGTAATGCTGGTTCTCACTGCCTCCTGGAACCCTTTCAAATGCCCCACACAATTTGGCCCTCTCTGCTTTCCTGCGGAATCTATCCTCAATATCGCTTTTTTTCACTTTCGGCGCCCTTTAGTCGTAAAAAGACAAACGTCCAGATTTTGCTACCACAGCAAAGGTGCCAGCGGGGAAAAGTAATGCTGGTTCTCACTGTCTCCTGGAACCCTTTCAAATGCCCCAGACAATTTGGCCCTCTCTGCTTTCCTGCGGACTCCATGCTCAAAAGCACCTGTTTTCGCTTTCGGCAACCTCCGGAGCAAAAAAGACAAACGTCCAGCTTTTGCTGCCACAGCAAAGGTGCCAGCAGGGAAAAGTAATGCTGGTTCTCACTGCCTCCTGGAACCCTATCAAATGCCCCAGACAATTTGGCCCTCTCTGCTTTTCTGAGGACTCTATCCTCAAAAGCGCCTTCTTTCACTTTCGGCGCCCTCCGGAGCAAAAAAGACAAACGTCCAGGTTTTGCTGCCACAGCAAAGGTGCCAGCGGGGAAAAGTAATGCTGGTTCTCACTGTCTCCTGGAACCCTTTCAAATGCCCCAGACAATTTGGCCCTCTCTGCTTTCCTGCGGACTCCATCCTCAAAAGCACCTGTTTTCGCTTTCGGCAGCCTCCGGAGCAAAAAAGACAAACATCCAGCTTTTGCTGCCACAGCAAAGGTGCCAGCGGGGAAAAGTAATGCTGGATCTCACTGCCTCCTGGAACCCTTTCAAATGCCCCAGACTATTTGGCCCTCTCTGCTTTCCAGCGGACTCCATCCTCAAAAGCACCTGTTTTCGCTTCCGGCATACTCCGGAGCAAAAAAGACAAACGTCCAGGTTTTGCTGCCACAGCAAAGGTGCCAGCGGGGAAAAGTAATGCTGGTTCTCACTGCCTCCTGGAACCCTTTCAAATGCCCCACACAATTTGGCCCTCTCTGCTTTCCTGCGGAATCTATCCTCAATAGCGCCTTTTTTCACTTTCGGCGCCCTTTAGTCGTAAAAAGACAAACGTCCAGATTTTGCTACCACAGCAAAGGTGCCAGCGGGGAAAAGTAATGCTGGTTCTCACTGCCTCCTGGAACCCTATCAAATGCCCCAGACAATTTGGCCCTCTCTGCTTTTCTGTGGACTCTATCCTCAAAAGCGCCTTCTTTCACTTTCGGCGCCCTCCGGAGCAAAAAAGACAAACGTCCAGCTTTTGCTGCCACAGCAAAGGTGCCAGCGGGGAAAAGTAATGCTGGTTCTCACTGTCTCCTGGAACCCTTTCAAGTGCCCCAGACAATTTGGCCCTCTCTGCTTTCCTGCGGACTCCATCCTCAAAAGCACCTGTTTTCGCTTTCGGCAGCCTCCGGAGCAAAAAAGACAAACGTCCAGGTTTTGCTGCCACAGCAAAGGTGCCAGCGGGGAAAAGTAATGCTGGTTCTCACTGCCTCCTAGAACCCTTTCAAATGCCCCAGACTATTTGGCCCTCTCTGCTTTCCAGCGGACTCCATCCTCAAAAGCGCCTTTTTTCACTTTCGGCGCCCTCCGGTGGTAAAAAGACAAACGTCCAGGTTTTGCTGCCACAGCAAAGGTGCCAGCGGGGAAAAGTAATGCTGGTTCTCACTGCCTCCTGGAACCCTTTCAAATGCCCCAGACTATTTGGCCCTCTCTGCTTTCCTGCGGACTCCATCCTCAAAAGCACCTGTTTTCGCTTTCGGCAGCCTCCGGAGCAAAAAAGACAAACGTCCAGCTTTTGCTGCCACAGCAAAGGTGCCAGCGGGGAAAAGTAATGCTGGTTCTCACTGCCTCCTGGAACCCTTTCAAATGCCCCACACAATTTGGCCCTCTCTGCTTTCCTGCGGACTCTATCCTCAAAAGCGCCTTTTTTCACTTTCGGCGCCCTTTGGTCGTAAAAAGACAAACGTCCAGATTTTTCTGCCACAGCAAAGGTGCCAGCGGGGAAAAGTAATGCTGGTTCTCACTGTCTCCTGGAACCCTTTCAAATGCCCCACACAATCTGGCCCTCTCTGCTTTCCTGCGGACTCCATCCTCAAAAGCACCTGTTTTCGCTTTCCGCAGCCTCCGGAGCAAAAAAGACAAACGTCCAGGTTTTGCTGCCACAGCAAAGGTGCCAGCGGGGAAAAGTAATGCTGGTCCTCATTGCCTCCTGGAACCTCTTCAAATGCCCCAGACAATTTGGCCCTCTCTGCTTTCCTGCGGACTCCATCCTCAAAAGCACCTGTTTTCGCTTTCGGCAACCTCCGAAACAAAAAAGACAAACGTCCAGGTTTTACTGCCACAGCAAAGGTGCCAGCAGGGAAAAGTAATGCTGGTTCTCACTGTCTCCTGGAACCCTTTCAAATGCCCCACACAATTTGGCCCTCTCTGCTTTCCTGCGGACTCTATCCTTAAAAGCGCCTTTTTTCACTTTCGGCGCCTTCCGGAGCAAAAAAGACAAACGTCCAGCTTTTGCTGTCACAGCAAAGGTGCCAGCGGGGAAAAGTAATGCTGGTTCTCACTGTCTCCTGGAACCCTTTCAAATGCCCCAGACAATTTGGCCCTCTCTGCTTTCCTGCGGACTCCATCCTCAAAAGCACCTGTTTTCGCTTTCGGCAGCCTCCGGAGCAAAAAAGACAAACGTCCAGCTTTTGCTGCCACAGCAAAGGTGCCAGCGGGGAAAAGTAATGCTGGATCTCACTGCCTCCTGGAACCCTTTCAAATGCCCCAGACTATTTGGCCCTCTCTGCTTTCCAGCGGACTCCATCCTCAAAAGCACCTGTTTTCGCTTCCGGCAGCCTCCGGAGCAAAAAAGACAAACGTCCAGGTTTTGCTGCCACAGCAAAGGTGCCAGCGGGGAAAAGTAATGCTGGTTCTCACTGCCTCCTGGAACCCTTTCAAATGCCCCCGACAATTTGGCCCTCTCTGCTTTCCTGCGGACTCCATCCTCAAAAGCACCTGTTTTCGCTTTCGGCAGCCTCCGGAGCAAAAAAGACAAACGTCCAGGTTTTGCTGCCACAGCAAAGGTGCCAGCGGGGAAAAGTAATGCTGGTTCTCACTGCCTCCTGGAACCCTTTCAAATGCCCCACACAATTTGGCCCTCTCTGCTTTCCTGCGGAATCTATCCTCAATAGCGCTTTTTTTCACTTTCGGCGCCCTTTAGTCGTAAAAAGACAAACGTCCAGATTTTGCTACCACAGCAAAGGTGCCAGCAGGGAAAAGTAATGCTGGTTCTCACTGCCTCCTGGAACCCTATCAAATGCCCCAGACAATTTGGCCCTCTCTGCTTTTCTGTGGACTCTATCCTCAAAAGCGCCTTCTTTCACTTTCGGCGCCCTCCGGAGCAAAAAAGACAAACGTCCAGCTTTTGCTGCCACAGCAAAGGTGCCAGCGGGGAAAAGTAATGCTGGTTCTCACTGTCTCCTGGAACCCTTTCAAATGCCCCCGACAATTTGGCCCTCTCTGCTTTCCTGCGGACTCCATCCTCAAAAGCACCTGTTTTCGCTTTCGGCAGCCTCCGGAGCAAAAAAGACAAACGTCCAAGTTTTGCTGCCACAGCAAAGGTGCCAGCGGGGAAAAGTAATACTGGTTCTCACTGCCTCCTGGAACCCTTTCAAATGCCCCAGACTATTTGGCCCTCTCTGCTTTCCTGCGGACTCCATCCTCAAAGGCACCTGTTTTCGCTTCCGGCAGCCTCCGGAGCAAAAAAGACAAACGTCCAGGTTTTGCTGCCACAGCAAAGGTGCCAGCAGGGAAAAGTAATGCTGGTTCTCACTGCCTCCTGGAACCCTTTCAAATGCCCCCGACAATTTGGCCCTCTCTGCTTTCCTGCGGACTCCATCCTCAAAAGCACCTGTTTTCGCTTTCGGCAGCCTCCGGAGCAAAAAAGACAAACGTCCAGGTTTTGCTGCCACAGCAAAGGTGCCAGCGGGGAAAAGTAATACTGGTTCTCACTGCCTCCTGGAACCCTTTCAAATGCCCCAGACTATTTGGCCCTCTCTGCTTTCCTGCGGACTCTGTCCTCAAAAGCGCCTTTTTTCACTTTCGGCGCCCTCCGGTGGTAAAAAGACAAACGTCCAGGTTTTGCTGCCACAGCAAAGGTGCCAGCGGGGAAAAGTAATGCTGGTTCTCACTGCCTCCTGGAACCCTTTCAAATGCCCCAGACAATTTGGCACTCTCTGCTTTCCTGCGGACTCCATCCTCAAAAGCACCTGTTTTCGCTTTCGGCAGCCTCCGGAGCAAAAAAGACAAACGTCCAGGTTTTGCTGCCACAGCAAAGGTGCCAGCGGGGAAAAGTAATGCTGGTTCTCACTGCCGCCTGGAACCCTTTCAAATGCCCCACACAATTTGGCCCTCTCTGCTTTCCTGCGGACTCTATCCTCAAAAGCGCCTTTTTTCACTTTCGGCGCCCTTTGTTCGTAAAAAGACAAACGTCCAGATTTTGCTGCCACAGCAAAGGTGCCAGCGGGGAAAAGTAATGCTGGTTCTCACTGTCTCCTGGAACCCTTTCAAATGCCCCAGACAATTTGGCCCTCTCTGCTTTCCTGCGGACTCCATCCTCAAAAGCACCTGTTTTCGCTTCCGGCAGCCTCCGGAGCAAAAAAGACAAACGTCCAGGTTTTGCTGCCACAGCAAAGGTGCCAGCGGGGAAAAGTAATGCTGGTTCTCACTGCCTCCTAGAACCCTTTCAAATGCCACAGACAATTTGGCCCTCTCTGCTTTCCTGCGGACTCCATCCTCAAAAGCACCTGTTTTCCCTTTCGGCAACCTCCGGAGCAAAAAAGACAAACGTCCAGCTTTTGCTGCCACAGCAAAGGTGCCAGCGGAGAAAAGTAATGCTGGTTCTCACTGCCTCCTGGAACCCTATCAAATGCCCGAGACAATTTGGCCCTCTCTGCTTTTCTGTGGACTCTATCCTCAAAAGCGCCTTCTTTCACTTTCGGCGCCCTCCGGAGCAAAAAAGACAAACGTCCAGCTTTTGCTGCCACAGCAAAGGTGCCAGCGGGGAAAAGTAATGCTGGTTCTCACTGTCTCCTGGAACCCTTTCAAATGCCCCAGACAATTTGGCCCTCTCTGCTTTCCTGCGGACTCCATCCTCAAAAGCACCTGTTTTCGCTTTCGGCAGCCTCCGGAGCAAAAAAGACAAACGTCCAAGTTTTGCTGCCACAGCAAAGGTGCCAGCGGGGAAAAGTAATACTGGTTCTCACTGCCTCCTGGAACCCTTTCAAATGCCCCAGACTATTTGGCCCTCTCTGCTTTCCTGCGGACTCCATCCTCAAAAGCACCTGTTTTCGCTTGCGGCAGCCTCCGGAGCAAAAAAGACAAACGTCCAGGTTTTGCTGCCACAGCAAAGGTGCCAGCAGGGAAAAGTAATGCTGGTTCTCACTGCCTCCTGGAACCCTTTCAAATGCCCCAGACAATTTGGCCCTCTCTGCTTTCCTGCGGACTCCATCCTCAAAAGCACCTGTTTTCGCTTTCGGCAACCTCCGGAGCAAAAAAGACAAACGTCCAGGTTTTGCTGCCACAGCAAAGGTGCCAGCGGGGAAAAGTAATGCTGGTTCTCACTGCCTCCTGGAACCCTTTCAAATGCCCCAGACTATTTGGCCCTCTCTGCTTTCCTGCGGACTCCATCCTCAAAAGCACCTGTTTTCGCTTTCGGCAACCTCCGGAGCAAAAAAGACAAACGTCCAGCTTTTGCTGCCACAGCAAAGGTGCCAGCGGGGAAAAGTAATGCTGGTTCTCACTGCCTCCTGGAACCCTATCAAATGCCCCAGACAATTTGGCCCTCTCTGCTTTCCTGCGGACTCCATCCTCAAAAGCGCCTTTTTTCACTTTCGGCGCCCTCCGGTGGTAAAAAGACAAACGTCCAGCTTTTGCTGCCACAGCAAAGGTGCCAGCGGGGAAAAGTAATGCTGGTTATCACTGTCTCCTGGAACCCTTTCAAATGCCCCAGACAATTTGGCCCTCTCTGCTTTCCTGCGGACTCCATCCTCAAAAGCACCTGTTTTCGCTTTCGGCAGCCTCCGGAGCAAAAAAGACAAACGTCCAGGTTTTGCTGTCACAGCAAAGGTGCCAGCGGGGAAAAGTGATGCTGGTCCTCATTGCCTCCTGGAACCTCTTCAAATGCCCCAGACAATTTGGCCCTCTCTGCTTTCCTGCGGACTCCATCCTCAAAAGCACCTGTTTTCGCTTTCGGCAGCCTCAGGAGCAAAAAAGACAAACGTCCAGGTTTTGCTGCCACAGCAAAGGTGCCAGCGGGGAAAAGTAATGCTGGTTCTCACTGCCTCCTGGAACCCTTTCAAATGCCACAGACAATTTGGCCCTCTCTGCTTTCTTGCGGACTCCATCCTCAAAAGCACCTTTTTTCCCTTTCGGCAACCTCCGGAGCAAAAAAGACAAACGTCCAGCTTTTGCTGCCACAGCAAAGGTGCCAGCGGAGAAAAGTAATGCTGGTTCTCACTGCCTCCTGGAACCCTATCAAATGCCCGAGACAATTTGGCCCTCTCTGCTTTTCTGTGGACTCTATCCTCAAAAGCGCCTTCTTTCACTTTCGGCGCCCTCCGGAGCAAAAAAGACAAACGTCCAGCTTTTGCTGCCACAGCAAAGGTGCCAGCGGGGAAAAGTAATGCTGGTTCTCACTGTCTCCTGGAACCCTTTCAAATGCCCCAGACAATTTGGCCCTCTCTGCTTTCCTGCGGACTCCATCCTCAAAAGCACCTGTTTTCGCTTTCGGCAGCCTCCGGAGCAAAAAAGACAAACGTCCAAGTTTTGCTGCCACAGCAAAGGTGCCAGCGGGGAAAAGTAATACTGGTTCTCACTGCCTCCTGGAACCCTTTCAAATGCCCCAGACTATTTGGCCCTCTCTGCTTTCCTGCGGACTCCATCCTCAAAAGCACCTGTTTTCGCTTGCGGCAGCCTCCGGAGCAAAAAAGACAAACGTCCAGGTTTTGCTGCCACAGCAAAGGTGCCAGCAGGGAAAAGTAATGCTGGTTCTCACTGCCTCCTGGAACCCTTTCAAATGCCCCAGACAATTTGGCCCTCTCTGCTTTCCTGCGGACTCCATCCTCAAAAGCACCTGTTTTCGCTTTCGGCAACCTCCGGAGCAAAAAAGACAAACGTCCAGGTTTTGCTGCCACAGCAAAGGTGCCAGCGGGGAAAAGTAATGCTGGTTCTCACTGCCTCCTGGAACCCTTTCAAATGCCCCAGACTATTTGGCCCTCTCTGCTTTCCTGCGGACTCCATCCTCAAAAGCACCTGTTTTCGCTTTCGGCAACCTCCGGAGCAAAAAAGACAAACGTCCAGCTTTTGCTGCCACAGCAAAGGTGCCAGCGGGGAAAAGTAATGCTGGTTCTCACTGCCTCCTGGAACCCTATCAAATGCCCCAGACAATTTGGCCCTCTCTGCTTTCCTGCGGACTCCATCCTCAAAAGCGCCTTTTTTCACTTTCGGCGCCCTCCGGTGGTAAAAAGACAAACGTCCAGCTTTTGCTGCCACAGCAAAGGTGCCAGCGGGGAAAAGTAATGCTGGTTATCACTGTCTCCTGGAACCCTTTCAAATGCCCCAGACAATTTGGCCCTCTCTGCTTTCCTGCGGACTCCATCCTCAAAAGCACCTGTTTTCGCTTTCGGCAGCCTCCGGAGCAAAAAAGACAAACGTCCAGGTTTTGCTGTCACAGCAAAGGTGCCAGCGGGGAAAAGTGATGCTGGTCCTCATTGCCTCCTGGAACCTCTTCAAATGCCCCAGACAATTTGGCCCTCTCTGCTTTCCTGCGGACTCCATCCTCAAAAGCACCTGTTTTCGCTTTCGGCAGCCTCAGGAGCAAAAAAGACAAACGTCCAGGTTTTGCTGCCACAGCAAAGGTGCCAGCGGGGAAAAGTAATGCTGGTTCTCACTGCCTCCTGGAACCCTTTCAAATGCCTCAGACTATTTTGCCCTCTCTGCTTTCCTGCGGACTCCATCCTCAAAAGCGCCTTTTTTCACTTTCGGCGCCCTCCGGTGGTAAAAAGACAAACGTCCAGCTTTTGCTGCCACAGCAAAGGTGCCAGCGGGGAAAAGTAATGCTGGTTATCACTGTCTCCTGGAACCCTTTCAAATGCCCCAGACTATTTGGCCCTCTCTGCTTTCCTGCGGACTCCATCCTCAAAAGCACCTGTTTTCGCTTTCGGCAGCCTCCGGAGCAAAAAAGACAAACGTCCAGGTTTTGCTGCCACAGCAAAGGTGCCAGCGGGGAAAAGTAATGCTGGTTCTCACTGCCTCCTGGAACCCTTTCAAATGCCACAGACAATTTGGCCCTCTCTGCTTTCTTGCGGACTCCATCCTCAAAAGCACCTTTTTTCGCTTTTGGCAGCCTCCGGAGCAAAAAAGACAAACGTCCAGCTTTTGCTGCCACAGCAAAGGTGCCAGCGGGGAAAAGTAATGCTGGTTCTCACTGCCTCCTGGAACCCTTTCAAATGCCCCAGACAATTGGGCCCTCTCTGCTTTCCTGCGGACTCCATCCTCAAAAGCACCTGTTTTCGATTCCGGCAGCCTCCGGAGCTAAAAAGACAAACGTCCAGCTTTTGCTGCCACAGCAAAGGTGCCAGCGGGGAAAAGTAATGCTGGTTCTCACTGCCTCCTGGAACCCTTTCAAATGCCCCAGACTATTTGGCCCTCTCTGCTTTCCTGCAGACTCTATCCTCAAAAGCGCCTTTTTTCACTTTCGGCGCCCTCCGGTGGTAAAAAGACAAACGTCCAGCTTTTACTGCCACAGCAAAGGTGCCAGCGGGGAAAAGTAATGCTGGTTCTCACTGCCTCCTGGAACCCTTTCAAATGCCCCAGACAATTTGGCCCTCTCTGCTTTCCTGTGGACTCCATCCTCAAAAGCACCTGTTTTCACTTTCGGCAGCCTCCGGAGCAAAAAAGACAAACGTCCAGGTTTTGCTGCCACAGCCAAGGTGCCAGCGGGGAAAAGTAATGCTGGTTCTCACTGTCTCCTGGAACCCTTTCAAATGCCCCAGACAATTTGGCCCTCTCTGCTTTCCTGCGGACTCCATCCTCAAAAGCACCTTTTTTCGCTTTCGGCATACTCCGGAGCAAAAAAGACAAACGTCCAGCTTTTGCTGCCACAGCAAAGGTGCCAGCGGGGAAAAGTAATGCTGGTCCTCATTGCCTCCTGGAACCTCTTCAAATGCCCCAGACAATTTGGCCCTCTCTGCTTTCCTGCGGACTCCATCCTCAAAAGCACCTGTTTTAGCTTTCGGCAAGCTCAGGAGCAAAAAAGACAAACGTCCAGGTTTTGCTGCCACAGCAAAGGTGCCAGCTGGGAAAAGTGATGCTGGTCCTCACTGCCTCCTGGAATCCCTTCAAATGCCACAGACAATTTGGCCCTCTCTGCTTTCTTGCGGACTCCATACTCAAAAGCACCTTTTCTCGCTTTCGGCAAACTCCATAGCAAAAAAGACAAACGTCCAGCTTTTGCTGCCACAGCAAAGGTGCCAGCGGGGAAAAGTAATGCTGGTTCTCACTGCCTCCTGGAACCCTTTCAAATGCCCCAGACTATTTGGCCTCTCTGCTTTCCTGCGGACTCTATCCTCAAAAGCGCCTTTTTTCACTTTCGGCTCCCTCCGGTGGTAAAAAGACAAACGTCCAGCTTTTGCTGCCACAGCAAAGGTGCCAGCGGGGAAAAGTGATGCTGGTCCTCATTGCCTCCTGGAACCTCTTCAAATGCCCCAGACAATTTGGCCCTCTCTGCTTTCCTGCGGACTCCATCCTCAAAAGCACCTGTTTTCGCTTTCGGCAACCTCCGGAGCAAAAAAGACAAACGTCCAGCTTTTGCTGCCACAGCAAAGGTGCCAGCGGGGAAAAGTAATGCTGGTTCTCACTGTCTCCTGGAACCCTTTCAAATGCCCCAGACAATTTGGCCCTCTCTGCTTTCTTGCGGACTCCATCCTCAAAAGCACCTGTTTTCGCTTTCGGCAACCTCTGGAGCAAAAAAGACAAACGTCCAGCTTTTGCTGCCACAGCAAAGGTGCCAGCGGGGAAAAGTAATGCTGGTTCTCACTGCCTCCTGGAACCCTTTCAAATGCCCCAGACTATTTGGCCCTCTCTGCTTTCCTGCGGACTCCATCCTCAAAAGCACCTGTTTTCGCTTTCGGCATACTCCGGAGCAAAAAAGACAAACGTCCAGCTTTTGCTGCCACAGCAAAGGTGCCAGCGGGGAAAAGTAATGCTGGTTCTCACTGTCTCCTGGAACCCTTTCAAATGCCCCAGACAATTTGGCCCTCTCTGCTTTCCTGCGGACTCCATCCTGAAAAGCACCTGTTTTCGCTTTCGGCATACTCCGGAGCAAAAAAGACAAACGTCCAGCTTTTGCTGCCACAGCAAAGGTGCCAGCGGGGAAAAGTAATGCTGGTTCTCACTGCCTCCTGGAACCCTTTCAAATGCTCCAGACTATTTGGCCCTCTCTGCTTTCCTGCGGACTCCATCCTCAAAAGCACCTGTTTTCGCTTTCGGCAACCTCCGGAGCAAAAAAGACAAACGTCCAGCTTTTGCTGCCACAGCAAAGGTGCCAGCGGGGAAAAGTAATGCTGGTTCACACTGTCTCCTGGAACCCTTTCAAATGCCCCAGACAATTTGGCCCTCTCTGCTTTCTTGCGGACTCCATCCTCAAAAGCACCTGTTTTCGCTTTCGGCAACCTCCGGAGCAAAAAAGACAAACGTACAGGTTTTGCTGCCACAGCAAAGGTGCCAGCGGGGAAAAGTAAGGCTGGTTCTCACTGCCTCCTGGAACCCTTTCAAATGCCACAGACAATTTGGCCCTCTCTGCTTTCCTGCGGACTCCATCCTCAAAAGCACCTGTTTTCCCTTTCGGCAACCTCCGGAGCAAAAAAGAAAAACGTCCAGCTTTTGCTGCCACAGCAAAGGTGCCAGCGGGGAAAAGTAATGCTGGTTCTCACTGCCTCCTGGAACCCCTTCAAATGCCCCAGACAATTGGGCCCTCTCTGCTTTCCTGCGGACTCCATCCTCAAAAGCACCTGTTTTCGCTTTCGGCAACCTCTGGAGCAAAAAAGACAAACGTCCAGCTTTTGCTGCCACAGCAAAGGTGCCAGCGGGGAAAAGTGATGCTGGTTCTCACTGTCTCCTGGAACCCTTTCAAATGCCCCAGACAATTTGGCCCTCTCTGCTTTCCTGCGGACTCCATCCTCAAAAGCACCTGTTTTCGCTTTCGGCAACCTCCGGAGCAAAAAAGACAAACGTCCAGCTTTACTGCCACAGCAAAGGTGCCAGCGGGGAAAAGTGATGCTGGTTCTCACTGCCTCTTGGAACCCTTTCAAATGCCCCAGACAATTTGGCCCTCTCTGCTTTCCTGCGGACTCCATCCTCAAAAGCACCTGTTTTCGGTTTCGGCAACCTCCGGAGCAAAAAAGACAAACGTCCAGCTTTTGCTGCCACAGCAAAGGTGCCAGCGGGGAAAAGTGATGCTGGTTCTCACTGTCTCCTGGAACCCTTTCAAATGCCCCAGACAATTTGGCCCTCTCTGCTTTCCTGCGGACTCCATCCTCAAAAGCACCTGTTTTCGCTTTCGGCATACTCCGGAGCAAAAAAGACAAACGTCCAGCTTTTGCTGCCACAGCAAAGGTGCCAGCGGGGAAAAGTAATGCTGGTTCTCACTGTCTCCTGGAACCCTTTCAAATGCCCCAGACAATTTGGCCCTCTCTGCTTTCCTGCGGACTCCATCCTCAAAAGCACCTGTTTTCGCTTTCGGCATACTCCGGAGCAAAAAAGACAAACGTCCAGGTTTTGCTGCCACAGCAAAGGTGCCAGCGGGGAAAAGTAATGCTGGTTCTCACTGCCTCCTGGAACCCTTTCAAATGCCCCAGACTATTTGGCCTCTCTGCTTTCCTGCGGACTCTATCCTCAAAAGCGCCTTTTTTCACTTTCGGCTCCCTCCGGTGGTAAAAAGACAAACGTCCAGCTTTTGATGTCACAGCAAAGGTGCCAGCAGGGAAAAGTGATGCTGGTCCTCATTGCCTCCTGGAACCTCTTCAAATGCCCCAGACAATTTGGCCCTCTCTGCTTTCCTGCGGACTCTATCATCAAAAGCACCTGTTTTCGCTTTCGGCAACCTCCGGAGCAAAAAAGACAAACGTCCAGGTTTTCCTGCCACAGCAAAGGTGCCAGCGGGGAAAAGTAATGCTGGTTCTCACTGCCTCCTGGAACCCTTTCAAATGCCCCAGATAATTTGGCCCTCTCTGCTTTCCTGCGGACTCCATCCTCAAAAGCACCTGTTTTCGCTTTCGGCAGCCTCCGGAGCAAAAAAGACAAACGTCCAGCTTTTACTGCCACAGCAAAGGTGCCAGCGGGGAAAAGTAATGCTGGTTCTCACTGTCTCCTGGAACCCTTTCAAATGCCACAGACAATTTGGCCCTCTCTGCTTTCCTGCGGACTCCATCCTCAAAAGCACCTGTTTTCGCTTTCCGCAGCCTCCGGAGCAAAAAAGACAAACGTCCAGGTTCTGCTGCCACAGCAAAGGTGCCAGCGGGGAAAAGTAATGCTGGTTCTCACTGCCTCCTGGAACCCTTTCAAATGCCACAGACAATTTGGCCCTCTCTGCTTTCCTGCGGACTCCATCCTCAAAAGCACCTGTTTTCGCTTTCGGCAACCTCCGGAGCAAAAAAGACAAACGTCCAGCTTTTGCTGCCACAGCAAAGGTGCCAGCGGGGAAAAGTAATGCTGGTTCTCACTGTCTCCTGGAACCCTTTCAAATGCCCCAGACAATTTGGCCCTCTCTGCTTTCCTGCGGACTCCATCCTCAAAAGCACCTGTTTTCGCTTTCGGCATACTCCGGAGCAAAAAAGACAAACGTCCAGCTTTTGCTGCCACAGCAAAGGTGCCAGCGGGGAAAAGTAATGCTGGTTCACACTGTCTCCTGGAACCCTTTCAAATGCCCCAGACAATTTGGCCCTCTCTGCTTTCTTGCGGACTCCATCCTCAAAAGCACCTGTTTTCGCTTTCGGCAACCTCTGGAGCAAAAAAGACAAACGTACAGGTTTTGCTGCCACAGCAAAGGTGCCAGCGGGGAAAAGTAAGGCTGGTTCTCACTGCCTCCTGGAACCCTTTCAAATGCCACAGACAATTTTGCCCTCTCTGCTTTCCTGCGGACTCCATCCTCAAAAGCACTTTTTTTCGCTTTCGGCAACCTCCGGAGCAAAAAAGACAAACGTCCAGCTTTTGCTGCCACAGCAAAGGTGCCAGCGGGGAAAAGTGATGCTGGTCCTCACTACCTCCTGGAACCCCTTGAAATGCCACAGACAATTTGGCCCTCTCTGCTTTCCTGCGGACTCCATCCTCAAAAGCACCTGTTTTCGCTTTCGGCGCCCTCCGGAGCAAAAAAGACAAACGT
This sequence comes from Vanellus vanellus, assembly GCF_965231255.1. Classification (NCBI taxonomy): domain Eukaryota; kingdom Metazoa; phylum Chordata; class Aves; order Charadriiformes; family Charadriidae; genus Vanellus; species Vanellus vanellus. Next base: position 242,577 of record NW_028127962.1, read on the forward strand.
CCAGCTTTTGCTGCCACAGCAAAGGTGCCAGCGGGGAAAAGTAATGCTGGATCTCACTGCCTCCTGGAACCCTTTCAAATGCCCCAGACTATTTTGCCCTCTCTGCTTTCCTGCGGACTCCATCCTCAAAAGCGCTTTTTTCACTTTCGGCGCCCTCCGGTGGTAAAAAGACAAACGTCCAGCTTTTGCTGCCACAGCAAAGGTGCCAGCGGGGAAAAGTGATGCTGGTCCTCATTGCCTCCCTGAACCTCTTTAAATGCCACAGACAATTTGGCCCTCTCTGCTTTCCTGCGGACTCCATCCTCAAAAGCACCTGTTTTCGCTTTCGGCAGCCTCCGGAGCAAAAAAGACAAACGTCCAGCTTTTGCTGCCACAGCAAAGGTGCCAGCGGGGAAAAGTAATGCTGGTTCTCACTGCCTCCTGGAACCCTTTCAAATGCCCCACACAATTTGGCCCTCTCTGCTTTCCTGCGGACTCCATCCTCAAAAGCACCTGTTTTCGCTTTCGGCAGCCTCCGGAGCAAAAAAGACAAACATCCAGCTTTTACTGCCACAGCAAAGGTGCCAGCGGGGAAAAGTAATGCTGGTTCTCACTGTCTCCTGGAACCCTTTCAAATGCCCTAGACAATTTGGCCCTCTCTGCTTTCCTGCGGACTCCATCCTCAAAAGCACCTTTTTTCGCTTTTGGCAGCCTCCGGAGCAAAAAAGACAAACGTCCAGGTTTTGCTGCCACAGCAAAGGTGCCAGCGGGGAAAAGTAATGCTGGTTCTCACTGTCTCCTGGAACCCTTTCAAATGCCCCAGACAATTTGGCCCTCTCTGCTTTCCTGCGGACTCCATCCTCAAAAGCACCTGTTTTCGCTTTCGGCATACTCCGGATCAAAAAAGACAAACGTCCAGCTTTTGCTGCCACAGCAAAGGTGCCAGCGGGGAAAAGTAATGCTGGTTCTCACCGGCTCGTGGAACCCTTTCAAATGCTCCAGACTATTTGGCCCTCTCTGCTTTCCTGCGGACTCCATCCTCAAAAACACCTGTTTTCGCTTTTGGCAACCTCCGGAGCAAAAAAGACAAACGTCCAGCTTTTGCTGCCACAGCAAAGGTGCCAGCGGGGAAAAGTAATGCTGGTTCTCACTGTCTCCTGGAACCCTTTCAAATGCCCCAGACAATTTGGCCCTCTCTGCTTTCTTGCGGACTCCATCCTCAAAAGCACCTGTTTTCGCTTTCGGCAACCTCCGGAGCAAAAAAGACAAACGTCCAGCTTTTGCTGCCACAGCAAAGGTGCCAGCGGGGAAAAGTAATGCTGGTTCTCACTGTCTCCTGGAACCCTTTCAAATGCCACAGACAATTTGGCCCTCTCTGCTTTCCTGCGGACTCCATCCTCAAAAGCACCTGTTTTCGCTTTCGGCAGCCTCCGGAGCAAAAAAGACAAACGTCCAGGTTCTGCTGCCACAGCAAAGGTGCCAGCGGGGAAAAGTAATGCTGGTTCTCACTGCCTCCTGGAACCCTTTCAAATGCCACAGACAATTTGGCCCTCTCTGCTTTCCTGCGGACTCCATCCTCAAAAGCACCTTTTTTCGCTTTTGGCAGCCTCCGGAGCAAAAAAGACAAACGTCCAGGTTTTGCTGCCACAGCAAATGTGCCAGCGGGGAAAAGTAATACTGGTTCTCACTGCCTCCTGGAACCCTTTCAAATGCCCCACACAATTTGGCCCTCTCTGCTTTCCTGCGGACTCCATCCTCAAATGCACCTGTTTTCGCTTTTGGCAGCCTCCGGAGCAAAAAAGACCAACGTCCAGCTTTTGCTGCCACAGCAAAGGTGCCAGCGGGGAAAAGTAATGCTGGTTCTCACTGTCTCCTGGAACCCTTTCAAATGCCACAGACAATTTGGCACTCTCTGCTTTCCTGCGGACTCCATCCTCAAAAGCACCTGTTTTCGCTTTCGGCAGCCTCCGGAGCAAAAAAGACAAACGTCCAGGTTTTGCTGCCACAGCAAAGGTGCCAGCGGGGAAAAGTAATGCTGGTTCTCACTGCCTCCTGGAACCCCTTCAAATGCCACAGACAATTTGGCCCTCTCTGCTTTCCTGCGGACTCCATCCTCAAAAGCACCTTTTTTCGCTTTTGGCAGCCTCCGGAGCAAAAAAGACAAACGTCCAGGTTTTGCTGCCACAGCAAAGGTGCCAGCGGGGAAAAGTAATGCTGGTTCTCACTGTCTCCTGGAACCCTTTCAAATGCCCCAGACAATTTGGCCCTCTCTGCTTTCCTGCGGACTCCATCCTCAAAAGCACCTGTTTTCGCTTTCGGCATACTCCGGAGCAAAAAAGACAAACGTCCAGCTTTTGCTGCCACAGCAAAGGTGCCAGCGGGGAAAAGTAATGCTGGTTCTCACCGGCTCGTGGAACCCTTTCAAATGCTCCAGACTATTTGGCCCTCTCTGCTTTCCTGCGGACTCCATCCTCAAAAACACCTGTTTTCGCTTTTGGCAACCTCCGGAGCAAAAAAGACAAACGTCCAGCTTTTGCTGCCACAGCAAAAGTGCCAGCGGGGAAAAGTAATGCTGGTTCTCACTGTCTCCTGGAACCCTTTCAAATGCCCCAGACAATTTGGCCCTCTCTGCTTTCTTGCGGACTCCATCCTCAAAAGCACCTGTTTTCGCTTTCGGCAACCTCCGGAGCAAAAAAGACAAACGTCCAGCTTTTACTGCCACAGCAAAGGTGCCAGCGGGGAAAAGTAATGCTGGTTCTCACTGTCTCCTGGAACCCTTTCAAATGCCACAGACAATTTGGCCCTCTCTGCTTTCCTGCGGACTCCATCCTCAAAAGCACCTGTTTTCGCTTTCGGCAGCCTCCGGAGCAAAAAAGACAAACGTCCAGGTTCTGCTGCCACAGCAAAGGTGCCAGCGGGGAAAAGTAATGCTGGTTCTCACTGCCTCCTGGAACCCTTTCAAATGCCACAGACAATTTGGCCCTCTCTGCTTTCCTGCGGACTCCATCCTCAAAAGCACCTGTTTTCGCTTTCGGCAGCCTCCGGAGCAAAAAAGACAAACGTCCAGGTTCTGCTGCCACAGCAAAGGTGCCAGCGGGGAAAAGTAATGCTGGTTCTCACTGCCTCCTGGAACCCTTTCAAATGCCACAGACAATTTGGCCCTCTCTGCTTTCCTGCGGACTCCATCCTCAAAAGCACCTGTTTTCGCTTTCGGCAACCTCCGGAGCAAAAAAGACAAACGTCCAGCTTTTGCTGCCACAGCAAAGGTGCCAGCGGGGAAAAGTAATGCTGGTTCTCACTGTCTCCTGGAACCCTTTCAAATGCCCCAGACAATTTGGCCCTCTCTGCTTTCCTGCGGACTCCATCCTCAAAAGCACCTGTTTTCGCTTTCGGCATACTCCGGAGCAAAAAAGACAAACGTCCAGCTTTTGCTGCCACAGCAAAGGTGCCAGCGGGGAAAAGTAATGCTGGTTCACACTGTCTCCTGGAACCCTTTCAAATGCCCCACACAATTTGGCCCTCTCTGCTTTCTTGCGGACTCCATCCTCAAAAGCACCTGTTTTCGCTTTCGGCAACCTCCGGAGCAAAAAAGACAAACGTACAGGTTTTGCTGCCACAGCAAAGGTGCCAGCGGGGAAAAGTAAGGCTGGTTCTCACTGCCTCCTGGAACCCTTTCAAATGCCACAGACAATTTGGCCCTCTCTGCTTTCCTGCGGACTCCATCCTCAAAAGCACCTTTTTTCGCTTTCGGCAACCTCCGGAGCAAAAAAGACAAACGTCCAGGTTTTGCTGTCACAGCAAAGGTGCCAGCGGGGAAAAGTGATGCTGGTCCTCACTGCCTCCTGGAACCCCTTGAAATGCCACAGACAATTTGGCCCTCTCTGCTTTCCTGCGGACTCCATCCTCAAAAGCGCCTTTTTTCACTTTCGGCGCCCTCCGGTGGTAAAAAGACAAACGTCCAGCTTTTGCTGCCACAGCAAAGGTGCCAGCGGGGAAAAGTGATGCTGGTCCTCATTGCCTCCTGGAACCTCTTTAAATGCCACAGACAATTTGGCCCTCTCTGCTTTCCTGCGGACTCCATCCTCAAAAGCACCTGTTTTCGCTTTCGGCAAACTCCGGAGCAAAAAAGACAAACGTCCAGCTTTTGCTGCCACAGCAAAGGTGCCAGCGGGGAAAAGTAATGCTGGTTCTCACTGCCTCCTGGAACCCTTTCAAATGCCCCACACAATTTGGCCCTCTCTGCTTTCCTGCGGACTCCATCCTCAAATGCACCTTTTTTTCGCTTTTGGCCGCCTCCGGAGCAAAAAAGACCAACGTCCAGCTTTTGCTGCCACAGCAAAGGTGCCAGCGGGGAAAAGTAATGCTGGTTCTCACTGTCTCCTGGAACCCTTTCAAATGCCCCAGACAATTTGGCCCTCTCTGCTTTCCTGCGGACTCCATTCTTAAAAGCACCTGTTTTCACTTTCGGCAAACTCCGGAGCAAAAAAGACAAACGTCCAGCTTTTGCTGCCACAGCAAAGGTGCCAGCGGGGAAAAGTAATGCTGGTTCTCACTGTCTCCTGGAACCCTTTCAAATGCCCCAGACAATTTGGCCCTCTCTGCTTTCCTGCGGACTCCATCCTCAAAAGCACCTGTTTTCGCTTTCGGCAACCTCCGGAGCAAAAAAGACAAACGTCCAGCTTTTGCTGCCACAGCAAAGGTGCCAGCGGGGAAAAGTGATGCTGGTTCTCACTGTCTCCTGGAACCCTTTCAAATGCCCCAGACTATTTGGCCTCTCTGCTTTCCTGCGGACTCTATCCTCAAAAGCGCCTTTTTTCACTTTCGGCTCCCTCCGGTGGTAAAAAGACAAACGTCCAGCTTTTGATGTCACAGCAAAGGTGCCAGCAGGGAAAAGTGATGCTGGTCCTTATTGCCTCCTGGAACCTCTTCAAATGCCCCAGACAATTTGGCCCTCTCTGCTTTCCTGCGGACTCTATCCTCAAAAGCACCTGTTTTCGCTTTCGGCAACCTCCGGAGCAAAAAAGACAAACGTCCAGGTTTTGCTGCCACAGCAAAGGTGCCAGCGGGGAAAAGTAATGCTGGTTCTCACTGCCTCCTGGAACCCTTTCAAATGCCCCCGACTATTTGGCCCTCTCTGCTTTCCTGCGGACTCCATCCTCAAAAGCACCTGTTTTCGCTTTCCGCAGCCTCCGGAGCAAAAAAGACAAACGTCCAGGTTCTGCTGCCACAGCAAAGGTGCCAGCGGGGAAAAGTAATGCTGGTTCTAACTGCCTCCTGGAACCCTTTCAAATGCCACAGACAATTTGGCCCTCTCTGCTTTCCTGCGGACTCCATCCTCAAAAGCACCTGTTTTCGCTTTCGGCAAACTCCGGAGCAAAAAAGACAAAAGTCCAGCTTTTGCTGCCACAGCAAAGGTGCCAGCGGGGAAAAGTAATGCTGGTTCACACTGTCTCCTGGAACCCTTTCAAATGCCCCAGACAATTTGGCCCTCTCTGCTTTCTTGCGGACTCCATCCTCAAAAGCACCTGTTTTCGCTTTCGGCAACCTCCGGAGCAAAAAAGACAAACGTACAGGTTTTGCTGCCACAGCAAAGGTGCCAGCGGGGAAAAGTAAGGCTGGTTCTCACTGCCTCCTGGAACCCTTTCAAATGCCACAGACAATTTGGCCCTCTCTGCTTTCCTGCGGAATCCATCGTCAAAAGCACCTTTTTTCGCTTTCGGCAACCTCCGGAGCAAAAAAGACAAACGTCCAGCTTTTGCTGCCACAGCAAAGGTGCCAGCGGGGAAAAGTGATGCTGGTCCTCACTACCTCCTGGAACCCCTTGAAATGCCACAGACAATTTGGCCCTCTCTGCTTTCCTGCGGACTCCATCCTCAAAAGCACTTGTTTTCGCTTTCGGCAGCCTCCAGAGCAAAAAAGACAAACGTCCAGCTTTTGCTGCCACAGCAAAGGTGCCAGCGGGGAAAAGTAATGCTGGATCTCACTGCCTCCTGGAACCCTTTCAAATGCCCCAGACTATTTTGCCCTCTCTGCTTTCCTGCGGACTCCATCCTCAAAAGCGCCTTTTTTCACTTTCGGCGCCCTCCGGTGGTAAAAAGACAAACGTCCAGCTTTTGCTGCCACAGCAAAGGTGCCAGCGGGGAAAAGTGATGCTGGTCCTCATTGCCTCCTGGAACCTCTTTAAATGCCACAGACAATTTGGCCCTCTCTGCTTTCCTGCGGACTCCATCCTCAAAAGCACCTGTTTTCGCTTTCGGCAAACTCCGGAGCAAAAAAGACAAACGTCCAGCTTTTGCTGCCACAGCAAAGGTGCCAGCGGGGAAAAGTAATGCTGGTTCTCACTGCCTCCTGGAACCCTTTCAAATGCCCCACACAATTTGGCCCTCTCTGCTTTCCTGCGGACTCCATCCTCAAAAGCACCTGTTTTCGCTTTCGGCAGCCTCCGGAGCAAAAAAGACAAACATCCAGCTTTTACTGCCACAGCAAAGGTGCCAGCGGGGAAAAGTAATGCTGGTTCTCACTGTCTCCTGGAACCCTTTCAAATGCCCCAGACAATTTGGCCCTCTCTGCTTTCCTGCGGACTCCATCCTCAAAAGCACCTGTTTTCGGTTTCGGCAGCCTCCGGAGCAAAAAAGACAAACGTCCAGGTTTTGCTGCCACAGCAAATGTGCCAGCGGGGAAAAGTAATGCTGGTTCTCACTGCCTCCTGGAACCCTTTCAAATGCCCCACACAATTTGGCCCTCTCTGCTTTCCTGCGGACTCCATCCTCAAATGCACCTTTTTTCGCTTTTGGCAGCCTCCGGAGCAAAAAAGACCAACGTCCAGCTTTTGCTGCCACAGCAAAGGTGCCAGCGGGGAAAAGTAATGCTGGTTCTCACTGTCTCCTGGAACCCTTTCAAATGCCCCAGACAATTTGGCACTCTCTGCTTTCCTGCGGACTCTATCCTCAAAAGCGCCTTTTTTCAATTTCGGTGCCCTCCGGTGGTAAAAAGACAAACGTCCAGGTTTTGCTGCCACAGCAAAGGTGCCAGCGGGGAAAAGTAATGCTGGTTCTCACTGTCTCCTGGAACCCTTTCAAATGCCCCAGACTATTTGGCCCTCTCTGCTTTCCTGCGGACTCCATCCTCAAAAGCACCTGTTTTCGCTTTCGGCAGCCTCCGGAGCAAAAAAGACAAACGTCCAGGTTTTGCTGCCACAGCAAAGGTGCCAGCGGGGAAAAGTAATGCTGGTTCTCACTGCCTCCTGGAACCCTTTCAAATGCTCCACACAATTTGGCCCTCTCTGCTTTCCTGCGGACTCCATCCTCAAAAGCACCTGTTTTCGCTTTCGGCATACTCCGGAGCAAAAAAGACAAACGTCCAGCTTTTGCTGCCACAGCAAAGGTGCCAGCGGGGAAAAGTAATGCTGGTTCTCACTGCCTCCTGGAACCCTTTCAAATGCTCCAGACTATTTGGCCCTCTCTGCTTTCCTGCGGACTCCATCCTCAAAAACACCTGTTTTCGCTTTTGGCAACCTCCGGAGCAAAAAAGACAAACGTCCAGCTTTTGCTGCCACAGCAAAGGTGCCAGCGGGGAAAAGTAATGCTGGTTCTCACTGCCTCCTGGAACCCCTTCAAATGCCCCAGACAATTTGGCCCTCTCTGCTTTCCTGCGGACTCCATCCTCAAAAGCACCTGTTTTCGCTTTCAGCAACCTCCGGAGCAAAAAAGACAAACGTCCAGCTTTTGCTGCCACAGCAAAGGTGCCAGCGGGGAAAAGTAATTCTGGTTCTCACTGTCTCCTGGAACCCTTTCAAATGCCCCAGACAATTTGGCTCTCTCTGCTTTCCTGCGGACTCCATCCTCAAAAGCACCTGTTTTCGCTTTCGGCATACTCCGGAGCAAAAAAGACAAACGTCCAGCTTTTGCTGCCACAGCAAAGGTGCCAGCGGGGAAAAGTAATGCTGGTTCTCACTGCCTCCTGGAACCCTTTCAAATGCCCCAGACTATTTGGCCCTCTCTGCTTTCCTGCGGACTCCATCCTCAAAAGCACCTCTTTTCGCTTTTGGCAACCTCCGGAGCAAAAAAGACAAACGTCCAGCTTTTGCTGCCACAGCAAAGGTGCCAGCGGGGAAAAGTAATGCTGGTTCTCACTGTCTCCTGGAACCCTTTCAAATGCCCCAGACAATTTGGCCCTCTCTGCTTTCTTGCGGACTCCATCCTCAAAAGCACCTGTTTTCGCTTTCGGCAACCTCCGGAGCAAAAAAGACAAACGTCCAGCTTTTACTGCCACAGCAAAGGTGCCAGCGGGGAAAAGTAATGCTGGTTCTCACTGTCTCCTGGAACCCTTTCAAATGCCCCAGACAATTTGGCCCTCTCTGCTTTCCTGCGGACTCCATCCTCAAAAGCACCTGTTTTCGCTTTCGGCAGCCTCCGGAGCAAAAAAGACAAACGTCCAGGTTCTGCTGCCACAGCAAAGGTGCCAGCGGGGAAAAGTAATGTTGGTTCTCACTGCCTCCTGGAACCCTTTCAAATGCCACAGACAATTTGGCCCTCTCTGCTTTCCTGCGGACTCCATCCTCAAAAACACCTGTTTTCGCTTTCGGCAGCCTCCGGAGCAAAAAAGACAAACGTCCAGGTTCTGCTGCCACAGCAAAGGTGCCAGCGGCGAAAAGTAATGCTGGTTCTCACTGCCTCCTGGAACCCTTTCAAATGCCCCAGACAATTTGGCCCTCTCTGCTTTCCTGCGGACTCCATCCTCAAAAGCACCTGTTTTCGCTTTCGGCAACCTCTGGAGCAAAAAAGACAAACGTCCAGGTTTTGCTGCCACAGCAAAGGTGCCAGCGGGGAAAAGTAATGCTGGTTCTCACTGTCTCCTGGAACCCTTTCAAATGCCCCAGACAATTTGGCCCTCTCTGCTTTCCTGCGGACTCCATCCTCAAAAGCACCTGTTTTCGCTTTCGGCATACTCCGGAGCAAAAAAGACAAACGTCCAGCTTTTGCTGCCACAGCAAAGGGGCCAGCGGGGAAAAGTAATGCTGGTTCACACTGTCTCCTGGAACCCTTTCAAATGCCACAGACAATTTGGCCCTCTCTGCTTTCCTGCGGACTCCATCCTCAAAAGCACCTTTTTTCGCTTTCGGCAACCTCCGGAGCAAAAAAGACAAACGTCCAGGTTTTGCTGTCACAGCAAAGGTGCCAGCGGGGAAAAGTGATGCTGGTCCTCACTGCCTCCTGGAACCCCTTGAAATGCCACAGACAATTTGGCCCTCTCTGCTTTCCTGCGGACTCCATCCTCAAAAGCACCTGTTTTCGCTTTCGGCAAGCTCAGGAGCAAAAAAGACAAACGTCCAGCTTTTGATGCCACAGCAAAGGTGCCAGCGGGGAAAAGTAATGCTGGATCTCACTGCCTCCTGGAACCCTTTCAAATGCCCCAGACTATTTTGCCCTCTCTGCTTTCCTGCGGACTCCATCCTCAAAAGCGCCTTTTTTCACTTTCGGCGCCCTCCGGTGGTAAAAAGACAAACGTCCAGCTTTTGCTGCCACAGCAAAGGTGCCAGCGGGGAAAAGTGATGCTGGTCCTCATTGCCTCCTGGAACCTCTTTAAATGCCACAGACAATTTGGCCCTCTCTGCTTTCCTGCGGACTCCATCCTCAAAAGCACCTGTTTTCGCTTTTGGCAACCTCCGGAGCAAAAAAGACAAACGTCCAGCTTTTGCTGCCACAGCAAAGGTGCCAGCGGGGAAAAGTAATGCTGGTTCTCACTGTCTCCTGGAACCCTTTCAAATGCCCCAGACAATTTGGCCCTCTCTGCTTTCTTGCGGACTCCATCCTCAAAAGCACCTGTTTTCGCTTTCGGCAACCTCCGGAGCAAAAAAGACAAACGTCCAGCTTTTACTGCCACAGCAAAGGTGCCAGCGGGGAAAAGTAAGGCTGGTTCTCACTGCCTCCTGGAACCCTTTCAAATGCCCCAGACAATTTGGCCCTCTCTGCTTTCCTGCGGACTCCATCCTCAAAAGCACCTTTTTTCGCTTTCGGCAACCTCCGGAGCAAAAAAGACAAACGTCCAGGTTTTGCTGTCACAGCAAAGGTGCCAGCGGGGAAAAGTGATGCTGGTCCTCACTGCCTCCTGGAACCCCTTGAAATGCCACAGACAATTTGGCCCTCTCTGCTTTCCTGCGGACTCCATCCTCAAAAGCACCTGTTTTCGCTTTCGGCAACCTCCGGAGCAAAAAAGAAAAACGTCCAGCTTTTGCTGCCACAGCAAAGGTGCCAGCGGGGAAAAGTAATGCTGGTTCTCACTGCCTCCTGGAACCCCTTCAAATGCCCCAGACAATTTGGCCCTCTCTGCTTTCCTGCGGACTCCATACTCAAAAGCACCTGTTTTCGCTTTCGGCAAGCTCAGGAGCAAAAAAGACAAACGTCCAGCTTTTGCTGCCACAGCAAAGGTGCCAGCGGGGAAAAGTAATGCTGGATCTCACTGCCTCCTGGAACCCTTTCAAATGCCTCAGACTATTTTGCCCTCTCTGCTTTCCTGCGGACTCCATCCTCAAAAGCGCCTTTTTTCACTTTCGGCGCCCTTTGGTCGTAAAAAGACAAACGTCCAGATTTTGCTGCCACAGCAAAGGTGCCAGCGGGGAAAAGTAATGCTGGTTCTCACTGTCTCCTGGAACCCTTTCAAATGCCCCAGACAATTTGGCCCTCTCTGCTTTCCTGCGGACTCCATCCTTAAAAGCACCTGTTTTCGCTTTCGGCAAACTCCGGAGCAAAAAAGACAAACGTCCAGCTTTTGCTGCCACAGCAAAGGTGCCAGCGGGGAAAAGTAATGCTGGTTCTCACTGCCTCCTGGAACCCCTTCAAATGCCCCAGACAATTTGGCCCTCTCTGCTTTCCTGCTGACTCCATCCTCAAAAGCACCCGTTTTCGCTTTCGGCAACCTCCGGAGCAAAAAAGACAAACGTCCAGGTTTTGCTGCCACAGCAAAGGTGCCAGCGGGGAAAAGTAATGCTGGTTCTCACTGTCTCCTGGAACCCTTTCAAATGCCCCAGACAATTTGGCCCTCTCTGCTTTCCTGCGGACTCCATCCTCAAAAGCACCTGTTTTCGCTTTCGGCAACCTCCGGAGCAAAAAAGACAAACGTCCAGCTTTTACTGCCACAGCAAAGGTGCCAGCGGGGAAAAGTAATGCTGGTTCTCACTGCCTCCTGGAACCCTTTCAAATGCCCCAGACAATTTGGCCCTCTCTGCTTTCCTGCGGACTCCATCCTCAAAAGCACCTTTTTTCGCTTTCGGCAACCTCCGGAGCAAAAAAGACAAACGTCCAGGTTTTGCTGCCACAGCAAAGGTGCCAGCGGGGAAAAGTAATGCTGGTTCTCACTGCCTCCTGGAACCCTTTCAAATGCCCCAGACAATTTGGCCCTCTCTGCTTTCCTGTGGACTCCATCCTCAAAAGATCTTTTTTTCGCTTTCGGCAACCTCCGGAGCAAAAAAGACAAACGTCCAGCTTTTGCTGCCACAGCAAAGGTGCCAGCGGGGAAAAGTAATGCTGGTTCTCACTGTCTCCTGGAACCCTTTCAAATGCCCCACACAATTTGCCCTCTCTGCTTTCCTGCGGACTCCATCCTCAAAAGCACCTGTTTTCACTTTAGGCAAACTCCGGAGCAAAAAAGACAAACGTCCAGCTTTTGCTGCCACAGCAAAGGTGCCAGCGGGGAAAAGTAATGCTGGTTCTCACTGTCTCCTGGAACCCTTTCAAATGCCCCAGACAATTTGGCCCTCTCTGCTTTCCTGCGGACTCCATCCTCAAAAGCACCTGTTTTCGCTTTCGGCAGCCTCCGGAGCAAAAAAGACAAACGTCCAGGTTTTGCTGCCACAGCAAATGTGCCAGCGGGGAAAAGTAATGCTGGTTCTCACTGCCTCCTTGAACCCTTTCAAATGCCCCACACAATTTGGCCCTCTCTGCTTTCCTGCGGACTCCATCCTCAAAAGCACCTTTTTTCGCTTTTGGCAGCCTCCGGAGCAAAAAAGACAAACGTCCAGGTTTTGCTGCCACAGCAAAGGTGCCAGCGGGGAAAAGTAATGCTGGTTCTCACTGTCTCCTGGAACCCTTTCAAATGCGCCAGACAATTTGGCCCTCTCTGCTTTCCTGCGGACTCCATCCTTAAAAGCACCTGTTTTCGCTTTCGGCAAACTCCGGAGCAAAAAAGACAAACGTCCAGCTTTTGCTGCCACAGCAAAGGTGCCAGCGGGGAAAAGTAATGCTGGTTCTCACTGCCTCCTGGAACCCCTTCAAATGCCACAGACTATTTGGCCCTCTCTGCTTTCCTGCTGACTCCATCCTCAAAAGCACCTGTTTTCGCTTTCGGCAACCTCCGGAGCAAAAAAGACAAACGTCCAGGTTTTGCTGCCACAGCAAAGGTGCCAGCGGGGAAAAGTAATGCTGGTTCTCACTGTCTCCTGGAACCCTTTCAAATGCCCCAGACAATTTGGCCCTCTCTGCTTTCTTGCGGACTCCATCCTCAAAAGCACCTGTTTTCGCTTTCGGCAACCTCCGGAGCAAAAAAGACAAACGTCCAGCTTTTACTGCCACAGCAAAGGTGCCAGCGGGGAAAAGTAATGCTGGTTCTCACTGCCTCCTGGAACCCTTTCAAATGCCCCAGACAATTTGGCCCTCTCTGCTTTCCTGCGGACTCCATCCTCAAAAGCACCTTTTTTCGCTTTCGGCAACCTCCGGAGCAAAAAAGACAAACGTCCAGGTTTTGCTGCCACAGCAAAGGTGCCAGCGGGGAAAAGTAATGCTGGTTCTCACTGCCTCCTGGAACCCTTTCAAATGCCCCAGACAATTTGGCCCTCTCTGCTTTCCTGTGGACTCCATCCTCAAAAGATCTTTTTTTCGCTTTCGGCAACCTCCGGAGCAAAAAAGACAAACGTCCAGCTTTTACTGCCACAGCAAAGGTGCCAGCGGGGAAAAGTAATGCTGGTTCTCACTGTCTCCTGGAACCCTTTCAAATGCCCCAGACAATTTGGCCCTCTCTGCTTTCCTGCGGACTCCATCCTCAAAAGCACCTGTTTTCGCTTTCAGCAGCCTCCGGAGCAAAAAAGACAAACGTCCAGGTTTTGCTGCCACAGCAAAGGTGCCAGCGGGGATAAGTAATGCTGGTTCTCACTGCCTCCTGGAACCCTTTCAAATGCCACAGACAATTTGGCCCTCTCTGCTTTCCTGCGGACTCCATCCTCAAAAGCACCTGTTTTCGCTTTTGGCAGCCTCCGGAGCAAAAAAGACAAACGTCCAGCTTTTGCTGCCACAGCAAAGGTGCCAGCGGGGAAAAGTAATGCTGGTTCTCACTGTCTCCTGGAACCCTTTCAAATGCCCCAGACAATTTGGCCCTCTCTGCTTTCCTGCGGACTCCATCCTCAAAAGCACCTGTTTTCGCTTTCGGCATACTCCGGAGCAAAAAAGACAAACGTCCAGCTTTTGCTGCCACAGCAAAGGTGCCAGCGGGGAAAAGTAATGCTGGTTCTCACTGCCTCCTGGAACCCTTTCAAATACTCCAGACTATTTGGCCCTCTCTGCTTTCCTGCGGACTCCATCCTCAAAAGCACCTGTTTTCGCTTTCGGCAACCTCTGGAGCAAAAAAGAAAAACGTCCAGCTTTTACTGCCACAGCAAAGGTGCCAGCGGGGAAAAGTAATGCTGGTTCTCACTGCCTCCTGCAACCCTTTCAAATGCCCCAGACAATTTGGCCCTCTCTGCTTTCTTGCGGACTCCATCCTCAAAAGCACCTTTTTTCGCTTTCGGCAACCTCCGGAGCAAAAAAGACAAACGTCCAGGTTTTGCTGCCACAGCAAATGTGCCAGCGGGGAAAACTGATTCTGGTCCTCACTGCCTCCTGGAACCTCTTGAAATTCCACAGACAATTTGGCCCTCTCTGCTTTCCTGCTGACTCCATCCTCAAAAGATCCTTTTTTCGCTTTCGGCAACCTCCGGAGCAAAAAAGACAAACGTCCAGCTTTTACTGCCACAGCAAAGGTGCCAGCGGGGAAAAGTAATGCTGGTTCTCACTGCCTCCTGGAACCCTTTCAAATGCTCCAGACAATTTGGCCCTCTCTGCTTTCCTGCGGACTCCATCCTCAAAAGCACCTGTTTTCGCTTTTGGCAGCCTCCGGAGCAAAAAAGACAAACGTCCAGCTTTTGCTGCCACAGCAAAGGTGCCAGCGGGGAAAAGTAATGCTGGTTCTCACTGTCTCCTGGAACCCTTTCAAATGCCCCAGACAATTTGGCTCTCTCTGCTTTCCTGCGGACTCCATCCTCAAAAGCACCTGTTTTCGCTTTCGGCATACTCCGGAGCAAAAAAGACAAACGTCCAGCTTTTGCTGCCACAGCAAAGGTGCCAGCGGGGAAAAGTAATGCTGGTTCTCACTGCCTCCTGGAACCCTTTCAAATGCTCCAGACTATTTGGCCCTCTCTGCTTTCCTGCGGACTCCATCCTCAAAAGCACCTGTTTTCGCTTTTGGCAACCTCTGGAGCAAAAAAGACAAACGTCCAGCTTTTGCTGCCACAGCAAATGTGCCAGCGGGGAAAAGTAATGCTGGTTCTCACTGCCTCCTTGAACCCTTTCAAATGCCCCAGACAATTTGGCCCTCTCTGCTTTCCTGCGGACTCCATCCTCAAAAGCACCTGTTTTCGCTTTTGGCAGCCTCCGGAGCAAAAAAGACAAACGTCCAGGTTTTGCTGCCACAGCAAAGGTGCCAGCGGGGAAAAGTAATGCTGGTTCTCACTGTCTCCTGGAACCCTTTCAAATGCCCCAGACAATTTGGCCCTCTCTGCTTTCCTGCGGACTCCATCCTTAAAAGCACCTGTTTTCGCTTTCGGCAAACTCCGGAGCAAAAAAGACAAACGTCCAGCTTTTGCTGCCACAGCAAAGGTGCCAGCGGGGAAAAGTAATGCTGGTTCTCACTGCCTCCTTGAACCCTTTCAAATGCCCCACACAATTTAGCCCTCTCTGCTTTCCTGCGGACTCCATCCTCAAAAGCACCTGTTTTCGCTTTTGGCAGCCTCCGGACCAAAAAAGACAAACGTCCAGGTTTTGCTGCCACAGCAAAGGTGCCAGCGGGGAAAAGTGATTCTGGTCCTCACTGCCTCCTGGAACCTCTTGAAATGCCACAGACAATTTGGCCCTCTCTGCTTTCGTGCGGACTCCATCCTCAAAAGATCCTTTTTTCGCTTTCGGCAACCTCCGGAACAAAAAAGACAAACGTCCAGCTTTTACTGCCACAGCAAAGGTGCCAGCGGGGAAAAGTAATGCTGGTTCTCACTGCCTCCTGGAACCCTTTCAAATGCTCCAGACAATTTGGCCCTCTCTGCTTTCCTGTGGACTCCATCCTCAAAAGCACCTGTTTTCGCTTTTGGCAGCCTCCGGAGCAAAAAAGACAAACGTCCAGCTTTTGCTGCCACAGCAAAGGTGCCAGCGGGGAAAAGTAATGCTGGTTCTCACTGTCTCCTGGAACCCTTTCAAATGCCCCAGACAATTTGGCCCTCTCTGCTTTCCTGCGGACTCCATCCTCAAAAGCACCTGTTTTCGCTTTCGGCATACTCCGGAGCAAAAAAGACAAACGTCCAGCTTTTGCTGCCACAGCAAAGGTGCCAGCGGGGAAAAGTAATGCTGGTTCTCACTGCCTCCTGGAACCCTTTCAAATGCTCCAGACTATTTGGCCCTCTCTGCTTTCCTGCGGACTCCATCCTCAAAAGCACCTGTTTTCGCTTTTGGCAACCTCTGGAGCAAAAAAGACAAACGTCCAGCTTTTGCTGCCACAGCAAATGTGCCAGCGGGGAAAAGTAATGCTGGTTCTCACTGCCTCCTGGAACCCTTTCAAATGCCCCAGACTATTTGGCCCTCTCTGCTTTCCTGCGGACTCCATCCTCAAAAGCACCTGTTTTCGCTTTCGGCAACCTCCGGAGCAAAAAAGACAAACGTCCAGGTTTTGCTGCCACAGCAAAGGTGCCAGCGGGGAAAAGTAATGCTGGTTCTCACTGTCTCCTGGAACCCTTTCAAATGCCCCAGACAATTGGGCCCTCTCTGCTTTCCTGCGGACTCCATCCTTAAAAGCACCTGTTTTCGCTTTCGGCAAACTCCGGAGCAAAAAAGACAAACGTCCAGCTTTTGCTGCCACAGCAAAGGTGCCAGCGGGGAAAAGTAATGCTGGTTCTCACTGCCTCCTGGAACCCTATCAAATGCCCCAGACTATTTGGCCCTCTCTGCTTTCCTGTGGACTCCATCCTCAAAAGATCTTTTTTTCGCTTTCGGCAACCTCCGGAGCAAAAAAGACAAACGTCCAGCTTTTACTGCCACAGCAAAGGTGCCAGCGGGGAAAAGTAATGCTGGTTCTCACTGTCTCCTGGAACCCTTTCAAATGCCCCAGACAATTTGGCCCTCTCTGCTTTCCTGCGGACTCCATCCTCAAAAGCACCTGTTTTCGCTTTCAGCAGCCTCCGGAGCAAAAAAGACAAACGTCCAGGTTTTGCTGCCACAGCAAAGGTGCCAGCGGGGACAAGTAATGCTGGTTCTCACTGTCTCCTGGAACCCTTTCAAATGCCACAGACAATTTGGCCCTCTCTGCTTTCCTGCGGACTCCATCCTCAAAAGCACCTGTTTTCGCTTTTGGCAGCCTCCGGAGCAAAAAAGACAAACGTCCAGCTTTTGCTGCCACAGCAAAGGTGCCAGCGGGGAAAAGTAATGCTGGTTCTCACTGTCTCCTGGAACCCTTTCAAATGCCCCAGACAATTTGCCCTCTCTGCTTTCCTGCGGACTCCATCCTCAAAAGCACCTGTTTTCGCTTTCGGCAACCTCCGGAGCAAAAAAGACAAACGTCCAGCTTTTGCTGCCACAGCAAAGGTGCCAGCGGGGAAAAGTAATGCTGGTTCTCACTGCCTCCTGGAACCCTTTCAAATGCTCCAGACTATTTGGCCCTCTCTGCTTTCCTGCGGACTCCATCCTCAAAAGCACCTGTTTTCGCTTTTGGCAACCTCTGGAGCAAAAAAGACAAACGTCCAGCTTTTGCTGCCACAGCAAAGGTGCCAGCGGGGAAAAGTAATGCTGGTTCTCACTACCTCTGGAACCCTTTCAAATGCCCCAGACAATTTGCCCTCTCTGCTTTCTTGCGGACTCCATCCTCAAAAGCACCTGTTTTCGCTTTCGGCAACCTCTGGAGCAAAAAAGACAAACGTCCAGCTTTTACTGCCACAGCAAAGGTGCCAGCGGGGAAAAGTAATGCTGGTTCTCACTGCCTCCTGCAACCCTTTCAAATGCCCCAGACAATTTGGCCCTCTCTGCTTTCCTGCGGACTCCATCCTCAAAAGCACCTGTTTTCGCTTTCGGCAACCTCCGGAGCAAAAAAGACAAACGTCCAGGTTTTGCTGCCACAGCAAAGGTGCCAGCGGGGAAAAGTGATTCTGGTCCTCACTGCCTCCTGGAACCTCGTGAAAAGCCACAGACAATTTGGCCCTCTCTGCTTTCGTGCGGACTCCATCCTCAAAAGATCCTTTTTTCGCTTTCGGCAACCTCCGGAGCAAAAAAGACAAACGTCCAGCTTTTACTGCCACAGCAAAGGTGCCAGCGGGGAAAAGTAATGCTGGTTCTCACTGCCTCCTGGAACCCTTTCAAATGCTCCAGACAATTTGGCCCTCTCTGCTTTCCTGCGGACTCCATCCTCAAAAGCACCTGTTTTCGCTTTTGGCAGCCTCCGGAGCAAAAAAGACAAACGTCCAGCTTTTGCTGCCACAGCAAAGGTGCCAGCGGGGAAAAGTAATGCTGGTTCTCACTGTCTCCTGGAACCCTTTCAAATGCCCCAGACAATTTGGCCCTCTCTGCTTTCCTGCGGACTCCATCCTCAAAAGCACCTGTTTTCGCTTTCGGCATACTCCGGAGCAAAAAAGACAAACGTCCAGCTTTTGCTGCCACAGCAAAGGTGCCAGCGGGGAAAAGTAATGCTGGTTCTCACTGCCTCCTGGAACCCTTTCAAATGCTCCAGACTATTTGGCCCTCTCTGCTTTTCTGCGGACTCCATCCTCAAAAGCACCTGTTTTCGCTTTTGGCAACCTCTGGAGCAAAAAAGACAAACGTCCAGCTTTTGCTGCCACAGCAAAGGTGCCAGCGGCGAAAAGTAATGCTGGTTCTCACTGCCTCCTTGAACCCTTTCAAATGCCCCAGACAATTTGGCCCTCTCTGCTTTCCTGCGGACTCCATCCTCAAAAGCACCTGTTTTCGCTTTTGGCAGCCTCCGGAGCAAAAAAGACAAACGTCCAGCTTTTGCTGCCACAGCAAAGGTGCCAGCGGGGAAAAGTAATGCTGGTTCTCACTGTCTCCTGGAACCCCTTCAAATGCCCCAGACAATTTGGCCCTCTCTGCTTTCCTGCGGACTCCATCCTTAAAAGCACCTGTTTTCGCTTTCGGCAAACTCCGGAGCAAAAAAGACAAACGTCCAGCTTTTGCTGCCACAGCAAAGGTGCCAGCGGGGAAAAGTAATGCTGGTTCTCACTGCCTCCTGGAACCCCTTCAAATGCCACAGACTATTTGGCCCTCTCTGCTTTCCTGCTGACTCCATCCTCAAAAGCACCTGTTTTCGCTTTCGGCAACCTCTGGAGCAAAAAAGACAAACGTCCAGCTTTTGCTGCCACAGCAAAGGTGCCAGCGGGGAAAAGTAATGCTGGTTCTCACTGCCTCCTGGAACCCTTTCAAATGCCCCAGACTATTTGGCCCTCTCTGCTTTCTTGCGGACTCCATCCTCAAAAGCACCTGTTTTCGCTTTCGGCAAACTCCATAGCAAAAAAGACAAACGTCCAGGTTTTGCTGCCACAGCAAAGGTGCCAGCGGGGAAAAGTAATGCTGGTTCTCACTGCCTCCTGGAACCCTATCAAATGCCCCAGACTATTTGGCCCTCTCTGCTTTCCTGTGGACTCCATCCTCAAAAGATCTTTTTTTCGCTTTCGGCAACCTCCGGAGCAAAAAAGACAAACGTCCAGCTTTTACTGCCACAGCAAAGGTGCCAGCGGGGAAAAGTAATGCTGGTTCTCACTGTCTCCTGGAACCCTTTCAAATGCCCCAGACAATTTGGCCCTCTCTGCTTTCCTGCGGACTCCATCCTCAAAAGCACCTGTTTTCGCTTTTGGCAGCCTCCGGAGCAAAAAAGACAAACGTCCAGCTTTTGCTGCCACAGCAAAGGTGCCAGCGGGGATAAGTAATGCTGGTTCTCACTGCCTCCTGGAACCCTTTCAAATGCCACAGACAATTTGGCCCTCTCTGCTTTCCTGCGGACTCCATCCTCAAAAGCACCTGTTTTCGCTTTTGGCAGCCTCCGGAGCAAAAAAGACAAACGTCCAGCTTTTGCTGCCACAGCAAAGGTGCCAGCGGGGAAAAGTAATGCTGGTTCTCACTGTCTCCTGGAACCCTTTCAAATGCCCCAGACAATTTGGCCCTCTCTGCTTTCCTGCGGACTCCATCCTCAAAAGCACCTGTTTTCGCTTTCGGCATACTTCGGAGCAAAAAAGACAAACGTCCAGCTTTTGCTGCCACAGCAAAGGTGCCAGCGGGGAAAAGTAATGCTGGTTCTCACTGCCTCCTTGAACCCTTTCAAATGCCCCAGACAATTTGGCCCTCTCTGCTTTCCTGCGGACTCCATCCACAAAAGCACCTTTTTTCGCTTTTGGCAGCCTCCGGAGCAAAAAAGACAAACGTCCAGCTTTTGCTGCCACAGCAAAGGTGCCAGCGGGGAAAAGTAATGCTGGTTCTCACTGCCTCCTGGAACCCTTTCAAATGCCACAGACTATTTGGCCCTCTCTGCTTTCCTGCGGACTCCATCCTCAAAAGCACCTGTTTTCGCTTTTGGCAACCTCCGGAGCAAAAAAGACAAACGTCCAGCTTTTGCTGCCACAGCAAAGGTGCCAGCGGGGAAAAGTAATGCTGGTTCTCACTGTCTCCTGGAACCCTTTCAAATGCCCCAGACAATTTGGCCCTCTCTGCTTTCTTGCGGACTCCATCCTCAAAAGCACCTGTTTTCACTTTCGGCAACCTCTGGAGCAAAAAAGACAAACGTCCAGCTTTTACTGCCACAGCAAAGGTGCCAGCGGGGAAAAGTAATGCTGGTTCTCACTGCCTCCTGGAACCCTTTCAAATGCCCCAGACAATTTGGCCCTCTCTGCTTTCCTGCGGACTCCATCCTCAAAAGCACCTGTTTTCGCTTTCGGCAACCTCCGGAGCAAAAAAGAAAAACGTCCAGCTTTTGCTGCCACAGCAAAGGTGCCAGCGGGGAAAAGTGATTCTGGTCCTCACTGCCTCCTGGAACCCCTTGAAATGCCACAGACAATTTGGCCCTCTCTGCTTTCCTGCGGACTCCATCCTCAAAAGCACCTGTTTTCGCTTTCGGCAACCTCCGGAGCAAAAAAGACAAACGTCCAGCTTTTGCTGCCACAGCAAAGGTGCCAGCGGGGAAAAGTAATGCTGGTTCTCACTGCCTCCTGGAACCCCTTCAAATGCCCCAGACAATTTGGCCCTCTCTGCTTTCCTGCGGACTCCATCCTCAAAAGCACCTGTTTTCGCTTTCGGCAAACTCCAGAGCAAAAAAGACAAACGTCCAGCTTTTGCTGCCACAGCAAAGGTGCCAGCGGGGAAAAGTAATGCTGGTTCTCACTGCCTCCTGGAACCCTTTCAAATGCCCCAGACAATTTGGCCCTCTCTGCTTTCCTGCGGACTCCATCCTCAAAAGCACCTGTTTTCGCTTTCGGCAGCCTCCGGAGCAAAAAAGACAAACATCCAGCTTCTACTGCCACAGCAAAGGTGCCAGCGGGGAAAAGTAATGCTGGTTCTCACTGTCTCCTGGAACCCTTTCAAATGCCCCAGACTATTTGGCCCTCTCTGCTTTCCTGCGGACTCCATCCTCAAAAGCACCTGTTTTCGCTTTCAGCAGCCTCCGGAGCAAAAAAGACAAACGTCCAGGTTTTGCTGCCACAGCAAAGGTGCCAGCGGGGAAAAGTGATTCTGGTCCTCACTGCCTCCTGGAACCTCTTGAAATGCCCCAGACAATTTGGCCCTCTCTGCTTTCCTGCGGACTCCATCCTCAAAAGCACCTGTTTTCGCTTTCGGCAACCTCCGGAGCAAAAAAGACAAACGTCCAGCTTTTGCTGCCACAGCAAAGGTGCCAGCGGGGAAAAGTAATGCTGGTTCTCACTGCCTCCTGGAACCCCTTCAAATGCCCCAGACAATTTGGCCCTCTCTGCTTTCCTGCGGACTCCATCCTCAAAAGCACCTGTTTTCGCTTTCGGCAAACTCCGGAGCAAAAAAGACAAACGTCCAGGTTTTGCTGCCACAGCAAAGGTGCCAGCGGGGAAAAGTAATGCTGGTTCTCACTGCCTCCTGGAACCCCTTCAAATGCCCCAGACAATTTGGCCCTCTCTGCTTTCCTGCGGACTCTATCCTCAAAAGCACCTGTTTTCGCTTTCGGCATACTCCGGAGCAAAAAAGACAAACGTCCAGCTTTTGCTGCCACAGCAAAGGTGCCAGCGGGGAAAAGTAATGCTGGTTCTCACTGCCTCCTGGAACCCTTTCAAATGCTCCAGACTATTTGGCCCTCTCTGCTTTTCTGCGGACTCCATCCTCAAAAGCACCTGTTTTCGCTTTTGGCAACCTCCAGAGCAAAAAAGACAAACGTCCAGGTTTTGCTGCCACAGCAAAGGTGCCAGCAGGGAAAAGTAATGCTGGTTCTCACTGCCTCCTTGAACCCTTTCAAATGCCCCAGACAATTTGGCCCTCTCTGCTTTCCTGCGGACTCCATCCTCAAAAGCACCTGTTTTCGCTTTTGGCAGCCTCCGGAGCAAAAAAGACAAACGTCCAGGTTTTGCTGCCACAGCAAAGGTGCCAGCGGGGAAAAGTAATGCTGGTTCTCACTGTCTCCTGGAACCCTTTCAAATGCCCCAGACAATTTGGCCCTCTCTGCTTTCCTGCGGACTCCATCCTTAAAAGCACCTGTTTTCGCTTTCGGCAAACTCCGGAGCAAAAAAGACAAACGTCCAGCTTTTGCTGCCACAGCAAAGGTGCCAGCGGGGAAAAGTAATGCTGGTTCTCACTGCCTCCTGGAACCCCTTCAAATGCCACAGACTATTTGGCCCTCTCTGCTTTCCTGCTGACTCCATCCTCAAAAGCACCTGTTTTCGCTTTCGGCAACCTCTGGAGCAAAAAAGACAAACGTCCAGCTTTTGCTGCCACAGCAAAGGTGCCAGCGGGGAAAAGTAATGCTGGTTCTCACTGTCTCCTGGAACCCTTTCAAATGCCCCAGACTATTTGGCCCTCTCTGCTTTCCTGCGGACTCCATCCTTAAAAGCACCTGTTTTCGCTTTCGGCAAACTCCGGAGCAAAAAAGACAAACGTCCAGCTTTTGCTGCCACAGCAAAGGTGCCAGCGGGGAAAAGTAATGCTGGTTCTCACTGCCTCCTGGAACCCCTTCAAATGCCACAGACTATTTGGCCCTCTCTGCTTTCCTGCTGACTCCATCCTCAAAAGCACCTGTTTTCGCTTTCGGCAACCTCTGGAGCAAAAAAGACAAACGTCCAGCTTTTGCTGCCACAGCAAAGGTGCCAGCGGGGATAAGTAATGCTGGTTCTCACTGCCTCCTGGAACCCTTTCAAATGCCACAGACAATTTGGCCCTCTCTGCTTTCCTGCGGACTCCATCCTCAAAAGCACCTGTTTTCGCTTTTGGCAGCCTCCGGAGCAAAAAAGACAAACGTCCAGCTTTTGCTGCCACAGCAAAGGTGCCAGCGGGGAAAAGTAATGCTGGTTCTCACTGTCTCCTGGAACCCTTTCAAATGCCCCAGACAATTTGGCCCTCTCTGCTTTCCTGCGGACTCCATCCTCAAAAGCACCTGTTTTCGCTTTCGGCATACTTCGGAGCAAAAAAGACAAACGTCCAGCTTTTGCTGCCACAGCAAAGGTGCCAGCGGGGAAAAGTAATGCTGGTTCTCACTGCCTCCTTGAACCCTTTCAAATGCCCCACACAATTTGGCCCTCTCTGCTTTCCTGCGGACTCCATCCTCAAAAGCACCTGTTTTCGCTTTTGGCAGCCTCCGGAGCAAAAAAGACAAACGTCCAGCTTTTGCTGCCACAGCAAAGGTGCCAGCGGGGAAAAGTAATGCTGGTTCTCACTGTCTCCTGGAACCCTTTCAAATGCTCCAGACAATTTGGCCCTCTCTGCTTTCCTGCGGACTCCATCCTCAAAAGCACCTGTTTTCGCTTTTGGCAACCTCTGGAGCAAAAAAGACAAACGTCCAGCTTTTGCTGCCACAGCAAAGGTGCCAGCGGGGAAAAGTAATGCTGGTTCTCACTGCCTCCTGGAACCCCTTCAAATGCCCCAGACAATTTGGCCCTCTCTGCTTTCCTGCGGACTCCATCCTCAAAAGCACCTGTTTTCGCTTTCGGCAGCCTCCGGAGCAAAAAAGACAAACGTCCAGGTTTTGCTGCCACAGCAAAGGTGCCAGCGGGGAAAAGTAATGCTGGTTCTCACTGCCTCCTGGAACCCTTTCAAATGCCCCAGACAATTTGGCCCTCTCTGCTTTCCTGCGGACTCTATCCTCAAAAGCACCTGTTTTCGCTTTCGGCAGCCTCCGGAGCAAAAAAGACAAACGTCCAGCTTTTACTGCCACAGCAAAGGTGCCAGCGGGGAAAAGTAATGCTGGTTCTCACTGCCTCCTGGAACCCTATCAAATGCCCCAGACTATTTGGCCCTCTCTGCTTTCCTGCGGACTCCATCCTCAAAAGATCCTTATTTCGCTTTCGGCAACCTCCGGACCAAAAAAGACAAACGTCCAGCTTTTACTGCCACAGCAAAGGTGCCAGCGGGGAAAAGTAATGCTGGTTCTCACTGCCTCCTGGAACCCTTTCAAATGCCCCAGACTATTTGGCCCTCTCTGCTTTCCTGCGGACTCCATCCTCAAAAGCACCTGTTTTCGCTTTTGGCAACCTCCGGAGCAAAAAAGACAAACGTCCAGCTTTTGCTGCCACAGCAAAGGTGCCAGCGGGGAAAAGTAATGCTGGTTCTCACTGTCTCCTGGAACCCTTTCAAATGCCCCAGACAATTTGGCCCTCTCTGCTTTCTTGCGGACTCCATCCTCAAAAGCACCTGTTTTCACTTTCGGCAACCTCTGGAGCAAAAAAGACAAACGTCCAGCTTTTACTGCCACAGCAAAGGTGCCAGCGGGGAAAAGTAATGCTGGTTCTCACTGCCTCCTGGAACCCTTTCAAATGCCCCAGACAATTTGGCCCTCTCTGCTTTCCTGCGGACTCCATCCTCAAAAGCACCTGTTTTCGCTTTCGGCAAACTCCGGAGCAAAAAAGACAAACGTCCAGGTTTTGCTGCCACAGCAAAGGTGCCAGCGGGGAAAAGTGATTCTGGTCCTCACTGCCTCCTGGAACCCCTTGAAATGCCACAGACAATTTGGCCCTCTCTGCTTTCCTGCGGACTCCATCCTCAAAAGCACCTGTTTTCGCTTTCGGCAACCTCCGGAGCAAAAAAGACAAACGTCCAGCTTTTGCTGCCACAGCAAAGGTGCCAGCGGGGAAAAGTAATGCTGGTTCTCACTGCCTCCTGGAACCCCTTCAAATGCCCCAGACAATTTGGCCCTCTCTGCTTTCCTGCGGACTCCATCCTCAAAAGCACCTGTTTTCGCTTTCGGCAAACTCCAGAGCAAAAAAGACAAACGTCCAGCTTTTGCTGCCACAGCAAAGGTGCCAGCGGGGAAAAGTAATGCTGGTTCTCACTGCCTCCTGGAACCCTTTCAAATGCCCCAGACAATTTGGCCCTCTCTGCTTTCCTGCGGACTCCATCCTCAAAAGCACCTGTTTTCGCTTTCGGCAGCCTCCGGAGCAAAAAAGACAAACATCCAGCTTCTACTGCCACAGCAAAGGTGCCAGCGGGGAAAAGTAATGCTGGTTCTCACTGTCTCCTGGAACCCTTTCAAATGCCACAGACAATTTGGCCCTCTCTGCTTTCCTGCGGACTCCATCCTCAAAAGCACCTGTTTTCGCTTTCGGCAGCCTCCGGAGCAAAAAAGACAAACGTCCAGGTTTTGCTGCCACAGCAAAGGTGCCAGCGGGGAAAAGTGATTCTGGTCCTCACTGCCTCCTGGAACCTCTTGAAATGCCCCAGACAATTTGGCCCTCTCTGCTTTCCTGCGGACTCCATCCTCAAAAGCACCTGTTTTCGCTTTCGGCAACCTCCGGAGCAAAAAAGACAAACGTCCAGCTTTTGCTGCCACAGCAAAGGTGCCAGCGGGGAAAAGTAATGCTGGTTCTCACTGCCTCCTGGAACCCCTTCAAATGCCCCAGACAATTTGGCCCTCTCTGCTTTCCTGCGGACTCCATCCTCAAAAGCACCTGTTTTCGCTTTCGGCAAACTCCGGAGCAAAAAAGACAAACGTCCAGGTTTTGCTGCCACAGCAAAGGTGCCAGCGGGGAAAAGTAATGCTGGATCTCACTGCCTCCTGGAACCCTTTCAAATGCCTCAGACTATTTTGCCCTCTCTGCTTTCCTGCGGACTCCATCCTCAAAAGCGCCTTTTTTCACTTTAGGCGCCCTCCGGTGGTAAAAAGACAAACGTCCAGCTTTTGCTGCCACAGCAAAGGTGCCAGCGGGGAAAAGTGATGCTGGTCCTCATTGCCTCCTGGAACCTCTTTAAATGCCACAAACAATTTGGCCCTCTCTGCTTTCCTGCCGACTCCATCCTCAAAAGCACCTGTTTTCGCTTTCGGCAAACTCCGGAGCAAAAAAGACAAACGTCCAGCTTTTGCTGCCACAGCAAAGGTGCCAGCGGGGAAAAGTAATGCTGGTTCTCACTGTCTCCTGGAACCCTTTCAAATGCCCCAGACAATTTGGCCCTCTCTGCTTTCTTGCGGACTCCATCCTCAAAAGCACCTGTTTTCACTTTCGGCAACCTCTGGAGCAAAAAAGACAAACGTCCAGCTTTTACTGCCACAGCAAAGGTGCCAGCGGGGAAAAGTAATGCTGGTCCTCACTGCCTCCTGGACCCCTTTCAAATGCCCCAGACAATTTGGCCCTCTCTGCTTTCCTGCGGACTCCATCCTCAAAAGCACCTGTTTTCGCTTTCGGCAACCTCCGGAGCAAAAAAGACAAACGTCCAGCTTTTGCTGCCACAGCAAAGGTGCCAGCGGGGAAAAGTGATTCTGGTCCTCACTGCCTCCTGGAACCCCTTGAAATGCCACAGACAATTTGGCCCTCTCTGCTTTCCTGCGGACTCCATCCTCAAAAGCACCTGTTTTCGCTTTCGGCAACCTCTGGAGCAAAAAAGACAAACGTCCAGCTTTTGCTGCCACAGCAAAGGTGCCAGCGGGGAAAAGTAATGCTGGTTCTCACTGCCTCCTGGAACCCCTTCAAATGCCCCAGACAATTTGGCCCTCTCTGCTTTCCTGCGGACTCCATCCTCAAAAGCACCTGTTTTCGCTTTCGGCAAACTCCAGAGAAAAAAGACAAACGTCCAGCTTTTGCTGCCACAGCAAAGGTGCCAGCGGGGAAAAGTAATGCTGGTTCTCACTGCCTCCTGGAACCCCTTCAAATGCCCCAGACAATTTGGCCCTCTCTGCTTTCCTGCGGACTCCATCCTCAAAAGCACCTGTTTTCGCTTTCGGCAAGCTCAGGAGCAAAAAAGACAAACGTCCAGCTTTTGCTGCCACAGCAAAGGTGCCAGCGGGGAAAAGTAATGCTGGATCTCACTGCCTCCTGGAACCCTTTCAAATGCCTCAGACTATTTTGCCCTCTCTGCTTTCCTGCGGACTCCATCCTCAAAAGCGCCTTTTTTCACTTTCGGCGCCCTCCGGTGGTAAAAAGACAAACGTCCAGCTTTTGCTGCCACAGCAAAGGTGCCAGCGGGGAAAAGTGATGCTGGTCCTCATTGCCTCCAGGAACCTCTTTAAATGCCACAGACAATTTGGCCCTCTCTGCTTTCCTGCGGACTCCATCCTCAAAAGCACCTGTTTTCGCTTTCGGCAAGCTCAGGAGCAAAAAAGACAAACGTCCAGCTTTTGCTGCCACAGCAAAGGTGCCAGCGGGGAAAAGTAATGCTGGTTCTCACTGCCTCCTGGAACCCTTTCAAATGCCCCAGACAATTTGGCCCTCTCTGCTTTCCTGCGGACTCCATCCTCAAAAGCACCTGTTTTCGGTTTCGGCAGCCTCCGGAGCAAAAAAGACAAACGTCCAGGTTTTGCTGCCACAGCAAAGGTGCCAGCAGGGAAAAGTAATGCTGGTTCTCACTGCCTCCTGGAACCCTTTCAAATGCCCCAGACAATTTGGCCCTCTCTGCTTTCCTGCGGACTCCATCCTCAAAAGCACCTTTTTTCGCTTTTGGCAGCCTCCGGAGCAAAAAAGACAAACGTCCAGCTTTTGCTGCCACAGCAAAGGTGCCAGCGGGGAAAAGTAATTCTGGTTCTCACTGCCTCCTGGAACCCTTTCAAATGCCCCAGACAATTTGGCCCTCTCTGCTTTCCTGCGGACTCCATCCTTAAAAGCACCTGTTTTCACTTTCGGCAACCTCCGGAGCAAAAAAGACAAACGTCCAGGTTTTGCTGCCACAGCAAAGGTGCCAGCGGGGAAAAGTAATGCTGGATCTCACTGCCTCCTTGAACCCTTTCAAATGCCCCACACAATATTGCCCTCTCTGCTTTCCTGCGGACTCCATCCTCAAAAGCACCTTTTTTCGCTTTTGGCAGCCTCCGGAGCAAAAAAGACAAACGTCCAGCTTTTGCTGCCACAGCACAGGTGCCAGCGGGGAAAAGTAATGCTGGTTCTCACTGTCTCCTGGAACCCTTTCAAATGCCCCAGACAATTTGGCCCTCTCTGCTTTCTTGCGGACTCCATCCTCAAAAGCACCTGTTTTCGCTTTCGGCAAACTCCATAGCAAAAAAGACAAACGTCCAGGTTTTGCTGCCACAGCAAAGGTGCCAGCGGGGAAAAGTAATGCTGGTTCTCACTGCCTCCTGGAACCCTATCAAATGCCCCAGACTATTTGGCCCTCTCTGCTTTCCTGTGGACTCCATCCTCAAAAGATCTTTTTTTCGCTTTCGGCAACCTCCGGAGCAAAAAAGACAAACGTCCAGCTTTTACTGCCACAGCAAAGGTGCCAGCGGGGAAAAGTAATGCTGGTTCTCACTGTCTCCTGGAACCCTTTCAAATGCCCCACACAATTTGGCCCTCTCTGCTTTCCTGCCGACTCCATCCTCAAAAGCACCTGTTTTCGCTTTCCGCAGCCTCCGGAGCAAAAAAGACAAACGTCCAGCTTTTGCTGCCACAGCAAAGGTGCCAGCGGGGAAAAGTAATGCTGGTTCTCACTGCCTCCTGGAACCCTTTCAAATGCCACAGACAATTTGGCCCTCTCTGCTTTCCTGCGGACTCCATCCTCAAAAGCACCTGTTTTCGCTTTCGGCAGCCTCCGGAGCAAAAAAGACAAACGTCCAGCTTTTGCTGCCACAGCAAAGGTGCCAGCGGGGAAAAGTAATGCTGGTTCTCACTGTCTCCTGGAACTCTTTCAAATGCCCCAGACAATTTGGCCCTCTCTGCTTTCCTGCGGACTCCATCCTCAAAAGCACCTTTTTTCGCTTTCGGCATACTCCGGAGCAAAAAAGACAAACGTCCAGCTTTTGCTGCCACAGCAAAGGTGCCAGCGGGGAAAAGTAATGCTGGTTCTCACTGTCTCCTGGAACCCTTTCAAATGCCCCAGACAATTTGCCCTCTCTGCTTTCTTGCGGACTCCATCCTCAAAAGCACCTGTTTTCGCTTTCGGCAACCTCTGAAGCAAAAAAGACAAACGTCCAGCTTTTACTGCCACAGCAAAGGTGCCAGCGGGGAAAAGTAATGCTGGTTCTCACTGCCTCCTGGAACCCTTTCAAATGCCCCAGACAATTTGGCCCTCTCTGCTTTCCTGCGGACTCCATCCTCAAAAGCACCTTTTTTCGCTTTCGGCAACCTCCGGAGCAAAAAAGACAAACGTCCAGCTTTTGCTGCCACAGCAAAGGTGCCAGCGGGGAAAAGTGATTCTGGTCCTCACTGCCTCCTGGAACCTCTTGAAATGCCACAGACAATTTGGCCCTCTCTGCTTTCCTGCGGACTCCATCCTCAAAAGCACCTGTTTTCGCTTTCGGCAACCTCCGGAGCAAAAAAGACAAACGTCCAGGTTTTGCTGCCACAGCACAGGTGCCAGCGGGGAAAAGTAATGCTGGTTCTCACTGTCTCCTGGAACCCTTTCAAATGCCCCAGACAATTTGGCCCTCTCTGCTTTCCTGCGGACTCCATCCTCAAAAGCACCTGTTTTCGCTTTCGGCAGCCTCCGGAGCAAAAAAGACAAACGTCCAGGTTTTGCTGCCACAGCAAATGTGCCAGCGGGGAAAAGTAATGCTGGTTCTCACTGCCTCCTTGAACCCTTTCAAATGCCCCACACAATATTGCCCTCTCTGCTTTCCTGCGGACTCCATCCTCAAAAGCACCTTTTTTCGCTTTCGGCAACCTCCGGAGCAAAAAAGACAAACGTCCAGGTTTTGCTGCCACAGCACAGGTGCCAGCGGGGAAAAGTAATGCTGGTTCTCACTGTCTCCTGGAACCCTTTCAAATGCCCCAGACAATTTGGCCCTCTCTGCTTTCCTGCGGACTCCATCCTTAAAAGCACCTGTTTTCGCTTTCGGCAAACTCCGGAGCAAAAAAGACAAACGTCCAGCTTTTGCTGCCACAGCAAAGGTGCCAGCGGGGAAAAGTAATGCTGGTTCTCACTGCCTCCTGGAACCCCTTCAAATGCCCCAGACTATTTGGCCCTCTCTGCTTTCCTGCTGACTCCATCCTCAAAAGCACCTGTTTTCGCTTTCGGCAACCTCCGGAGCAAAAAAGACAAAAGTCCAGGTTTTGCTGCCACAGCAAAGGTGCCAGCGGGGAAAAGTAATGCTGGTTCTCACTGTCTCCTGGAACCCTTTCAAATGCCCCAGACAATTTGGCCCTCTCTGCTTTCTTGCGGACTCCATCCTCAAAAGCACCTGTTTTCGCTTTCGGCAAACTCCATAGCAAAAAAGACAAACGTCCAGGTTTTGCTGCCACAGCAAAGCTGCCAGCGGGGAAAAGTAATGCTGGTTCTCACTGCCTCCTGGAACCCTATCAAATGCCCCAGACTATTTGGCCCTCTCTGCTTTCCTGTGGACTCCATCCTCAAAAGATCTTTTTTTCGCTTTCGGCAACCTCCGGAGCAAAAAAGACAAACGTCCAGCTTTTACTGCCACAGCAAAGGTGCCAGCGGGGAAAAGTAATGCTGGTTCTCACTGTCTCCTGGAACCCTTTCAAATGCCCCAGACAATTTGGCCCTCTCTGCTTTCCTGCGGACTCCATCCTCAAAAGCACCTGTTTTCGCTTTCCGCAGCCTCCGGAGCAAAAAAGAAAAACGTCCAGGTTTTGCTGCCACAGCAAAGGTGCCAGCGGGGAAAAGTAATGCTGGTTCTCACTGCCTCCTGGAACCCTTTCAAATGCCACAGACAATTTGGCCCTCTCTGCTTCCCTGCGGACTCCATCCTCAAAAGCACCTGTTTTCGCTTTCGGCAAGCTCAGGAGCAAAAAAGACAAACGTCCAGCTTTTGCTGCCACAGCAAAGGTGCCAGCGGGGAAAAGTAATGCTGGTTCTCACTGCCTCCTGGAACCCTTTCAAATGCCCCAGACAATTTGGCCCTCTCTGCTTTCTGCGGGACTCTATCCTCAAAAGCACCTGTTTTCGCTTTCGGCAAACTCCGGAGCAAAAAAGACAAACGTCCAGCTTTTACTGCCACAGCAAAGGTGCCAGCGGGGAAAAGTAATGCTGGTTCTCACTGCCTCCTGGAACCCTATCAAATGCCCCAGACTATTTGGCCCTCTCTGCTTTCCTGCGGACTCCATCCTCAAAAGATCCTTATTTCGCTTTCGGCAACCTCCGGACCAAAAAAGACAAACGTCCAGCTTTTACTGCCACAGCAAAGGTGCCAGCGGGGAAAAGTAATGCTGGTTCTCACTGCCTCCTGGAACCCTTTCAAATGCCCCAGACTATTTGGCCCTCTCTGCTTTCCTGCGGACTCCATCCTCAAAAGCACCTGTTTTCGCTTTTGGCAACCTCCGGAGCAAAAAAGACAAACGTCCAGGTTTTGCTGCCACAGCAAAGGTGCCAGCGGGGAAAAGTAATGCTGGTTCTCACTGTCTCCTGGAACCCTTTCAAATGCCCCAGACAATTTGGCCCTCTCTGCTTTCTTGCGGACTCCATCCTCAAAAGCACCTGTTTTCACTTTCGGCAACCTCTGGAGCAAAAAAGACAAACGTCCAGCTTTTACTGCCACAGCAAAGGTGCCAGCGGGGAAAAGTAATGCTGGTTCTCACTGTCTCCTGGAACCCTTTCAAATGCCCCAGACAATTTGGCCCTCTCTGCTTTCCTGCGGACTCCATCCTCAAAAGCACCTGTTTTCGCTTTCGGCAGCCTCCGGAGCAAAAAAGACAAACGTCCAGGTTTTGCTGCCACAGCAAAGGTGCCAGCGGGGAAAAGTGATTCTGGTCCTCACTGCCTCCTGGAACCTCTTGAAATGCCCCAGACA
Organism: Vanellus vanellus; assembly: GCF_965231255.1. Classification (NCBI taxonomy): domain Eukaryota; kingdom Metazoa; phylum Chordata; class Aves; order Charadriiformes; family Charadriidae; genus Vanellus; species Vanellus vanellus. Next base: position 274,164 of record NW_028127962.1, read on the forward strand.
ATTTGGCCCTCTCTGCTTTCCTGCGGACTCCATCCTCAAAAGCACCTGTTTTCGCTTTCGGCAACCTCCGGAGCAAAAAAGACAAACGTCCAGCTTTTGCTGCCACAGCAAAGGTGCCAGCGGGGAAAAGTAATGCTGGTTCTCACTGCCTCCTGGAACCCCTTCAAATGCCCCAGACAATTTGGCCCTCTCTGCTTTCCTGCGGACTCCATCCTCAAAAGCACCTGTTTTCGCTTTCGGCAACCTCCGGAGAAAAGAAGACAAACGTCCAGCTTTTGCTGCCACAGCAAAGGTGCCAGCGGGGAAAAGTAATGCTGGTTCTCACTGTCTCCTGGAACCCTTTCAAATGCCCCAGACAATTTGGCCCTCTCTGCTTTCCTGCGGACTCCATCCTCAAAAGCACCTGTTTTCGCTTTCGGCAGCCTCCGGAGCAAAAAAGACAAACGTCCAGGTTTTGCTGCCACAGCAAATGTGCCAGCGGGGAAAAGTAATGCTGGTTCTCACTGCCTCCTTGAACCCTTTCAAATGCCCCACACAATATTGCCCTCTCTGCTTTCCTGCGGACTCCATCCTCAAAAGCACCTTTTTTCGCTTTCGGCAACCTCCGGAGCAAAAAAGACAAACGTCCAGGTTTTGCTGCCACAGCACAGGTGCCAGCGGGGAAAAGTAATGCTGGTTCTCACTGTCTCCTGGAACCCTTTCAAATGCCCCAGACAATTTGGCCCTCTCTGCTTTCCTGCGGACTCCATCCTTAAAAGCACCTGTTTTCGCTTTCGGCAAACTCCGGAGCAAAAAAGACAAACGTCCAGCTTTTGCTGCCACAGCAAAGGTGCCAGCGGGGAAAAGTAATGCTGGTTCTCACTGCCTCCTGGAACCCCTTCAAATGCCCCAGACTATTTGGCCCTCTCTGCTTTCCTGCTGACTCCATCCTCAAAAGCACCTGTTTTCGCTTTCGGCAACCTCCGGAGCAAAAAAGACAAAAGTCCAGGTTTTGCTGCCACAGCAAAGGTGCCAGCGGGGAAAAGTAATGCTGGTTCTCACTGTCTCCTGGAACCCTTTCAAATGCCCCAGACAATTTGGCCCTCTCTGCTTTCTTGCGGACTCCATCCTCAAAAGCACCTGTTTTCGCTTTCGGCAAACTCCATAGCAAAAAAGACAAACGTCCAGGTTTTGCTGCCACAGCAAAGCTGCGAGCGGGGAAAAGTAATGCTGGTTCTCACTGCCTCCTGGAACCCTATCAAATGCCCCAGACTATTTGGCCCTCTCTGCTTTCCTGTGGACTCCATCCTCAAAAGATCTTTTTTTCGCTTTCGGCAACCTCCGGAGCAAAAAAGACAAACGTCCAGCTTTTACTGCCACAGCAAAGGTGCCAGCGGGGAAAAGTAATGCTGGTTCTCACTGTCTCCTGGAACCCTTTCAAATGCCCCAGACAATTTGGCCCTCTCTGCTTTCCTGCGGACTCCATCCTCAAAAGCACCTGTTTTCGCTTTCCGCAGCCTCCGGAGCAAAAAAGAAAAACGTCCAGGTTTTGCTGCCACAGCAAAGGTGCCAGCGGGGAAAAGTAATGCTGGTTCTCACTGCCTCCTGGAACCCTTTCAAATGCCACAGACAATTTGGCCCTCTCTGCTTCCCTGCGGACTCCATCCTCAAAAGCACCTGTTTTCGCTTTCGGCAAGCTCAGGAGCAAAAAAGACAAACGTCCAGCTTTTGCTGCCACAGCAAAGGTGCCAGCGGGGAAAAGTAATGCTGGTTCTCACTGCCTCCTGGAACCCTTTCAAATGCCCCAGACAATTTGGCCCTCTCTGCTTTCCTGCGGACTCTATCCTCAAAAGCACCTGTTTTCGCTTTCGGCAAACTCCGGAGCAAAAAAGACAAACGTCCAGCTTTTACTGCCACAGCAAAGGTGCCAGCGGGGAAAAGTAATGCTGGTTCTCACTGCCTCCTGGAACCCTATCAAATGCCCCAGACTATTTGGCCCTCTCTGCTTTCCTGCGGACTCCATCCTCAAAAGATCCTTATTTCGCTTTCGGCAACCTCCGGACCAAAAAAGACAAACGTCCAGCTTTTACTGCCACAGCAAAGGTGCCAGCGGGGAAAAGTAATGCTGGTTCTCACTGCCTCCTGGAACCCTTTCAAATGCCCCAGACTATTTGGCCCTCTCTGCTTTCCTGCGGACTCCATCCTCAAAAGCACCTGTTTTCGCTTTTGGCAACCTCCGGAGCAAAAAAGACAAACGTCCAGGTTTTGCTGCCACAGCAAAGGTGCCAGCGGGGAAAAGTAATGCTGGTTCTCACTGTCTCCTGGAACCCTTTCAAATGCCCCAGACAATTTGGCCCTCTCTGCTTTCTTGCGGACTCCATCCTCAAAAGCACCTGTTTTCACTTTCGGCAACCTCTGGAGCAAAAAAGACAAACGTCCAGCTTTTACTGCCACAGCAAAGGTGCCAGCGGGGAAAAGTAATGCTGGTTCTCACTGTCTCCTGGAACCCTTTCAAATGCCCCAGACAATTTGGCCCTCTCTGCTTTCCTGCGGACTCCATCCTCAAAAGCACCTGTTTTCGCTTTCGGCAGCCTCCGGAGCAAAAAAGACAAACGTCCAGGTTTTGCTGCCACAGCAAAGGTGCCAGCGGGGAAAAGTGATTCTGGTCCTCACTGCCTCCTGTAACCTCTTGAAATGCCCCAGACAATTTGGCCCTCTCTGCTTTCCTGCGGACTCCATCCTCAAAAGCACCTGTTTTCGCTTTCGGCAACCTCCGGAGCAAAAAAGACAAACGTCCAGCTTTTGCTGCCACAGCAAAGGTGCCAGCGGGGAAAAGTAATGCTGGTTCTCACTGCCTCCTGGAACCCCTTCAAATGCCCCAGACAATTTGGCCCTCTCTGCTTTCCTGCGGACTCCATCCTCAAAAGCACCTGTTTTCGCTTTCGGCAAACTCCGGAGCAAAAAAGACAAACGTCCAGGTTTTGCTGCCACAGCAAAGGTGCCAGCGGGGAAAAGTAATGCTGGTTCTCACTGCCTCCTGGAACCCTTTCAAATGCCCCAGACAATTTGGCCCTCTCTGCTTTCCTGCGGACTCTATCCTCAAAAGCACCTGTTTTCGCTTTCGGCAGCCTCCGGAGCAAAAAAGACAAACGTCCAGCTTTTACTGCCACAGCAAAGGTGCCAGCGGGGAAAAGTAATGCTGGTTCTCACTGCCTCCTGGAACCCCTTCAAATGCCCCAGACTATTTGGCCCTCTCTGCTTTCCTGCGGACTCCATCCTCAAAAGCACCTTTTTTCGCTTTCGGCAACCTCCGGAGCAAAAAAGACAAACGTCCAGCTTTTACTGCCACAGCAAAGGTGCCAGCGGGGAAAAGTAATGCTGGTTCTCACTGCCTCCTGGAACCCTTTCAAATGCTCCAGACTATTTGGCCCTCTCTGCTTTCCTGCGGACTCCATCCTCAAAAGCACCTGTTTTCGCTTTCGGCAACCTCCGGAGCAAAAAAGACAAACGTCCAGCTTTTGCTGCCACAGCAAAGGTGCCAGCGGGGAAAAGTAATGCTGGTTCTCACTGTCTCCTGGAACCCTTTCAAATGCCCCAGAAAATTTGGCCCTCTCTGCTTTCTTGCGGACTCCATCCTCAAAAGCACCTGTTTTCACTTTCGGCAACCTCTGGAGCAAAAAAGACAAACGTCCAGCTTTTACTGCCACAGCAAAGGTGCCAGCGGGGAAAAATAATGCTGGTTCTCACTGCCTCCTGGAACCCTTTCAAATGCCCCAGACAATTTGGCCCTCTCTGCTTTCCTGCGGACTCCATCCTCAAAAGCACCTGTTTTCGCTTTCGGCAACCTCCGGAGCAAAAAAGACAAACGTCCAGCTTTTGCTGCCACAGCAAAGGTGCCAGCGGGGAAAAGTAATGCTGGTTCTCACTGCCTCCTGGAACCCCTTCAAATGCCCCAGACAGTTTGGCCCTCTCTGCTTTCCTGCGGACTCCATCCTCAAAAGCACCTGTTTTCGCTTTCGGCAAGCTCAGGAGCAAAAAAGACAAACGTCCAGCTTTTGCTGCCACAGCAAAGGTGCCAGCGGGGAAAAGTAATGCTGGATCTCACTGCCTCCTGGAACCCTTTCAAATGCCTCAGACTATTTTGCCCTCTCTGCTTTCCTGCGGACTCCATCCTCAAAAGCGCCTTTTTTCACTTTCGGCGCCCTCCGGTGGTAAAAAGACAAACGTCCAGCTTTTGCTGCCACAGCAAAGGTGCCAGCGGGGAAAAGTGATGCTGGTCCTCATTGCCTCCTGGAACCTCTTTAAATGCCACAAACAATTTGGCCCTCTCTGCTTTCCTGCGGACTCCATCCTCAAAAGCACCTGTTTTCGCTTTCGGCAAACTCCGGAGCAAAAAAGACAAACGTCCAGCTTTTGCTGCCACAGCAAAGGTGCCAGCGGGGAAAAGTAATGCTGGTTCTCACTGTCTCCTGGAACCCTTTCAAATGCCCCAGACAATTTGGCCCTCTCTGCTTTCTTGCGGACTCCATCCTCAAAAGCACCTGTTTTCACTTTCGGCAACCTCTGGAGCAAAAAAGACAAACGTCCAGCTTTTACTGCCACAGCAAAGGTGCCAGCGGGGAAAAGTAATGCTGGTTCTCACTGCCTCCTGGAACCCTTTCAAATGCCCCAGACAATTTGGCCCTCTCTGCTTTCCTGCGGACTCCATCCTCAAAAGCACCTGTTTTCGCTTTCGGCAACCTCCGGAGCAAAAAAGACAAACGTCCAGCTTTTGCTGCCACAGCTAAGGTGCCAGCGGGGAAAAGTGATTCTGGTCCTCACTGCCTCCTGGAACCCCTTGAAATGCCACAGACAATTTGGCCCTCTCTGCTTTCTTGCGGACTCCATCCTCAAAAGCACCTGTTTTCGCTTTCGGCAACCTCTGGAGCAAAAAAGACAAACGTCCAGCTTTTGCTGCCACAGCAAAGGTGCCAGCGGGGAAAAGTAATGCTGGTTCTCACTGCCTCCTGGAACTTCTTCAAATGCCCCAGACAATTTGGCCCTCTCTGCTTTCCTGCGGACTCCATCCTCAAAAGCACCTGTTTTCGCTTTCGGCAAACTCCAGAGCAAAAAAGACAAACGTCCAGCTTTTGCTGCCACAGCAAAGGTGCCAGCGGGGAAAAGTAATGCTGGTTCTAACTGCCTCCTGGAACCCCTTCAAATGCCCCAGACAATTTGGCCCTCTCTGCTTTCCTGCGGACTCCATCCTCAAAAGCACCTGTTTTCGCTTTCGGCAAGCTCAGGAGCAAAAAAGACAAACGTCCAGCTTTTGCTGCCACAGCAAAGGTGCCAGCGGGGAAAAGTAATGCTGGATCTCACTGCCTCCTGGAACCCTTTCAAATGCCTCAGACTATTTTGCCCTCTCTGCTTTCCTGCGGACTCCATCCTCAAAAGCGCCTTTTTTCACTTTCGGCGCCCTCCGGTGGTAAAAAGACAAACGTCCAGCTTTTGCTGCCACAGCAAAGGTGCCAGCGGGGAAAAGTGATGCTGGTCCTCATTGCCTCCAGGAACCTCTTTAAATGCCACAGACAATTTGGCCCTCTCTGCTTTCCTGCGGACTCCATCCTCAAAAGCACCTGTTTTCGCTTTCGGCAAGCTCAGGAGCAAAAAAGACAAACGTCCAGCTTTTGCTGCCACAGCAAAGGTGCCAGCGGGGAAAAGTAATGCTGGTTCTCACTGCCTCCTGGAACCCTTTCAAATGCCCCAGACAATTTGGCCCTCTCTGCTTTCCTGCGGACTCCATCCTCAAAAGCACCTGTTTTCACTTTCGGCAACCTCTGGAGCAAAAAAGACAAACGTCCAGCTTTTACTGCCACAGCAAAGGTGCCAGCGGGGAAAAGTAATGCTGGTTCTCACTGTCTCCTGGAACCCTTTCAAATGCCCCAGACAATTTGGCCCTCTCTGCTTTCCTGCGGACTCCATCCTCAAAAGCACCTGTTTTCGCTTTCGGCAGCCTCCGGAGCAAAAAAGACAAACGTCCAGGTTTTGCTGCCACAGCAAAGGTGCCAGCGGGGAAAAGTGATTCTGGTCCTCACTGCCTCCTGTAACCTCTTGAAATGCCCCAGACAATTTGGCCCTCTCTGCTTTCCTGCGGACTCCATCCTCAAAAGCACCTGTTTTCGCTTTCGGCAACCTCCGGAGCAAAAAAGACAAACGTCCAGCTTTTGCTGCCACAGCAAAGGTGCCAGCGGGGAAAAGTAATGCTGGTTCTCACTGCCTCCTGGAACCCCTTCAAATGCCCCAGACAATTTGGCCCTCTCTGCTTTCCTGCGGACTCCATCCTCAAAAGCACCTGTTTTCGCTTTCGGCAAACTCCGGAGCAAAAAAGACAAACGTCCAGGTTTTGCTGCCACAGCAAAGGTGCCAGCGGGGAAAAGTAATGCTGGTTCTCACTGCCTCCTGGAACCCTTTCAAATGCCCCAGACAATTTGGCCCTCTCTGCTTTCCTGCGGACTCTATCCTCAAAAGCACCTGTTTTCGCTTTCGGCAGCCTCCGGAGCAAAAAAGACAAACGTCCAGCTTTTACTGCCACAGCAAAGGTGCCAGCGGGGAAAAGTAATGCTGGTTCTCACTGCCTCCTGGAACCCCTTCAAATGCCCCAGACTATTTGGCCCTCTCTGCTTTCCTGCGGACTCCATCCTCAAAAGCACCTTTTTTCGCTTTCGGCAACCTCCGGAGCAAAAAAGACAAACGTCCAGCTTTTACTGCCACAGCAAAGGTGCCAGCGGGGAAAAGTAATGCTGGTTCTCACTGCCTCCTGGAACCCTTTCAAATGCTCCAGACTATTTGGCCCTCTCTGCTTTCCTGCGGACTCCATCCTCAAAAGCACCTGTTTTCGCTTTCGGCAACCTCCGGAGCAAAAAAGACAAACGTCCAGCTTTTGCTGCCACAGCAAAGGTGCCAGCGGGGAAAAGTAATGCTGGTTCTCACTGTCTCCTGGAACCCTTTCAAATGCCCCAGAAAATTTGGCCCTCTCTGCTTTCTTGCGGACTCCATCCTCAAAAGCACCTGTTTTCACTTTCGGCAACCTCTGGAGCAAAAAAGACAAACGTCCAGCTTTTACTGCCACAGCAAAGGTGCCAGCGGGGAAAAATAATGCTGGTTCTCACTGCCTCCTGGAACCCTTTCAAATGCCCCAGACAATTTGGCCCTCTCTGCTTTCCTGCGGACTCCATCCTCAAAAGCACCTGTTTTCGCTTTCGGCAACCTCCGGAGCAAAAAAGACAAACGTCCAGCTTTTGCTGCCACAGCAAAGGTGCCAGCGGGGAAAAGTAATGCTGGTTCTCACTGCCTCCTGGAACCCCTTCAAATGCCCCAGACAGTTTGGCCCTCTCTGCTTTCCTGCGGACTCCATCCTCAAAAGCACCTGTTTTCGCTTTCGGCAAGCTCAGGAGCAAAAAAGACAAACGTCCAGCTTTTGCTGCCACAGCAAAGGTGCCAGCGGGGAAAAGTAATGCTGGATCTCACTGCCTCCTGGAACCCTTTCAAATGCCTCAGACTATTTTGCCCTCTCTGCTTTCCTGCGGACTCCATCCTCAAAAGCGCCTTTTTTCACTTTCGGCGCCCTCCGGTGGTAAAAAGACAAACGTCCAGCTTTTGCTGCCACAGCAAAGGTGCCAGCGGGGAAAAGTGATGCTGGTCCTCATTGCCTCCTGGAACCTCTTTAAATGCCACAAACAATTTGGCCCTCTCTGCTTTCCTGCGGACTCCATCCTCAAAAGCACCTGTTTTCGCTTTCGGCAAACTCCGGAGCAAAAAAGACAAACGTCCAGCTTTTGCTGCCACAGCAAAGGTGCCAGCGGGGAAAAGTAATGCTGGTTCTCACTGTCTCCTGGAACCCTTTCAAATGCCCCAGACAATTTGGCCCTCTCTGCTTTCTTGCGGACTCCATCCTCAAAAGCACCTGTTTTCACTTTCGGCAACCTCTGGAGCAAAAAAGACAAACGTCCAGCTTTTACTGCCACAGCAAAGGTGCCAGCGGGGAAAAGTAATGCTGGTTCTCACTGCCTCCTGGAACCCTTTCAAATGCCCCAGACAATTTGGCCCTCTCTGCTTTCCTGCGGACTCCATCCTCAAAAGCACCTGTTTTCGCTTTCGGCAACCTCCGGAGCAAAAAAGACAAACGTCCAGCTTTTGCTGCCACAGCTAAGGTGCCAGCGGGGAAAAGTGATTCTGGTCCTCACTGCCTCCTGGAACCCCTTGAAATGCCACAGACAATTTGGCCCTCTCTGCTTTCCTGCGGACTCCATCCTCAAAAGCACCTGTTTTCGCTTTCGGCAACCTCCGGAGCAAAAAAGACAAACGTCCAGCTTTTGCTGCCACAGCAAAGGTGCCAGCGGGGAAAAGTAATGCTGGTTCTCACTGCCTCCTGGAACCCCTTCAAATGCCCCAGACAATTTGGCCCTCTCTGCTTTCCTGCGGACTCCATCCTCAAAAGCACCTGTTTTCGCTTTCGGCAAACTCCGGAGCAAAAAAGACAAACGTCCAGGTTTTGCTGCCACAGCAAAGGTGCCAGCGGGGAAAAGTAATGCTGGTTCTCACTGCCTCCTGGAACCCTTTCAAATGCCCCAGACAATTTGGCCCTCTCTGCTTTCCTGCGGACTCTATCCTCAAAAGCACCTGTTTTCGCTTTCGGCAGCCTCCGGAGCAAAAAAGACAAACGTCCAGCTTTTACTGCCACAGCAAAGGTGCCAGCGGGGAAAAGTAATGCTGGTTCTCACTGCCTCCTGGAACCCCTTCAAATGCCCCAGACTATTTGGCCCTCTCTGCTTTCCTGCGGACTCCATCCTCAAAAGCACCTTTTTTCGCTTTCGGCAACCTCCGGAGCAAAAAAGACAAACGTCCAGCTTTTACTGCCACAGCAAAGGTGCCAGCGGGGAAAAGTAATGCTGGTTCTCACTGCCTCCTGGAACCCTTTCAAATGCTCCAGACTATTTGGCCCTCTCTGCTTTCCTGCGGACTCCATCCTCAAAAGCACCTGTTTTCGCTTTCGGCAACCTCCGGAGCAAAAAAGACAAACGTCCAGCTTTTGCTGCCACAGCAAAGGTGCCAGCGGGGAAAAGTAATGCTGGTTCTCACTGTCTCCTGGAACCCTTTCAAATGCCCCAGAAAATTTGGCCCTCTCTGCTTTCTTGCGGACTCCATCCTCAAAAGCACCTGTTTTCACTTTCGGCAACCTCTGGAGCAAAAAAGACAAACGTCCAGCTTTTACTGCCACAGCAAAGGTGCCAGCGGGGAAAAATAATGCTGGTTCTCACTGCCTCCTGGAACCCTTTCAAATGCCCCAGACAATTTGGCCCTCTCTGCTTTCCTGCGGACTCCATCCTCAAAAGCACCTGTTTTCGCTTTCGGCAACCTCCGGAGCAAAAAAGACAAACGTCCAGCTTTTGCTGCCACAGCAAAGGTGCCAGCGGGGAAAAGTAATGCTGGTTCTCACTGCCTCCTGGAACCCCTTCAAATGCCCCAGACAGTTTGGCCCTCTCTGCTTTCCTGCGGACTCCATCCTCAAAAGCACCTGTTTTCGCTTTCGGCAAGCTCAGGAGCAAAAAAGACAAACGTCCAGCTTTTGCTGCCACAGCAAAGGTGCCAGCGGGGAAAAGTAATGCTGGATCTCACTGCCTCCTGGAACCCTTTCAAATGCCTCAGACTATTTTGCCCTCTCTGCTTTCCTGCGGACTCCATCCTCAAAAGCGCCTTTTTTCACTTTCGGCGCCCTCCGGTGGTAAAAAGACAAACGTCCAGCTTTTGCTGCCACAGCAAAGGTGCCAGCGGGGAAAAGTGATGCTGGTCCTCATTGCCTCCTGGAACCTCTTTAAATGCCACAAACAATTTGGCCCTCTCTGCTTTCCTGCGGACTCCATCCTCAAAAGCACCTGTTTTCGCTTTCGGCAAACTCCGGAGCAAAAAAGACAAACGTCCAGCTTTTGCTGCCACAGCAAAGGTGCCAGCGGGGAAAAGTAATGCTGGTTCTCACTGTCTCCTGGAACCCTTTCAAATGCCCCAGACAATTTGGCCCTCTCTGCTTTCTTGCGGACTCCATCCTCAAAAGCACCTGTTTTCACTTTCGGCAACCTCTGGAGCAAAAAAGACAAACGTCCAGCTTTTACTGCCACAGCAAAGGTGCCAGCGGGGAAAAGTAATGCTGGTTCTCACTGCCTCCTGGAACCCTTTCAAATGCCCCAGACAATTTGGCCCTCTCTGCTTTCCTGCGGACTCCATCCTCAAAAGCACCTGTTTTCGCTTTCGGCAACCTCCGGAGCAAAAAAGACAAACGTCCAGCTTTTGCTGCCACAGCTAAGGTGCCAGCGGGGAAAAGTGATTCTGGTCCTCACTGCCTCCTGGAACCCCTTGAAATGCCACAGACAATTTGGCCCTCTCTGCTTTCCTGCGGACTCCATCCTCAAAAGCACCTGTTTTCGCTTTCGGCAACCTCTGGAGCAAAAAAGACAAACGTCCAGCTTTTGCTGCCACAGCAAAGGTGCCAGCGGGGAAAAGTAATGCTGGTTCTCACTGCCTCCTGGAACTTCTTCAAATGCCCCAGACAATTTGGCCCTCTCTGCTTTCCTGCGGACTCCATCCTCAAAAGCACCTGTTTTCGCTTTCGGCAAACTCCAGAGCAAAAAAGACAAACGTCCAGCTTTTGCTGCCACAGCAAAGGTGCCAGCGGGGAAAAGTAATGCTGGTTCTAACTGCCTCCTGGAACCCCTTCAAATGCCCCAGACAATTTGGCCCTCTCTGCTTTCCTGCGGACTCCATCCTCAAAAGCACCTGTTTTCGCTTTCGGCAAGCTCAGGAGCAAAAAAGACAAACGTCCAGCTTTTGCTGCCACAGCAAAGGTGCCAGCGGGGAAAAGTAATGCTGGATCTCACTGCCTCCTGGAACCCTTTCAAATGCCTCAGACTATTTTGCCCTCTCTGCTTTCCTGCGGACTCCATCCTCAAAAGCGCCTTTTTTCACTTTCGGCGCCCTCCGGTGGTAAAAAGACAAACGTCCAGCTTTTGCTGCCACAGCAAAGGTGCCAGCGGGGAAAAGTGATGCTGGTCCTCATTGCCTCCAGGAACCTCTTTAAATGCCACAGACAATTTGGCCCTCTCTGCTTTCCTGCGGACTCCATCCTCAAAAGCACCTGTTTTCGCTTTCGGCAAGCTCAGGAGCAAAAAAGACAAACGTCCAGCTTTTGCTGCCACAGCAAAGGTGCCAGCGGGGAAAAGTAATGCTGGTTCTCACTGCCTCCTGGAACCCTTTCAAATGCCCCAGACAATTTGGCCCTCTCTGCTTTCCTGCGGACTCCATCCTCAAAAGCACCTGTTTTCGGTTTCGGCAGCCTCCGGAGCAAAAAAGACAAACGTCCAGGTTTTGCTGCCACAGCAAAGGTGCCAGCGGGGAAAAGTAATGCTGGTTCTCACTGCCTCCTGGAACCCTTTCAAATGCCCCAGACAATTTGGCCCTCTCTGCTTTCCTGCGGACTCCATCCTCAAAAGCACCTTTTTTCGCTTTTGGCAGCCTCCGGAGCAAAAAAGACAAACGTCCAGCTTTTGCTGCCACAGCAAAGGTGCCAGCGGGGAAAAGTAATGCTGGTTCTCACTGCCTCCTGGAACCCTTTCAAATGCCCCAGACAATTTGGCCCTCTCTGCTTTCCTGCGGACTCCATCCTTAAAAGCACCTGTTTTCACTTTCGGCAACCTCCGGAGCAAAAAAGACAAACGTCCAGCTTTTGCTGCCACAGCAAAGGTGCCAGCGGGGAAAAGTAATGCTGGTTCTCACTGTCTCCTGGAACCCTTTCAAATGCCCCAGACAATTTGGCCCTCTCTGCTTTCTTGCGGACTCCATCCTCAAAAGCACCTGTTTTCACTTTCGGCAACCTCTGGAGCAAAAAAGACAAACGTCCAGCTTTTACTGCCACAGCAAAGGTGCCAGCGGGGAAAAGTAATGCTGGTTCTCACTGCCTCCTGGAACCCTTTCAAATGCCCCAGACAATTTGGCCCTCTCTGCTTTCCTGCGGACTCCATCCTCAAAAGCACCTGTTTTCGCTTTCGGCAACCTCCGGAGCAAAAAAGACAAACGTCCAGCTTTTGCTGCCACAGCTAAGGTGCCAGCGGGGAAAAGTGATTCTGGTCCTCACTGCCTCCTGGAACCCCTTGAAATGCCACAGACAATTTGGCCCTCTCTGCTTTCCTGCGGACTCCATCCTCAAAAGCACCTGTTTTCGCTTTCGGCAACCTCTGGAGCAAAAAAGACAAACGTCCAGCTTTTGCTGCCACAGCAAAGGTGCCAGCGGGGAAAAGTAATGCTGGTTCTCACTGCCTCCTGGAACTTCTTCAAATGCCCCAGACAATTTGGCCCTCTCTGCTTTCCTGCGGACTCCATCCTCAAAAGCACCTGTTTTCGCTTTCGGCAAACTCCAGAGCAAAAAAGACAAACGTCCAGCTTTTGCTGCCACAGCAAAGGTGCCAGCGGGGAAAAGTAATGCTGGTTCTAACTGCCTCCTGGAACCCCTTCAAATGCCCCAGACAATTTGGCCCTCTCTGCTTTCCTGCGGACTCCATCCTCAAAAGCACCTGTTTTCGCTTTCGGCAAGCTCAGGAGCAAAAAAGACAAACGTCCAGCTTTTGCTGCCACAGCAAAGGTGCCAGCGGGGAAAAGTAATGCTGGATCTCACTGCCTCCTGGAACCCTTTCAAATGCCTCAGACTATTTTGCCCTCTCTGCTTTCCTGCGGACTCCATCCTCAAAAGCGCCTTTTTTCACTTTCGGCGCCCTCCGGTGGTAAAAAGACAAACGTCCAGCTTTTGCTGCCACAGCAAAGGTGCCAGCGGGGAAAAGTGATGCTGGTCCTCATTGCCTCCAGGAACCTCTTTAAATGCCACAGACAATTTGGCCCTCTCTGCTTTCCTGCGGACTCCATCCTCAAAAGCACCTGTTTTCGCTTTCGGCAAGCTCAGGAGCAAAAAAGACAAACGTCCAGCTTTTGCTGCCACAGCAAAGGTGCCAGCGGGGAAAAGTAATGCTGGTTCTCACTGCCTCCTGGAACCCTTTCAAATGCCCCAGACAATTTGGCCCTCTCTGCTTTCCTGCGGACTCCATCCTCAAAAGCACCTGTTTTCGGTTTCGGCAGCCTCCGGAGCAAAAAAGACAAACGTCCAGGTTTTGCTGCCACAGCAAAGGTGCCAGCGGGGAAAAGTAATGCTGGTTCTCACTGCCTCCTGGAACCCTTTCAAATGCCCCAGACAATTTGGCCCTCTCTGCTTTCCTGCGGACTCCATCCTTAAAAGCACCTGTTTTCACTTTCGGCAACCTCCGGAGCAAAAAAGACAAACGTCCAGCTTTTGCTGCCACAGCAAAGGTGCCAGCGGGGAAAAGTAATGCTGGTTCTCACTGTCTCCTGGAACCCTTTCAAATGCCCCAGACAATTTGGCCCTCTCTGCTTTCCTGCGGACTCCATCCTCAAAAGCACCTGTTTTCGCTTTCGGCAGCCTCCGGAGCAAAAAAGACAAACGTCCAGGTTTTGCTGCCACAGCAAATGTGCCAGCGGGGAAAAGTAATGCTGGTTCTCACTGCCTCCTTGAACCCTTTCAAATGCCCCACACAATATTGCCCTCTCTGCTTTCCTGCGGACTCCATCCTCAAAAGCACCTTTTTTCGCTTTTGGCAGCCTCCGGAGCAAAAAAGACAAACGTCCAGCTTTTGCTGCCACAGCACAGGTGCCAGCGGGGAAAAGTAATGCTGGTTCTCACTGTCTCCTGGAACCCTTTCAAATGCCCCAGACAATTTGGCCCTCTCTGCTTTCCTGCGGACTCCATCCTCAAAAGCACCTGTTTTCGCTTTCGGCAAACTCCGGAGCAAAAAAGACAAACGTCCAGCTTTTGCTGCCACAGCAAAGGTGCCAGCGGGGAAAAGTAATGCTGGTTCTCACTGCCTCCTGGAACCCCTTCAAATGCCCCAGACTATTTGGCCCTCTCTGCTTTCCTGCTGACTCCATCCTCAAAAGCACCTGTTTTCGCTTTTGGCAACCTCTGGAGCAAAAAAGACAAACGTCCAGCTTTTGCTGCCACAGCAAAGGTGCCAGCGGGGAAAAGTAATGCTGGTTCTCACTGTCTCCTGGAACCCTTTCAAATGCCCCAGACAATTTGGCCCTCTCTGCTTTCTTGCGGACTCCATCCTCAAAAGCACCTGTTTTCGCTTTCGGCAAACTCCATAGCAAAAAAGACAAACGTCCAGGTTTTGCTGCCACAGCAAAGGTGCCAGCGGGGAAAAGTAATGCTGGTTCTCACTGCCTCCTGGAACCCTATCAAATGCCCCAGACTATTTGGCCCTCTCTGCTTTCCTGTGGACTCCATCCTCAAAAGATCTTTTTTTCGCTTTCGGCAACCTCCGGAGCAAAAAAGACAAACGTCCAGCTTTTACTGCCACAGCAAAGGTGCCAGCGGGGAAAAGTAATGCTGGTTCTCACTGTCTCCTGGAACCCTTTCAAATGCCCCACACAATTTGGCCCTCTCTGCTTTCCTGCCGACTCCATCCTCAAAAGCACCTGTTTTCGCTTTCCGCAGCCTCCGGAGCAAAAAAGACAAACGTCCAGGTTTTGCTGCCACAGCAAAGGTGCCAGCGGGGAAAAGTAATGCTGGTTCTCACTGCCTCCTGGAACCCTTTCAAATGCCACAGACAATTTGGCCCTCTCTGCTTTCCTGCGGACTCCATCCTCAAAAGCACCTGTTTTCGCTTTCGGCAGCCTCCGGAGCAAAAAAGACAAACGTCCAGCTTTTGCTGCCACAGCAAAGGTGCCAGCGGGGAAAAGTAATGCTGGTTCTCACTGTCTCCTGGAACTCTTTCAAATGCCCCAGACAATTTGGCCCTCTCTGCTTTCCTGCGGACTCCATCCTCAAAAGCACCTTTTTTCGCTTTCGGCATACTCCGGAGCAAAAAAGACAAACGTCCAGCTTTTGCTGCCACAGCAAAGGTGCCAGCGGGGAAAAGTAATGCTGGTTCTCACTGTCTCCTGGAACCCTTTCAAATGCTCCAGACTATTTGGCCCTCTCTGCTTTCCTGCGGACTCCATCCTCAAAAGCACCTGTTTTCGCTTTTGGCAACCTCTGGAGCAAAAAAGACAAACGTCCAGCTTTTGCTGCCACAGCAAAGGTGCCAGCGGGGAAAAGTAATGCTGGTTCTCACTGTCTCCTGGAACCCTTTCAAATGCCCCAGACAATTTGCCCTCTCTGCTTTCTTGCGGACTCCATCCTCAAAAGCACCTGTTTTCGCTTTCGGCAACCTCTGAAGCAAAAAAGACAAACGTCCAGCTTTTACTGCCACAGCAAAGGTGCCAGCGGGGAAAAGTAATGCTGGTTCTCACTGCCTCCTGGAACCCTTTCAAATGCCCCAGACAATTTGGCCCTCTCTGCTTTCCTGCGGACTCCATCCTCAAAAGCACCTTTTTTCGCTTTCGGCAACCTCCGGAGCAAAAAAGACAAACGTCCAGCTTTTGCTGCCACAGCAAAGGTGCCAGCGGGGAAAAGTGATTCTGGTCCTCACTGCCTCCTGGAACCTCTTGAAATGCCACAGACAATTTGGCCCTCTCTGCTTTCCTGCGGACTCCATCCTCAAAAGCACCTGTTTTCGCTTTCGGCAACCTCCGGAGCAAAAAAGACAAACGTCCAGGTTTTGCTGCCACAGCACAGGTGCCAGCGGGGAAAAGTAATGCTGGTTCTCACTGTCTCCTGGAACCCTTTCAAATGCCCCACACAATTTGGCCCTCTCTGCTTTCCTGCCGACTCCATCCTCAAAAGCACCTGTTTTCGCTTTCGGCAGCCTCCGGAGCAAAAAAGACAAACGTCCAGGTTTTGCTGCCACAGCAAATGTGCCACCGGGGAAAAGTAATGCTGGTTCTCACTGTCTCCTGGAACCCTTTCAAATGCCCCACACAATATTGCCCTCTCTGCTTTCCTGCAGACTCCATCCTCAAAAGCACCTTTTTTCGCTTTTGGCAGCCTCCGGAGCAAAAAAGACAAACGTCCAGGTTTTGCTGCCACAGCACAGGTGCCAGCGGGGAAAAGTAATGCTGGTTCTCACTGTCTCCTGGAACCCTTTCAAATGCCCCAGACAATTTTGCCCTCTCTGCTTTCCTGCGGACTCCATCCTCAAAAGCACCTGTTTTCGCTTTCGGCAAACTCCGGAGCAAAAAAGACAAACGTCCAGCTTTTGCTGCCACAGCAAAGGTGCCAGCGGGGAAAAGTAATGCTGGTTCTCACTGCCTCCTGGAACCCCTTCAAATGCCCCAGACTATTTGGCCCTCTCTGCTTTCCTGCTGACTCCATCCTCAAAAGCACCTGTTTTCGCTTTCGGCAACCTCCGGAGCAAAAAAGACAAAAGTCCAGGTTTTGCTGCCACAGCAAAGGTGCCAGCGGGGAAAAGTAATGCTGGTTCTCACTGTCTCCTGGAACCCTTTCAAATGCCCCAGACAATTTGGCCCTCTCTGCTTTCTTGCGGACTCCATCCTCAAAAGCACCTGTTTTCGCTTTCGGCAAACTCCATAGCAAAAAAGACAAACGTCCAGGTTTTGCTGCCACAGCAAAGGTGCCAGCGGGGAAAAGTAATGCTGGTTCTCACTGCCTCCTGGAACCCTATCAAATGCCCCAGACTATTTGGCCCTCTCTGCTTTCCTGTGGACTCCATCCTCAAAAGATCTTTTTTTCGCTTTCGGCAACCTCCGGAGCAAAAAAGACAAACGTCCAGCTTTTACTGCCACAGCAAAGGTGCCAGCGGGGAAAAGTAATGCTGGTTCTCACTGTCTCCTGGAACCCTTTCAAATGCCCCAGACAATTTGGCCCTCTCTGCTTTCCTGCGGACTCCATCCTCAAAAGCACCTGTTTTCGCTTTCCGCAGCCTCCGGAGCAAAAAAGAAAAACGTCCAGGTTTTGCTGCCACAGCAAAGGTGCCAGCGGGGAAAAGTAATGCTGGTTCTCACTGCCTCCTGGAACCCTTTCAAATGCCACAGACAATTTGGCCCTCTCTGCTTCCCTGCGGACTCCATCCTCAAAAGCACCTGTTTTCGCTTTCGGCAAGCTCAGGAGCAAAAAAGACAAACGTCCAGCTTTTGCTGCCACAGCAAAGGTGCCAGCGGGGAAAAGTAATGCTGGTTCTCACTGTCTCCTGGAACCCTTTCAAATGCCCCAGACAATTTGGCCCTCTCTGCTTTCCTGCGGACTCCATCCTCAAAAGCACCTGTTTTCGCTTTCGGCATACTCCGGAGCAAAAAAGACAAACGTCCAGCTTTTGCTGCCACAGCAAAGGTGCCAGCGGGGAAAAGTAATGCTGGTTCTCACTGTCTCCTGGAACCCTTTCAAATGCTCCAGACTATTTGGCCCTCTCTGCTTTCCTGCGGACTCCATCCTCAAAAGCACCTGTTTTCGCTTTTGGCAACCTCTGGAGCAAAAAAGACAAACGTCCAGCTTTTGCTGCCACAGCAAAGGTGCCAGCGGGGAAAAGTAATGCTAGTTCTCACTGCCTCCTGGAACCCTTTCAAATGCCCCAGACAATTTGGCCCTCTCTGCTTTCCTGCGGACTCCATCCTCAAAAGCACCTGTTTTCGCTTTCGGCAAACTCCGGAGCAAAAAAGACAAACGTCCAGCTTTTGCTGCCACAGCAAAGGTGCCAGCGGGGAAAAGTAATGCTGGTTCTCACTGCCTCCTGGAACCCCTTCAAATGCCCCAGACTATTTGGCCCTCTCTGCTTTCCTGCTGACTCCATCCTCAAAAGCACCTGTTTTCGCTTTTGGCAACCTCTGGAGCAAAAAAGACAAACGTCCAGCTTTTGCTGCCACAGCAAAGGTGCCAGCGGGGAAAAGTAATGCTGGTTCTCACTGTCTCCTGGAACCCTTTCAAATGCCCCAGACAATTTGGCCCTCTCTGCTTTCTTGCGGACTCCATCCTCAAAAGCACCTGTTTTCGCTTTCGGCAAACTCCATAGCAAAAAAGACAAACGTCCAGGTTTTGCTGCCACAGCAAAGGTGCCAGCGGGGAAAAGTAATGCTGGTTCTCACTGCCTCCTGGAACCCTATCAAATGCCCCAGACTATTTGGCCCTCTCTGCTTTCCTGTGGACTCCATCCTCAAAAGATCTTTTTTTCGCTTTCGGCAACCTCCGGAGCAAAAAAGACAAACGTCCAGCTTTTACTGCCACAGCAAAGGTGCCAGCGGGGAAAAGTAATGCTGGTTCTCACTGTCTCCTGGAACCCTTTCAAATGCCCCACACAATTTGGCCCTCTCTGCTTTCCTGCCGACTCCATCCTCAAAAGCACCTGTTTTCGCTTTCCGCAGCCTCCGGAGCAAAAAAGACAAACGTCCAGGTTTTGCTGCCACAGCAAAGGTGCCAGCGGGGAAAAGTAATGCTGGTTCTCACTGCCTCCTGGAACCCTTTCAAATGCCACAGACAATTTGGCCCTCTCTGCTTTCCTGCGGACTCCATCCTCAAAAGCACCTGTTTTCGCTTTCGGCAGCCTCCGGAGCAAAAAAGACAAACGTCCAGCTTTTGCTGCCACAGCAAAGGTGCCAGCGGGGAAAAGTAATGCTGGTTCTCACTGTCTCCTGGAACTCTTTCAAATGCCCCAGACAATTTGGCCCTCTCTGCTTTCCTGCGGACTCCATCCTCAAAAGCACCTTTTTTCGCTTTCGGCATACTCCGGAGCAAAAAAGACAAACGTCCAGCTTTTGCTGCCACAGCAAAGGTGCCAGCGGGGAAAAGTAATGCTGGTTCTCACTGTCTCCTGGAACCCTTTCAAATGCTCCAGACTATTTGGCCCTCTCTGCTTTCCTGCGGACTCCATCCTCAAAAGCACCTGTTTTAGCTTTTGACAACCTCTGGAGCAAAAAAGACAAACGTCCAGCTTTTGCTGCCACAGCAAAGGTGCCAGCGGGGAAAAGTAATGCTGGTTCTCACTGTCTCCTGGAACCCTTTCAAATGCCCCAGACAATTTGCCCTCTCTGCTTTCTTGCGGACTCCATCCTCAAAAGCACCTGTTTTCGCTTTCGGCAACCTCTGAAGCAAAAAAGACAAACGTCCAGCTTTTACTGCCACAGCAAAGGTGCCAGCGGGGAAAAGTAATGCTGGTTCTCACTGCCTCCTGGAACCCTTTCAAATGCCCCAGACAATTTGGCCCTCTCTGCTTTCCTGCGGACTCCATCCTCAAAAGCACCTTTTTTCGCTTTCGGCAACCTCCGGAGCAAAGAAGACAAACGTCCAGCTTTTGCTGCCACAGCAAAGGTGCCAGCGGGGAAAAGTGATTCTGGTCCTCACTGCCTCCTGGAACCTCTTGAAATGCCACAGACAATTTGGCCCTCTCTGCTTTCCTGCGGACTCCATCCTCAAAAGCACCTGTT
This sequence comes from Vanellus vanellus, assembly GCF_965231255.1. Lineage (NCBI taxonomy): Eukaryota > Metazoa > Chordata > Aves > Charadriiformes > Charadriidae > Vanellus > Vanellus vanellus. Next base: position 293,544 of record NW_028127962.1, read on the forward strand.
TTCGCTTTCGGCAACCTCCGGAGCAAAAAAGACAAACGTCCAGGTTTTGCTGCCACAGCACAGGTGCCAGCGGGGAAAAGTAATGCTGGTTCTCACTGTCTCCTGGAACCCTTTCAAATGCCCCAGACAATTTGGCCCTCTCTGCTTTCCTGCGGACTCCATCCTCAAAAGCACCTGTTTTCGCTTTCGGCAGCCTCCGGAGCAAAAAAGACAAACGTCCAGGTTTTGCTGCCACAGCAAATGTGCAAGCGGGGAAAAGTAATGCTGGTTCTCACTGCCTCCTTGAACCCTTTCAAATGCCCCACACAATATTGCCCTCTCTGCTTTCCTGCAGACTCCATCCTCAAAAGCACCTTTTTTCGCTTTTGGCAGCCTCCGGAGCAAAAAAGACAAACGTCCAGCTTTTGCTGCCACAGCAAAGGTGCCAGCGGGGAAAAGTAATGCTGGTTCTCACTGCCTCCTGGAACCCTATCAAATGCCCCAGACTATTTGGCCCTCTCTGCTTTCCTGTGGACTCCATCCTCAAAAGATCTTTTTTTCGCTTTCGGCAACCTCCGGAGCAAAAAAGACAAACGTCCAGCTTTTACTGCCACAGCAAAGGTGCCAGCGGGGAAAAGTAATGCTGGTTCTCACTGTCTCCTGGAACCCTTTCAAATGCCCCAGACAATTTGGCCCTCTCTGCTTTCCTGCGGACTCCATCCTCAAAAGCACCTGTTTTCGCTTTCCGCAGCCTCCGGAGCAAAAAAGAAAAACGTCCAGGTTTTGCTGCCACAGCAAAGGTGCCAGCGGGGAAAAGTAATGCTGGTTCTCACTGCCTCCTGGAACCCTTTCAAATGCCACAGACAATTTGGCCCTCTCTGCTTCCCTGCGGACTCCATCCTCAAAAGCACCTGTTTTCGCTTTCGGCAAGCTCAGGAGCAAAAAAGACAAACGTCCAGCTTTTGCTGCCACAGCAAAGGTGCCAGCGGGGAAAAGTAATGCTGGTTCTCACTGTCTCCTGGAACCCTTTCAAATGCCCCAGACAATTTGGCCCTCTCTGCTTTCCTGCGGACTCCATCCTCAAAAGCACCTGTTTTCGCTTTCGGCATACTCCGGAGCAAAAAAGACAAACGTCCAGCTTTTGCTGCCACAGCAAAGGTGCCAGCGGGGAAAAGTAATGCTGGTTCTCACTGTCTCCTGGAACCCTTTCAAATGCTCCAGACTATTTGGCCCTCTCTGCTTTCCTGCGGACTCCATCCTCAAAAGCACCTGTTTTCGTTTTTGGCAACCTCTGGAGCAAAAAAGACAAACGTCCAGCTTTTGCTGCCACAGCAAAGGTGCCAGCGGGGAAAAGTAATGCTAGTTCTCACTGCCTCCTGGAACCCTTTCAAATGCCCCAGACAATTTGCCCTCTCTGCTTTCTTGCGGACTCCATCCTCAAAAGCACCTGTTTTCGCTTTCGGCAACCTCTGAAGCAAAAAAGACAAACGTCCAGCTTTTACTGCCACAGCAAAGGTGCCAGCGGGGAAAAGTAATGCTGGTTCTCACTGCCTCCTGGAACCCTTTCAAATGCCCCAGACAATTTGGCCCTCTCTGCTTTCCTGCGGACTCCATCCTCAAAAGCACCTGTTTTCGCTTTCGGCAACCTCCGGAGCAAAAAAGACAAACGTCCAGGTTTTGCTGCCACAGCAAAGGTGCCAGCGGGGAAAAGTGATTCTGGTCCTCACTGCCTCCTGGAACCTCTTGAAATGCCACAGACAATTTGGCCCTCTCTGCTTTCCTGCGGACTCCATCCTCAAAAGCACCTGTTTTCGCTTTCGGCATACTCCGGAGCAAAAAAGACAAACGTCCAGCTTTTGCTGCCACAGCAAAGGTGCCAGCGGGGAAAAGTAATGCTGGTTCTCACTGCCTCCTGGAACCCCTTCAAATGCCCCAGACAATTTGGCCCTCTCTGCTTTCCTGCGGACTCTATCCTCAAAAGCACCTGTTTTCGCTTTCGGCAGCCTCCGGAGCAAAAAAGACAAACGTCCAGGTTTTGCTGCCACAGCAAAGGTGCCAGCGGAGAAAAGTGATGCTGGTCCTCACTGCCTCCTGGAACCCCTTGAAATGCCACAGACAATTTGGCCCTCTCTGCTTTCCTGCGGACTCCATCCTCAAAAGCACCTGTTTTCGCTTTCGGCAACCTCCGGAGCAAAAAAGACAAACGTCCAGCTTTTACTGCCACAGCAAAGGTGCCAGCGGGGAAAAGTAATGCTGGTTCTCACTGCCTCCTGGAACCCTTTCAAATGCTCCAGACTATTTGGCCCTCTCTGCTTTCCTGCGGACTCCATCCTCAAAAGCACCTGTTTTCGCTTTCGGCAGCCTCCGGAGCAAAAAAGACAAACGTCCAGCTTTTGCTGCCACAGCAAAGGTGCCAGCGGGGAAAAGTAATGCTGGTTCTCACTGCCTCCTGGAACCCTTTCAAATGCCCCAGACAATTTGGCCCTCTCTGCTTTCCTGCGGACTCCATCCTCAAAAGCACCTGTTTTCGGTTTCGGCAGCCTCCGGAGCAAAAAAGACAAACGTCCAGGTTTTGCTGCCACAGCAAAGGTGCCAGCAAAGAAAAGTGATGCTGGTCCTCACTGCCTCCTGGAACCCCTTGAAATGCCACAGACAATTTGGCCCTCTCTGCTTTCCTGCGGACTCCATCCTCAAAAGCACCTGTTTTCGCTTTCGGCAACCTCCGGAGCAAAAAAGACAAACGTCCAGCTTTTGCTGCCACAGCAAAGGTGCCAGCGGGGAAAAGTAATGCTGGTTCTCACTGCCTCCTGGAACCCCTTCAAATGCCCCAGACAATTTGGCCCTCTCTGCTTTCCTGCGGACTCCATCCTCAAAAGCACCTGTTTTCGCTTTCGGCAAACTCCAGAGCAAAAAAGACAAACGTCCAGCTTTTGCTGCCACAGCAAAGGTGCCAGCGGGGAAAAGTAATGCTGGTTCTCACTGCCTCCTGGAACCCTTTCAAATGCCACAGACAATTTGGCCCTCTCTGCTTTCCTGCGGACTCTATCCTCAAAAGCACCTGTTTTCGCTTTCGGCAACCTCCGGAGCAAAAAAGACAAACGTCCAGCTTTTACTGCCACAGCACAGGTGCCAGCGGGGAAAAGTAATGCTGGTTCTCACTGTCTCCTGGAACCCTTTCAAATGCCCCAGACAATTTGGCCCTCTCTGCTTTTCTGCGGACTCCATCCTCAAAAACACCTGTTTTCGCTTTCGGCAGCCTCCGGAGGAAAAAAGACAAACGTCCAGGTTTTGCTGCCACAGCAAATGTGCCAGCGGGGAAAAGTAATGCTGGTTCTCACTGCCTCCTTGAACCCTTTCAAATGCCCCACACAATATTGCCCTCTCTGCTTTCCTGCGGACTCCATCCTCAAAAGCACCTTTTTTCGCTTTTGGCAGCCTCCGGAGCAAAAAAGACAAACGTCCAGGTTTTGCTGCCACAGCACAGGTGCCAGCGGGGAAAAGTAATGCTGGTTCTCACTGTCTCCTGGAACCCTTTCAAATGCCCCAGACAATTTGGCCCTCTCTGCTTTCCTGCGGACTCCATCCTTAAAAGCACCTGTTTTCGCTTTCGGCAAACTCCGGAGCAAAAAAGACAAACGTCCAGCTTTTGCTGCCACAGCAAAGGTGCCAGCGGGGAAAAGTAATGCTGGTTCTCACTGCCTCCTGGAACCCCTTCAAATGCCCCAGACTATTTGGCCCTCTCTGCTTTCCTGCTGACTCCATCCTCAAAAGCACCTGTTTTCGCTTTCGGCAACCTCCGGAGCAAAAAAGACAAACGTCCAGCTTTTGCTGCCACAGCAAAGGTGCCAGCAGGGAAAAGTAATGCTGGTTCTCACTGTCTCCTGGAACCCTTTCAAATGCCCCAGACAATTTGGCCCTCTCTGCTTTCTTGCGGACTCCATCCTCAAAAGCACCTGTTTTCGCTTTCGGCAACCTCCGGAGCAAAAAAGACAAACGTCCAGGTTTTGCTGCCACAGCAAAGGTGCCAGCGGGGAAAAGTAATGCTGGTTCTCACTGCCTCCTGGAACCCTATCAAATGCCCCAGACTATTTGGCCCTCTCTGCTTTCCTGTGGACTCCATCCTCAAAAGATCTTTTTTTCGCTTTCGGCAACCTCCGGATCAAAAAAGACAAACGTCCAGCTTTTACTGCCACAGCAAAGGTGCCAGCGGGGAAAAGTAATGCTGGTTCTCACTGTCTCCTGGAACCCTTTCAAATGCCCCAGACAATTTGGCCCTCTCTGCTTTCCTGCGGACTCCATCCTCAAAAGCACCTGTTTTCGCTTTCGGCAACCTCCGGAGCAAAAAAGACAAACGTCCAGGTTTTGCTGCCACAGCAAAGGTGCCAGCGGGGAAAAGTAATGCTGGTTCTCACTGCCTCCTGGAACCCTTTCAAATGCCACAGACAATTTGGCCCTCTCTGCTTTCCTGCGGACTCCATCCTCAAAAGCACCTGTTTTCGCTTTCGGCAAGCTCAGGAGCAAAAAAGACAAACGTCCAGCTTTTGCTGCCACAGCAAAGGTGCCAGCGGGGAAAAGTAATGCTGGTTCTCACTGTCTCCTGGAACCCTTTCAAATGCCCCAGACAATTTGGCCCTCTCTGCTTTCCTGCGGACTCCATCCTCAAAAGCACCTGTTTTCGCTTTCGGCATACTCCGGAGCAAAAAAGACAAACGTCCAGCTTTTGCTGCCACAGCAAAGGTGCCAGCGGGGAAAAGTAATGCTGGTTGTCACTGTCTCCTGGAACCCTTTCAAATGCTCCAGACTATTTGGCCCTCTCTGCTTTCCTGCGGACTCCATCCTCAAAAGCACCTGTTTTCGCTTTTGGCAACCTCTGGAGCAAAAAAGACAAACGTCCAGCTTTTGCTGCCACAGCAAAGGTGCCAGCGGGGAAAAGTAATGCTGGTTCTCACTGTCTCCTGGAACCCTTTCAAATGCCCCAGACAATTTGCCCTCTCTGCTTTCTTGCGGACTCCATCCTCAAAAGCACCTGTTTTCGCTTTCGGCAACCTCTGAAGCAAAAAAGACAAACGTCCAGCTTTTACTGCCACAGCAAAGGTGCCAGCGGGGAAAAGTAATGCTGGTTCTCACTGCCTCCTGGAACCCTTTCAAATGCCCCAGACAATTTGGCCCTCTCTGCTTTCCTGCGGACTCCATCCTCAAAAGCACCTTTTTTCGCTTTCGGCAACCTCCGGAGCAAAAAAGACAAACGTCCAGGTTTTGCTGCCACAGCAAAGGTGCCAGCGGGGAAAAGTGATTCTGGTCCTCACTGCCTCCTGGAACCTCTTGAAATGCCACAGACAATTTGGCCCTCTCTGCTTTCCTGCGGACTCCATCCTCAAAAGCACCTGTTTTCGCTTTCGGCAAACTCCAGAGCAAAAAAGACAAACGTCCAGCTTTTACTGCCACAGCAAAGGTGCCAGCGGGGAAAAGTAATGCTGGTTCTCACTGTCTCCTGGAACCCTTTCAAATGCCCCACACAATTTGGCCCTCTCTGCTTTCCTGCCGACTCCATCCTCAAAAGCACCTGTTTTCGCTTTCCGCAGCCTCCGGAGCAAAAAAGACAAACGTCCAGGTTTTGCTGCCACAGCAAAGGTGCCAGCGGGGAAAAGTAATGCTGGTTCTCACTGCCTCCTGGAACCCTTTCAAATGCCACAGACAATTTGGCCCTCTCTGCTTTCCTGCGGACTCCATCCTCAAAAGCACCTGTTTTCGCTTTCGGCAGCCTCCAGAGCAAAAAAGACAAACGTCCAGCTTTTGCTGCCACAGCAAAGGTGCCAGCGGGGAAAAGTAATGCTGGTTCTCACTGTCTCCTGGAACCCTTTCAAATGCTCCAGACTATTTGGCCCTCTCTGCTTTCCTGCGGACTCCATCCTCAAAAGCACCTGTTTTAGCTTTTGACAACCTCTGGAGCAAAAAAGACAAACGTCCAGCTTTTGCTGCCACAGCAAAGGTGCCAGCGGGGAAAAGTAATGCTGGTTCTCACTGTCTCCTGGAACCCTTTCAAATGCCCCAGACAATTTGCCCTCTCTGCTTTCTTGCGGACTCCATCCTCAAAAGCACCTGTTTTCGCTTTCGGCAACCTCTGAAGCAAAAAAGACAAACGTCCAGCTTTTACTGCCACAGCAAAGGTGCCAGCGGGGAAAAGTAATGCTGGTTCTCACTGCCTCCTGGAACCCTTTCAAATGCCCCAGACAATTTGGCCCTCTCTGCTTTCCTGCGGACTCCATCCTCAAAAGCACCTTTTTTCGCTTTCGGCAACCTCCGGAGCAAAAAAGACAAACGTCCAGCTTTTGCTGCCACAGCAAAGGTGCCAGCGGGGAAAAGTGATTCTGGTCCTCACTGCCTCCTGGAACCTCTTGAAATGCCACAGACAATTTGGCCCTCTCTGCTTTCCTGCGGACTCCATCCTCAAAAGCACCTGTTTTCGCTTTCGGCAACCTCCGGAGCAAAAAAGACAAACGTCCAGGTTTTGCTGCCACAGCACAGGTGCCAGCGGGGAAAAGTAATGCTGGTTCTCACTGTCTCCTGGAACCCTTTCAAATGCCCCAGACAATTTGGCCCTCTCTGCTTTCCTGCGGACTCCATCCTCAAAAGCACCTGTTTTCGCTTTCGGCAGCCTCCGGAGCAAAAAAGACAAACGTCCAGGTTTTGCTGCCACAGCAAATGTGCAAGCGGGGAAAAGTAATGCTGGTTCTCACTGCCTCCTTGAACCCTTTCAAATGCCCCACACAATATTGCCCTCTCTGCTTTCCTGCAGACTCCATCCTCAAAAGCACCTTTTTTCGCTTTTGGCAGCCTCCGGAGCAAAAAAGACAAACGTCCAGCTTTTGCTGCCACAGCAAAGGTGCCAGCGGGGAAAAGTAATGCTGGTTCTCACTGCCTCCTGGAACCCTATCAAATGCCCCAGACTATTTGGCCCTCTCTGCTTTCCTGTGGACTCCATCCTCAAAAGATCTTTTTTTCGCTTTCGGCAACCTCCGGAGCAAAAAAGACAAACGTCCAGCTTTTACTGCCACAGCAAAGGTGCCAGCGGGGAAAAGTAATGCTGGTTCTCACTGTCTCCTGGAACCCTTTCAAATGCCCCAGACAATTTGGCCCTCTCTGCTTTCCTGCGGACTCCATCCTCAAAAGCACCTGTTTTCGCTTTCCGCAGCCTCCGGAGCAAAAAAGAAAAACGTCCAGGTTTTGCTGCCACAGCAAAGGTGCCAGCGGGGAAAAGTAATGCTGGTTCTCACTGCCTCCTGGAACCCTTTCAAATGCCACAGACAATTTGGCCCTCTCTGCTTCCCTGCGGACTCCATCCTCAAAAGCACCTGTTTTCGCTTTCGGCAAGCTCTGGAGCAAAAAAGACAAACGTCCAGCTTTTGCTGCCACAGCAAAGGTGCCAGCGGGGAAAAGTAATGCTAGTTCTCACTGCCTCCTGGAACCCTTTCAAATGCCCCAGACAATTTGCCCTCTCTGCTTTCTTGCGGACTCCATCCTCAAAAGCACCTGTTTTCGCTTTCGGCAACCTCCGGAGCAAAAAAGACAAACGTCCAGCTTTTACTGCCACAGCAAAGGTGCCAGCGGGGAAAAGTAATGCTGGTTCTCACTGTCTCCTGGAACCCTTTCAAATGCCCCAGACAATTTGGCCCTCTCTGCTTTCCTGCGGACTCCATCCTCAAAAGCACCTGTTTTCGCTTTCGGCAACCTCCGGAGCAAAAAAGACAAACGTCCAGGTTTTGCTGCCACAGCAAAGGTGCCAGCGGGGAAAAGTGATTCTGGTCCTCACTGCCTCCTGGAACCTCTTGAAATGCCACAGACAATTTGGCCCTCTCTGCTTTCCTGCGGACTCCATCCTCAAAAGCACCTGTTTTCGCTTTCGGCAACCTCCGGAGCAAAAAAGACAAACGTCCAGCTTTTGCTGCCACAGCAAAGGTGCCAGCGGGGAAAAGTAATGCTGGTTCTCACTGCCTCCTGGAACCCCTTCAAATGCCCCAGACAATTTGGCCCTCTCTGCTTTCCTGCGGACTCTATCCTCAAAAGCACCTGTTTTCGCTTTCGGCAGCCTCCGGAGCAAAAAAGACAAACGTCCAGGTTTTGCTGCCACAGCAAAGGTGCCAGCGGAGAAAAGTGATGCTGGTCCTCACTGCCTCCTGGAACCCCTTGAAATGCCACAGACAATTTGGCCCTCTCTGCTTTCCTGCGGACTCCATCCTCAAAAGCACCTGTTTTCGCTTTCGGCAACCTCCGGAGCAAAAAAGACAAACGTCCAGCTTTTACTGCCACAGCAAAGGTGCCAGCGGGGAAAAGTAATGCTGGTTCTCACTGCCTCCTGGAACCCTTTCAAATGCTCCAGACTATTTGGCCCTCTCTGCTTTCCTGCGGACTCCATCCTCAAAAGCACCTGTTTTCGCTTTCGGCAGCCTCCGGAGCAAAAAAGACAAACGTCCAGCTTTTGCTGCCACAGCAAAGGTGCCAGCGGGGAAAAGTAATGCTGGTTCTCACTGCCTCCTGGAACCCTTTCAAATGCCCCAGACAATTTGGCCCTCTCTGCTTTCCTGCGGACTCCATCCTCAAAAGCACCTGTTTTCGCTTTCGGCAGCCTCCGGAGCAAAAAAGACAAACGTCCAGGTTTTGCTGCCACAGCAAAGGTGCCAGCAAAGAAAAGTGATGCTGGTCCTCACTGCCTCCTGGAACCCCTTGAAATGCCACAGACAATTTGGCCCTCTCTGCTTTCCTGCGGACTCCATCCTCAAAAGCACCTGTTTTCGCTTTCGGCAACCTCCGGAGCAAAAAAGACAAACGTCCAGCTTTTGCTGCCACAGCAAAGGTGCCAGCGGGGAAAAGTAATGCTGGTTCTCACTGCCTCCTGGAACCCCTTCAAATGCCCCAGACAATTTGGCCCTCTCTGCTTTCCTGCGGACTCCATCCTCAAAAGCACCTGTTTTCGCTTTCGGCAAACTCCAGAGCAAAAAAGACAAACGTCCAGCTTTTGCTGCCACAGCAAAGGTGCCAGCGGGGAAAAGTAATGCTGGTTCTCACTGCCTCCTGGAACCCTTTCAAATGCCACAGACAATTTGGCCCTCTCTGCTTTCCTGCGGACTCTATCCTCAAAAGCACCTGTTTTCGCTTTCGGCAACCTCCGGAGCAAAAAAGACAAACGTCCAGCTTTTACTGCCACAGCACAGGTGCCAGCGGGGAAAAGTAATGCTGGTTCTCACTGTCTCCTGGAACCCTTTCAAATGCCCCAGACAATTTGGCCCTCTCTGCTTTTCTGCGGACTCCATCCTCAAAAACACCTGTTTTCGCTTTCGGCAGCCTCCGGAGGAAAAAAGACAAACGTCCAGGTTTTGCTGCCACAGCAAATGTGCCAGCGGGGAAAAGTAATGCTGGTTCTCACTGCCTCCTTGAACCCTTTCAAATGCCCCACACAATATTGCCCTCTCTGCTTTCCTGCGGACTCCATCCTCAAAAGCACCTTTTTTCGCTTTTGGCAGCCTCCGGAGCAAAAAAGACAAACGTCCAGGTTTTGCTGCCACAGCACAGGTGCCAGCGGGGAAAAGTAATGCTGGTTCTCACTGTCTCCTGGAACCCTTTCAAATGCCCCAGACAATTTGGCCCTCTCTGCTTTCCTGCGGACTCCATCCTTAAAAGCACCTGTTTTCGCTTTCGGCAAACTCCGGAGCAAAAAAGACAAACGTCCAGCTTTTGCTGCCACAGCAAAGGTGCCAGCGGGGAAAAGTAATGCTGGTTCTCACTGCCTCCTGGAACCCCTTCAAATGCCCCAGACTATTTGGCCCTCTCTGCTTTCCTGCTGACTCCATCCTCAAAAGCACCTGTTTTCGCTTTCGGCAACCTCCGGAGCAAAAAAGACAAACGTCCAGCTTTTGCTGCCACAGCAAAGGTGCCAGCAGGGAAAAGTAATGCTGGTTCTCACTGTCTCCTGGAACCCTTTCAAATGCCCCAGACAATTTGGCCCTCTCTGCTTTCTTGCGGACTCCATCCTCAAAAGCACCTGTTTTCGCTTTCGGCAACCTCCGGAGCAAAAAAGACAAACGTCCAGGTTTTGCTGCCACAGCAAAGGTGCCAGCGGGGAAAAGTAATGCTGGTTCTCACTGCCTCCTGGAACCCTATCAAATGCCCCAGACTATTTGGCCCTCTCTGCTTTCCTGTGGACTCCATCCTCAAAAGATCTTTTTTTCGCTTTCGGCAACCTCCGGATCAAAAAAGACAAACGTCCAGCTTTTACTGTCACAGCAAAGGTGCCAGCGGGGAAAAGTAATGCTGGTTCTCACTGTCTCCTGGAACCCTTTCAAATGCCCCAGACAATTTGGCCCTCTCTGCTTTCCTGCGGACTCCATCCTCAAAAGCACCTGTTTTCGCTTTCGGCAACCTCCGGAGCAAAAAAGACAAACGTCCAGGTTTTGCTGCCACAGCAAAGGTGCCAGCGGGGAAAAGTAATGCTGGTTCTCACTGCCTCCTGGAACCCTTTCAAATGCCACAGACAATTTGGCCCTCTCTGCTTTCCTGCGGACTCCATCCTCAAAAGCACCTGTTTTCGCTTTCGGCAAGCTCAGGAGCAAAAAAGACAAACGTCCAGCTTTTGCTGCCACAGCAAAGGTGCCAGCGGGGAAAAGTAATGCTGGTTCTCACTGTCTCCTGGAACCCTTTCAAATGCCCCAGACAATTTGGCCCTCTCTGCTTTCCTGCGGACTCCATCCTCAAAAGCACCTGTTTTCGCTTTCGGCATACTCCGGAGCAAAAAAGACAAACGTCCAGCTTTTGCTGCCACAGCAAAGGTGCCAGCGGGGAAAAGTAATGCTGGTTGTCACTGTCTCCTGGAACCCTTTCAAATGCTCCAGACTATTTGGCCCTCTCTGCTTTCCTGCGGACTCCATCCTCAAAAGCACCTGTTTTCGCTTTCAGCAGCCTCTGGAGCAAAAAAGACAAACGTCCAGCTTTTGCTGCCACAGCAAAGGTGCCAGCGGGGAAAAGTAATGCTGGTTCTCACTGTCTCCTGGAACCCTTTCAAATGCCCCAGACAATTTGGCCCTCTCTGCTTTCCTGCGGACTCTATCCTCAAAAGCACCTGTTTTCGCTTTCGGCAGCCTCCGGAGCAAAAAAGACAAACGTCCAGGTTTTGCTGCCACAGCAAAGGTGCCAGCGGAGAAAAGTGATGCTGGTCCTCACTTCCTCCTGGAACCCCTTGAAATGCCACAGACAATTTGGCCCTCTCTGCTTTCCTGCGGACTCCATCCTCAAAAGCACCTGTTTTCGCTTTCGGCAACCTCCGGAGCAAAAAAGACAAACGTCCAGCTTTTACTGCCACAGCAAAGGTGCCAGCGGGGAAAAGTAATGCTGGTTCTCACTGCCTCCTGGAACCCTTTCAAATGCCCCAGACTATTTGGCCCTCTCTGCTTTCCAGCGGACTCCATCCTCAAAAGCACCTGTTTTCGCTTTCGGCAACCTCCGGAGCAAAAAAGACAAACGTCCAGGTTTTGCTGCCACAGCAAAGGTGCCAGCGGAGAAAAGTGATGCTGGTCCTCACTGCCTCCTGGAACCCCTTGAAATGCCACAGACAATTTGGCCCTCTCTGCTTTCCTGCGGACTCCATCCTCAAAAGCACCTGTTTTCGCTTTCGGCAACCTCCGGAGCAAAAAAGACAAACGTCCAGCTTTTGCTGCCACAGCAAAGGTGCCAGCGGGGAAAAGTAATGCTGGTTCTCACTGCCTCCTGGAACCCCTTCAAATGCCCCAGACAATTTGGCCCTCTCTGCTTTCCTGCGGACTCCATCCTCAAAAGCACCTGTTTTCGCTTTCGGCAAACTCCAGAGCAAAAAAGACAAACGTCCAGCTTTTGCTGCCACAGCAAAGGTGCCAGCGGGGAAAAGTAATGCTGGTTCTCACTGCCTCCTGGAACCCTTTCAAATGCCCCAGACAATTTGGCCCTCTCTGCTTTCCTGCGGACTCTATCCTCAAAAGCACCTGTTTTCGCTTTCGGCAGCCTCCGGAGCAAAAAAGACAAACGTCCAGCTTTTACTGCCACAGCAAAGGTGCCAGTGGGGAAAAGTAATGCTGGTTCTCACTGCCTCCTGGAACCCTTTCAAATGCCCCAGACAATTTGGCCCTCTCTGCTTTCCTGCGGACTCCATCCTCAAAAGCACCTTTTCTCGCTTTCGGCAACCTCCGGAGCAAAAAAGACAAACGTCCAGGTTTTGCTGCCACAGCAAAGGTGCCAGCGGGGAAAAGTTATGCTGGTTCTCACTGTCTCCTGGAACCCTTTCAAATGCCACAGACAATTTGGCCCTCTCTGCTTTCCTGCGGACTCCATCCTCAAAAGCACCTGTTTTCGCTTTCGGCAGCCTCCGGAGCAAAAAAGACAAACGTCCAGCTTTTGCTGCCACAGCAAAGGTGCCAGCGGGGAAAAGTAATGCTGGTACTCACTGCCTCCTGGAACCCTTTCAAATGCCCCAGACTATTTGGCCCTCTCTGCTTTCCTGTGGACTCCATCCTCAAAAGCACCTGTTTTCGCTTTCGGCAACCTCCGGAGCAAAAAAGACAAACGTCCAGGTTTTGCTGCCACAGCAAAGGTGCCAGCGGGGAAAAGTAATGCTGGTTCTCACTGCCTCCTGGAACCCCTTCAAATGCCACAGACAATTTGGCCCTCTCTGCTTTCCTGCGGACTCCATCCTCAAAAGCACCTGTTTTCGCTTTCGGCAGCTTCCGGAGCAAAAATGAAAAACGTCCAGCTTTTACTGCCACAGCAAAGGTGCCAGCGGGGAAAAGTAATGCTGGTTCTCACTGTCTCCTGGAACCCTTTCAAATGCCCCAGACAATTTGGCCCTCTCTGCTTTCCTGCGGACTCCATCCTCAAAAGCACCTGTTTTCGCTTTCGGCAACCTCTGGAGCAAAAAAGACAAACGTCCAGCTTTTGCTGCCACAGCAAAGGTGCCAGCGGGGAAAAGTAATGCTGGATCTCACTGCCTCCTGGAACCCTTTCAAATGCCAAAGACAATTTGGCCCTCTCTGCTTTCCTGCGGACTCCATCCTCAAAAGCACCTGTTTTCAATTTCAGCGCCCTCCGGAGCAAAAAAGACAAACGTCCAGGATTTGCTGCCACAGCAAAGGTGCCAGCGGGGAAAAGTAATGCTGGTTCTCACTGCCTCCTGGAACCCTTTCAAATGCCCCAGACAATTGGGCCATTTCTGCTTTCCTGCGGACTCCATCCTCAAAAGCACCTGTTTTCGCTTTCGGCAAACTCCGGAGCAAAAAAGACAAACGTCCAGCTTTTGCTGCCACAGCAAAGGTGCCAGCGGGGAAAAGTAATGCTGGTTCTCACTGCCTCCTGGAACCCTTTCAAATGCCCCACACAATTTGGCCCTCTCTGCTTTCCTGCGGACTCCATCCTCAAAAGCACCTGTTTTCGCTTTCGGCAAACTCCGGAGCAAAAAAGACAAACGTCCAGCTTTTGCTGCCACAGCAAAGGTGCCAGCGGGGAAAAGTAATGCTGGTTCTCACTGTCTCCTGGAACCCTTTCAAATGCCCCAGACTATTTGGCCCTCTCTGCTTTCCTGCGGACTCCATCCTCAAAAGCACCTGTTTTCGCTTTCGGCAACCTCCGGAGCAAAAAAGACAAACGTCCAGCTTTTGCTGCCACAGCAAAGGTGCCAGCGGGGAAAAGTAATGCTGGATCTCACTGCCTCCTGGAACCCTTTCAAATGCCCCAGACTATTTTGCCCTCTCTGCTTTCCTGCGGACTCCATCCTCAAAAGCACCTTTTTTTGCTTTCGGCAACCTCCGGAGCAAAAAAGACAAACGTCCAGGTTTTGCTGCCACAGCAAAGGTGCCAGCGGGGAAAAGTGATTCTGGTCCTCACTGCCTCCTGGAACCTCTTGAAATGCCACAGACAATTTGGCCCTCTCTGCTTTCCAGCGGACTCCATCCTCAAAAGCACCTGTTTTCGCTTTCGGCAACCTCCGGAGCAAAAAAGACAAACGTCCAGGTTTTGCTGCCACAGCAAAGGTGCCAGCGGAGAAAAGTGATGCTGGTCCTCACTGCCTCCTGGAACCCCTTGAAATGCCACAGACAATTTGGCCCTCTCTGCTTTCCTGCGGACTCCATCCTCAAAAGCACCTGTTTTCGCTTTCGGCAACCTCCGGAGCAAAAAAGACAAACGTCCAGCTTTTGCTGCCACAGCAAAGGTGCCAGCGGGGAAAAGTAATGCTGGTTCTCACTGCCTCCTGGAACCCCTTCAAATGCCCCAGACAATTTGGCCCTCTCTGCTTTCCTGCGGACTCCATCCTCAAAAGCACCTGTTTTCGCTTTCGGCAACCTCCGGAGCAAAAAAGACAAACGTCCAGCTTTTGCTGCCACAGCAAAGGTGCCAGCGGGGAAAAGTAATGCTGGTTCTCACTGCCTCCTGGAACCCTTTCAAATGCCACAGACAATTTGGCCCTCTCTGCTTTCCTGCGGACTCTATCCTCAAAAGCACCTGTTTTCGCTTTCGGCAGCCTCCGGAGCAAAAAAGACAAACGTCCAGCTTTTACTGCCACAGCAAAGGTGCCAGTGGGGAAAAGTAATGCTGGTTCTCACTGCCTCCTGGAACCCTTTCAAATGCCCCAGACAATTTGGCCCTCTCTGCTTTCCTGCGGACTCCATCCTCAAAAGCACCTTTTCTCGCTTTCGGCAACCTCCGGAGCAAAAAAGACAAACGTCCAGGTTTTGCTGCCACAGCAAAGGTGCCAGCGGGGAAAAGTTATGCTGGTTCTCACTGTCTCCTGGAACCCTTTCAAATGCCACAGACAATTTGGCCCTCTCTGCTTTCCTGCGGACTCCATCCTCAAAAGCACCTGTTTTCGCTTTCGGCAGCCTCCGGAGCAAAAAAGACAAACGTCCAGCTTTTGCTGCCACAGCAAAGGTGCCAGCGGGGAAAAGTAATGCTGGTACTCACTGCCTCCTGGAACCCTTTCAAATGCCCCAGACTATTTGGCCCTCTCTGCTTTCCTGTGGACTCCATCCTCAAAAGCACCTGTTTTCGCTTTCGGCAACCTCCGGAGCAAAAAAGACAAACGTCCAGGTTTTGCTGCCACAGCAAAGGTGCCAGCGGGGAAAAGTAATGCTGGTTCTCACTGCCTCCTGGAACCCCTTCAAATGCCACAGACAATTTGGCCCTCTCTGCTTTCCTGCGGACTCCATCCTCAAAAGCACCTGTTTTCGCTTTCGGCAGCTTCCGGAGCAAAAATGAAAAACGTCCAGCTTTTACTGCCACAGCAAAGGTGCCAGCGGGGAAAAGTAATGCTGGTTCTCACTGTCTCCTGGAACCCTTTCAAATGCCCCAGACAATTTGGCCCTCTCTGCTTTCCTGCGGACTCCATCCTCAAAAGCACCTGTTTTCGCTTTCGGCAACCTCTGGAGCAAAAAAGACAAACGTCCAGCTTTTGCTGCCACAGCAAAGGTGCCAGCGGGGAAAAGTAATGCTGGATCTCACTGCCTCCTGGAACCCTTTCAAATGCCAAAGACAATTTGGCCCTCTCTGCTTTCCTGCGGACTCCATCCTCAAAAGCACCTGTTTTCAATTTCAGCGCCCTCCGGAGCAAAAAAGACAAACGTCCAGGATTTGCTGCCACAGCAAAGGTGCCAGCGGGGAAAAGTAATGCTGGTTCTCACTGCCTCCTGGAACCCTTTCAAATGCCCCAGACAATTGGGCCATTTCTGCTTTCCTGCGGACTCCATCCTCAAAAGCACCTGTTTTCGCTTTCGGCAAACTCCGGAGCAAAAAAGACAAACGTCCAGCTTTTGCTGCCACAGCAAAGGTGCCAGCGGGGAAAAGTAATGCTGGTTCTCACTGCCTCCTGGAACCCTTTCAAATGCCCCACACAATTTGGCCCTCTCTGCTTTCCTGCGGACTCCATCCTCAAAAGCACCTGTTTTCGCTTTCGGCAAACTCCGGAGCAAAAAAGACAAACGTCCAGCTTTTGCTGCCACAGCAAAGGTGCCAGCGGGGAAAAGTAATGCTGGTTCTCACTGTCTCCTGGAACCCTTTCAAATGCCCCAGACTATTTGGCCCTCTCTGCTTTCCTGCGGACTCCATCCTCAAAAGCACCTGTTTTCGCTTTCGGCAACCTCCGGAGCAAAAAAGACAAACGTCCAGCTTTTGCTGCCACAGCAAAGGTGCCAGCGGGGAAAAGTAATGCTGGATCTCACTGCCTCCTGGAACCCTTTCAAATGCCCCAGACTATTTTGCCCTCTCTGCTTTCCTGTGGACTCTATCCTCAAAAGCGCCTTTTTTCACTTTCGGCGCCCTCCGGTGGTAAAAAGACAAACGTCCAGCTTTTGCTGCCACAGCAAAGGTGCCAGCGGGGAAAAGTAATGCTGGTTCTCACTGCCTCCTGGAACCCTTTCAAATGCCCCAGACAATTTGGCCCTCTCTGCTTTCCTGCGGACTCTATCCTCAAAAGCACCTGTTTTCGCTTTCGGCAGCCTCCGGAGCAAAAAAGACAAACGTCCAGCTTTTACTGCCACAGCAAAGGTGCCAGCGGGGAAAAGTAATGCTGGTTCTCACTGCCTCCTGGAACCCTTTCAAATGCCCCAGACAATTTGGCCCTCTCTGCTTTCCTGCGGACTCCATCCTCAAAAGCACCTTTTCTCGCTTTCGGCAACCTCCGGAGCAAAAAAGACAAACGTCCAGCTTTTGCTGCCACAGCAAAGGTGCCAGCGGGGAAAAGTAATGCTGGTTCTCACTGTCTCCTGGAACCCTTTCAAATGCCCCAGACAATTTGGCCCTCTCTGCTTTCCTGCGGACTCCATCCTCAAAAGCACCTGTTTTCGCTTTCGGCAAACTCCGGAGCAAAAAAGACAAACGTCCAGCTTTTGCTGCCACAGCAAAGGTGCCAGCGGGGAAAAGTAATGCTGGTTCTCAGTGCCTCCTGGAACCCCTTGAAATGCCACAGACAATTTGGCCCTCTCTGCTTTCCTGCGGACTCCATCCTCAAAAGCACCTGTTTTCGCTTTCGGCAACCTCTGGAGCAAAAAAGACAAACGTCCAGCTTTTGCTGCCACAGCAAAGGTGCCAGCGGGGAAAAGTAATGCTGGATCTCACTGCCTCCTGGAACCCTTTCAAATGCCAAAGACAATTTGGCCCTCTCTGCTTTCCTGCGGACTCCATCCTCAAAAGCACCTGTTTTCAATTTCAGCGCCCTCCGGAGCAAAAAAGACAAACGTCCAGGTTTTGCTGCCACAGCAAAGGTGCCAGCGGGGAAAAGTAATGCTGGTTCTCACTGCCTCCTGGAACCCTTTCAAATGCCCCAGACAATTGGGCCATCTCTGCTTTCCTGCGGACTCCATCCTCAAAAGCACCTGTTTTCGCTTTCGGCAAACTCCGGAGCAAAAAAGACAAACGTCCAGCTTTTGCTGCCACAGCAAAGGTGCCAGCGGGGAAAAGTAATGCTGGTTCTCACTGCCTCCTGGAACCCTTTCAAATGCCCCACACAATTTGGCCCTCTCTGCTTTCCTGCGGACTCCATCCTCAAAAGCACCTGTTTTCGCTTTCGGCAAACTCCGGAGCAAAAAAGACAAACGTCCAGCTTTTGCTGCCACAGCAAAGGTGCCAGCGGGGAAAAGTAATGCTGGTTCTCACTGTCTCCTGGAACCCTTTCAAATGCCCCAGACTATTTGGCCTCCCTGCTTTCCTGCGGACTCTATCCTCAAAAGCGCCTTTTTTCACTTTCGGCTCCCTCCGGTGGTAAAAAGACAAACGTCCAGCTTTTGCTGCCACAGCAAAGGTGCCAGCGGGGAAAAGTGATGCTGGTCCTCATTGCCTCCTGGAACCTCTTCAAATGCCCCAGAAAATTTGGCCCTCTCTGCTTTCCTGCGGACTCCATCCTCAAAAGCACCTGTTTTCGCTTTCGGCAACCTCTGGAGCAAAAAAGACAAACGTCCAGGTTTTGCTGCCACAGCAAAGGTGCCAGCGGGGAAAAGTAATGCTGGTTCTCACTGCCTCCTGGAACCCTTTCAAATGCCCCAGACTATTTGGCCCTCTCTGCTTTTCTGCGGACTCCATCCTCAAAAGCACCTGTTTTCGCTTTCGGCAACCTCCGGAGCAAAAAAGACAAACGTCCAGCTTTAGCTGCCACAGCAAAGGTGCCAGCGGGGAAAAGTAATGCTGGTTCTCACTGCCTCCTGGAACCCTTTCAAATGCCCCAGACAATTTGGCCCTCTCTGCTTTCTTGCGGACTCCATCCTCAAAAGCACCTGTTTTCGCTTTCGGCAACCTCTGGAGCAAAAAAGACAAACGTCCAGCTTTTGCTGCCACAGCAAAGGTGCCAGCGGGGAAAAGTAATGCTTGTTCTCACTGCCTCCTGGAACCCCTTGAAATGCCACAGACAATTTGGCCCTCTCTGCTTTCCTGCGGACTCCATCCTCAAAAGCACCTGTTTTCGCTTTCGGCAACCTCCGGAGCAAAAAAGAAAAACGTCCAGCTTTTGCTGCCACAGCAAAGGTGCCAGCGGGGAAAAGTGATGCTGGTCCTCATTGCCTCCTGGAACCTCTTTAAATGCCACAGACAATTTGGCCCTCTCTGCTTTCCTGCGGACTCCATCCTCAAAAGCACCTGTTTTCGCTTTCGGCAAACTCCGGAGCAAAAAAGACAAACGTCCAGCTTTTGCTGCCACAGCAAAGGTGCCAGCGGGGAAAAGTAATGCTGATTCTCACTGTCTCCTGGAACCCTTTCAAATGCCCCACACAATTTGGCCCTCTCTGCTTTCCTGCGGACTCCATCCTCAAAAGCACCTGTTTTCGCTTTCGGCAACCTCCGGAGCAAAAAAGAAAAACGTCCAGCTTTTGCTGCCACAGCAAAGGTGCCAGCGGGGAAAAGTAATGCTGGTTCTCACTGTCTCCTGGAACCCTTTCAAATGCCCCAGACTATTTGGCCCTCTCTGCTTTCCTGCGGACTCCATCCTCAAAAGCACCTGTTTTCGCTTTCGGCAACCTCCGGAGCAAAAAAGACAAACGTCCAGCTTTTGCTGCCACAGCAAAGGTGCCAGCGGGGAAAAGTGATGCTGGTCCTCACTGCCTCCTGGAATCCCTTCAAATGCCACAGACAATTTGGCCCTCTCTGCTTTCTTGCGGACTCCATACTCAAAAGCACCTTTTCTCGCTTTCGGCAAACTCCATAGCAAAAAAGACAAACGTCCAGCTTTTGCTGCCACAGCAAAGGTGCCAGCGGGGAAAAGTAATGCTGGTTCTCACTGCCTCCTGGAACCCTTTCAAATGCCCCAGACTATTTGGCCTCCCTGCTTTCCTGCGGACTCTATCCTCAAAAGCGCCTTTTTTCACTTTCGGCTCCCTCCGGTGGTAAAAAGACAAACGTCCAGCTTTTGCTGCCACAGCAAAGGTGCCAGCGGGGAAAAGTGATGCTGGTCCTCATTGCCTCCTGGAACCTCTTCAAATGCCCCAGACAATTTGGCCCTCTCTGCTTTCCTGCGGACTCTATCCTCAAAAGCACCTGTTTTCGCTTTCGGCAACCTCTGGAGCAAAAAAGACAAACGTCCAGGTTTTGCTGCCACAGCAAAGGTGCCAGCGGGGAAAAGTAATGCTGGTTCTCACTGCCTCCTGGAACCCTTTCAAATGCCCCAGACTATTTGGCCCTCTCTGCTTTTCTGCGGACTCCATCCTCAAAAGCACCTGTTTTCGCTTTCGGCAACCTCCGGAGCAAAAAAGACAAACGTCCAGCTTTTGCTGCGACAGCAAAGGTGCCAGCGGGGAAAAGTAATGCTGGTTCTCACTGCCTCCTGGAACCCTTTCAAATGCCCCACACAATTTGGCCCTCTCTGCTTTCTTGCGGACTCCATCCTCAAAAGCACCTGTTTTCGCTTTCGGCAACCTCTGGAGCAAAAAAGACAAACGTCCAGCTTTTGCTGCCACAGCAAAGGTGCCAGCGGGGAAAAGTAATGCTTGTTCTCACTGCCTCCTGGAACCCTTTCAAATGCCCCAGACAATTTGGCCCTCTCTGCTTTCCTGCGGACTCCATCCTCAAAAGCACCTGTTTTCGCTTTCGGCAACCTCCGGAGCAAAAAAGACAAACGTCCAGCTTTTGCTGCCACAGCAAAGGTGCCATCGGTGAAAAGTGATTCTGGTCCTCACTGCCTCCTGGAACCCCTTGAAATGCCACAGACAATTTGGCCCTCTCTGCTTTCCTGCGGACTCCATCCTCAAAAGCACCTGTTTTCGCTTTCGGTAAACTCCGGAGCAAAAAAGACAAACGTCCAGCTTTTGCTGCCACAGCAAAGGTGCCAGCGGGGAAAAGTAATGCTGGTTCTCACTGCCTCCTGGAACCCTTTCAAATGCCTCAGACAATTTGGCCCTCTCTGCTTTCCTGCGGACTCCATCCTGAAAAGCACCTGTTTTCGCTTTCGGCAACCTCCGGAGCAAAAAAGACAAACGTCCAGGTTTTGCTGCCACAGCAAAGGTGCCAGCGGGGAAAAGTGATGCTGGTCCTCACTGCCTCCTGGAATCCCTTCAAATGCCACAGACAATTTGGCCCTCTCTGATTTCTTGCGTACTCCATCCTCAAAAGCACCTTTTCTCGCTTTCGGCAACCTCCGGAGCAAAAAAGACAAACGTCCAGCTTTTGCTGCCACAGCAAAGGTGCCAGCGGGGAAAAGTAATGCTGGTTCTCACTGCCTCCTGGAACCCTTTCAAATGCCCCAGACAATTTGGCCCTCTCTGCTTTCCTGCGGACTCCATCCTCAAAAGCACCTGTTTTCGCTTTCGGCAACCTCCGGAGCAAAAAAGAAAAACGTCCAGGTTTTGCTGCCACAGCAAAGGTGCCAGCGGGGAAAAGTGATGCTGGTCCTCACTGCCTCCTGGAACCCCTTGAAATGCCACAGACAATTTGGCCCTCTCTGCTTTCCTGCGGACTCCATCCTCAAAAGCACCTGTTTTCGCTTTCGGCAACCTCCGGAGCAAAAAAGAAAAACGTCCAGGTTTTGCTGCCACAGCAAAGGTGCCAGCGGGGAAAAGTAATGCTGGTTCTCACTGTCTCCTGGAACCCTTTCAAATGCCCCAGACTATTTGGCCCTCTCTGCTTTCCTGCGGACTCCATCCTCAAAAGCACCTGTTTTCGCTTTCGGCAGCCTCCGGAGCAAAAAAGACAAACGTCCAGCTTTTACTGCCACAGCAAAGGTGCCAGCGGGGAAAAGTAATGCTGGTTCTCACTGCCTCCTGGAACCCTTTCAAATGCCCCAGACTATTTGGCCCTCTCTGCTTTTCTGCGGACTCCATCCTCAAAAGCACCTGTTTTCGCTTTCGGCAACCTCCGGAGCAAAAAAGACAAACGTCCAGCTTTTGCTGCCACAGCAAAGGTGCCAGCGGGGAAAAGTAATGCTGGTTCTCACTGCCTCCTGGAACCCTTTCAAATGCCCCAGACAATTTGGCCCTCTCTGCTTTCTTGCGGACTCCATCCTCAAAAGCACCTGTTTTCGCTTTCGGCAACCTCTGTAGCAAAAAAGACAAACGTCCAGCTTTTGCTGCCACAGCAAAGGTGCCAGCGGGGAAAAGTAATGCTGGTTCTCACTGCCTCCTGGAACCCTTTCAAATGCCCCAGACAATTTGGCCCTCTCTGCTTTCCTGCGGACTCCATCCTCAAAAGCACCTTTTTTCGCTTTTGGCAACCTCCGGAGCAAAAAAGACAAACGTCCAGCTTTTGCTGCCACAGCAAAGGTGCCATCGGGGAAAAGTGATTCTGGTCCTCACTGCCTCCTGGAACCCCTTGAAATGCCACAGACAATTTGGCCCTCTCTGCTTTCCTGCGGACTCCATCCTCAAAAGCACCTGTTTTCGCTTTCGGCAACCTCCGGAGCAAAAAAGAAAAACGTCCAGCTTTTGCTGCCACAGCAAAGGTGCCAGCGGGGAAAAGTAATGCTGGTTCTCACTGCCTCCTGGAACCCCTTCAAATGCCCCAGACAATTTGGCCCTCTCTGCTTTCCTGCGGACTCCATCCTCAAAAGCACCTTTTTTCGCTTTCGGCAACCTCCGGAGCAAAAAAGACAAACGTCCAGCTTTTGCTGCCACAGCAAAGGTGCCAGCGGGGAAAAGTAATGCTGGATCTCACTGCCTCCTGGAACCCTTTCAAATGCCCCAGACTATTTTGCCCTCTCTGCTTTCCTGCGGACTCTATCCTCAAAAGCGCCTTTTTTCACTTTCGGTGCCCTCCGGTGGTAAAAAGACAAACGTCCAGCTTTTGCTGCCACAGCAAAGGTGCCAGCGGGGAAAAGTGATGCTGGTCCTCATTGCCTCCTGGAACCTCTTTAAATGCCACAGACAATTTGGCCCTCTCTGCTTTCCTGCGGACTCCATCCTCAAAAGCACCTGTTTTCGCTTTCGGCAACCTCCGGAGCAAAAAAGAAAAACGTCCAGCTTTTGCTGCCACAGCAAAGGTGCCAGCGGGGAAAAGTAATGCTGGTTCTCACTGCCTCCTGGAACCCCTTCAAATGCCCCAGACAATTTGGCCCTCTCTGCTTTCCTGCGGACTCCATCCTCAAAAGCACCTGTTTTCGCTTTCGGCAAGCTCAGGAGCAAAAAAGACAAACGTCCAGCTTTTGCTGCCACAGCAAAGGTGCCAGCGGGGAAAAGTAATGCTGGATCTCACTGCCTCCTGGAACCCTTTCAAATGCCCCAGACTATTTGGCCCTCTCTGCTTTCCTGCGGACTCTATCCTCAAAAGCGCCTTTTTTCACTTTCGCCGCCCTCCGGTGGTAAAAAGACAAACGTCCAGCTTTTGCTGCCACAGCAAAGGTGCCAGCGGGGAAAAGTGATGCTGGTCCTCATTGCCTCCTGGAACCCTTTCAAATGCCCCAGACAATTTGGCCCTCTCTGCTTTCTTGCGGACTCCATCCTCAAAAGCACCTGTTTTCGCTTTCGGCAACCTCTGGAGCAAAAAAGACAAACGTCCAGCTTTTGCTGCCACAGCAAAGGTGCCAGCGGGGAAAAGTAATGCTGGTTCTCACTGCCTCCTGGAACCCTTTCAAATGCCCCAGACAATTTGGCCCTCTCTGCTTTCCTGCGGACTCCATCCTCAAAAGCACCTTTTTTCGCTTTCGGCAACCTCCGGAGCAAAAAAGAAAAACGTCCAGCTTTTGCTGCCACAGCAAAGGTGCCAGCGGGGAAAAGTAATGCTGGATCTCACTGCCTCCTGGAACCCTTTCAAATGCCCCAGACTATTTGGCCCTCTCTGCTTTCCTGCGGACTCTATCCTCAAAAGTGCCTTTTTTCAATTTCGGCGCCCTCCGGAGCAAAAAAGACAAACGTCCAGCTTTTGCTGCCACAGCAAAGGTGCCAGCGGGGAAAAGTGATGCTGGTCCTCATTGCCTCCTGGAACCTCTTCAAATGCCACAGACTATTTGGCCCTCTCTGCTTTCCTGCGGACTCCATCCTCAAAAGCACCTGTTTTCGCTTTCGGCAGCTTCCGGAGCAAAAATGAAAAACGTCCAGCTTTTACTGCCACAGCAAAGGTGCCAGCGGGGAAAAGTAATGCTGGTTCTCACTGTCTCCTGGAACCCTTTCAAATGCCCCAGACAATTTGGCCCTCTCTGCTTTCCTGCGGACTCCATCCTCAAAAGCACCTGTTTTCGCTTTCGGCAACCTCTGGAGCAAAAAAGACAAACGTCCAGCTTTTGCTGCCACAGCAAAGGTGCCAGCGGGGAAAAGTAATGCTGGATCTCACTGCCTCCTGGAACCCTTTCAAATGCCAAAGACAATTTGGCCCTCTCTGCTTTCCTGCGGACTCCATCCTCAAAAGCACCTGTTTTCAATTTCAGCGCCCTCCGGAGCAAAAAAGACAAACGTCCAGGATTTGCTGCCACAGCAAAGGTGCCAGCGGGGAAAAGTAATGCTGGTTCTCACTGCCTCCTGGAACCCTTTCAAATGCCCCAGACAATTGGGCCATTTCTGCTTTCCTGCGGACTCCATCCTCAAAAGCACCTGTTTTCGCTTTCGGCAAACTCCGGAGCAAAAAAGACAAACGTCCAGCTTTTGCTGCCACAGCAAAGGTGCCAGCGGGGAAAAGTAATGCTGGTTCTCACTGCCTCCTGGAACCCTTTCAAATGCCCCACACAATTTGGCCCTCTCTGCTTTCCTGCGGACTCCATCCTCAAAAGCACCTGTTTTCGCTTTCGGCAAACTCCGGAGCAAAAAAGACAAACGTCCAGCTTTTGCTGCCACAGCAAAGGTGCCAGCGGGGAAAAGTAATGCTGGTTCTCACTGTCTCCTGGAACCCTTTCAAATGCCCCAGACTATTTGGCCCTCTCTGCTTTCCTGCGGACTCCATCCTCAAAAGCACCTGTTTTCGCTTTCGGCAACCTCCGGAGCAAAAAAGACAAACGTCCAGCTTTTGCTGCCACAGCAAAGGTGCCAGCGGGGAAAAGTAATGCTGGATCTCACTGCCTCCTGGAACCCTTTCAAATGCCCCAGACTATTTTGCCCTCTCTGCTTTCCTGTGGACTCTATCCTCAAAAGCGCCTTTTTTCACTTTCGGCGCCCTCCGGTGGTAAAAAGACAAACGTCCAGCTTTTGCTGCCACAGCAAAGGTGCCAGCGGGGAAAAGTAATGCTGGTTCTCACTGCCTCCTGGAACCCTTTCAAATGCCCCAGACAATTTGGCCCTCTCTGCTTTCCTGCGGACTCTATCCTCAAAAGCACCTGTTTTCGCTTTCGGCAGCCTCCGGAGCAAAAAAGACAAACGTCCAGCTTTTACTGCCACAGCAAAGGTGCCAGCGGGGAAAAGTAATGCTGGTTCTCACTGCCTCCTGGAACCCTTTCAAATGCCCCAGACAATTTGGCCCTCTCTGCTTTCCTGCGGACTCCATCCTCAAAAGCACCTTTTCTCGCTTTCGGCAACCTCCGGAGCAAAAAAGACAAACGTCCAGCTTTTGCTGCCACAGCAAAGGTGCCAGCGGGGAAAAGTAATGCTGGTTCTCACTGTCTCCTGGAACCCTTTCAAATGCCCCAGACAATTTGGCCCTCTCTGCTTTCCTGCGGACTCCATCCTCAAAAGCACCTGTTTTCGCTTTCGGCAAACTCCGGAGCAAAAAAGACAAACGTCCAGCTTTTGCTGCCACAGCAAAGGTGCCAGCGGGGAAAAGTAATGCTGGTTCTCAGTGCCTCCTGGAACCCCTTGAAATGCCACAGACAATTTGGCCCTCTCTGCTTTCCTGCGGACTCCATCCTCAAAAGCACCTGTTTTCGCTTTCGGCAACCTCTGGAGCAAAAAAGACAAACGTCCAGCTTTTGCTGCCACAGCAAAGGTGCCAGCGGGGAAAAGTAATGCTGGATCTCACTGCCTCCTGGAACCCTTTCAAATGCCAAAGACAATTTGGCCCTCTCTGCTTTCCTGCGGACTCCATCCTCAAAAGCACCTGTTTTCAATTTCAGCGCCCTCCGGAGCAAAAAAGACAAACGTCCAGGTTTTGCTGCCACAGCAAAGGTGCCAGCGGGGAAAAGTAATGCTGGTTCTCACTGCCTCCTGGAACCCTTTCAAATGCCCCAGACAATTGGGCCATCTCTGCTTTCCTGCGGACTCCATCCTCAAAAGCACCTGTTTTCGCTTTCGGCAAACTCCGGAGCAAAAAAGACAAACGTCCAGCTTTTGCTGCCACAGCAAAGGTGCCAGCGGGGAAAAGTAATGCTGGTTCTCACTGCCTCCTGGAACCCTTTCAAATGCCCCACACAATTTGGCCCTCTCTGCTTTCCTGCGGACTCCATCCTCAAAAGCACCTGTTTTCGCTTTCGGCAAACTCCGGAGCAAAAAAGACAAACGTCCAGCTTTTGCTGCCACAGCAAAGGTGCCAGCGGGGAAAAGTAATGCTGGTTCTCACTGTCTCCTGGAACCCTTTCAAATGCCCCAGACTATTTGGCCTCCCTGCTTTCCTGCGGACTCTATCCTCAAAAGCGCCTTTTTTCACTTTCGGCTCCCTCCGGTGGTAAAAAGACAAACGTCCAGCTTTTGCTGCCACAGCAAAGGTGCCAGCGGGGAAAAGTGATGCTGGTCCTCATTGCCTCCTGGAACCTCTTCAAATGCCCCAGAAAATTTGGCCCTCTCTGCTTTCCTGCGGACTCCATCCTCAAAAGCACCTGTTTTCGCTTTCGGCAACCTCTGGAGCAAAAAAGACAAACGTCCAGGTTTTGCTGCCACAGCAAAGGTGCCAGCGGGGAAAAGTAATGCTGGTTCTCACTGCCTCCTGGAACCCTTTCAAATGCCCCAGACTATTTGGCCCTCTCTGCTTTTCTGCGGACTCCATCCTCAAAAGCACCTGTTTTCGCTTTCGGCAACCTCCGGAGCAAAAAAGACAAACGTCCAGCTTTAGCTGCCACAGCAAAGGTGCCAGCGGGGAAAAGTAATGCTGGTTCTCACTGCCTCCTGGAACCCTTTCAAATGCCCCAGACAATTTGGCCCTCTCTGCTTTCTTGCGGACTCCATCCTCAAAAGCACCTGTTTTCGCTTTCGGCAACCTCTGGAGCAAAAAAGACAAACGTCCAGCTTTTGCTGCCACAGCAAAGGTGCCAGCGGGGAAAAGTAATGCTTGTTCTCACTGCCTCCTGGAACCCCTTGAAATGCCACAGACAATTTGGCCCTCTCTGCTTTCCTGCGGACTCCATCCTCAAAAGCACCTGTTTTCGCTTTCGGCAACCTCCGGAGCAAAAAAGAAAAACGTCCAGCTTTTGCTGCCACAGCAAAGGTGCCAGCGGGGAAAAGTGATGCTGGTCCTCATTGCCTCCTGGAACCTCTTTAAATGCCACAGACAATTTGGCCCTCTCTGCTTTCCTGCGGACTCCATCCTCAAAAGCACCTGTTTTCGCTTTCGGCAAACTCCGGAGCAAAAAAGACAAACGTCCAGCTTTTGCTGCCACAGCAAAGGTGCCAGCGGGGAAAAGTAATGCTGATTCTCACTGTCTCCTGGAACCCTTTCAAATGCCCCACACAATTTGGCCCTCTCTGCTTTCCTGCGGACTCCATCCTCAAAAGCACCTGTTTTCGCTTTCGGCAACCTCCGGAGCAAAAAAGAAAAACGTCCAGCTTTTGCTGCCACAGCAAAGGTGCCAGCGGGGAAAAGTAATGCTGGTTCTCACTGTCTCCTGGAACCCTTTCAAATGCCCCAGACTATTTGGCCCTCTCTGCTTTCCTGCGGACTCCATCCTCAAAAGCACCTGTTTTCGCTTTCGGCAACCTCCGGAGCAAAAAAGACAAACGTCCAGCTTTTGCTGCCACAGCAAAGGTGCCAGCGGGGAAAAGTGATGCTGGTCCTCACTGCCTCCTGGAATCCCTTCAAATGCCACAGACAATTTGGCCCTCTCTGCTTTCTTGCGGACTCCATACTCAAAAGCACCTTTTCTCGCTTTCGGCAAACTCCATAGCAAAAAAGACAAACGTCCAGCTTTTGCTGCCACAGCAAAGGTGCCAGCGGGGAAAAGTAATGCTGGTTCTCACTGCCTCCTGGAACCCTTTCAAATGCCCCAGACTATTTGGCCTCCCTGCTTTCCTGCGGACTCTATCCTCAAAAGCGCCTTTTTTCACTTTCGGCTCCCTCCGGTGGTAAAAAGACAAACGTCCAGCTTTTGCTGCCACAGCAAAGGTGCCAGCGGGGAAAAGTGATGCTGGTCCTCATTGCCTCCTGGAACCTCTTCAAATGCCCCAGACAATTTGGCCCTCTCTGCTTTCCTGCGGACTCTATCCTCAAAAGCACCTGTTTTCGCTTTCGGCAACCTCTGGAGCAAAAAAGACAAACGTCCAGGTTTTGCTGCCACAGCAAAGGTGCCAGCGGGGAAAAGTAATGCTGGTTCTCACTGCCTCCTGGAACCCTTTCAAATGCCCCAGACTATTTGGCCCTCTCTGCTTTTCTGCGGACTCCATCCTCAAAAGCACCTGTTTTCGCTTTCGGCAACCTCCGGAGCAAAAAAGACAAACGTCCAGCTTTTGCTGCGACAGCAAAGGTGCCAGCGGGGAAAAGTAATGCTGGTTCTCACTGCCTCCTGGAACCCTTTCAAATGCCCCACACAATTTGGCCCTCTCTGCTTTCTTGCGGACTCCATCCTCAAAAGCACCTGTTTTCGCTTTCGGCAACCTCTGGAGCAAAAAAGACAAACGTCCAGCTTTTGCTGCCACAGCAAAGGTGCCAGCGGGGAAAAGTAATGCTTGTTCTCACTGCCTCCTGGAACCCTTTCAAATGCCCCAGACAATTTGGCCCTCTCTGCTTTCCTGCGGACTCCATCCTCAAAAGCACCTGTTTTCGCTTTCGGCAACCTCCGGAGCAAAAAAGACAAACGTCCAGCTTTTGCTGCCACAGCAAAGGTGCCATCGGTGAAAAGTGATTCTGGTCCTCACTGCCTCCTGGAACCCCTTGAAATGCCACAGACAATTTGGCCCTCTCTGCTTTCCTGCGGACTCCATCCTCAAAAGCACCTGTTTTCGCTTTCGGTAAACTCCGGAGCAAAAAAGACAAACGTCCAGCTTTTGCTGCCACAGCAAAGGTGCCAGCGGGGAAAAGTAATGCTGGTTCTCACTGCCTCCTGGAACCCTTTCAAATGCCTCAGACAATTTGGCCCTCTCTGCTTTCCTGCGGACTCCATCCTGAAAAGCACCTGTTTTCGCTTTCGGCAACCTCCGGAGCAAAAAAGACAAACGTCCAGGTTTTGCTGCCACAGCAAAGGTGCCAGCGGGGAAAAGTGATGCTGGTCCTCACTGCCTCCTGGAATCCCTTCAAATGCCACAGACAATTTGGCCCTCTCTGATTTCTTGCGTACTCCATCCTCAAAAGCACCTTTTCTCGCTTTCGGCAACCTCCGGAGCAAAAAAGACAAACGTCCAGCTTTTGCTGCCACAGCAAAGGTGCCAGCGGGGAAAAGTAATGCTGGTTCTCACTGCCTCCTGGAACCCTTTCAAATGCCCCAGACAATTTGGCCCTCTCTGCTTTCCTGCGGACTCCATCCTCAAAAGCACCTGTTTTCGCTTTCGGCAACCTCCGGAGCAAAAAAGAAAAACGTCCAGGTTTTGCTGCCACAGCAAAGGTGCCAGCGGGGAAAAGTGATGCTGGTCCTCACTGCCTCCTGGAACCCCTTGAAATGCCACAGACAATTTGGCCCTCTCTGCTTTCCTGCGGACTCCATCCTCAAAAGCACCTGTTTTCGCTTTCGGCAACCTCCGGAGCAAAAAAGAAAAACGTCCAGGTTTTGCTGCCACAGCAAAGGTGCCAGCGGGGAAAAGTAATGCTGGTTCTCACTGTCTCCTGGAACCCTTTCAAATGCCCCAGACTATTTGGCCCTCTCTGCTTTCCTGCGGACTCCATCCTCAAAAGCACCTGTTTTCGCTTTCGGCAGCCTCCGGAGCAAAAAAGACAAACGTCCAGCTTTTACTGCCACAGCAAAGGTGCCAGCGGGGAAAAGTAATGCTGGTTCTCACTGCCTCCTGGAACCCTTTCAAATGCCCCAGACTATTTGGCCCTCTCTGCTTTTCTGCGGACTCCATCCTCAAAAGCACCTGTTTTCGCTTTCGGCAACCTCCGGAGCAAAAAAGACAAACGTCCAGCTTTTGCTGCCACAGCAAAGGTGCCAGCGGGGAAAAGTAATGCTGGTTCTCACTGCCTCCTGGAACCCTTTCAAATGCCCCAGACAATTTGGCCCTCTCTGCTTTCTTGCGGACTCCATCCTCAAAAGCACCTGTTTTCGCTTTCGGCAACCTCTGTAGCAAAAAAGACAAACGTCCAGCTTTTGCTGCCACAGCAAAGGTGCCAGCGGGGAAAAGTAATGCTGGTTCTCACTGCCTCCTGGAACCCTTTCAAATGCCCCAGACAATTTGGCCCTCTCTGCTTTCCTGCGGACTCCATCCTCAAAAGCACCTTTTTTCGCTTTTGGCAACCTCCGGAGCAAAAAAGACAAACGTCCAGCTTTTGCTGCCACAGCAAAGGTGCCATCGGGGAAAAGTGATTCTGGTCCTCACTGCCTCCTGGAACCCCTTGAAATGCCACAGACAATTTGGCCCTCTCTGCTTTCCTGCGGACTCCATCCTCAAAAGCACCTGTTTTCGCTTTCGGCAACCTCCGGAGCAAAAAAGAAAAACGTCCAGCTTTTGCTGCCACAGCAAAGGTGCCAGCGGGGAAAAGTAATGCTGGTTCTCACTGCCTCCTGGAACCCCTTCAAATGCCCCAGACAATTTGGCCCTCTCTGCTTTCCTGCGGACTCCATCCTCAAAAGCACCTTTTTTCGCTTTCGGCAACCTCCGGAGCAAAAAAGACAAACGTCCAGCTTTTGCTGCCACAGCAAAGGTGCCAGCGGGGAAAAGTAATGCTGGATCTCACTGCCTCCTGGAACCCTTTCAAATGCCCCAGACTATTTTGCCCTCTCTGCTTTCCTGCGGACTCTATCCTCAAAAGCGCCTTTTTTCACTTTCGGTGCCCTCCGGTGGTAAAAAGACAAACGTCCAGCTTTTGCTGCCACAGCAAAGGTGCCAGCGGGGAAAAGTGATGCTGGTCCTCATTGCCTCCTGGAACCTCTTTAAATGCCACAGACAATTTGGCCCTCTCTGCTTTCCTGCGGACTCCATCCTCAAAAGCACCTGTTTTCGCTTTCGGCAACCTCCGGAGCAAAAAAGAAAAACGTCCAGCTTTTGCTGCCACAGCAAAGGTGCCAGCGGGGAAAAGTAATGCTGGTTCTCACTGCCTCCTGGAACCCCTTCAAATGCCCCAGACAATTTGGCCCTCTCTGCTTTCCTGCGGACTCCATCCTCAAAAGCACCTGTTTTCGCTTTCGGCAAGCTCAGGAGCAAAAAAGACAAACGTCCAGCTTTTGCTGCCACAGCAAAGGTGCCAGCGGGGAAAAGTAATGCTGGATCTCACTGCCTCCTGGAACCCTTTCAAATGCCCCAGACTATTTGGCCCTCTCTGCTTTCCTGCGGACTCTATCCTCAAAAGCGCCTTTTTTCACTTTCGCCGCCCTCCGGTGGTAAAAAGACAAACGTCCAGCTTTTGCTGCCACAGCAAAGGTGCCAGCGGGGAAAAGTGATGCTGGTCCTCATTGCCTCCTGGAACCCTTTCAAATGCCCCAGACAATTTGGCCCTCTCTGCTTTCTTGCGGACTCCATCCTCAAAAGCACCTGTTTTCGCTTTCGGCAACCTCTGGAGCAAAAAAGACAAACGTCCAGCTTTTGCTGCCACAGCAAAGGTGCCAGCGGGGAAAAGTAATGCTGGTTCTCACTGCCTCCTGGAACCCTTTCAAATGCCCCAGACAATTTGGCCCTCTCTGCTTTCCTGCGGACTCCATCCTCAAAAGCACCTTTTTTCGCTTTCGGCAACCTCCGGAGCAAAAAAGAAAAACGTCCAGCTTTTGCTGCCACAGCAAAGGTGCCAGCGGGGAAAAGTAATGCTGGATCTCACTGCCTCCTGGAACCCTTTCAAATGCCCCAGACTATTTGGCCCTCTCTGCTTTCCTGCGGACTCTATCCTCAAAAGTGCCTTTTTTCAATTTCGGCGCCCTCCGGAGCAAAAAAGACAAACGTCCAGCTTTTGCTGCCACAGCAAAGGTGCCAGCGGGGAAAAGTAATGCTGGTTCTCACTGCCTCCTGGAACCCTTTCAAATGCCCCAGACTATTTGGCCCTCTCTGCTTTCCTGCGGACTCCATCCTCAAAAGCACCTGTTTTCGCTTTCGGCAAACTCCGGAGCAAAAAAGACAAACGTCCAGCTTTTGCTGCCACAGCAAAGGTGCCAGCGGGGAAAAGTAATGCTGGTTCTCACTGTCTCCTGGAACCCTTTCAAATGCCCCAGACAATTTGGCCCTCTCTGCTTTCCTGCGGACTCCATCCTCAAAAGCACCTTTTTTCGCTTTCGGCAACCTCCGGAGCAAAAAAGAAAAACGTCCAGCTTTTGCTGCCACAGCAAAGGTGCCAGCGGGGAAAAGTAATGCTGGATCTCACTGCCTCCTGGAACCCTTTCAAATGCCCCAGACTATTTGGCCCTCTCTGCTTTCCTGCGGACTCTATCCTCAAAAGTGCCTTTTTTCAATTTCGGCGCCCTCCGGAGCAAAAAAGACAAACGTCCAGCTTTTGCTGCCACAGCAAAGGTGCCAGCGGGGAAAAGTAATGCTGGTTCTCACTGCCTCCTGGAACCCTTTCAAATGCCCCAGACTATTTGGCCCTCTCTGCTTTCCTGCGGACTCCATCCTCAAAAGCACCTGTTTTCGCTTTCGGCAAACTCCGGAGCAAAAAAGACAAACGTCCAGCTTTTGCTGCCACAGCAAAGGTGCCAGCGGGGAAAAGTAATGCTGGTTCTCACTGTCTCCTGGAACCCTTTCAAATGCCCCAGACAATTTGGCCCTCTCTGCTTTCCTGCGGACTCCATCCTCAAAAGCACCTGTTTTCGCTTTCGGCAAACTCCGGAGCAAAAAAGACAAACGTCCAGCTTTTGCTGCCACAGCAAAGGTGCCAGCGGGGAAAAGTAATGCTGGTTCTCACTGCCTCCTGGAACCCCTTCAAATGCCACAGACAATTTGGCCCTCTCTGCTTTCCTGCGGACTCCATCCTCAAAAGCACCTGTTTTCGCTTTCGGCAACCTCCGGAGCAAAAAAGACAAACGTCCAGGTTTTGCTGCCACAGCAAAGGTGCCAGCGGGGAAAAGTAATGCTGGTTCTCACTGCCTCCTGGAACCCTTTCAAATGCCCCAGACTATTTGGCCCTCTCTGCTTTTCTGCGGACTCCATCCTCAAAAGCACCTGTTTTCGCTTTCGGCAACCTCCGGAGCAAAAAAGAAAAACGTCCAGCTTTTGCTGCCACAGCAAAGGTGCCAGCGGGGAAAAGTAATGCTGGTTCTCACTGCCTCCTGGAACCCTTTCAAATGCCCCAGACAATTTGGCCCTCTCTGCTTTCTTGCGGACTCCATCCTCAAAAGCACCTGTTTTCGCTTTCGGCAACCTCTGTAGCAAAAAAGAAAAACGTCCAGCTTTTGCTGCCACAGCAAAGGTGCCAGCGGGGAAAAGTAATGCTGGTTCTCACTGCCTCCTGGAACCCTTTCAAATGCCCCAGACAATTTGGCCCTCTCTGCTTTCCTGCGGACTCCATCCTCAAAAGCACCTTTTTTCGCTTTCGGCAACCTCCGGAGCAAAAAAGACAAACGTCCAGCTTTTGCTGCCACAGCAAAGGTGCCAGCGGGGAAAAGTGATTCTGGTCCTCACTGCCTCCTGGAACCCCTTGAAATGCCACAGACAATTTGGCCCTCTCTGCTTTCCTGCGGACTCCATCCTCAAAAGCACCTGTTTTCGCTTTCGGCAACCTCCGGAGCAAAAAAGACAAACGTCCAGCTTTTGCTGCCACAGCAAAGGTGCCAGCGGGGAAAAGTAATGCTGGTTCTCACTGCCTCCTGGAACCCTTTCAAATGCCCCAGACAATTTGGCCCTCTCTGCTTTCTTGCGGACTCCATCCTCAAAAGCATCTGTTTTCGCTTTCGGCAACCTCTGTAGCAAAAAAGACAAACGTCCAGCTTTTGCTGCCACAGCAAAGGTGCCAGCGGGGAAAAGTAATGCTGGTTCTCACTGCCTCCTGGAACCCTTTCAAATGCCCCAGACAATTTGGCCCTCTCTGCTTTCCTGCGGACTCCATCCTCAAAAGCACCTTTTTTCGCTTTCGGCAACCTCCGGAGCAAAAAAGACAAACGTCCAGCTTTTGCTGCCACAGCAAAGGTGCCATCGGGGAAAAGTGATTCTGGTCCTCACTGCCTCCTGGAACCCCTTGAAATGCCACAGACAATTTGGCCCTCTGTGCTTTCCTGCGGACTCCATCCTCAAAAGCACCTGTTTTCGCTTTCGGCAACCTCCGGAGCAAAAAAGAAAAACGTCCAGCTTTTGCTGCCACAGCAAAGGTGCCAGCGGGGAAAAGTAATGCTGGTTCTCACTGCCTCCTGGAACCCCTTCAAATGCCCCAGACAATTTGGCCCTCTCTGCTTTCCTGCGGACTCCATCCTCAAAAGCACCTGTTTTCGCTTTCGGCAAGCTCAGGAGCAAAAAAGACAAACGTCCAGCTTTTGCTGCCACAGCAAAGGTGCCAGCGGGGAAAAGGAATGCTGGATCTCACTGCCTCCTGGAACCCTTTCAAATGCCCCAGACAATTTGGCCCTCTCTGCTTTCCTGCGGACTCTATCCTCAAAAGCGCCTTTTTTCACTTTCGGCGCCCTCCGGTGGTAAAAAGACAAACGTCCAGCTTTTGCTGCCACAGCAAAGGTGCCAGCGGGGAAAAGTGATGCTGGTCCTCATTGCCTCCTGGAACCTCTTTAAATGCCACAGACAATTTGGCCCTCTCTGCTTTCCTGCGGACTCCATCCTCAAAAGCACCTGTTTTCGCTTTCGGCAACCTCCGGAGCAAAAAAGAAAAACGTCCAGCTTTTGCTGCCACAGCAAAGGTGCCAGCGGGGAAAAGTAATGCTGGTTCTCACTGCCTCCTGGAACCCCTTCAAATGCCCCAGACAATTTGGCCCTCTCTGCTTTCCTGCGGACTCCATCCTCAAAAGCACCTGTTTTCGCTTTCGGCAAGCTCAGGAGCAAAAAAGACAAACGTCCAGCTTTTGCTGCCACAGCAAAGGTGCCAGCGGGGAAAAGTAATGCTGGATCTCACTGCCTCCTGGAACCCTTTCAAATGCCCCAGACTATTTGGCCCTCTCTGCTTTCCTGCGGACTCTATCCTCAAAAGCGCCTTTTTTCACTTTCGGCGCCCTCCGGTGGTAAAAAGACAAACGTCCAGCTTTTGCTGCCACAGCAAAGGTGCCAGCGGGGAAAAGTGATGCTGGTCCTCATTGCCTCCTGGAACCTCTTTAAATGCCACAGACAATTTGGCCCTCTCTGCTTTCCTGCGGACTCCATCCTCAAAAGCACCTGTTTTCGCTTTCGGCAACCTCCGGAGCAAAAAAGAAAAACGTCCAGCTTTTGCTGCCACAGCAAAGGTGCCAGCGGGGAAAAGTAATGCTGGTTCTCACTGCCTCCTGGAACCCCTTCAAATGCCCCAGACAATTTGGCCCTCTCTGCTTTCCTGCGGACTCCATCCTCAAAAGCACCTGTTTTCGCTTTCGGCAAGCTCAGGAGCAAAAAAGACAAACGTCCAGCTTTTGCTGCCACAGCAAAGGTGCCAGCGGGGAAAAGTAATGCTGGATCTCACTGCCTCCTGGAACCCTTTCAAATGCCCTAGACTATTTTGCCCTCTCTGCTTTCCTGCGGACTCTATCCTCAAAAGCGCCTTTTTTCACTTTCGGCGCCCTCCGGTGGTAAAAAGACAAACGTCCAGCTTTTGCTGCCACAGCAAAGGTGCCAGCGGGGAAAAGTGATGCTGGTCCTCATTGCCTCCTGGAACCTCTTTAAATGCCACAGACAATTTGGCCCTCTCTGCTTTCCTGCGGACTCCATCCTCAAAAGCACCTGTTTTCGCTTTCGGCAAACTCCGGAGCAAAAAAGACAAACGTCCAGGTTTTGCTGCCACAGCAAAGGTGCCAGCGGGGAAAAGTAATGCTGGTTCTCACTGCCTCCTGGAACCCTTTCAAATGCCTCAGACAATTTGGCCCTCTCTGCTTTCCTGCGGACTCCATCCTCAAAAGCACCTGTTTTCGCTTTCGGCAAGCTCAGGAGCAAAAAAGACAAACGTCCAGCTTTTGCTGCCACAGCAAAGGTGCCAGCGGGGAAAAGTAATGCTGGATCTCACTGCCTCCTGGAACCCTTTCAAATGCCCCAGACTATTTGGCCCTCTCTGCTTTCCTGCGGACTCTATCCTCAAAAGCGCCTTTTTTCACTTTCGGCGCCCTCCGGAGCAAAAAAGACAAACGTCCAGGTTTTGCTGCCACAGCAAAGGTGCCAGCGGGGAAAAGTAATGCTGGTTCTCACTGCCTCCTGGAACCCTTTCAAATGCCCCAGACAATTTGGCCCTCTCTGCTTTCCTGCGGACTCCATCCTCAAAAGCACCTGTTTTCGCTTTCGGCAAACTCCGGAGCAAAAAAGACAAACGTCCAGCTTTTGCTGCCACAGCAAAGGTGCCAGCGGGGAAAAGCAATGCTGGTTCTCACTGTCTCCTGGAACCCTTTCAAATGCCCCAGACAATTTGGCCCTCTCTGCTTTCCTGCGGACTCCATCCTCAAAAGCACCTGTTTTCGCTTTCGGCAAGCTCTGGAGCAAAAAAGACAAACGTCCAGCTTTTGCTGCCACAGCAAAGGTGCCAGCGGGGAAAAGTGATGCTGGTTCTCACTGTCTCCTGGAACCCCTTCAAATGCCCCAGACAATTTGGCCCTCTCTGCTTTCTTGCGGACTCCATCCTCAAAAGCACCTGTTTTCGCTTTCGGCAACCTCTGGAGCAAAAAAGACAAACGTCCAGCTTTTGCTGCCACAGCAAAGGTGCCAGCGGGGAAAAGTAATGCTGGTTCTCACTGCCTCCTGGAACCCCTTCAAATGCCCCAGACAATTTGGCCCTCTCTGCTTTCCTGCGGACTCCATCCTCAAAAGCACCTGTTTTCGCTTTCGGCAACCTCCGGAGCAAAAAAGAAAAACGTCCAGCTTTTGCTGCCACAGCAAAGGTGCCAGCGGGGAAAAGGAATGCTGGATCTCACTGCCTCCTGGAACCCTTTCAAATGCCCCAGACTATTTTGCCCTCTCTGCTTTCCTGCGGACTCTATCCTCAAAAGCGCCTTTTTTCACTTTCGGCGCCCTCCGGTGGTAAAAAGACAAACGTCCAGTTTTTGCTGCGACAGCAAAGGTGCCAGCGGGGAAAAGTAATGCTGGTTCTCACTGCCTCCTGGAACCCTTTCAAATGCCTCAGACAATTTGGCCCTCTCTGCTTTCCTGCGGACTCTATCCTCAAAAGCGCCTTTTTTCACTTTCGGCGCACTCCGGAGCAAAAAAGACAAACGTCCAGGTTTTGCTGCCACAGCAAAGGTGCCAGCGGGGAAAAGTAATGCTGGTTCTCACTGCCTCCTGGAACCCTTTCAAATGCCACAGACAATTTGGCCCTCTCTGCTTTCCTGCGGACTCCATCCTCAAAAGCACCTGTTTTCGCTTTCGGCAAACTCCGGAGCAAAAAAGACAAACGTCCAGCTTTTGCTGCCACAGCAAAGGTGCCAGCGGGGAAAAGCAATGCTGGTTCTCACTGTCTCCTGGAACCCTTTCAAATGCCCCAGACAATTTGGCCCTCTCTGCTTTCCTGCGGACTCCATCCTCAAAAGCACCTGTTTTCGCTTTCGGCAAGCTCTGGAGCAAAAAAGACAAACGTCCAGCTTTTGCTGCCACAGCAAAGGTGCCAGCGGGGAAAAGTGATGCTGGTTCTCACTGTCTCCTGGAACCCCTTCAAATGCCCCAGACAATTTGGCCCTCTCTGCTTTCTTGCGGACTCCATCCTCAAAAGAACCTGTTTTCGTTTTCGGCAACCTCTGGAGCAAAAAAGACAAACGTCCAGCTTTTGCTGCCACAGCAAAGGTGCCAGCGGGGAAAAGTAATGCTGGTTCTCACTGCCTCCTGGAACCCTTTCAAATGCCACAGACAATTTGGCCCTCTCTGCTTTCCTGCGGACTCCATCCTCAAAAGCACCTGTTTTCGCTTTCGGCAAGCTCTGGAGCAAAAAAGAAAAACGTCCAGCTTTTGCTGCCACAGCAAAGGTGCCAGCGGGGAAAAGTAATGCTGGATCTCACTGCCTCCTGGAACCCTTTCAAATGCCCCAGACTATTTGGCCCTCTCTGCTTTCCTGCGGACTCTATCCTCAAAAGTGCCTTTTTTCAATTTCGGCGCCCTTCGGAGCAAAAAAGACAAACGTCCAGCTTTTGCTGCCACAGCAAAGGTGCCAGCGGGGAAAAGTAATGCTGGTTCTCACTGCCTCCTGGAACCCTTTCAAATGCCCCAGACTATTTGGCCCTCTCTGCTTTCCTGCAGACTCCATCCTCAAAAGCACCTGTTTTCGCTTTCGGCAAACTCCGGAGCAAAAAAGACAAACGTCCAGCTTTTGCTGCCACAGCAAAGGTGCCAGCGGGGAAAAGTAATGCTGGTTCTCACTGTCTCCTGGAACCCTTTCAAATGCCCCAGACAATTTGGCCCTCTCTGCTTTCCTGCGGACTCCATCCTCAAAAGCACCTGTTTTCGCTTTCGGCAAACTCCGGAGCAAAAAAGACAAACGTCCAGCTTTTGCTGCCACAGCAAAGGTGCCAGCGGGGAAAAGTAATGCTGGTTCTCACTGCCTCCTGGAACCCCTTCAAATGCCACAGACAATTTGGCCCTCTCTGCTTTCCTGCGGACTCCATCCTCAAAAGCACCTGTTTTCGCTTTCGGCAACCTCCGGAGCAAAAAAGACAAAAGTCCAGGTTTTGCTGCCACAGCAAAGGTGCCAGCGGGGAAAAGTAATGCTGGTTCTCACTGCCTCCTGGAACCCTTTCAAATGCCCCAGACTATTTGGCCCTCTCTGCTTTTCTGCGGACTCCATCCTCAAAAGCACCTGTTTTCGCTTTCGGCAACCTCCGGAGCAAAAAAGAAAAACGTCCAGCTTTTGCTGCCACAGCAAAGGTGCCAGCGGGGAAAAGTAATGCTGGTTCTCACTGCCTCCTGGAACCCTTTCAAATGCCCCAGACAATTTGGCCCTCTCTGCTTTCTTGCGGACTCCATCCTCAAAAGCACCTGTTTTTGCTTTCGGCAACCTCTGTAGCAAAAAAGAAAAACGTCCAGCTTTTGCTGCCACAGCAAAGGTGCCAGCGGGGAAAAGTAATGCTGGTTCTCACTGCCTCCTGGAACCCTTTCAAATGCCCCAGACAATTTGGCCCTCTCTGCTTTCCTGCGGACTCCATCCTCAAAAGCACCTGTTTTCGCTTTCGGCAACCTCCGGAGCAAAAAAGACAAACGTCCAGCTTTTGCTGCCACAGCAAAGGTGCCAGCGGGGAAAAGTGATTCTGGTCCTCACTGCCTCCTGGAACCCCTTGAAATGCCACAGACAATTTGGCCCTCTCTGCTTTCCTGCGGACTCCATCCTCAAAAGCACCTGTTTTCGCTTTCGGCAACCTCCGGAGCAAAAAAGACAAACGTCCAGCTTTTGCTGCCACAGCAAAGGTGCCAGCGGGGAAAAGTAATGCTGGTTCTCACTGCCTCCTGGAACCCTTTCAAATGCCCCAGACAATTTGGCCCTCTCTGCTTTCTTGCGGACTCCATCCTCAAAAGCACCTGTTTTCGCTTTCGGCAACCTCTGTAGCAAAAAAGACAAACGTCCAGCTTTTGCTGCCACAGCAAAGGTGCCAGCGGGGAAAAGTAATGCTGGTTCTCACTGCCTCCTGGAACCCTTTCAAATGCCCCAGACAATTTGGCCCTCTCTGCTTTCCTGCGGACTCCATCCTCAAAAGCACCTTTTTTCGCTTTCGGCAACCTCCGGAGCAAAAAAGACAAACGTCCAGCTTTTGCTGCCACAGCAAAGGTGCCATCGGGGAAAAGTGATTCTGGTCCTCACTGCCTCCTGGAACCCCTTGAAATGCCACAGACAATTTGGCCCTCTCTGCTTTCCTGCGGACTCCATCCTCAAAAGCACCTGTTTTCGCTTTCGGCAACCTCCGGAGCAAAAAAGAAAAACGTCCAGCTTTTGCTGCCACAGCAAAGGTGCCAGCGGGGAAAAGTAATGCTGGTTCTCACTGCCTCCTGGAACCCCTTCAAATGCCCCAGACAATTTGGCCCTCTCTGCTTTCCTGCGGACTCCATCCTCAAAAGCACCTGTTTTCGCTTTCGGCAAGCTCAGGAGCAAAAAAGACAAACGTCCAGCTTTTGCTGCCACAGCAAAGGTGCCAGCGGGGAAAAGGAATGCTGGATCTCACTGCCTCCTGGAACCCTTTCAAATGCCCCAGACAATTTGGCCCTCTCTGCTTTCCTGCGGACTCTATCCTCAAAAGCGCCTTTTTTCACTTTCGGCGCCCTCCGGTGGTAAAAAGACAAACGTCCAGCTTTTGCTGCCACAGCAAAGGTGCCAGCGGGGAAAAGTGATGCTGGTCCTCATTGCCTCCTGGAACCTCTTTAAATGCCACAGACAATTTGGCCCTCTCTGCTTTCCTGCGGACTCCATCCTCAAAAGCACCTGTTTTCGCTTTCGGCAACCTCCGGAGCAAAAAAGAAAAACGTCCAGCTTTTGCTGCCACAGCAAAGGTGCCAGCGGGGAAAAGTAATGCTGGTTCTCACTGCCTCCTGGAACCTCTTCAAATGCCCCAGACAATTTGGCCCTCTCTGCTTTCCTGCGGACTCCATCCTCAAAAGCACCTGTTTTCGCTTTCGGCAAG
The DNA here is from genome assembly GCF_965231255.1 of Vanellus vanellus. Classification (NCBI taxonomy): domain Eukaryota; kingdom Metazoa; phylum Chordata; class Aves; order Charadriiformes; family Charadriidae; genus Vanellus; species Vanellus vanellus. The sequence continues at coordinate 333,826 of NW_028127962.1, forward strand.
CTCAGGAGCAAAAAAGACAAACGTCCAGCTTTTGCTGCCACAGCAAAGGTGCCAGCGGGGAAAAGTAATGCTGGATCTCACTGCCTCCTGGAACCCTTTCAAATGCCCCAGACTATTTGGCCCTCTCTGCTTTCCTGCGGACTCTATCCTCAAAAGCGCCTTTTTTCACTTTCGGCGCCCTCCGGTGGTAAAAAGACAAACGTCCAGCTTTTGCTGCCACAGCAAAGGTGCCAGCGGGGAAAAGTGATGCTGGTCCTCATTGCCTCCTGGAACCTCTTTAAATGCCACAGACAATTTGGCCCTCTCTGCTTTCCTGCGGACTCCATCCTCAAAAGCACCTGTTTTCGCTTTCGGCAACCTCCGGAGCAAAAAAGAAAAACGTCCAGCTTTTGCTGCCACAGCAAAGGTGCCAGCGGGGAAAAGTAATGCTGGTTCTCACTGCCTCCTGGAACCCCTTCAAATGCCCCAGACAATTTGGCCCTCTCTGCTTTCCTGCGGACTCCATCCTCAAAAGCACCTGTTTTCGCTTTCGGCAAGCTCAGGAGCAAAAAAGACAAACGTCCAGCTTTTGCTGCCACAGCAAAGGTGCCAGCGGGGAAAAGTAATGCTGGATCTCACTGCCTCCTGGAACCCTTTCAAATGCCCTAGACTATTTTGCCCTCTCTGCTTTCCTGCGGACTCTATCCTCAAAAGCGCCTTTTTTCACTTTCGGCGCCCTCCGGTGGTAAAAAGACAAACGTCCAGCTTTTGCTGCCACAGCAAAGGTGCCAGCGGGGAAAAGTGATGCTGGTCCTCATTGCCTCCTGGAACCTCTTTAAATGCCACAGACAATTTGGCCCTCTCTGCTTTCCTGCGGACTCCATCCTCAAAAGCACCTGTTTTCGCTTTCGGCAAACTCCGGAGCAAAAAAGACAAACGTCCAGTTTTTGCTGCGACAGCAAAGGTGCCAGCGGGGAAAAGTAATGCTGGTTCTCACTGCCTCCTGGAACCCTTTCAAATGCCTCAGACAATTTGGCCCTCTCTGCTTTCCTGCGGACTCCATCCTCAAAAGCACCTGTTTTCGCTTTCGGCAAGCTCAGGAGCAAAAAAGACAAACGTCCAGGTTTTGCTGCCACAGCAAAGGTGCCAGCGGGGAAAAGTAATGCTGGATCTCACTGCCTCCTGGAACCCTTTCAAATGCCCCAGACTATTTGGCCCTCTCTGCTTTCCTGCGGACTCCATCCTCAAAAGCGCCTTTTTTCACTTTCGGCGCCCTCCGGAGCAAAAAAGACAAACGTCCAGCTTTTGCTGCCACAGCAAAGGTGCCAGCGGGGAAAAGTAATGCTGGTTCTCACTGCCTCCTGGAACCCTTTCAAATGCCCCAGACAATTTGGCCCTCTCTGCTTTCCTGCGGACTCCATCCTCAAAAGCACCTGTTTTCGCTTTCGGCAAACTCCGGAGCAAAAAAGACAAACGTCCAGCTTTTGCTGCCACAACAAAGGTGCCAGCGGGGAAAAGCAATGCTGGTTCTCACTGTCTCCTGGAACCCTTTCAAATGCCCCAGACAATTTGGCCCTCTCTGCTTTCCTGCGGACTCCATCCTCAAAAGCACCTGTTTTCGCTTTCGGCAAGCTCTGGAGCAAAAAAGACAAACGTCCAGCTTTTGCTGCCACAGCAAAGGTGCCAGCGGGGAAAAGTGATGCTGGTTCTCACTGTCTCCTGGAACCCCTTCAAATGCCCCAGACAATTTGGCCCTCTCTGCTTTCTTGCGGACTCCATCCTCAAAAGCACCTGTTTTCGCTTTCGGCAACCTCTGGAGCAAAAAAGACAAACGTCCAGCTTTTGCTGCCACAGCAAAGGTGCCAGCGGGGAAAAGTAATGCTGGTTCTCACTGCCTCCTGGAACCCTTTCAAATGCCACAGACAATTTGGCCCTCTCTGCTTTCCTGCGGACTCCATCCTCAAAAGCACCTGTTTTCGCTTTCGGCAACCTCCGGAGCAAAAAAGAAAAACGTCCAGCTTTTGCTGCCACAGCAAAGGTGCCAGCGGGGAAAAGTAATGCTGGTTCTCACTGCCTCCTGGAACCCTATCAAATGCCCCAGACTATTTGGCCCTCTCTGCTTTCCTGCGGACTCCATCCTCAAAAGCACCTGTTTTCGCTTTCGGCAAGCTCTGGAGCAAAAAAGAAAAACGTCCAGCTTTTGCTGCCACAGCAAAGGTGCCAGCGGGGAAAAGTAATGCTGGATCTCACTGCCTCCTGGAACCCTTTCAAATGCCCCAGACTATTTGGCCCTCTCTGCTTTCCTGCGGACTCTATCCTCAAAAGTGCCTTTTTTCAATTTCGGCGCCCTCCGGAGCAAAAAAGACAAACGTCCAGCTTTTGCTGCCACAGCAAAGGTGCCAGCGGGGAAAAGTAATGCTAGTTCTCACTGCCTCCTGGAACCCTTTCAAATGCCCCAGACTATTTGGCCCTCTCTGCTTTCCTGCGGACTCCATCCTCAAAAGCACCTGTTTTCGCTTTCGGCAAACTCCGGAGCAAAAAAGACAAACGTCCAGGTTTTGCTGCCACAGCAAAGGTGCCAGCGGGGAAAAGTAATGCTGGTTCTCACTGTCTCCTGGAACCCTTTCAAATGCCCCAGACAATTTGGCCCTCTCTGCTTTCCTGCGGACTCCATCCTCAAAAGCACCTGTTTTCGCTTTCGGCAAACTCCGGAGCAAAAAAGACAAACGTCCAGCTTTTGCTGCCACAGCAGAGGTGCCAGCGGGGAAAAGTAATGCTGGTTCTCACTGCCTCCTGGAACCCCTTCAAATGCCACAGACAATTTGGCCCTCTCTGCTTTCCTGCGGACTCCATCCTCAAAAGCACCTGTTTTCGCTTTCGGCAACCTCCGGAGCAAAAAAGACAAACGTCCAGGTTTTGCTGCCACAGCAAAGGTGCCAGCGGGGAAAAGTAATGCTGGTTCTCACTGCCTCCTGGAACCCTTTCAAATGCCCCAGACTATTTGGCCCTCTCTGCTTTTCTGCGGACTCCATCCTCAAAAGCACCTGTTTTCGCTTTCGGCAACCTCCGGAGCAAAAAAGAAAAACGTCCAGCTTTTGCTGCCACAGCAAAGGTGCCAGCGGGGAAAAGTGATGCTGGTTCTCACTGCCTCCTGGAACCCTTTCAAATGCCCCAGACAATTTGGCCCTCTCTGCTTTCTTGCGGACTCCATCCTCAAAAGCACCTGTTTTCGCTTTCGGCAACCTCTGTAGCAAAAAAGAAAAACGTCCAGCTTTTGCTGCCACAGCAAAGGTGCCAGCGGGGAAAAGTAATGCTGGTTCTCACTGCCTCCTGGAACCCTTTAAAATGCCCCAGACAATTTGGCCCTCTCTGCTTTCCTGCGGACTCCATCCTCAAAAGCACCTTTTTTCGCTTTCGGCAACCTCCGGAGCAAAAAAGACAAACGTCCAGCTTTTGCTGCCACAGCAAAGGTGCCAGCGGGGAAAAGTGATTCTGGTCCTCACTGCCTCCTGGAACCCCTTGAAATGCCACAGACAATTTGGCCCTCTCTGCTTTCCTGCGGACTCCATCCTCAAAAGCACCTGTTTTCGCTTTCGGCAACCTCAGGAGCAAAAAAGACAAACGTCCAGCTTTTGCTGCCACAGCAAAGGTGCCAGCGGGGAAAAGTAATGCTGGTTCTCACTGCCTCCTGGAACCCCTTCAAATGCCCCAGACAATTTGGCCCTCTCTGCTTTCCTGCGGACTCCATCCTCAAAAGCACCTGTTTTCGCTTTCGGCAAGCTCAGGAGCAAAAAAGACAAACGTCCAGCTTTTGCTGCCACAGCAAAGGTGCCAGCGGGGAAAAGTAATGCTGGATCTCACTGCCTCCTGGAACCCTTTCAAATGCCCCAGACTATTTTGCCCTCTCTGCTTTCCTGCGGACTCTATCCTCAAAAGCGCCTTTTTTCACTTTCGGCGCCCTCCGGTGGTAAAAAGACAAACGTCCAGCTTTTGCTGCCACAGCAAAGGTGCCAGCGGGGAAAAGTAATGCTGGTTCTCACTGCCTCCTGGAACCCCTTCAAATGCCCCAGACAATTTGGCCCTCTCTGCTTTCCTGCGGACTCCATCCTCAAAAGCACCTGTTTTCGCTTTCGGCAAGCTCAGGAGCAAAAAAGACAAACGTCCAGCTTTTGCTGCCACAGCAAAGGTGCCAGCGGGGAAAAGTAATGCTGGATCTCACTGCCTCCTGGAACCCTTTCAAATGCCCCAGACTATTTTGCCCTCTCTGCTTTCCTGCGGACTCTATCCTCAAAAGCGCCTTTTTTCACTTTCGGCGCCCTCCGGTGGTAAAAAGACAAACGTCCAGCTTTTGCTGCCACAGCAAAGGTGCCAGCGGGGAAAAGTGATGCTGGTCCTCATTGCCTCCTGGAACCTCTTTAAATGCCACAGACAATTTGGCCCTCTCTGCTTTCCTGCGGACTCCATCCTCAAAAGCACCTGTTTTCGCTTTCGGCAAACTCCGGAGCAAAAAAGACAAACGTCCAGTTTTTGCTGCGACAGCAAAGGTGCCAGCGGGGAAAAGTAATGCTGGTTCTCACTGTCTCCTGGAACCCTTTCAAATGCCCCAGACAATTTGGCCCTCTCTGCTTTCCTGCGGACTCCATCCTCAAAAGCACCTGTTTTCGCTTTCGGCAAACTCCGGAGCAAAAAAGACAAACGTCCAGCTTTTGCTGCCACAGCAAAGGTGCCAGCGGGGAAAAGTAATGCTGGTTCTCACTGCCTCCTGGAACCCCTTCAAATGCCACAGACAATTTGGCCCTCTCTGCTTTCCTGCGGACTCCATCCTCAAAAGCACCTGTTTTCGCTTTCGGCAACCTCCGGAGCAAAAAAGACAAACGTCCAGCTTTTGCTGCCACAGCAAAGGTGCCAGCGGGGAAAAGTAATGCTGGTTCTCACTGCCTCCTGGAACCCTTTCAAATGACCCAGACTATTTGGCCCTCTCTGCTTTTCTGCGGACTCCATCCTCAAAAGCACCTGTTTTCGCTTTCGGCAACCTCCGGAGCAAAAAAGACAAACGTCCAGGTTTTGCTGCCACAGCAAAGGTGCCAGCGGGGAAAAGTAATGCTGGTTCTCACTGCCTCCTGGAACCCTTTCAAATGCCCCAGACAATTTGGCCCTCTCTGCTTTCTTGCGGACTCCATCCTCAAAAGCACCTGTTTTCGCTTTCGGCAACCTCTGTAGCAAAAAAGACAAACGTCCAGCTTTTGCTGCCACAGCAAAGGTGCCAGCGGGGAAAAGTAATGCTGGTTCTCACTGCCTCCTGGAACCCTTTCAAATGCCCCAGACAATTTGGCCCTCTCTGCTTTCCTGCGGACTCCATCCTCAAAAGCACCTTTTTTCGCTTTCGGCAACCTCCGGAGCAAAAAAGACAAACGTCCAGCTTTTGCTGCCACAGCAAAGGTGCCAGCGGGGAAAAGTGATTCTGGTCCTCACTGCCTCCTGGAACCCCTTGAAATGCCACAGACAATTTGGCCCTCTCTGCTTTCCTGCGGACTCCATCCTCAAAAGCACCTGTTTTCGCTTTCGGCAAGCTCAGGAGCAAAAAAGACAAACGTCCAGCTTTTGCTGCCACAGCAAAGGTGCCAGCGGGGAAAAGTAATGCTGGATCTCACTGCCTCCTGGAACCCTTTCAAATGCCCCATACTATTTTGCCCTCTCTGCTTTCCTGCGGACTCTATCCTCAAAAGCGCCTTTTTTCACTTTCGGCGCCCTCCGGTGGTAAAAAGACAAACGTCCAGCTTTTGCTGCCACAGCAAAGGTGCCAGCGGGGAAAAGTAATGCTGGTTCTCACTGCCTCCTGGAACCCCTTCAAATGCCCCAGACAATTTGGCCCTCTCTGCTTTCCTGCGGACTCCATCCTCAAAAGCACCTGTTTTCGCTTTCGGCAAGCTCAGGAGCAAAAAAGACAAACGTCCAGGTTTTGCTGACACAGCAAAGGTGCCAGCGGGGAAAAGTAATGCTGGATCTCACTGCCTCCTGGAACCCTTTCAAATGCCCCAGACTATTTTGCCCTCTCTGCTTTCCTGCGGACTCTATCCTCAAAAGCGCCTTTTTTCACTTTCGGCGCCCTCCGGTGGTAAAAAGACAAACGTCCAGCTTTTGCTGCCACAGCAAAGGTGCCAGCGGGGAAAAGTGATGCTGGTCCTCATTGCCTCCTGGAACCTCTTTAAATGCCACAGACAATTTGGCCCTCTCTGCTTTCCTGCGGACTCCATCCTCAAAAGCACCTGTTTTCGCTTTCGGCAAACTCCGGAGCAAAAAAGACAAACGTCCAGTTTTTGCTGCGACAGCAAAGGTGCCAGCGGGGAAAAGTAATGCTGGTTCTCACTGCCTCCTGGAACCCTTTCAAATGCCTCAGACAATTTGGCCCTCTCTGCTTTCCTGCGGACTCCATCCTCAAAAGCACCTGTTTTCGCTTTCGGCAACCTCCGGAGCAAAAAAGACAAACGTCCAGCTTTTGCTGCCACAGCAAAGGTGCCAGCGGGGAAAAGTGATGCTGGTCCTCACTGCCTCCTGGAACCCCTTGAAATGCCCCAGACAATTTGGCCCTCTCTGCTTTCCTGCGGACTCCATCCTCAAAAGCACCTGTTTTCGCTTTCGGCAAGCTCAGGAGCAAAAAAGACAAACGTCCAGCTTTTGCTGCCACAGCAAAGGTGCCAGCGGGGAAAAGTAATGCTGGATCTCACTGCCTCCTGGAACCCTTTCAAATGCCCCAGACAATTTGGCCCTCTCTGCTTTCCTGCGGACTCTATCCTCAAAAGCGCCTTTTTTCACTTTCGGCGCCCTCCGGAGCAAAAAAGACAAACGTCCAGGTTTTGCTGCCACAGCAAAGGTGCCAGCGGGGAAAAGTAATGCTGGTTCTCACTGCCTCCTGGAACCCTTTCAAATGCCCCAGACAATTTGGCCCTCTCTGCTTTCCTGCGGACTCCATCCTCAAAAGCACCTGTTTTCGCTTTCGGCAAACTCCGGAGCAAAAAAGACAAACGTCCAGCTTTTGCTGCCACAGCAAAGGTGCCAGCGGGGAAAAGTAATGCTGGTTCTCACTGCCTCCTGGAACCCCTTCAAATGCCACAGACAATTTGGCCCTCTCTGCTTTCCTGCGGACTCCATCCTCAAAAGCACCTGTTTTCGCTTTCGGCAACCTCTGGAGCAAAAAAGACAAACGTCCAGCTTTTGCTGCCACAGCAAAGGTGCCAGTGGGGAAAAGTAATGCTGGTTCTCACTGCCTCCTGGAACCCTTTCAAATGCCCCACACAATTTGGCCCTCTCTGCTTTCCTGCGGACTCCATCCTCAAAAGCACCTTTTTTCGCTTTCGGCAACCTCCGGAGCAAAAAAGACAAACGTCCAGCTTTTGCTGCCACAGCAAAGGTGCCAGCGGGGAAAAGTGATTCTGGTCCTCACTGCCTCCTGGAACCCCTTGAAATGCCACAGACAATTTAGCCCTCTCTGCTTTCCTGCGGACTCCATCCTCAAAAGCACCTGTTTTCGCTTTCGGCAACCTCCGGAGCAAAAAAGAAAAACGTCCAGCTTTTGCTGCCACAGCAAAGGTGCCAGCGGGGAAAAGTAATGCTGGTTCTCACTGCCTCCTGGAACCCCTTCAGATGCCCCAGACAATTTGGCCCTCTCTGCTTTCCTGCGGACTCCATCCTCAAAAGCACCTGTTTTCGCTTTCGGCAACCTCCGGAGCAAAAAAGACAAACGTCCAGCTTTTGCTGCCACAGCAAAGGTGCCAGCGGGGAAAAGTGATTCTGGTCCTCACTGCCTCCTGGAACCCCTTGAAATGCCACAGACAATTTGGCCCTCTCTGCTTTCCTGCGGACTCCATCCTCAAAAGCACCTGTTTTCGCTTTCGGCAAGCTCAGGAGCAAAAAAGACAAACGTCCAGCTTTTGCTGCCACAGCAAAGGTGCCAGCGGGGAAAAGTAATGCTGGATCTCACTGCCTCCTGGAACCCTTTCAAATGCCCCATACTATTTTGCCCTCTCTGCTTTCCTGCGGACTCTATCCTCAAAAGCGCCTTTTTTCACTTTCGGCGCCCTCCGGTGGTAAAAAGACAAACGTCCAGCTTTTGCTGCCACAGCAAAGGTGCCAGCGGGGAAAAGTAATGCTGGTTCTCACTGCCTCCTGGAACCCCTTCAAATGCCCCAGACAATTTGGCCCTCTCTGCTTTCCTGCGGACTCCATCCTCAAAAGCACCTGTTTTCGCTTTCGGCAAGCTCAGGAGCAAAAAAGACAAACGTCCAGGTTTTGCTGACACAGCAAAGGTGCCAGCGGGGAAAAGTAATGCTGGATCTCACTGCCTCCTGGAACCCTTTCAAATGCCCCAGACTATTTTGCCCTCTCTGCTTTCCTGCGGACTCTATCCTCAAAAGCGCCTTTTTTCACTTTCGGCGCCCTCCGGTGGTAAAAAGACAAACGTCCAGCTTTTGCTGCCACAGCAAAGGTGCCAGCGGGGAAAAGTGATGCTGGTCCTCATTGCCTCCTGGAACCTCTTTAAATGCCACAGACAATTTGGCCCTCTCTGCTTTCCTGCGGACTCCATCCTCAAAAGCACCTGTTTTCGCTTTCGGCAAACTCCGGAGCAAAAAAGACAAACGTCCAGTTTTTGCTGCGACAGCAAAGGTGCCAGCGGGGAAAAGTAATGCTGGTTCTCACTGCCTCCTGGAACCCTTTCAAATGCCTCAGACAATTTGGCCCTCTCTGCTTTCCTGCGGACTCCATCCTCAAAAGCACCTGTTTTCGCTTTCGGCAACCTCCGGAGCAAAAAAGACAAACGTCCAGCTTTTGCTGCCACAGCAAAGGTGCCAGCGGGGAAAAGTAATGCTGGTTCTCACTGCCTCCTGGAACCCTTTCAAATGCCTCAGACAATTTGGCCCTCTCTGCTTTCCTGCGGACTCCATCCTCAAAAGCACCTGTTTTCGCTTTCGGCAACCTCCGGAGCAAAAAAGAAAAACGTCCAGCTTTTGCTGCCACAGCAAAGGTGCCAGCGGGGAAAAGTGATGCTGGTCCTCACTGCCTCCTGGAACCCCTTGAAATGCCCCAGACAATTTGGCCCTCTCTGCTTTCCTGCGGACTCCATCCTCAAAAGCACCTGTTTTCGCTTTCGGCAAGCTCAGGAGCAAAAAAGACAAACGTCCAGGTTTTGCTGACACAGCAAAGGTGCCAGCGGGGAAAAGTAATGCTGGATCTCACTGCCTCCTGGAACCCTTTCAAATGCCCCAGACAATTTGGCCCTCTCTGCTTTCCTGCGGACTCTATCCTCAAAAGCGCCTTTTTTCACTTTCGGCGCCCTCCGGAGCAAAAAAGACAAACGTCCAGGTTTTGCTGCCACAGCAAAGGTGCCAGCGGGGAAAAGTAATGCTGGTTCTCACTGCCTCCTGGAACCCTTTCAAATGCCACAGACAATTTGGCCCTCTCTGCTTTCCTGCGGACTCCATCCTCAAAAGCACCTGTTTTCGCTTTCGGCAAACTCCGGAGCAAAAAAGACAAACGTCCAGCTTTTGCTGCCACAGCAAAGGTGCCAGCGGGGAAAAGTAATGCTGGTTCTCACTGCCTCCTGGAACCCCTTCAAATGCCACAGACAATTTGGCCCTCTCTGCTTTCCTGCGGACTCCATCCTCAAAAGCACCTGTTTTCGCTTTCGGCAACCTCTGGAGCAAAAAAGACAAACGTCCAGCTTTTGCTGCCACAGCAAAGGTGCCAGCGGGGAAAAGTAATGCTGGTTCTCACTGCCTCCTGGAACCCTTTCAAATGCCCCAGACTATTTGGCCCTCTCTGCTTTTCTGCGGACTCCATCCTCAAAAGCACCTGTTTTCGCTTTCGGCAACCTCCGGAGCAAAAAAGACAAACGTCCAGCTTTTGCTGCCACAGCAAAGGTGCCAGCGGGGAAAAGTAATGCTGGTTCTCACTGCCTCCTGGAACCCTTTCAAATGCCCCAGACTATTTGGCCCTCTCTGCTTTCTTGCGGACTCCATCCTCAAAAGCACCTGTTTTCGCTTTCGGCAACCTCCGGAGCAAAAAAGAAAAACGTCCAGCTTTTGCTGCCACAGCAAAGGTGCCAGTGGGGAAAAGTAATGCTGGTTCTCACTGCCTCCTGGAACCCTTTCAAATGCCCCACACAATTTGGCCCTCTCTGCTTTCCTGCGGACTCCATCCTCAAAAGCACCTTTTTTCGCTTTCGGCAGCCTCCGGAGCAAAAAAGACAAACGTCCAGCTTTTGCTGCCACAGCAAAGGTGCCAGCGGGGAAAAGTGATTCTGGTCCTCACTGCCTCCTGGAACCCCTTGAAATGCCACAGACAATTTAGCCCTCTCTGCTTTCCTGCGGACTCCATCCTCAAAAGCACCTGTTTTCGCTTTCGGCAACCTCCGGAGCAAAAAAGACAAACGTCCAGCTTTTGCTGCCACAGCAAAGGTGCCAGCGGGGAAAAGTAATGCTGGTTCTCACTGTCTCCTGGAACCCCTTCAGATGCCCCAGACAATTTGGCCCTCTCTGCTTTCCTGCGGACTCCATCCTCAAAAGCACCTGTTTTCGCTTTCGGCAACCTCCGGAGCAAAAAAGACAAACGTCCAGCTTTTGCTGCCACAGCAAAGGTGCCAGCGGGGAAAAGTAATGCTGGATCTCACTGCCTCCTGGAACCCTTTCAAATGCCCCAGACTATTTTGCCCTCTCTGCTTTCCTGCGGACTCTATCCTCAAAAGCGCCTTTTTTCACTTTCGGCGCCCTCCGGTGGTAAAAAGACAAACGTCCAGCTTTTGCTGCCACAGCAAAGGTGCCAGCGGGGAAAAGTGATGCTGGTCCTCATTGCCTCCTGGAACCTCTTTAAATGCCACAGACAATTTGGCCCTCTCTGCTTTCCTGCGGACTCCATCCTCAAAAGCACCTGTTTTCGCTTTCGGCAACCTCCGGAGCAAAAAAGACAAACGTCCAGCTTTTGCTGCCACAGCAAAGGTGCCAGCGGGGAAAAGTAATGCTGGTTCTCACTGCCTCCTGGAACCCCTTCAAATGCCCCAGACAATTTGGCCCTCTCTGCTTTCCTGCGGACTCCATCCTCAAAAGCACCTGTTTTCGCTTTCGGCAAGCTCAGGAGCAAAAAAGACAAACGTCCAGCTTTTGCTGCCACAGCAAAGGTGCCAGCGGGGAAAAGTAATGCTGGATCTCACTGCCTCCTGGAACCCTTTCAAATGCCCCAGACTATTTGGCCCTCTCTGCTTTCCTGCGGACTCTATCCTCAAAAGCGCCTTTTTTCACTTTCGGCGCCCTCCGGTGGTAAAAAGACAAACGTCCAGCTTTTGCTGCCACAGCAAAGGTGCCAGCGGGGAAAAGTGATGCTGGTCCTCATTGCCTCCTGGAACCTCTTTAAATGCCACAGACAATTTGGCCCTCTCTGCTTTCCTGCGGACTCCATCCTCAAAAGCACCTGTTTTCGCTTTCGGCAACCTCCGGAGCAAAAAAGAAAAACGTCCAGCTTTTGCTGCCACAGCAAAGGTGCCAGCGGGGAAAAGTAATGCTGGTTCTCACTGCCTCCTGGAACCCCTTCAAATGCCCCAGACAATTTGGCCCTCTCTGCTTTCCTGCGGACTCCATCCTCAAAAGCACCTGTTTTCGCTTTCGGCAAGCTCAGGAGCAAAAAAGACAAACGTCCAGCTTTTGCTGCCACAGCAAAGGTGCCAGCGGGGAAAAGTAATGCTGGATCTCACTGCCTCCTGGAACCCTTTCAAATGCCCCAGACTATTTTGCCCTCTCTGCTTTCCTGCGGACTCTATCCTCAAAAGCGCCTTTTTTCACTTTCGGCGCCCTCCGGTGGTAAAAAGACAAACGTCCAGCTTTTGCTGCCACAGCAAAGGTGCCAGCGGGGAAAAGTGATGCTGGTCCTCATTGCCTCCTGGAACCTCTTTAAATGCCACAGACAATTTGGCCCTCTCTGCTTTCCTGCGGACTCCATCCTCAAAAGCACCTGTTTTCGCTTTCGGCAAACTCCGGAGCAAAAAAGACAAACGTCCAGTTTTTGCTGCCACAGCAAAGGTGCCAGCGGGGAAAAGTAATGCTGGTTCTCACTGCCTCCTGGAACCCTTTCAAATGCATCAGACAATTTGGCCCTCTCTGCTTTCCTGCGGACTCCATCCTCAAAAGCACCTGTTTTCGCCATCGGCAAGCTCAGGAGCAAAAAAGACAAACGTCCAGGTTTTGCTGCCACAGCAAAGGTGCCAGCGGGGAAAAGTAATGCTGGATCTCACTGCCTCCTGGAACCCTTTCAAATGCCCCAGACTATTTGGCCCTCTCTGCTTTCCTGCGGACTCTATCCTCAAAAGCGCCTTTTTTCACTTTCGGCGCCCTCCGGAGCAAAAAAGACAAACGTCCAGGTTTTGCTGCCACAGCAAAGGTGCCAGCGGGGAAAAGTAATGCTGGTTCTCACTGCCTCCTGGAACCCTTTCAAATGCCCCAGACAATTTGGCCCTCTCTGCTTTCCTGCGGACTCCATCCTCAAAAGCACCTGTTTTCGCTTTCGGCAAGCTCAGGAGCAAAAAAGACAAACGTCCAGGTTTTGCTGACACAGCAAAGGTGCCAGCGGGGAAAAGTAATGCTGGATCTCACTGCCTCCTGGAACCCTTTCAAATGCCCCAGACAATTTGGCCCTCTCTGCTTTCCTGCGGACTCTATCCTCAAAAGCGCCTTTTTTCACTTTCGGCGCCCTCCGGAGCAAAAAAGACAAACGTCCAGGTTTTGCTGCCACAGCAAAGGTGCCAGCGGGGAAAAGTAATGCTGGTTCTCACTGCCTCCTGGAACCCTTTCAAATGCCACAGACAATTTGGCCCTCTCTGCTTTCCTGCGGACTCCATCCTCAAAAGCACCTGTTTTCGCTTTCGGCAAACTCCGGAGCAAAAAAGACAAACGTCCAGCTTTTGCTGCCACAGCAAAGGTGCCAGCGGGGAAAAGTAATGCTGGTTCTCACTGCCTCCTGGAACCCCTTCAAATGCCACAGACAATTTGGCCCTCTCTGCTTTCCTGCGGACTCCATCCTCAAAAGCACCTGTTTTCGCTTTCGGCAACCTCTGGAGCAAAAAAGACAAACGTCCAGCTTTTGCTGCCACAGCAAAGGTGCCAGCGGGGAAAAGTAATGCTGGTTCTCACTGCCTCCTGGAACCCTTTCAAATGCCCCAGACTATTTGGCCCTCTCTGCTTTTCTGCGGACTCCATCCTCAAAAGCACCTGTTTTCGCTTTCGGCAACCTCCGGAGCAAAAAAGACAAACGTCCAGCTTTTGCTGTCACAGCAAAGGTGCCAGCGGGGAAAAGTAATGCTGGTTCTCACTGCCTCCTGGAACCCTTTCAAATGCCCCAGACTATTTGGCCCTCTCTGCTTTCTTGCGGACTCCATCCTCAAAAGCACCTGTTTTCGCTTTCGGCAACCTCCGGAGCAAAAAAGAAAAACGTCCAGCTTTTGCTGCCACAGCAAAGGTGCCAGCGGGGAAAAGTGATGCTGGTCCTCATTGCCTCCTGGAACCTCTTTAAATGCCACAGACAATTTGGCCCTCTCTGCTTTCCTGCGGACTCCATCCTCAAAAGCACCTGTTTTCGCTTTCGGCAACCTCCGGAGCAAAAAAGACAAACGTCCAGCTTTTGCTGCCACAGCAAAGGTGCCAGCGGGGAAAAGTAATGCTGGTTCTCACTGCCTCCTGGAACCCCTTCAAATGCCCCAGACAATTTGGCCCTCTCTGCTTTCCTGCGGACTCCATCCTCAAAAGCACCTGTTTTCGCTTTCGGCAAGCTCAGGAGCAAAAAAGACAAACGTCCAGCTTTTGCTGCCACAGCAAAGGTGCCAGCGGGGAAAAGTAATGCTGGATCTCACTGCCTCCTGGAACCCTTTCAAATGCCCCAGACTATTTGGCCCTCTCTGCTTTCCTGCGGACTCTATCCTCAAAAGCGCCTTTTTTCACTTTCGGCGCCCTCCGGTGGTAAAAAGACAAACGTCCAGCTTTTGCTGCCACAGCAAAGGTGCCAGCGGGGAAAAGTGATGCTGGTCCTCATTGCCTCCTGGAACCTCTTTAAATGCCACAGACAATTTGGCCCTCTCTGCTTTCCTGCGGACTCCATCCTCAAAAGCACCTGTTTTCGCTTTCGGCAACCTCCGGAGCAAAAAAGAAAAACGTCCAGCTTTTGCTGCCACAGCAAAGGTGCCAGCGGGGAAAAGTAATGCTGGTTCTCACTGCCTCCTGGAACCCCTTCAAATGCCCCAGACAATTTGGCCCTCTCTGCTTTCCTGCGGACTCCATCCTCAAAAGCACCTGTTTTCGCTTTCGGCAAGCTCAGGAGCAAAAAAGACAAACGTCCAGCTTTTGCTGCCACAGCAAAGGTGCCAGCGGGGAAAAGTAATGCTGGATCTCACTGCCTCCTGGAACCCTTTCAAATGCCCCAGACTATTTTGCCCTCTCTGCTTTCCTGCGGACTCTATCCTCAAAAGCGCCTTTTTTCACTTTCGGCGCCCTCCGGTGGTAAAAAGACAAACGTCCAGCTTTTGCTGCCACAGCAAAGGTGCCAGCGGGGAAAAGTGATGCTGGTCCTCATTGCCTCCTGGAACCTCTTTAAATGCCACAGACAATTTGGCCCTCTCTGCTTTCCTGCGGACTCCATCCTCAAAAGCACCTGTTTTCGCTTTCGGCAAACTCCGGAGCAAAAAAGACAAACGTCCAGTTTTTGCTGCCACAGCAAAGGTGCCAGCGGGGAAAAGTAATGCTGGTTCTCACTGCCTCCTGGAACCCTTTCAAATGCATCAGACAATTTGGCCCTCTCTGCTTTCCTGCGGACTCCATCCTCAAAAGCACCTGTTTTCGCCATCGGCAAGCTCAGGAGCAAAAAAGACAAACGTCCAGGTTTTGCTGCCACAGCAAAGGTGCCAGCGGGGAAAAGTAATGCTGGATCTCACTGCCTCCTGGAACCCTTTCAAATGCCCCAGACTATTTGGCCCTCTCTGCTTTCCTGCGGACTCTATCCTCAAAAGCGCCTTTTTTCACTTTCGGCGCCCTCCGGAGCAAAAAAGACAAACGTCCAGGTTTTGCTGCCACAGCAAAGGTGCCAGCGGGGAAAAGTAATGCTGGTTCTCACTGCCTCCTGGAACCCTTTCAAATGCCCCAGACAATTTGGCCCTCTCTGCTTTCCTGCGGACTCCATCCTCAAAAGCACCTGTTTTCGCTTTCGGCAAGCTCAGGAGCAAAAAGACAAACGTCCAGGTTTTGCTGACACAGCAAAGGTGCCAGCGGG
Source organism: Vanellus vanellus (assembly GCF_965231255.1). Lineage (NCBI taxonomy): Eukaryota > Metazoa > Chordata > Aves > Charadriiformes > Charadriidae > Vanellus > Vanellus vanellus. The sequence continues at coordinate 349,099 of NW_028127962.1, forward strand.
GAAAAGTAATGCTGGATCTCACTGCCTCCTGGAACCCTTTCAAATGCCCCAGACAATTTGGCCCTCTCTGCTTTCCTGCGGACTCTATCCTCAAAAGCGCCTTTTTTCACTTTCGGCGCCCTCCGGAGCAAAAAAGACAAACGTCCAGGTTTTGCTGCCACAGCAAAGGTGCCAGCGGGGAAAAGTAATGCTGGTTCTCACTGCCTCCTGGAACCCTTTCAAATGCCACAGACAATTTGGCCCTCTCTGCTTTCCTGCGGACTCCATCCTCAAAAGCACCTGTTTTCGCTTTCGGCAAACTCCGGAGCAAAAAAGACAAACGTCCAGCTTTTGCTGCCACAGCAAAGGTGCCAGCGGGGAAAAGTAATGCTGGTTCTCACTGCCTCCTGGAACCCCTTCAAACGCCACAGACAATTTGGCCCTCTCTGCTTTCCTGCGGACTCCATCCTCAAAAGCACCTGTTTTCGCTTTCGGCAACCTCTGGAGCAAAAAAGACAAACGTCCAGCTTTTGCTGCCACAGCAAAGGTGCCAGCGGGGAAAAGTAATGCTGGTTCTCACTGCCTCCTGGAACCCTTTCAAATGCCCCAGACTATTTGGCCCTCTCTGCTTTTCTGCGGACTCCATCCTCAAAAGCACCTGTTTTCGCTTTCGGCAACCTCCGGAGCAAAAAAGACAAACGTCCAGCTTTTGCTGTCACAGCAAAGGTGCCAGCGGGGAAAAGTAATGCTGGTTCTCACTGCCTCCTGGAACCCTTTCAAATGCCCCAGACTATTTGGCCCTCTCTGCTTTCTTGCGGACTCCATCCTCAAAAGCACCTGTTTTCGCTTTCGGCAACCTCCGGAGCAAAAAAGAAAAACGTCCAGCTTTTGCTGCCACAGCAAAGGTGCCAGTGGGGAAAAGTAATGCTGGTTCTCACTGCCTCCTGGAACCCTTTCAAATGCCCCACACAATTTGGCCCTCTCTGCTTTCCTGCGGACTCCATCCTCAAAAGCACCTTTTTTCGCTTTCGGCAGCCTCCGGAGCAAAAAAGACAAACGTCCAGCTTTTGCTGCCACAGCAAAGGTGCCAGCGGGGAAAAGTGATTCTGGTCCTCACTGCCTCCTGGAACCCCTTGAAATGCCACAGACAATTTAGCCCTCTCTGCTTTCCTGCGGACTCCATCCTCAAAAGCACCTGTTTTCGCTTTCGGCAACCTCCGGAGCAAAAAAGAAAAACGTCCAGCTTTTGCTGCCACAGCAAAGGTGCCAGCGGGGAAAAGTAATGCTGGTTCTCACTGCCTCCTGGAACCCCTTCAGATGCCCCAGACAATTTGGCCCTCTCTGCTTTCCTGCGGACTCCATCCTCAAAAGCACCTGTTTTCGCTTTCGGCAACCTCCGGAGCAAAAAAGACAAACGTCCAGCTTTTGCTGCCACAGCAAAGGTGCCAGCGGGGAAAAGTAATGCTGGATCTCACTGCCTCCTGGAACCCTTTCAAATGCCCCAGACTATTTTGCCCTCTCTGCTTTCCTGCGGACTCTATCCTCAAAAGCGCCTTTTTTCACTTTCGGCGCCCTCCGGTGGTAAAAAGACAAACGTCCAGCTTTTGCTGCCACAGCAAAGGTGCCAGCGGGGAAAAGTGATGCTGGTCCTCATTGCCTCCTGGAACCTCTTTAAATGCCACAGACAATTTGGCCCTCTCTGCTTTCCTGCGGACTCCATCCTCAAAAGCACCTGTTTTCGCTTTCGGCAACCTCCGGAGCAAAAAAGACAAACGTCCAGCTTTTGCTGCCACAGCAAAGGTGCCAGCGGGGAAAAGTAATGCTGGTTCTCACTGCCTCCTGGAACCCCTTCAAATGCCCCAGACAATTTGGCCCTCTCTGCTTTCCTGCGGACTCCATCCTCAAAAGCACCTGTTTTCGCTTTCGGCAAGCTCAGGAGCAAAAAAGACAAACGTCCAGCTTTTGCTGCCACAGCAAAGGTGCCAGCGGGGAAAAGTAATGCTGGATCTCACTGCCTCCTGGAACCCTTTCAAATGCCCCAGACTATTTGGCCCTCTCTGCTTTCCTGCGGACTCTATCCTCAAAAGCGCCTTTTTTCACTTTCGGCGCCCTCCGGTGGTAAAAAGACAAACGTCCAGCTTTTGCTGCCACAGCAAAGGTGCCAGCGGGGAAAAGTGATGCTGGTCCTCATTGCCTCCTGGAACCTCTTTAAATGCCACAGACAATTTGGCCCTCTCTGCTTTCCTGCGGACTCCATCCTCAAAAGCACCTGTTTTCGCTTTCGGCAACCTCCGGAGCAAAAAAGAAAAACGTCCAGCTTTTGCTGCCACAGCAAAGGTGCCAGCGGGGAAAAGTAATGCTGGTTCTCACTGCCTCCTGGAACCCCTTCAAATGCCCCAGACAATTTGGCCCTCTCTGCTTTCCTGCGGACTCCATCCTCAAAAGCACCTGTTTTCGCTTTCGGCAAGCTCAGGAGCAAAAAAGACAAACGTCCAGCTTTTGCTGCCACAGCAAAGGTGCCAGCGGGGAAAAGTAATGCTGGATCTCACTGCCTCCTGGAACCCTTTCAAATGCCCCAGACTATTTTGCCCTCTCTGCTTTCCTGCGGACTCTATCCTCAAAAGCGCCTTTTTTCACTTTCGGCGCCCTCCGGTGGTAAAAAGACAAACGTCCAGCTTTTGCTGCCACAGCAAAGGTGCCAGCGGGGAAAAGTGATGCTGGTCCTCATTGCCTCCTGGAACCTCTTTAAATGCCACAGACAATTTGGCCCTCTCTGCTTTCCTGCGGACTCCATCCTCAAAAGCACCTGTTTTCGCTTTCGGCAAACTCCGGAGCAAAAAAGACAAACGTCCAGTTTTTGCTGCCACAGCAAAGGTGCCAGCGGGGAAAAGTAATGCTGGTTCTCACTGCCTCCTGGAACCCTTTCAAATGCATCAGACAATTTGGCCCTCTCTGCTTTCCTGCGGACTCCATCCTCAAAAGCACCTGTTTTCGCCATCGGCAAGCTCAGGAGCAAAAAAGACAAACGTCCAGGTTTTGCTGCCACAGCAAAGGTGCCAGCGGGGAAAAGTAATGCTGGATCTCACTGCCTCCTGGAACCCTTTCAAATGCCCCAGACTATTTGGCCCTCTCTGCTTTCCTGCGGACTCTATCCTCAAAAGCGCCTTTTTTCACTTTCGGCGCCCTCCGGAGCAAAAAAGACAAACGTCCAGGTTTTGCTGCCACAGCAAAGGTGCCAGCGGGGAAAAGTAATGCTGGTTCTCACTGCCTCCTGGAACCCTTTCAAATGCCCCAGACAATTTGGCCCTCTCTGCTTTCCTGCGGACTCCATCCTCAAAAGCACCTGTTTTCGCTTTCGGCAAACTCCGGAGCAAAAAAGACAAACGTCCAGCTTTTGCTGCCACAGCAAAGGTGCCAGCGGGGAAAAGCAATGCTGGTTCTCACTGTCTCCTGGAACCCTTTCAAATGCCCCAGACAATTTGGCCCTCTCTGCTTTCCTGCGGACTCCATCCTCAAAAGCACCTGTTTTCGCTTTCGGCAAGCTCTGGAGCAAAAAAGACAAACGTCCAGCTTTTGCTGCCACAGCAAAGGTGCCAGCGGGGAAAAGTGATGCTGGTTCTCACTGCCTCCTGGAACCCCTTCAAATGCCCCAGACAATTTGGCCCTCTCTGCTTTCTTGCGGACTCCATCCTCAAAAGCATCTGTTTTCGCTTTCGGCAACCTCTGGAGCAAAAAAGACAAACGTCCAGCTTTTGCTGCCACAGCAAAGGTGCCAGCGGGGAAAAGTAATGCTGGTTCTCACTGCCTCCTGGAACCCTTTCAAATGCCACAGACAATTTGGCCCTCTCTGCTTTCCTGCGGACTCCATCCTCAAAAGCACCTGTTTTCGCTTTCGGCAACCTCCGGAGCAAAAAAGAAAAACGTCCAGCTTTTGCTGCCACAGCAAAGGTGCCAGCGGGGAAAAGTAATGCTGGTTCTCACTGCCTCCTGGAACCCCTTCAAATGCCCCAGACAATTTGGCCCTCTCTGCTTTCCTGTGGACTCCATCCTCAAAAGCACCTGTTTTCGCTTTCGGCAAGCTCTGGAGCAAAAAAGAAAAACGTCCAGCTTTTGCTGCCACAGCAAAGGTGCCAGCGGGGAAAAGTAATGCTGGTTCTCACTGCCTCCTGGAACCCTTTCAAATGCCCCAGACTATTTGGCCCTCTCTGCTTTCCTGCGGACTCTATCCTCAAAAGTGCCTTTTTTCAATTTCGGCGCCCTCCGGAGCAAAAAAGACAAACGTCCAGCTTTTGCTGCCACAGCAAAGGTGCCAGCGGGGAAAAGTAATGCTGGTTCTCACTGCCTCCTGGAACCCTTTCAAATGCCCCAGACTATTTGGCCCTCTCTGCTTTCCTGCGGACTCCATCCTCAAAAGCACCTGTTTTCGCTTTCGGCAAACTCCGGAGCAAAAAAGACAAACGTCCAGCTTTTGCTGCCACAGCAAAGGTGCCAGCGGGGAAAAGTAATGCTGGTTCTCACTGTCTCCTGGAACCCTTTCAAATGCCCCAGACAATTTGGCCCTCTCTGCTTTCCTGCGGACTCCATCCTCAAAAGCACCTGTTTTCGCTTTCGGCAACCTCCGGAGCAAAAAAGACAAACGTCCAGCTTTTGCTGCCACAGCAAAGGTGCCAGCGGGGAAAAGTAATGCTGGTTCTCACTGCCTCCTGGAACCCTTTCAAATGCCCCAGACTATTTGGCCCTCTCTGCTTTTCTGCGGACTCCATCCTCAAAAGCACCTGTTTTCGCTTTCGGCAACCTCCGGAGCAAAAAAGAAAAACGTCCAGCTTTTGCTGCCACAGCAAAGGTGCCAGCGGGGAAAAGTAATGCTGGTTCTCACTGCCTCCTGGAACCCTTTCAAATGCCCCAGACAATTTGGCCCTCTCTGCTTTCTTGCGGACTCCATCCTCAAAAGCACCTGTTTTCGCTTTCGGCAACCTCTGTAGCAAAAAAGAAAAACGTCCAGCTTTTGCTGCCACAGCAAAGGTGCCAGCGGGGAAAAGTAATGCTGGTTCTCACTGCCTCCTGGAACCCTTTCAAATGCCCCAGACAATTTGGCCCTCTCTGCTTTCCTGCGGACTCCATCCTCAAAAGCACCTTTTTTCGCTTTCGGCAACCTCCGGAGCAAAAAAGACAAACGTCCAGCTTTTGCAGCCACAGCAAAGGTGCCAGCGGGGAAAAGTGATTCTGGTCCTCACTGCCTCCTGGAACCCCTTGAAATGCCACAGACAATTTGGCCCTCTCTGCTTTCCTGCGGACTCCATCCTCAAAAGCACCTGTTTTCGCTTTCGGCAACCTCCGGAGCAAAAAAGAAAAACGTCCAGCTTTTGCTGCCACAGCAAAGGTGCCAGCGGGGAAAAGTAATGCTGGTTCTCACTGCCTCCTGGAACCCCTTCAAATGCCTCAGACAATTTGGCCCTCTCTGCTTTCCTGCGGACTCCATCCTCAAAAGCACCTGTTTTCGCTTTCGGCAAGCTCAGGAGCAAAAAAGACAAACGTCCAGCTTTTGCTGCCACAGCAAAGGTGCCAGCGGGGAAAAGTAATGCTGGATCTCACTGCCTCCTGGAACCCTTTCAAATGCCCCAAACTATTTTGCCCTCTCTGCTTTCCTGCGGACTCTATCCTCAAAAGCGCCTTTTTTCACTTTCGGCGCCCTCCGGTGGTAAAAAGACAAACGTCCAGCTTTTGCTGCCACAGCAAAGGTGCCAGCGGGGAAAAGTAATGCTGGTTCTCACTGCCTCCTGGAACCCCTTCAAATGCCCCAGACAATTTGGCCCTCTCTGCTTTCCTGCGGACTCCATCCTCAAAAGCACCTGTTTTCGCTTTCGGCAAGCTCAGGAGCAAAAAAGACAAACGTCCAGCTTTTGCTGCCACAGCAAAGGTGCCAGCGGGGAAAAGTAATGCTGGATCTCACTGCCTCCTGGAACCCTTTCAAATGCCCCAGACTATTTGGCCCTCTCTGCTTTCCTGCGGACTCTATCCTCAAAAGCGCCTTTTTTCACTTTCGGCGCCCTCCGGTGGTAAAAAGACAAACGTCCAGCTTTTGCTGCCACAGCAAAGGTGCCAGCGGGGAAAAGTGATGCTGGTCCTCATTGCCTCCTGGAACCTTTTTAAATGCCACAGACAATTTGGCCCTCTCTGCTTTCCTGCGGACTCCATCCTCAAAAGCACCTGTTTTCGCTTTCGGCAACCTCCGGAGCAAAAAAGACAAACGTCCAGCTTTTGCTGCCACAGCAAAGGTGCCAGCGGGGAAAAGTAATGCTGGTTCTCACTGCCTCCTGGAACCCCTTCAAATGCCCCAGACAATTTGGCCCTCTCTGCTTTCCTGCGGACTCCATCCTCAAAAGCACCTGTTTTCGCTTTCGGCAAGCTCAGGAGCAAAAAAGACAAACGTCCAGCTTTTGCTGCCACAGCAAAGGTGCCAGCGGGGAAAAGTAATGCTGGATCTCACTGCCTCCTGGAACCCTTTCAAATGCCCCAGACTATTTTGCCCTCTCTGCTTTCCTGCGGACTCTATCCTCAAAAGCGCCTTTTTTCACTTTCGGCGCCCTCCGGTGGTAAAAAGACAAACGTCCAGCTTTTGCTGCCACAGCAAAGGTGCCAGCGGGGAAAAGTGATGCTGGTCCTCATTGCCTCCTGGAACCTCTTTAAATGCCCCAGACAATTTGGCCCTCTCTGCTTTCCTGCGGACTCCATCCTCAAAAGCACCTGTTTTCGCTTTCGGCAAACTCCGGAGCAAAAAAGACAAACGTCCAGTTTTTGCTGCGACAGCAAAGGTGCCAGCGGGGAAAAGTAATGCTGGTTCTCACTGCCTCCTGGAACCCTTTCAAATGCCTCAGACAATTTGGCCCTCTCTGCTTTCCTGCGGACTCCATCCTCAAAAGCACCTGTTTTCGCTTTCGGCAAGCTCAGGAGCAAAAAAGACAAACGTCCAGGTTTTGCTGCCACAGCAAAGGTGCCAGCGGGGAAAAGTAATGCTGGATCTCACTGCCTCCTGGAACCCTTTCAAATGCCCCAGACTATTTGGCCCTCTCTGCTTTCCTGCGGACTCTATCCTCAAAAGCGCCTTTTTTCACTTTCGGCGCCCTCCGGAGCAAAAAAGACAAACGTCCAGGTTTTGCTGCCACAGCAAAGGTGCCAGCGGGGAAAAGTAATGCTGGTTCTCACTGCCTCCTGGAACCCTTTCAAATGCCCCAGACAATTTGGCCCTCTCTGCTTTCCTGCGGACTCCATCCTCAAAAGCACCTGTTTTCGCTTTCGGCAAACTCCGGAGCAAAAAAGACAAACGTCCAGCTTTTGCTGCCACAGCAAAGGTGCCAGCGGGGAAAAGCAATGCTGGTTCTCACTGTCTCCTGGAACCCTTTCAAATGCCCCAGACAATTTGGCCCTCTCTGCTTTCCTGCGGACTCCATCCTCAAAAGCACCTGTTTTCGCTTTCGGCAAGCTCAGGAGCAAAAAAGACAAACGTCCAGCTTTTGCTGCCACAGCAAAGGTGCCAGCGGGGAAAAGTGATGCTGGTTCTCACTGTCTCCTGGAACCCCTTCAAATGCCCCAGACAATTTGGCCCTCTCTGCTTTCTTGCGGACTCCATCCTCAAAAGCACCTGTTTTCGCTTTCGGCAACCTCTGGAGCAAAAAAGACAAACGTCCAGCTTTTGCTGCCACAGCAAAGGTGCCAGCGGGGAAAAGTAATGCTGGTTCTCACTGCCTCCTGGAACCCTTTCAAATGCCCCAGACAATTTGGCCCTCTCTGCTTTCCTGCGGACTCCATCCTCAAAAGCACCTGTTTTCGCTTTCGGCAACCTCCGGAGCAAAAAAGACAAACGTCCAGCTTTTGCTGCCACAGCAAAGGTGCCAGCGGGGAAAAGTAATGCTGGTTCTCACTGCCTCCTGGAACCCTTTCAAATGCCCCAGACAATTTGGCCCTCTCTGCTTTCCTGCGGACTCCATCCTCAAAAGCACCTGTTTTCGCTTTCGGCAAGCTCTGGAGCAAAAAAGAAAAACGTCCAGCTTTTGCTGCCACAGCAAAGGTGCCAGCGGGGAAAAGTGATGCTGGTCCTCATTGCCTCCTGGAACCTCTTTAAATGCCCCAGACAATTTGGCCCTCTCTGCTTTCCTGCGGACTCCATCCTCAAAAGCACCTGTTTTCGCTTTCGGCAAACTCCGGAGCAAAAAAGACAAACGTCCAGTTTTTGCTGCGACAGCAAAGGTGCCAGCGGGGAAAAGTAATGCTGGTTCTCACTGCCTCCTGGAACCCTTTCAAATGCCTCAGACAATTTGGCCCTCTCTGCTTTCCTGCGGACTCCATCCTCAAAAGCACCTGTTTTCGCTTTCGGCAAGCTCAGGAGCAAAAAAGACAAACGTCCAGGTTTTGCTGCCACAGCAAAGGTGCCAGCGGGGAAAAGTAATGCTGGATCTCACTGCCTCCTGGAACCCTTTCAAATGCCCCAGACTATTTGGCCCTCTCTGCTTTCCTGCGGACTCTATCCTCAAAAGCGCCTTTTTTCACTTTCGGCGCCCTCCGGAGCAAAAAAGACAAACGTCCAGGTTTTGCTGCCACAGCAAAGGTGCCAGCGGGGAAAAGTAATGCTGGTTCTCACTGCCTCCTGGAACCCTTTCAAATGCCCCAGACAATTTGGCCCTCTCTGCTTTCCTGCGGACTCTATCCTCAAAAGCACCTGTTTTCGCTTTCGGCAAACTCCGGAGCAAAAAAGACAAACGTCCAGCTTTTGCTGCCACAGCAAAGGTGCCAGCGGGGAAAAGCAATGCTGGTTCTCACTGTCTCCTGGAACCCTTTCAAATGCCCCAGACAATTTGGCCCTCTCTGCTTTCCTGCGGACTCCATCCTCAAAAGCACCTGTTTTCGCTTTCGGCAAGCTCAGGAGCAAAAAAGACAAACGTCCAGCTTTTGCTGCCACAGCAAAGGTGCCAGCGGGGAAAAGTGATGCTGGTTCTCACTGTCTCCTGGAACCCCTTCAAATGCCCCAGACAATTTGGCCCTCTCTGCTTTCTTGCGGACTCCATCCTCAAAAGCACCTGTTTTCGCTTTCGGCAACCTCTGGAGCAAAAAAGACAAACGTCCAGCTTTTGCTGCCACAGCAAAGGTGCCAGCGGGGAAAAGTAATGCTGGTTCTCACTGCCTCCTGGAACCCTTTCAAATGCCCCAGACAATTTGGCCCTCTCTGCTTTCCTGCGGACTCCATCCTCAAAAGCACCTGTTTTCGCTTTCGGCAACCTCCGGAGCAAAAAAGACAAACGTCCAGGTTTTGCTGCCACAGCAAAGGTGCCAGCAGGGAAAAGTAATGCTGGTTCTCACTGCCTCCTGGAACCCCTTCAAATGCCCCAGACAATTTGGCCCTCTCTGCTTTCCTGCGGACTCCATCCTCAAAAGCACCTGTTTTCGCTTTCGGCAAGCTCTGGAGCAAAAAAGAAAAACGTCCAGCTTTTGCTGCCACAGCAAAGGTGCCAGCGGGGAAAAGTGATGCTGGATCTCACTGCCTCCTGGAACCCTTTCAAATGCCCCAGACTATTTGGCCCTCTCTGCTTTCCTGCGGACTCTATCCTCAAAAGTGCCTTTTTTCAATTTCGGCGCCCTTCGGTGGTAAAAAGACAAACGTCCAGCTTTTGCTGCCACAGCAAAGGTGCCAGCGGGGAAAAGTAATGCTGGTTCTCACTGCCTCCTGGAACCCTTTCAAATGCCCCAGACTATTTGGCCCTCTCTGCTTTCCTGCGGACTCCATCCTCAAAAGCACCTGTTTTCACTTTCGGCGCCCTCCGGAGCAAAAAAGACAAACGTCCAGCTTTTGCTGCCACAGCAAAGGTGCCAGCGGGGAAAAGTAATGCTGGTTCTCACTGTCTCCTGGAACCCTTTCAAATGCCCCAGACAATTTGGCCCTCTCTGCTTTCCTGCGGACTCCATCCTCAAAAGCACCTGTTTTCGCTTTCGGCAAACTCCGGAGCAAAAAAGACAAACGTCCAGCTTTTGCTGCCACAGCAAAGGTGCCAGCGGGGAAAAGTAATGCTGGTTCTCACTGCCTCCTGGAACCCCTTCAAATGCCCCAGACAATTTGGCCCTCTCTGCTTTCCTGCGGACTCCATCCTCAAAAGCACCTGTTTTCGCTTTCGGCAACCTCCGGAGCAAAAAAGACAAACGTCCAGCTTTTGCTGCCACAGCAAAGGTGCCAGCGGGGAAAAGTAATGCTGGTTCTCACTGCCTCCTGGAACCCTTTCAAATGCCCCAGACTATTTGGCCCTCTCTGCTTTTCTGCGGACTCCATCCTCAAAAGCACCTGTTTTCGCTTTCGGCAACCTCCGGAGCAAAAAAGACAAACGTCCAGGTTTTGCTGCCACAGCAAAGGTGCCAGCGGGGAAAAGTAATGCTGGTTCTCACTGCCTCCTGGAACCCTTTCAAATGCCCCAGACAATTTGGCCCTCTCTGCTTTCTTGCGGACTCCATCCTCAAAAGCACCTGTTTTCGCTTTCGGCAACCTCTGTAGCAAAAAAGAAAAACGTCCAGCTTTTGCTGCCACAGCAAAGGTGCCAGCGGGGAAAAGTAATGCTGGTTCTAACTGCCTCCTGGAACCCTTTCAAATGCCCCAGACAATTTGGCCCTCTCTGCTTTCCTGCGGACTCCATCCTCAAAAGCACCTGTTTTCGCTTTCGGCAACCTCCGGAGCAAAAAAGACAAACGTCCAGCTTTTGCTGCCACAGCAAAGGTGCCAGCGGGGAAAAGTGATTCTGGTCCTCACTGCCTCCTGGAACCCCTTGAAATGCCACAGACAATTTGGCCCTCTCTGCTTTCCTGCGGACTCCATCCTCAAAAGCACCTGTTTTCGCTTTCGGCAACCTCCGGAGCAAAAAAGAAAAACGTCCAGCTTTTGCTGCCACAGCAAAGGTGCCAGCGGGGAAAAGTAATGCTGGTTCTCACTGCCTCCTGGAACCCCTTCAAATGCCCCAGACAATTTGGCCCTCTCTGCTTTCCTGCGGACTCCATCCTCAAAAGCACCTGTTTTCGCTTTCGGCAAGCTCAGGAGCAAAAAAGACAAACGTCCAGCTTTTGCTGCCACAGCAAAGGTGCCAGCGGGGAAAAGTAATGCTGGATCTCACTGCCTCCTGGAACCCTTTCAAATGCCCCAGACTATTTTGCCCTCTCTGCTTTCCTGCGGACTCTATCCTCAAAAGCGCCTTTTTTCACTTTCGGCGCCCTCCGGTGGTAAAAAGACAAACGTCCAGCTTTTGCTGCCACAGCAAAGGTGCCAGCGGGGAAAAGTAATGCTGGTTCTCACTGTCTCCTGGAACCCCTTCAAATGCCCCAGACAATTTGGCCCTCTCTGCTTTCCTGCGGACTCCATCCTCAAAAGCACCTGTTTTCGCTTTCGGCAAGCTCAGGAGCAAAAAAGACAAACGTCCAGCTTTTGCTGCCACAGCAAAGGTGCCAGCGGGGAAAAGTAATGCTGGATCTCACTGCCTCCTGGAACCCTTTCAAATGCCCCAGACTATTTGGCCCTCTCTGCTTTCCTGCGGACTCCATCCTCAAAAGCGCCTTTTTTCACTTTCGGCGCCCTCCGGTGGTAAAAAGACAAACGTCCAGCTTTTGCTGCCACAGCAAAGGTGCCAGCGGGGAAAAGTGATGCTGGTCCTCATTGCCTCCTGGAACCTCTTTAAATGCCACAGACAATTTGGCCCTCTCTGCTTTCCTGCGGACTCCATCCTCAAAAGCACCTGTTTTTGCTTTCGGCAAACTCCGGAGCAAAAAAGACAAACGTCCAGTTTTTGCTGCGACAGCAAAGGTGCCAGCGGGGAAAAGTAATGCTGGTTCTCACTGCCTCCTGGAACCCTTTCAAATGCCTCAGACAATTTGGCCCTCTCTGCTTTCCTGCGGACTCCATCCTCAAAAGCACCTGTTTTCGCTTTCGGCAACCTCCGGAGCAAAAAAGACAAACGTCCAGCTTTTGCTGCCACAGCAAAGGTGCCAGCGGGGAAAAGTAATGCTGGTTCTCACTGCCTCCTGGAACCTCTTCAAATGCCCCAGACAATTTGGCCCTCTCTGCTTTCCTGCGGACTCCATCCTCAAAAGCACCTGTTTTTGCTTTCGGCAACCTCCGGAGCAAAAAAGAAAAACGTCCAGCTTTTGCTGCCACAGCAAAGGTGCCAGCGGGGAAAAGTGATGCTGGTCCTCACTGCCTCCTGGAACCCCTTGAAATGCCCCAGACAATTTGGCCCTCTCTGCTTTCCTGCGGACTCCATCCTCAAAAGCACCTGTTTTCGCTTTCGGCAAGCTCAGGAGCAAAAAAGACAAACGTCCAGCTTTTGCTGCCACAGCAAAGGTGCCAGCGGGGAAAAGTAATGCTGGTTCTCACTGCCTCCTGGAACCCTTTCAAATGCCCCAGACAATTTGGCCCTCTCTGCTTTCCTGCGGACTCTATCCTCAAAAGCGCCTTTTTTCACTTTCGGCGCCCTCCGGAGCAAAAAAGACAAACGTCCAGCTTTTGCTGCCACAGCAAAGGTGCCAGCGGGGAAAAGTAATGCTGGTTCTCACTGCCTCCTGGAACCCTTTCAAATGCCCCAGACAATTTGGCCCTCTCTGCTTTCCTGCGGACTCCATCCTCAAAAGCACCTGTTTTCGCTTTCGGCAAACTCCGGAGCAAAAAAGACAAACTACCAGCTTTTGCTGCCACAGCAAAGGTGCCAGCGGGGAAAAGTAATGCTGGTTCTCACTGCCTCCTGGAACCCCTTCAAATGCCACAGACAATTTGGCCCTCTCTGCTTTCCTGCGGACTCCATCCTCAAAAGCACCTGTTTTCGCTTTCGGCAAACTCCGGAGCAAAAAAGACAAACGTCCAGCTTTTGCTGCCACAGCAAAGGTGCCAGCGGGGAAAAGTAATGCTGGTTCTCACTGCCTCCTGGAACCCTTTCAAATGCCCCAGACTATTTGGCCCTCTCTGCTTTTCTGCGGACTCCATCCTCAAAAGCACCTGTTTTCGCTTTCGGCAACCTCCGGAGCAAAAAAGACAAACGTCCAGCTTTTGCTGCCACAGCAAAGGTGCCAGCGGGGAAAAGTAATGCTGGATCTCACTGCCTCCTGGAACCCTTTCAAATGCCCCAGACAATTTGGCCCTCTCTGCTTTCTTGCGGACTCCATCCTCAAAAGCACCTGTTTTCGCTTTCGGCAAGCTCAGGAGCAAAAAAGACAAACGTCCAGGTTTTGCTGCCACAGCAAAGGTGCCAGCGGGGAAAAGTAATGCTGGATCTCACTGCCTCCTGGAACCCTTTCAAATGCCCCACACAATTTGGCCCTCTCTGCTTTCCTGCGGACTCCATCCTCAAAAGCACCTTTTTTCGCTTTCGGCAACCTCCGGAGCAAAAAAGACAAACGTCCAGCTTTTGCTGCCACAGCAAAGGTGCCAGCGGGGAAAAGTGATTCTGGTCCTCACTGCCTCCTGGAACCCCTTGAAATGCCACAGACAATTTGGCCCTCTCTGCTTTCCTGCGGACTCCATCCTCAAAAGCACCTGTTTTCGCTTTCGGCAAGCTCAGGAGCAAAAAAGACAAACGTCCAGCTTTTGCTGCCACAGCAAAGGTGCCAGCGGGGAAAAGTAATGCTGGTTCTCACTGCCTCCTGGAACCCCTTCAAATGCCCCAGACAATTTGGCCCTCTCTGCTTTCCTGCGGACTCCATCCTCAAAAGCACCTGTTTTCGCTTTCGGCATCCTCCGGAGCAAAAAAGACAAACGTCCAGCTTTTGCTGCCACAGCAAAGGTGCCAGCGGGGAAAAGTAATGCTGGATCTCACTGCCTCCTGGAACCCTTTCAAATGCCCCAGACTATTTTGCCCTCTCTGCTTTCCTGCGGACTCTATCCTCAAAAGCGCCTTTTTTCACTTTCGGCGCCCTCCGGTGGTAAAAAGACAAACGTCCAGCTTTTGCTGCCACAGCAAAGGTGCCAGCGGGGAAAAGTGATGCTGGTCCTCATTGCCTCCTGGAACCTCTTTAAATGCCACAGACAATTTGGCCCTCTCTGCTTTCCTGCGGACTCCATCCTCAAAAGCACCTGTTTTCGCTTTCGGCAACCTCCGGAGCAAAAAAGAAAAACGTCCAGCTTTTGCTGCCACAGCAAAGGTGCCAGCGGGGAAAAGTAATGCTGGTTCTCACTGCCTCCTGGAACCCCTTCAAATGCCCCAGACTATTTGGCCCTCTCTGCTTTCCTGCGGACTCCATCCTCAAAAGCACCTGTTTTCGCTTTCGGCAAGCTCAGGAGCAAAAAAGACAAACGTCCAGCTTTTGCTGCCACAGCAAAGGTGCCAGCGGGGAAAAGTAATGCTGGTTCTCACTGCCTCCTGGAACCCTTTCAAATGCCCCAGACTATTTGGCCCTCTCTGCTTTCTTGCGGACTCCATCCTCAAAAGCACCTGTTTTCGCTTTCGGCAAGCTCAGGAGCAAAAAAGACAAACGTCCAGGTTTTGCTGCCACAGCAAAGGTGCCAGCGGGGAAAAGTAATGCTGGATCTCACTGCCTCCTGGAACCCTTTCAAATGCCCCAGACAATTTGGCCCTCTCTGCTTTCCTGCGGACTCCATCCTCAAAAGCACCTTTTTTCGCTTTCGGCAACCTCCGGAGCAAAAAAGAAAAACGTCCAGCTTTTGCTGCCACAGCAAAGGTGCCAGCGGGGAAAAGTAATGCTGGATCTCACTGCCTCCTGGAAGCCTTTCAAATGCCCCAGACTATTTTGCCCTCTCTGCTTTCCTGCGGACTCTATCCTCAAAAGCGCCTTTTTTCACTTTCGGCGCCCTCCGGTGGTAAAAAGACAAACGTCCAGCTTTTGCTGCCACAGCAAAGGTGCCAGCGGGGAAAAGTGATGCTGGTCCTCATTGCCTCCTGGAACCTCTTTAAATGCCACAGACAATTTGGCCCTCTCTGCTTTCCTGCGGACTCCATCCTCAAAAGCACCTGTTTTCGCTTTCGGCAACCTCCGGAGCAAAAAAGAAAAACGTCCAGCTTTTGCTGCCACAGCAAAGGTGCCAGCGGGGAAAAGTAATGCTGGATCTCACTGCCTCCTGGAACCCTTTCAAATGCCCCAGACTATTTGGCCCTCTCTGCTTTCCTGCGGACTCTATCCTCAAAAGCGCCTTTTTTCACTTTCGGCGCCCTCCGGTGGTAAAAAGACAAATGTCCAGCTTTTGCTGCCACAGCAAAGGTGCCAGCGGGGAAAAGTGATGCTGGTCCTCATTGCCTCCTGGAACCTCTTTAAATGCCACAGACAATTTGGCCCTCTCTGCTTTCCTACGGACTCCATCCTCAAAAGCACCTGTTTTCGCTTTCGGCAAACTCCGGAGCAAAAAAGACAAACGTCCAGTTTTTGCTGCGACAGCAAAGGTGCCAGCGGGGAAAAGTAATGCTGGTTCTCACTGCCTCCTTGAACCCTTTCAAATGCCTCAGACAATTTGGTCCTCTCTGCTTTCCTGCGGACTCCATCCTCAAAAGCACCTGTTTTCGCTTTCGGCAAGCTCAGGAGCAAAAAAGACAAACGTCCAGGTTTTGCTGCCACAGCAAAGGTGCCAGCGGGGAAAAGTAATGCTGGATCTCACTGCCTCCTGGAACCCTTTCAAATGCCCCAGACTATTTGGCCCTCTCTGCTTTCCTGCGGACTCTATCCTCAAAAGCGCCTTTTTTCACTTTCGGCGCCCTCCGGAGCAAAAAAGACAAACGTCCAGGTTTTGCTGCCACAGCAAAGGTGCCAGCGGGGAAAAGTAATGCTGGTTCTCACTGCCTCCTGGAACCCTTTCAAATGCCCCAGACAATTTGGCCCTCTCTGCTTTCCTGCGGACTCCATCCTCAAAAGCACCTGTTTTCGCTTTCGGCAACCTCCGGAGCAAAAAAGACAAACGTCCAGCTTTTGCTGCCACAGCAAAGGTGCCAGCGGGGAAAAGCAATGCTGGTTCTCACTGTCTCCTGGAACCCTTTCAAATGCCCCAGACTATTTGGCCCTCTCTGCTTTCCTGCGGACTCCATCCTCAAAAGCACCTGTTTTCGCTTTCGGCATGCTCTGGAGCAAAAAAGACAAACGTCCAGCTTTTGCTGCCACAGCAAAGGTGCCAGCGGGGAAAAGTGATGCTGGTTCTCACTGTCTCCTGGAACCCCTTCAAATGCCCCAGACAATTTGGCCCTCTCTGCTTTCTTGCGGACTCCATCCTCAAAAGCACCTGTTTTCGCTTTCGGCAACCTCTGGAGCAAAAAAGACAAACGTCCAGCTTTTGCTGCCACAGCAAAGGTGCCAGCGGGGAAAAGTAATGCTGGTTCTCACTGCCTCCTGGAACCCTTTCAAATGCCACAGACAATTTGGCCCTCTCTGCTTTCCTGCGGACTCCATCCTCAAAAGCACCTGTTTTCGCTTTCGGCAACCTCCGGAGCAAAAAAGAAAAACGTCCAGCTTTTGCTGCCACAGCAAAGGTGCCAGCGGGGAAAAGTAATGCTGGTTCTCACTGCCTCCTGGAACCTCTTCAAATGCCCCAGACAATTTGGCCCTCTCTGCTTTCCTGCGGACTCCATCCTCAAAAGCACCTGTTTTCGCTTTCGGCAAGCTCTGGAGCAAAAAAGAAAAACGTCCAGCTTTTGCTGCCACAGCAAAGGTGCCAGCGGGGAAAAGTAATGCTGGATCTCACTGCCTCCTGGAACCCTTTCAAATGCCCCAGACTATTTGGCCCTCTCTGCTTTCCTGCGGACTCTATCCTCAAAAGCGCCTTTTTTCACTTTCGGCGCCCTCCGGAGCAAAAAAGACAAACGTCCAGCTTTTGCTGCCACAGCAAAGGTGCCAGCGGGGAAAAGTAATGCTGGTTCTCACTGCCTCCTGGAACCCTTTCAAATGCCCCAGACTATTTGGCCCTCTCTGCTTTCCTGCGGACTCCATCCTCAAAAGCACCTGTTTTCGCTTTCGGCAAACTCCGGAGCAAAAAAGACAAACGTCCAGCTTTTGTTGCCACAGCAAAGGTGCCAGCGGGGAAAAGTAATGCTGGTTCTCACTGCCTCCTGGAACCCCTTCAAATGCCACAGACAATTTGGCCCTCTCTGCTTTCCTGCGGACTCCATCCTCAAAAGCACCTGTTTTCGCTTTCGGCAACCTCCGGAGCAAAAAAGACAAACGTCCAGCTTTTGCTGCCACAGCAAAGGTGCCAGCGGGGAAAAGTAATGCTGGTTCTCACTGCCTCCTGGAACCCTTTCAAATGCCCCAGACTATTTGGCCCTCTCTGCTTTTCTGCGGACTCCATCCTCAAAAGCACCTGTTTTCGCTTTCGGCAACCTCCGGAGCAAAAAAGACAAACGTCCAGCTTTTGCTGCCACAGCAAAGGTGCCAGCGGGGAAAAGTAATGCTGGTTCTCACTGCCTCCTGGAACCCTTTCAAATGCCCCAGACAATTTGGCCCTCTCTGCTTTCCTGCGGACTCCATCCTCAAAAGCACCTTTTTTCGCTTTCGGCAACCTCCGGAGCAAAAAAGACAAACGTCCAGCTTTTGCTGCCACAGCAAAGGTGCCAGCGGGGAAAAGTAATGCTGGTTCTCACTGCCTCCTGGAACCCTTTCAAATGCCCCAGACAATTTGGCCCTCTCTGCTTTCCTGCGGACTCCATCCTCAAAAGCACCTTTTTTCGCTTTCGGCAACCTCCGGAGCAAAAAAGACAAACGTCCAGCTTTTGCTGCCACAGCAAAGGTGCCAGCGGGGAAAAGTGATTCTGGTCCTCACTGCCTCCTGGAACCCCTTGAAATGCCACAGACAATTTGGCCCTCTCTGCTTTCCTGCGGACTCCATCCTCAAAAGCACCTGTTTTCGCTTTCGGCAACCTCCGGAGCAAAAAAGAAAAACGTCCAGCTTTTGCTGCCACAGCAAAGGTGCCAGCGGGGAAAAGTAATGCTGGTTCTCACTGCCTCCTGGAACCCCTTCAAATGCCCCAGACAATTTGGCCCTCTCTGCTTTCCTGCGGACTCCATCCTCAAAAGCACCTGTTTTCGCTTTCGGCAAGCTCAGGAGCAAAAAAGACAAACGTCCAGCTTTTGCTGCCACAGCAAAGGTGCCAGCGGGGAAAAGTAATGCTGGATCTCACTGCCTCCTGGAACCCTTTCAAATGCCCCAGACTATTTTGCCCTCTCTGCTTTCCTGCGGACTCTATCCTCAAAAGCGCCTTTTTTCACTTTCGGCGCCCTCCGGTGGTAAAAAGACAAACGTCCAGCTTTTGCTGCCACAGCAAAGGTGCCAGCGGGGAAAAGTAATGCTGGTTCTCACTGCCTCCTGGAACCCCTTCAAATGCCCCAGACAATTTGGCCCTCTCTGCTTTCCTGCGGACTCCATCCTCAAAAGCACCTGTTTTCGCTTTCGGCAAGCTCAGGAGCAAAAAAGACAAACGTCCAGCTTTTGCTGCCACAGCAAAGGTGCCAGCGGGGAAAAGTAATGCTGGATCTCACTGCCTCCTGGAACCCTTTCAAATGCCCCAGACTATTTTGCCCTCTCTGCTTTCCTGCGGACTCTATCCTCAAAAGCGCCTTTTTTCACTTTCGGCGCCCTCCGGTGGTAAAAAGACAAACGTCCAGCTTTTGCTGCCACAGCAAAGGTGCCAGCGGGGAAAAGTGATGCTGGTCCTCATTGCCTCCTGGAACCTCTTTAAATGCCACAGACAATTTGGCCCTCTCTGCTTTCCTGCGGACTCCATCCTCAAAAGCACCTGTTTTCGCTTTCGGCAAACTCCGGAGCAAAAAAGACAAACGTCCAGCTTTTGCTGCCACAGCAAAGGTGCCAGCGGGGAAAAGTAATGCTGGTTCTCACTGCCTCCTGGAACCCTTTCAAATGCCCCAGACAATTTTGCCCTCTCTGCTTTCTTGCGGACTCCATCCTCAAAAGCACCTGTTTTCGCTTTCGGCAAGCTCAGGAGCAAAAAAGACAAACGTCCAGGTTTTGCTGCCACAGCAAAGGTGCCAGCGGGGAAAAGTAATGCTGGATCTCACTGCCTCCTGGAACCCTTTCAAATGCCCCACACAATTTGGCCCTCTCTGCTTTCCTGCGGACTCCATCCTCAAAAGCACCTTTTTTCGCTTTCGGCAACCTCCGGAGCAAAAAAGACAAACGTCCAGCTTTTGCTGCCACAGCAAAGGTGCCAGCGGGGAAAAGTGATTCTGGTCCTCACTGCCTCCTGGAACCCCTTGAAATGCCACAGACAATTTGGCCCTCTCTGCTTTCCTGCGGACTCCATCCTCAAAAGCACCTGTTTTCGCTTTCGGCAAGCTCAGGAGCAAAAAAGACAAACGTCCAGCTTTTGCTGCCACAGCAAAGGTGCCAGCGGGGAAAAGTAATGCTGGTTCTCACTGCCTCCTGGAACCCCTTCAAATGCCCCAGACAATTTGGCCCTCTCTGCTTTCCTGCGGACTCCATCCTCAAAAGCACCTGTTTTCGCTTTCGGCAAGCTCAGGAGCAAAAAAGACAAACGTCCAGCTTTTGCTGCCACAGCAAAGGTGCCAGCGGGGAAAAGTAATGCTGGATCTCACTGCCTCCTGGAACCCTTTCAAATGCCCCAGACTATTTTGCCCTCTCTGCTTTCCTGCGGACTCTATCCTCAAAAGCGCCTTTTTTCACTTTCGGCGCCCTCCGGTGGTAAAAAGACAAACGTCCAGCTTTTGCTGCCACAGCAAAGGTGCCAGCGGGGAAAAGTGATGCTGGTCCTCATTGCCTCCTGGAACCTCTTTAAATGCCACAGACAATTTGGCCCTCTCTGCTTTCCTGCGGACTCCATCCTCAAAAGCACCTTTTTTCGCTTTCGGCAACCTCCGGAGCAAAAAAGACAAACGTCCAGCTTTTGCTGCCACAGCAAAGGTGCCAGCGGGGAAAAGTAATGCTGGTTCTCACTGCCTCCTGGAACCCTTTCAAATGCCTCAGACAATTTGGCCCTCTCTGCTTTCCTGCGGACTCCATCCTCAAAAGCACCTGTTTTCGCTTTCGGCAACCTCCGGAGCAAAAAAGACAAACGTCCAGCTTTTGCTGCCACAGCAAAGGTGCCAGCGGGGAAAAGTAATGCTGGTTCTCACTGCCTCCTGGAACCCTTTCAAATGCCCCAGACAATTTTGCCCTCTCTGCTTTCTTGCGGACTCCATCCTCAAAAGCACCTGTTTTCGCTTTCGGCAAGCTCAGGAGCAAAAAAGACAAACGTCCAGGTTTTGCTGCCACAGCAAAGGTGCCAGCGGGGAAAAGTAATGCTGGTTCTCACTGCCTCCTGGAACCCCTTCAAATGCCCCAGACAATTTGGCCCTCTCTGCTTTCCTGCGGACTCCATCCTCAAAAGCACCTGTTTTCGCTTTCGGCATCCTCCGGAGCAAAAAAGACAAACGTCCAGCTTTTGCTGCCACAGCAAAGGTGCCAGCGGGGAAAAGTAATGCTGGATCTCACTGCCTCCTGGAACCCTTTCAAATGCCCCAGACTATTTTGCCCTCTCTGCTTTCCTGCGGACTCTATCCTCAAAAGCGCCTTTTTTCACTTTCGGCGCCCTCCGGTGGTAAAAAGACAAACGTCCAGCTTTTGCTGCCACAGCAAAGGTGCCAGCGGGGAAAAGTGATGCTGGTCCTCATTGCCTCCTGGAACCTCTTTAAATGCCACAGACAATTTGGCCCTCTCTGCTTTCCTGCGGACTCCATCCTCAAAAGCACCTGTTTTCGCTTTCGGCAACCTCCGGAGCAAAAAAGAAAAACGTCCAGCTTTTGCTGCCACAGCAAAGGTGCCAGCGGGGAAAAGTAATGCTGGTTCTCACTGCCTCCTGGAACCCCTTCAAATGCCCCAGACTATTTGGCCCTCTCTGCTTTCCTGCGGACTCCATCCTCAAAAGCACCTGTTTTCGCTTTCGGCAAGCTCAGGAGCAAAAAAGACAAACGTCCAGCTTTTGCTGCCACAGCAAAGGTGCCAGCGGGGAAAAGTAATGCTGGTTCTCACTGCCTCCTGGAACCCTTTCAAATGCCCCAGACTATTTGGCCCTCTCTGCTTTCTTGCGGACTCCATCCTCAAAAGCACCTGTTTTCGCTTTCGGCAAGCTCAGGAGCAAAAAAGACAAACGTCCAGGTTTTCTGCCACAGCAAAGGTGCCAGCGGGGAAAAGTAATGCTGGATCTCACTGCCTCCTGGAACCCTTTCAAATGCCCCACACAATTTGGCCCTCTCTGCTTTCCTGCGGACTCCATCCTCAAAAGCACCTTTTTTCGCTTTCGGCAACCTCCGGAGCAAAAAAGACAAACGTCCAGCTTTTGCTGCCACAGCAAAGGTGCCAGCGGGGAAAAGTGATTCTGGTCCTCACTGCCTCCTGGAACCCCTTGAAATGCCACAGACAATTTGGCCCTCTCTGCTTTCCTGCGGACTCCATCCTCAAAAGCACCTGTTTTCGCTTTCGGCAACCTCCGGAGCAAAAAAGAAAAACGTCCAGCTTTTGCTGCCACAGCAAAGGTGCCAGCGGGGAAAAGTAATGCTGGTTCTCACTGCCTCCTGGAACCCCTTCAAATGCCCCAGACAATTTGGCCCTCTCTGCTTTCCTGCGGACTCCATCCTCAAAAGCACCTGTTTTCGCTTTCGGCAACCTCCGGAGCAAAAAAGAAAAACGTCCAGCTTTTGCTGCCACAGCAAAGGTGCCAGCGGGGAAAAGTAATGCTGGATCTCACTGCCTCCTGGAACCCTTTCAAATGCCCCAGACTATTTGGCCCTCTCTGCTTTCCTGCGGACTCTATCCTCAAAAGCGCCTTTTTTCACTTTCGGCGCCCTCCGGTGGTAAAAAGACAAATGTCCAGCTTTTGCTGCCACAGCAAAGGTGCCAGCGGGGAAAAGTGATGCTGGTCCTCATTGCCTCCTGGAACCTCTTTAAATGCCCCAGACAATTTGGCCCTCTCTGCTTTCCTGCGGACTCCATCCTCAAAAGCACCTGTTTTCGCTTTCGGCAACCTCCGGAGCAAAAAAGAAAAACGTCCAGCTTTTGCTGCCACAGCAAAGGTGCCAGCGGGGAAAAGTAATGCTGGTTCTCACTGCCTCCTGGAACCCCTTCAAATGCCCCAGACAATTTGGCCCTCTCTGCTTTCCTGCGGACTCCATCCTCAAAAGCACCTGTTTTCGCTTTCGGCAAGCTCAGGAGCAAAAAAGACAAACGTCCAGCTTTTGCTGCCACAGCAAAGGTGCCAGCGGGGAAAAGTAATGCTGGATCTCACTGCCTCCTGGAACCCTTTCAAATGCCCCAGACTATTTTGCCCTCTCTGCTTTCCTGCGGACTCTAACCTCAAAAGCGCCTTTTTTCACTTTCGGCGCCCTCCGGTGGTAAAAAGACAAACGTCCAGCTTTTGCTGCCACAGCAAAGGTGCCAGCGGGGAAAAGTGATGCTGGTCCTCATTGCCTCCTGGAACCTCTTTAAATGCCACAGACAATTTGGCCCTCTCTGCTTTCCTGCGGACTCCATCCTCAAAAGCACCTGTTTTCGCTTTCGGCAAACTCCGGAGCAAAAAAGACAAACGTCCAGTTTTTGCTGCGACAGCAAAGGTGCCAGCGGGGAAAAGTAATGCTGGTTCTCACTGCCTCCTTGAACCCTTTCAAATGCCTCAGACAATTTGGTCCTCTCTGCTTTCCTGCGGACTCCATCCTCAAAAGCACCTGTTTTCGCTTTCGGCGCCCTCCGGAGCAAAAAAGACAAACGTCCAGCTTTTGCTGCCACAGCAAAGGTGCCAGCGGGGAAAAGTAATGCTGGTTCTCACTGCCTCCTGGAACCCTTTCAAATGCCCCAGACAATTTGGCCCTCTCTGCTTTCCTGCGGACTCCATCCTCAAAAGCACCTGTTTTCGCTTTCGGCAAACTCCGGAGCAAAAAAGACAAACGTCCAGCTTTTGCTGCCACAGCAAAGGTGCCAGCGGGGAAAAGTAATGCTGGTTCTCACTGCCTCCTGGAACCCTTTCAAATGCCCCAGACAATTTGGCCCTCTCTGCTTTCCTGCGGACTCCATCCTCAAAAGCACCTGTTTTCGCTTTCGGCAAACTCCGGAGCAAAAAAGACAAACGTCCAGCTTTTGCTGCCACAGCAAAGGTGCCAGCGGGGAAAAGCAATGCTGGTTCTCACTGTCTCCTGGAACCCTTTCAAATGCCCCAGACAATTTGGCCCTCTCTGCTTTCCTGCGGACTCCATCCTCAAAAGCACCTGTTTTCGCTTTCGGCAAGCTCTGGAAGAAAAAAGAAAAACGTCCAGCTTTTGCTGCCACAGCAAAGGTGCCAGCGGGGAAAAGTAATGCTGGATCTCACTGCCTCCTGGAACCCTTTCAAATGCCCCAGACTATTTGGCCCTCTCTGCTTTCCTGCGGACTCTATCCTCAAAAGCGCCTTTTTTCACTTTCGGCGCCCTCCGGAGCAAAAAAGACAAACGTCCAGCTTTTGCTGCCACAGCAAAGGTGCCAGCGGGGAAAAGTAATGCTGGTTCTCACTGCCTCCTGGAACCCCTTCAAATGCCACAGACAATTTGGCCCTCTCTGCTTTCCTGCGGACTCCATCCTCAAAAGCACCTGTTTTCGCTTTCGGCAACCTCCGGAGCAAAAAAGACAAACGTCCAGCTTTTGCTGCCACAGCAAAGGTGCCAGCGGGGAAAAGTAATGCTGGTTCTCACTGCCTCCTGGAACCCTTTCAAATGCCCCAGACTATTTGGCCCTCTCTGCTTTTCTGCGGACTCCATCCTCAAAAGCACCTGTTTTCGCTTTCGGCAACCTCCGGAGCAAAAAAGACAAACGTCCAGCTTTTGCTGCCACAGCAAAGGTGCCAGCGGGGAAAAGTAATGCTGGTTCTCACTGCCTCCTGGAACCCTTTCAAATGCCCCAGACAATTTGGCCCTCTCTGCTTTCCTGCGGACTCCATCCTCAAAAGCACCTTTTTTCGCTTTCGGCAACCTCCGGAGCAAAAAAGACAAACGTCCAGCTTTTGCTGCCACAGCAAAGGTGCCAGCGGGGAAAAGTAATGCTGGTTCTCACTGCCTCCTGGAACCCTTTCAAATGCCCCAGACAATTTGGCCCTCTCTGCTTTCCTGCGGACTCCATCCTCAAAAGCACCTTTTTTCGCTTTCGGCAACCTCCGGAGCAAAAAAGACAAACGTCCAGCTTTTGCTGCCACAGCAAAGGTGCCAGCGGGGAAAAGTGATTCTGGTCCTCACTGCCTCCTGGAACCCCTTGAAATGCCACAGACAATTTGGCCCTCTCTGCTTTCCTGCGGACTCCATCCTCAAAAGCACCTGTTTTCGCTTTCGGCAACCTCCGGAGCAAAAAAGAAAAACGTCCAGCTTTTGCTGCCACAGCAAAGGTGCCAGCGGGGAAAAGTAATGCTGGTTCTCACTGCCTCCTGGAACCCCTTCAAATGCCCCAGACAATTTGGCCCTCTCTGCTTTCCTGCGGACTCCATCCTCAAAAGCACCTGTTTTCGCTTTCGGCAAGCTCAGGAGCAAAAAAGACAAACGTCCAGCTTTTGCTGCCACAGCAAAGGTGCCAGCGGGGAAAAGTAATGCTGGATCTCACTGCCTCCTGGAACCCTTTCAAATGCCCCAGACTATTTTGCCCTCTCTGCTTT
Source organism: Vanellus vanellus (assembly GCF_965231255.1). Classification (NCBI taxonomy): domain Eukaryota; kingdom Metazoa; phylum Chordata; class Aves; order Charadriiformes; family Charadriidae; genus Vanellus; species Vanellus vanellus. The sequence continues at coordinate 373,695 of NW_028127962.1, forward strand.
CCTGCGGACTCTATCCTCAAAAGCGCCTTTTTTCACTTTCGGCGCCCTCCGGTGGTAAAAAGACAAACGTCCAGCTTTTGCTGCCACAGCAAAGGTGCCAGCGGGGAAAAGTAATGCTGGTTCTCACTGCCTCCTGGAACCCCTTCAAATGCCCCAGACAATTTGGCCCTCTCTGCTTTCCTGCGGACTCCATCCTCAAAAGCACCTGTTTTCGCTTTCGGCAAGCTCAGGAGCAAAAAAGAAAAACGTCCAGCTTTTGCTGCCACAGCAAAGGTGCCAGCGGGGAAAAGTAATGCTGGATCTCACTGCCTCCTGGAACCCTTTCAAATGCCCCAGACTATTTTGCCCTCTCTGCTTTCCTGCGGACTCTATCCTCAAAAGCGCCTTTTTTCACTTTCGGCGCCCTCCGGTGGTAAAAAGACAAACGTCCAGCTTTTGCTGCCACAGCAAAGGTGCCAGCGGGGAAAAGTGATGCTGGTCCTCATTGCCTCCTGGAACCTCTTTAAATGCCACAGACAATTTGGCCCTCTCTGCTTTCCTGCGGACTCCATCCTCAAAAGCACCTGTTTTCGCTTTCGGCAACCTCCGGAGCAAAAAAGAAAAACGTCCAGCTTTTGCTGCCACAGCAAAGGTGCCAGCGGGGAAAAGTGATGCTGGTCCTCACTGCCTCCTGGAACCCTTTCAAATGCCCCAGACAATTTGGCCCTCTCTGCTTTCCTGCGGACTCCATCCTCAAAAGCACCTTTTTTCACTTTCGGCGCCCTCCGGAGCAAAAAAGACAAACGTCCAGGTTTTGCTGCCACAGCAAAGGTGCCAGCGGGGAAAAGTAATGCTGGTTCTCACTGCCTCCTGGAACCCTTTCAAATGCCCCAGACAATTTGGCCCTCTCTGCTTTCCTGCGGACTCCATCCTCAAAAGCACCTGTTTTCGCTTTCGGCAAACTCCGGAGCAAAAAAGACAAACGTCCAGCTTTTGCTGCCACAGCAAAGGTGCCAGCGGGGAAAAGTAATGCTGGTTCTCACTGCCTCCTGGAACCCCTTCAAATGCCACAGACAATTTGGCCCTCTCTGCTTTCCTGCGGACTCCATCCTCAAAAGCACCTGTTTTCGCTTTCGGCAACCTCCGGAGCAAAAAAGACAAACGTCCAGCTTTTGCTGCCACAGCAAAGGTGCCAGCGGGGAAAAGTAATGCTGGTTCTCACTGCCTCCTGGAACCCTTTCAAATGCCCCAGACTATTTGGCCCTCTCTGCTTTTCTGCGGACTCCATCCTCAAAAGCACCTGTTTTCGCTTTCGGCAACCTCCGGAGCAAAAAAGACAAACGTCCAGCTTTTGCTGCCACAGCAAAGGTGCCAGCGGGGAAAAGTAATGCTGGTTCTCACTGCCTCCTGGAACCCTTTCAAATGCCCCAGACAATTTGGCCCTCTCTGCTTTCCTGCGGACTCCATCCTCAAAAGCACCTTTTTTCGCTTTCGGCAACCTCCGGAGCAAAAAAGACAAACGTCCAGCTTTTGCTGCCACAGCAAAGGTGCCAGCGGGGAAAAGTAATGCTGGTTCTCACTGCCTCCTGGAACCCTTTCAAATGCCCCAGACAATTTGGCCCTCTCTGCTTTCCTGCGGACTCCATCCTCAAAAGCACCTTTTTTCGCTTTCGGCAACCTCCGGAGCAAAAAAGACAAACGTCCAGCTTTTGCTGCCACAGCAAAGGTGCCAGCGGGGAAAAGTAATGCTGGTTCTCACTGCCTCCTGGAACCCCTTCAAATGCCCCAGACAATTTGGCCCTCTCTGCTTTCCTGCGGACTCCATCCTCAAAAGCACCTGTTTTCGCTTTCGGCAACCTCCGGAGCAAAAAAGAAAAACGTCCAGCTTTTGCTGCCACAGCAAAGGTGCCAGCGGGGAAAAGTAATGCTGGTTCTCACTGCCTCCTGGAACCCCTTCAAATGCCCCAGACAATTTGGCCCTCTCTGCTTTCCTGCGGACTCCATCCTCAAAAGCACCTGTTTTCGCTTTCGGCAAGCTCAGGAGCAAAAAAGACAAACGTCCAGCTTTTGCTGCCACAGCAAAGGTGCCAGCGGGGAAAAGTAATGCTGGATCTCACTGCCTCCTGGAACCCTTTCAAATGCCCCAGACTATTTTGCCCTCTCTGCTTTCCTGCGGACTCTATCCTCAAAAGCGCCTTTTTTCACTTTCGTCGCCCTCCGGTGGTAAAAAGACAAACGTCCAGCTTTTGCTGCCACAGCAAAGGTGCCAGCGGGGAAAAGTAATGCTGGTTCTCACTGCCTCCTGGAACCCCTTCAAATGCCCCAGACAATTTGGCCCTCTCTGCTTTCCTGCGGACTCCATCCTCAAAAGCACCTGTTTTCGCTTTCGGCAAGCTCAGGAGCAAAAAAGACAAACGTCCAGCTTTTGCTGCCACAGCAAAGGTGCCAGCGGGGAAAAGTAATGCTGGATCTCACTGCCTCCTGGAACCCTTTCAAATGCCCCAGACTATTTTGCCCTCTCTGCTTTCCTGCGGACTCTATCCTCAAAAGCGCCTTTTTTCACTTTCGGCGCCCTCCGGTGGTAAAAAGACAAACGTCCAGCTTTTGCTGCCACAGCAAAGGTGCCAGCGGGGAAAAGTGATGCTGGTCCTCATTGCCTCCTGGAACCTCTTTAAATGCCCCAGACAATTTGGCCCTCTCTGCTTTCCTGCGGACTCCATCCTCAAAAGCACCTGTTTTCGCTTTCGGCAAACTCCGGAGCAAAAAATACAAACGTCCAGTTTTTGCTGCGACAGCAAAGGTGCCAGCGGGGAAAAGTAATGCTGGTTCTCACTGCCTCCTGGAACCCTTTCAAATGCCTCAGACAATTTGGCCCTCTCTGCTTTCCTGCGGACTCCATCCTCAAAAGCACCTGTTTTCGCTTTCGGCAACCTCCGGAGCAAAAAAGACAAACGTCCAGCTTTTGCTGCCACAGCAAAGGTGCCAGCGGGGAAAAGTAATGCTGGTTCTCACTGCCTCCTGGAACCTCTTCAAATGCCCCAGACAATTTGGCCCTCTCTGCTTTCCTGCGGACTCCATCCTCAAAAGCACCTTTTTTCGCTTTCGGCAACCTCCGGAGCAAAAAAGAAAAACGTCCAGCTTTTGCTGCCACAGCAAAGGTGCCAGCGGGGAAAAGTGATGCTGGTCCTCACTGCCTCCTGGAACCCTTTCAAATGCCCCAGACAATTTGGCCCTCTCTGCTTTCCTGCGGACTCCATCCTCAAAAGCACCTTTTTTCACTTTCGGCGCCCTCCGGAGCAAAAAAGACAAACGTCCAGGTTTTGCTGCCACAGCAAAGGTGCCAGCGGGGAAAAGTAATGCTGGTTCTCACTGCCTCCTGGAACCCTTTCAAATGCCCCAGACAATTTGGCCCTCTCTGCTTTCCTGCGGACTCCATCCTCAAAAGCACCTGTTTTCGCTTTCGGCAAACTCCGGAGCAAAAAAGACAAACGTCCAGCTTTTGCTGCCACAGCAAAGGTGCCAGCGGGGAAAAGTAAGCTGGTTCTCACTGCCTCCTGGAACCCCTTCAAATGCCACAGACAATTTGGCCCTCTCTGCCTTTCCTGCGGACTTCCATCCTCAAAAGCACCTGTTTTCGCTTTCGGCAAACTCGGAGCAAAAAAGACAAACGTCCAGCTTTTGCTGCCACAGCAAAGGTGCCAGCGGGGAAAAGTAATGCTGGTTCTCACTGCCTCCTGGAACCCTTTCAAATGCCCCAGACTATTTGGCCCTCTCTGCTTTTCTGCGGACTCCATCCTCAAAAGAACCTGTTTTCGCTTTCGGCAACCTCCGGAGCAAAAAAGACAAACGTCCAGCTTTTGCTGCCACAGCAAAGGTGCCAGCGGGGAAAAGTAATGCTGGTTCTCACTGCCTCCTGGAACCCTTTCAAATGCCCCAGACTATTTGGCCCTCTCTGCTTTCTTGCGGACTCCATCCTCAAAAGCACCTGTTTTCGCTTTCGGCAACCTCTGTAGCAAAAAAGACAAACGTCCAGCTTTTGCTGCCACAGCAAAGGTGCCAGCGGGGAAAAGTAATGCTGGTTCTCACTGCCTCCTGGAACCCTTTCAAATGCCCCACACAATTTGGCCCTCTCTGCTTTCCTGCGGACTCCATCCTCAAAAGCACCTTTTTTCACTTTCGGCGCCCTCCGGAGCAAAAAAGACAAACGTCCAGCTTTTGCTGCCACAGCAAAGGTGCCAGCGGGGAAAAGTGATTCTGGTCCTCACTGCCTCCTGGAACCCCTTGAAATGCCACAGACAATTTGGCCCTCTCTGCTTTCCTGCGGACTCCATCCTCAAAAGCACCTGTTTTCGCTTTCGGCAACCTCCGGAGCAAAAAAGAAAAACGTCCAGCTTTTGCTGCCACAGCAAAGGTGCCAGCGGGGAAAAGTAATGCTGGTTCTCACTGCCTCCTGGAACCCCTTCAAATGCCCCAGACAATTTGGCCCTCTCTGCTTTCCTGCGGACTCCATCCTCAAAAGCACCTGTTTTCGCTTTCGGCAACCTCCGGAGCAAAAAAGACAAACGTCCAGCTTTTGCTGCCACAGCAAAGGTGCCAGCGGGGAAAAGTAATGCTGGATCTCACTGCCTCCTGGAACCCTTTCAAATGCCCCAGACTATTTGGCCCTCTCTGCTTTCCTGCGGACTCTATCCTCAAAAGCGCCTTTTTTCACTTTCGGCGCCCTCCGGTGGTAAAAAGACAAACGTCCAGCTTTTGCTGCCACAGCAAAGGTGCCAGCGGGGAAAAGTAATGCTGGTTCTCACTGCCTCCTGGAACCCTTTCAAATGCCCCAGACAATTTGGCCCTCTCTGCTTTCCTGCGGACTCCATCCTCAAAAGCACCTTTTTTCGCTTTCGGCAACCTCCGGTGCAAAAAAGAAAAACGTCCAGGTTTTGCTGCCACAGCAAAGGTGCCAGCGGGGAAAAGTGATGCTGGTCCTCACTGCCTCCTGGAACCCCTTGAAATGCCACAGACAATTTGGCCCTCTCTGCTTTCCTGCGGACTCCATCCTCAAAAGCACCTGTTTTCGCTTTCGGCAACCTCCGGAGCAAAAAAGACAAACGTCCAGCTTTTGCTGCCACAGCAAAGGTGCCAGCGGGGAAAAGTAATGCTGGTTCTCACTGCCTCCTGGAACCCCTTCAAATGCCCCAGACAATTTGGCCCTCTCTGCTTTCCTGCGGACTCCATCCTCAAAAGCACCTGTTTTCGCTTTCGGCAAGCTCAGGAGCAAAAAAGACAAACGTCCAGCTTTTGCTGCCACAGCAAAGGTGCCAGCGGGGAAAAGTAATGCTGGATCTCACTGCCTCCTGGAACCCTTTCAAATGCCCCAGACAATTTGGCCCTCTCTGCTTTCCTGCGGACTCTATCCTCAAAAGCACCTGTTTTCACTTTCGGCGCCCTCCGGAGCAAAAAAGACAAACGTCCAGGTTTTGCTGCCACAGCAAAGGTGCCAGCGGGGAAAAGTAATGCTGGTTCTCACTGCCTCCTGGAACCCTTTCAAATGCCCCAGACAATTTGGCCCTCTCTGCTTTCCTGCGGACTCCATCCTCAAAAGCACCTGTTTTCGCTTTCGGCAAACTCCGGAGCAAAAAAGACAAACGTCCAGCTTTTGCTGCCACAGCAAAGGTGCCAGCGGGGAAAAGTAATGCTGGATCTCCACTGCCTCCTGGAACCCTTTCAAATGCCCCAGACAATTTGGCCCTCTCTGCTTTCCTGCGGACTCCATCCTCAAAAGCACCTGTTTTCGCTTTCGGCAACCTCCGGAGCAAAAAAGACAAACGTCCAGCTTTTGCTGCCACAGCAAAGGTGCCAGCGGGGAAAAGTGATGCTGGTTCTCACTGCCTCCTGGAACCCTTTCAAATGCCCCAGACTATTTGGCCCTCTCTGCTTTCCTGCGGACTCCATCCTCAAAAGCACCTGTTTTCGCTTTCGGCAACCTCCGGAGCAAAAAAGACAAACGTCCAGCTTTTGCTGCCACAGCAAAGGTGCCAGCGGGGAAAAGTGATGCTGGTTCTCACTGTCTCCTGGAACCCTTTCAAATGCCCCAGACAATTTGGCCCTCTCTGCTTTCTTGCGGACTCCATCCTCAAAAGCACCTGTTTTCACTTTCGGCAACCTCCGGAGCAAAAAAGACAAACGTCCAGCTTTTGCTGCCACAGCAAAGGTGCCAGCGGGGAAAAGTAATGCTGGTTCTCACTGCCTCCTGGAACCCTTTCAAATGCCCCAGACAATTTGGCCCTCTCTGCTTTCTTGCGGACTCCATCCTCAAAAGCACCTTTTTTCGCTTTCGGCAACCTCCGGTGCAAAAAAGACAAACGTCCAGGTTTTGCTGCCACAGCAAAGGTGCCATCGGGGAAAAGTGATTCTGGTCCTCACTGCCTCCAGAAACCCCTTGAAATGCCACAGACAATTTGGCCCTCTCTGCTTTCCTGCGGACTCCATCCTCAAAAGCACCTGTTTTCGCTTTCGGCAACCTCCGGAGCAAAAAAGAAAAACGTCCAGCTTTTGCTGCCACAGCAAAGGTGCCAGCGGGGAAAAGTAATGCTGGTTCTCACTGCCTCCTGGAACCCCTTCGAATGCCCCAGACAATTTGGCCCTCTCTGCTTTCCTGCGGACTCCATCCTCAAAAGCACATTTTTTCGCTTTCGGCAAGCTCAGGAGCAAAAAAGACAAACGTCCAGCTTTTGCTGCCACAGCAAAGGTGCCAGCGGGGAAAAGTAATGCTGGATCTCTCTGCCTCCTGGAACCCTTTCAAATTCCCTAAACTATTTGGCCCTCTCTGCTTTCCTGCGGACTCTATCCTCAAAAGCGCCTTTTTTCACTTTCGGCGCCCTCCGGAGCAAAAAAGACAAACGTCCAGGTTTTGCTGCCACAGCAAAGGTGCCAGCGGGGAAAAGTAATGCTGGTTCTCACTGCCTCCTGGAACCCTTTCAAATGCCCCAGACAATTTGGCCCTCTCTGCTTTCCTGCGGACTCCATCCTCAAAAGCACCTGTTTTCGCTTTCGGCAAACTCCGGAGCAAAAAAGACAAACGTCCAGCTTTTGCTGCCACAGCAAAGGTGCCAGCGGGGAAAAGTAATGCTGGTTCTCACTGCCTCCTGGAACCCCTTCAAATGCCACAGACAATTTGGCCCTCTCTGCTTTCCTGCGGACTCCATCCTCAAAAGCACCTGTTTTCGCTTTCGGCAAACTCCGGAGCAAAAAAGACAAACGTCCAGCTTTTGCTGCCACAGCAAAGGTGCCAGCGGGGAAAAGTAATGCTGGTTCTCACTGCCTCCTGGAACCCTTTCAAATGCCCCAGACTATTTGGCCCTCTCTGCTTTTCTGCGGACTCCATCCTCAAAAGCACCTGTTTTCGCTTTCGGCAACCTCCGGAGCAAAAAAGACAAACGTCCAGCTTTTGCTGCCACAGCAAAGGTGCCAGCGGGGAAAAGTAATGCTGGTTCTCACTGCCTCCTGGAACCCTTTCAAATGCCCCAGACTATTTGGCCCTCTCTGCTTTCTTGCGGACTCCATCCTCAAAAGCACCTGTTTTCGCTTTCGGCAACCTCTGTAGCAAAAAAGACAAACGTCCAGCTTTTGCTGCCACAGCAAAGGTGCCAGCGGGGAAAAGTAATGCTGGTTCTCACTGCCTCCTGGAACCCTTTCAAATGCCCCACACAATTTGGCCCTCTCTGCTTTCCTGCGGACTCCATCCTCAAAAGCACCTTTTTTCACTTTCGGCGCCCTCCGGAGCAAAAAAGACAAACGTCCAGGTTTTGCTGCCACAGCAAAGGTGCCAGCGGGGAAAAGTGATTCTGGTCCTCACTGCCTCCTGGAACCCCTTGAAATGCCACAGACAATTTGGCCCTCTCTGCTTTCCTGCGGACTCCATCCTCAAAAGCACCTGTTTTCGCTTTCGGCAACCTCCGGAGCAAAAAAGAAAAACGTCCAGCTTTTGCTGCCACAGCAAAGGTGCCAGCGGGGAAAAGTAATGCTGGTTCTCACTGCCTCCTGGAACCCCTTCAAATGCCCCAGACAATTTGGCCCTCTCTGCTTTCCTGCGGACTCCATCCTCAAAAGCACCTGTTTTCGCTTTCGGCAACCTCCGGAGCAAAAAAGACAAACGTCCAGCTTTTGCTGCCACAGCAAAGGTGCCAGCGGGGAAAAGTAATGCTGGATCTCACTGCCTCCTGGAACCCTTTCAAATGCCCCAGACTATTTTGCCCTCTCTGCTTTCATGCGGACTCTATCCTCAAAAGCGCCTTTTTTCACTTTCGGCGCCCTCCGGTGGTAAAAAGACAAACGTCCAGCTTTTGCTGCCACAGCAAAGGTGCCAGCGGGGAAAAGTGATGCTGGTCCTCATTGCCTCCTGGAACCTCTTTAAATGCCCCAGACAATTTGGCCCTCTCTGCTTTCCTGCGGACTCCATCCTCAAAAGCACCTGTTTTCGCTTTCGGCAAACTCCGGAGCAAAAAAGACAAACGTCCAGTTTTTGCTGCGACAGCAAAGGCGCCAGCGGGGAAAAGTAATGCTGGTTCTCACTGCCTCCTGGAACCCTTTCAAATGCCTCAGACAATTTGGCCCTCTCTGCTTTCCTGCGGACTCCATCCTCAAAAGCACCTGTTTTCGCTTTCGGCAACCTCCGGAGCAAAAAAGACAAACGTCCAGCTTTTGCTGCCACAGCAAAGGTGCCAGCGGGGAAAAGTAATGCTGGTTCTCACTGCCTCCTGGAACCCTTTCAAATGCCCCAGACAATTTGGCCCTCTCTGCTTTCCTGCGGACTCCATCCTCAAAAGCACCTTTTTTCGCTTTCGGCAACCTCCGGTGCAAAAAAGAAAAACGTCCAGGTTTTGCTGCCACAGCAAAGGTGCCAGCGGGGAAAAGTGATGCTGGTCCTCACTGCCTCCTGGAACCCCTTGAAATGCCACAGACAATTTGGCCCTCTCTGCTTTCCTGCGGACTCCATCCTCAAAAGCACCTGTTTTCGCTTTCGGCAAACTCCGGAGCAAAAAAGACAAACGTCCAGCTTTTGCTGCCACAGCAAAGGTGCCAGCGGGGAAAAGTAATGCTGGTTCTCACTGCCTCCTGGAACCCCTTCAAATGCCCCAGACAATTTGGCCCTCTCTGCTTTCCTGCGGACTCCATCCTCAAAAGCACCTGTTTTCGCTTTCGGCAAGCTCAGGAGCAAAAAAGACAAACGTCCAGCTTTTGCTGCCACAGCAAAGGTGCCAGCGGGGAAAAGTAATGCTGGATCTCACTGCCTCCTGGAACCCTTTCAAATGCCCCAGACAATTTGGCCCTCTCTGCTTTCCTGCGGACTCTATCCTCAAAAGCGCCTTTTTTCACTTTCGGCGCCCTCCGGAGCAAAAAAGACAAACGTCCAGGTTTTGCTGCCACAGCAAAGGTGCCAGCGGGGAAAAGTAATGCTGGTTCTCACTGCCTCCTGGAACCCTTTCAAATGCCCCAGACAATTTGGCCCTCTCTGCTTTCCTGCGGACTCCATCCTCAAAAGCACCTGTTTTCGCTTTCGGCAAACTCCGGAGCAAAAAAGACAAACGTCCAGCTTTTGCTGCCACAGCAAAGGTGCCAGCGGGGAAAAGTAATGCTGGTTCTCACTGTCTCCTGGAACCCTTTCAAATGCCCCAGACAATTTGGCCCTCTCTGCTTTCCTGCGGACTCCATCCTCAAAAGCACCTGTTTTCGCTTTCGGCAACCTCCGGAGCAAAAAAGACAAACGTCCAGCTTTTGCTGCCACAGCAAAGGTGCCAGCGGGGAAAAGTGATGCTGGTTCTCACTGCCTCCTGGAACCCCTTCAAATGCCCCAGACAATTTGGCCCTCTCTGCTTTCCTGCGGACTCCATCCTCAAAAGCACCTGTTTTCGCTTTCGGCAAGCTCTGGAGCAAAAAAGAAAAACGTCCAGCTTTTGCTGCCACAGCAAAGGTGCCAGCGGGGAAAAGTAATGCTGGATCTCACTGCCTCCTGGAACCCTTTCAAATGCCCCAGACAATTTGGCCCTCTCTGCTTTCCTGCGGACTCTATCCTCAAAAGCACCTGTTTTCACTTTCGGCGCCCTCCGGAGCAAAAAAGACAAACGTCCAGGTTTTGCTGCCACAGCAAAGGTGCCAGCGGGGAAAAGTAATGCTGGTTCTCACTGCCTCCTGGAACCCTTTCAAATGCCCCAGACAATTTGGCCCTCTCTGCTTTCCTGCGGACTCCATCCTCAAAAGCACCTGTTTTCGCTTTCGGCAAACTCCGGAGCAAAAAAGACAAACGTCCAGCTTTTGCTGCCACAGCAAAGGTGCCAGCGTGGAAAAGTAATGCTGGTTCTCACTGTCTCCTGGAACCCTTTCAAATGCCCCAGACAATTTGGCCCTCTCTGCTTTCCTGCGGACTCCATCCTCAAAAGCACCTGTTTTCGCTTTCGCCAAACTCCGGAGCAAAAAAGACAAACGTCCAGCTTTTGCTGCCACAGCAAAGGTGCCAGCGGGGAAAAGTAATGCTGGATCTCACTGCCTCCTGGAACCCTTTCAAATGCCCCAGACAATTTGGCCCTCTCTGCTTTCCTGCGGACTCCATCCTCAAAAGCACCTGTTTTCGCTTTCGGCAACCTCCGGAGCAAAAAAGACAAACGTCCAGCTTTTGCTGCCACAGCAAAGGTGCCAGCGGGGAAAAGTGATGCTGGTTCTCACTGTCTCCTGGAACCCCTTGAAATGCCCCAGACAATTTGGCCCTCTCTGCTTTCTTGCGGACTCCATCCTCAAAAGCACCTGTTTTCGCTTTCGGCAACCTCCGGAGCAAAAAAGACAAACGTCCAGCTTTTGCTGCCACAGCAAAGGTGCCAGCGGGGAAAAGTAATGCTGGTTCTCACTGCCTCCTGGAACCCTTTCAAATGCCCCAGACTATTTGGCCCTCTCTGCTTTCCTGCGGACTCCATCCTCAAAAGCACCTGTTTTCGCTTTCGGCAACCTCCGGAGCAAAAAAGACAAACGTCCAGGTTTTACTGCCACAGCAAAGGTGCCAGCGGGGAAAAGTGATGCTGGTTCTCACTGTCTCCTGGAACCCTTTCAAATGCCCCAGACAATTTGGCCCTCTCTGCTTTCTTGCGGACTCCATCCTCAAAAGCACCTGTTTTCGCTTTCGGCAACCTCCGGAGCAAAAAAGACAAACGTACAGGTTTTGCTGCCACAGCAAAGGTGCCAGCGGGGAAAAGTAATGCTGGTTCTCACTGCCTCCTGGAACCCTTTCAAATGCCCCAGACAATTTGGCCCTCTCTGCTTTCCTGCGGACTCCATCCTCAAAAGCACCTTTTTTCGCTTTCGGCAACCTCCGGAGCAAAAAAGACAAACGTCCAGGTTTTGCTGCCACAGCAAAGGTGCCATCGGGGAAAAGTGATTCTGGTCCTCACTGCCTCCTGGAACCCCTTGAAATGCCACAGACAATTTGGCCCTCTCTGCTTTCCTGCGGACTCCATCCTCAAAAGCACCTTTTTTCGCTTTCGGCATCCTCCGGAGCAAAAAAGAAAAACGTCCAGCTTTTGCTGCCACAGCAAAGGTGCCAGCGGGGAAAAGTAATGCTGGTTCTCACTGCCTCCTGGAACCCCTTCGAATGCCCCAGACAATTTGGCCCTCTCTGCTTTCCTGCGGACTCCATCCTCAAAAGCACATTTTTTCGCTTTCGGCAAGCTCAGGAGCAAAAAAAGACAAACGTCCAGCTTTTGCTGCCACAGCAAAGGTGCCAGCGGGGAAAAGTAATGCTGGATCTCACTGCCTCCTGGAACCCTTTCAAATGCCCCAGACTATTTGGCCCTCTCTGCTTTCCTGCGGACTCTATCCTCAAAAGCGCCTTTTTTCACTTTCGGCGCCCTCCGGAGCAAAAAAGACAAACGTCCAGCTTTTGCTGCCACAGCAAAGGTGCCAGCGGGGAAAAGTGATGCTGGTCCTCATTGCCTCCTGGAACCTCTTTAAATGCCACAGACAATTTGGCCCTCTCTGCTTTCCTGCGGACTCCATCCTCAAAAGCACCTGTTTTCGCTTTCGGCAAACTCCGGAGCAAAAAAGACAAATGTCCAGTTTTTGCTGCGACAGCAAAGGTGCCAGCGGAGAAAAGTAATGCTGGTTCTCACTGCCTCCTGGAACCCCTTCAAATGCCCCAGACAATTTGGCCCTCTCTGCTTTCCTGCGGACTCCATCCTCAAAAGCACCTGTTTTCGCTTTCGGCAAGCTCAGGAGCAAAAAAGACAAACGTCCAGCTTTTGCTGCCACAGCAAAGGTGCCAGCGGGGAAAAGTAATGCTGGATCTCACTGCCTCCTGGAACCCTTTCAAATGCCCCAGACTATTTGGCCCTCTCTGCTTTCCTGCGGACTCTATCCTCAAAAGCGCCTTTTTTCACTTTCGGCGCCCTCCGGAGCAAAAAAGACAAACGTCCAGGTTTTGCTGCCACAGCAAAGGTGCCAGCGGGGAAATGTAATGCTGGTTCTCACTGCCTCCTGGAACCCTTTCAAATGCCCCAGACAATTTGGCCCTCTCTGCTTTCCTGCGGACTCCATCCTCAAAAGCACCTGTTTTCGCTTTCGGCAAACTCCGGAGCAAAAAAGACAAACGTTCAGCTTTTGCTGCCACAGCAAAGGTGCCAGCGGGGAAAAGTAATGCTGGTTCTCACTGTCTCCTGGAACCCTTTCAAATGCCCCAGACAATTTGGCCCTCTCTGCTTTCCTGCGGACTCCATCCTCAAAAGCACCTGTTTTCGCTTTCGGCAAGCTCTGGAGCAAAAAAGACAAACGTCCAGCTTTTGCTGCCACAGCAAAGGTGCCAGCGGGGAAAAGTGATGCTGGTTCTCACTGTCTCCTGGAACCCCTTCAAATGCCCCAGACAATTTGGCCCTCTCTGCTTTCTTGCGGACTCCATCCTCAAAAGCACCTGTTTTCGCTTTCGGCAACCTCTGGAGCAAAAAAGACAAACGTCCAGCTTTTGCTGCCACAGCAAAGGTGCCAGCGGGGAAAAGTAATGCTGGTTCTCACTGCCTCCTGGAACCCTTTCAAATGCCACAGACAATTTGGCCCTCTCTGCTTTCCTGCGGACTCCATCCTCAAAAGCACCTGTTTTCGCTTTCGGCAACCTCCGGAGCAAAAAAGAAAAACGTCCAGCTTTTGCTGCCACAGCAAAGGTGCCAGCGGGGAAAAGTAATGCTGGTTCTCACTGCCTCCTGGAACCCCTTCAAATGCCCCAGACAATTTGGCCCTCTCTGCTTTCCTGCGGACTCCATCCTCAAAAGCACCTGTTTTCGCTTTCGGCAAGCTCTGGAGCAAAAAAGACAAACGTCCAGCTTTTGCTGCCACAGCAAAGGTGCCAGCGGGGAAAAGTAATGCTGGATCTCACTGCCTCCTGGAACCCTTTCAAATGCCCCAGACTATTTGGCCCTCTCTGCTTTCCTGCGGACTCCATCCTCAAAAGCGCCTGTTTTCAATTTCGGCGCCCTCCGGAGCAAAAAAGACAAACGTCCAGGTTTTGCTGCCACAGCAAAGGTGCCAGCGGGGAAAAGTAATGCTGGTTCTCACTGCCTCCTGGAACCCTTTCAAATGCCCCAGACAATTTGGCCCTCTCTGCTTTCCTGCGGACTCCATCCTCAAAAGCACCTGTTTTCGCTTTCGGTAAAATCCGGAGAAAAAAAGACAAACGTCCAGCTTTTGCTGCCACAGCAAAGGTGCCAGCGGGGAAAAGTAATGCTGGTTCTCACTGTCTCCTGGAACCCTTTCAAATGCCACAGACAATTTGGCCCTCTCTGCTTTCCTGCGGACTCCATCCTCAAAAGCACCTGTTTTCGCTTTCGGCAACCTCCGGAGCAAAAAAGACAAACGTCCAGCTTTTGCTGCCACAGCAAAGGTGCCAGCGGGGAAAAGTAATGCTGGTTCTCACTGCCTCCTGGAACCCCTTCAAATGCCACAGACAATTTGGCCCTCTCTGCTTTCCTGCGGACTCCATCCTCAAAAGCACCTGTTTTCGCTTTCGGCAAACTCCGGAGCAAAAAAGACAAACGTCCAGCTTTTGCTGCCACAGCAAAGGTGCCAGCGGGGAAAAGTAATGCTGGTTCTCACTGCCTCCTGGAACCCTTTCAAATGCCCCAGACTATTTGGCCCTCTTTGCTTTTCTGCGGACTCCATCCTCAAAAGCACCTGTTTTCGCTTTCGGCAACCTCCGGAGCAAAAAAGACAAACTTCCAGCTTTTGCTGCCACAGCAAAGGTGCCAGCGGGGAAAAGTAATGCTGGTTCTCACTGCCTCCTGGAACCCTTTCAAATGCCCCAGACAATTTGGCCCTCTCTGCTTTCTTGCGGACTCCATCCTCAAAAGCACCTGTTTTCGCTTTCGGCAACCTCTGTAGCAAAAAAGACAAACGTCCAGCTTTTGCTGCCACAGCAAAGGTGCCAGCGGGGAAAAGTAATGCTGGTTCTCACTGCCTCCTGGAACCCTTTCAAATGCCCCAGACAATTTGGCCCTCTCTGCTTTCCTGCCGACTCCATCCTCAAAAGCACCTTTTTTCGCTTTCGTCATCCTCCGGAGCAAAAAAGACAAACGTCCAGCTTTTGCTGCCACAGCAAAGGTGCCAGCAGGGAAAAGTGATTCTGGTCATCACTGCCTCCTGGAACCCCTTGAAATGCCACAGACAATTTGGCCCTCTCTGCTTTCCTGCGGACTCCATCCTCAAAAGCACCTGTTTTCGCTTTCGGCAACCTCCGGAGCAAAAAAGACAAACGTCCAGCTTTTGCTGCCACAGCAAAGGTGCCAGCGGGGAAAAGTAATGCTGGTTCTCACTGCCTCCTGGAACCCCTTCAAATGCCCCAGACAATTTGGCCCTCTCTGCTTTCCTGCGGACTCCATCCTCAAAAGCACCTGTTTTCGCTTTCGGCAAGCTCAGGAGCAAAAAAGACAAACGTCCAGCTTTTGCTGCCAAAGCAAAGGTGCCAGCGGGGAAAAGTAATGCTGGTTCTCACTGCCTCCTGGAACCCTTTCAAATGCCCCAGACAATTTGGCCCTCTCTGCTTTCCTGCGGACTCCATCCTCAAAAGCACCTTTTTTCGCTTTCGGCAACCTCCGGAGCAAAAAAGAAAAACGTCCAGGTTTTGCTGCCACAGCAAAGGTGCCAGCGGGGAAAAGTGATGCTGGTCCTCACTGCCTCCTGGAACCCCTTGAAATGCCCCAGACAATTTTGCCCTCTCTGCTTTCCTGCGGACTCCATCCTCAAAAGCACCTGTTTTCGCTTTCGGCAAGCTCAGGAGCAAAAAAGACAAACGTCCAGCTTTTGCTGCCACAGCAAAGGTGCCAGCGGGGAAAAGTAATGCTGAATCTCACTGCCTCCTGGAACCCTTTCAAATGCCCCAGACAATTTCGCCCTCTCTGCTTTCCTGCGGACTCTATCCTCAAAAGCGCCTTTTTTCACTTTCGGCGCCCTCCGGAGCAAAAAAGACAAACGTCCAGGTTTTGCTGCCAGAGCAAAGGTGCCAGCGGGGAA
Organism: Vanellus vanellus; assembly: GCF_965231255.1. Classification (NCBI taxonomy): domain Eukaryota; kingdom Metazoa; phylum Chordata; class Aves; order Charadriiformes; family Charadriidae; genus Vanellus; species Vanellus vanellus. The sequence continues at coordinate 389,199 of NW_028127962.1, forward strand.
AAGTAATGCTGGTTCTCACTGCCTCCTGGAACCCTTTCAAATGCCCCAGACTATTTGGCCCTCTCTGCTTTCTTGCGGACTCCATCCTCAAAAGCACCTGTTTTCGCTTTCGGCAACCTCTGTAGCAAAAAAGACAAACGTCCAGCTTTTGCTGCCACAGCAAAGGTGCCAGCGGGGAAAAGTAATGCTGGTTCTCACTGCCTCCTGGAACCCTTTCAAATGCCCCAGACAATTTGGCCCTCTCTGCTTTCCTGCGGACTCCATCCTCAAAAGCACCTTTTTTCGCTTTCGGCAACCTCCGGAGCAAAAAAGACAAACGTCCAGCTTTTGCTGCCACAGCAAAGGTGCCAGCGGGGAAAAGTGATTCTGGTCCTCACTGCCTCCTGGAACCCCTTGAAATGCCACAGACAATTTGGCCCTCTCTGCTTTCCTGCGGACTCCATCCTCAAAAGCACCTGTTTTCGCTTTCGGCAAGCTCAGGAGCAAAAAAGACAAACGTCCAGCTTTTGCTGCCACAGCAAAGGTGCCAGCGGGGAAAAGTAATGCTGGATCTCACTGCCTCCTGGAACCCTTTCAAATGCCCCAGACTATTTTGCCCTCTCTGCTTTCCTGCGGACTCTATCCTCAAAAGCGCCTTTTTTCACTTTCGGCGCCCTCCGGTGGTAAAAAGAAAAACGTCCAGCTTTTGCTGCCACAGCAAAGGTGCCAGCGGGGAAAAGTGATGCTGGTCCTCATTGCCTCCTGGAACCTCTTTAAATGCCACAGACAATTTGGCCCTCTCTGCTTTCCTGCGGACTCCATCCTCAAAAACACCTGTTTTCGCTTTCGGCAAACTCCGGAGCAAAAAAGACAAACGTCCAGTTTTTGCTGCGACAGCAAAGGTGCCAGCGGGGAAAAGTAATGCTGGTTCTCACTGCCTCCTGGAACCCTTTCAAATGCCCCAGACAATTTGGCCCTCTCTGCTTTCCTGCGGACTCCATCCTCAAAAGCACCTTTTTTCGCTTTCGGCAACCTCCGGAGCAAAAAAGAAAAACGTCCAGGTTTTGCTGCCACAGCAAAGGTGCCAGCGGGGAAAAGTGATGCTGGTCCTCACTGCCTCCTGGAACCCCTTGAAATGCCACAGACAATTTTACCATCTCTGCTTTCCTGCGGACTCCATCCTCAAAAGCACCTGTTTTCGCTTTCGGCAACCTCCGGAGCAAAAAAGACAAACGTCCAGCTTTTGCTGCCACAGCAAAGGTGCCAGCGGGGAAAAGTAATGCTGGTTCTCACTGCCTCCTGGAACCTCTTCAAATGCCCCAGACAATTTGGCCCTCTCTGCTTTCCTGCGGACTCCATCCTTAAAAGCACCTGTTTTCGCTTTCGGCAACCTCCGGAGCAAAAAAGACAAACGTCCAGCTTTTGCTGCCACAGCAAAGGTGCCAGCGGGGAAAAGTAATGCTGGATCTCACTGCCTCCTGGAACCCTTTCAAATGCCCCAGACAATTTGGCCCTCTCTGCTTTCCTGCGGACTCTATCCTCAAAAGCGCCTTTTTTCACTTTCGGCGCCCTCCGGAGCAAAAAAGACAAACGTCCAGGTTTTGCTGCCACAGCAAAGGTGCCAGCGGGGAAAAGTAATGCTGGTTCTCACTGCCTCCTGGAACCCTTTCAAATGCCCCAGACAATTTGGCCCTCTCTGCTTTCCTGCGGACTCCATCCTTAAAAGCACCTGTTTTCGCTTTCGGCAACCTCCGGAGCAAAAAAGACAAACGTCCAGCGTTTGCTGCCACAGCAAAGGTGCCAGCGGGGAAAAGTAATGCTGGTTCTCACTGTCTCCTGGAACCCTTTCAAATGCCCCAGACAATTTGGCCCTCTCTGCTTTCCTGCGGACTCCATCCTCAAAAGCACCTGTTTTCGCTTTCGGCAACCTCCGGAGCAAAAAAGACAAACGTCCAGCTTTTGCTGCCACAGCAAAGGTGCCAGCGGGGAAAAGTGATGCTGGTTCTCACTGTCTCCTGGAACCCCTTCAAATGCCCCAGACAATTTGGCCCTCTCTGCTTTCTTGCGGACTCCATCCTCAAAAGCACCTGTTTTCGCTTTCGGCAACCTCCGGAGCAAAAAAGACAAACGTCCAGCTTTTGCTGCCACAGCAAAGGTGCCAGCGGGGAAAAGTAATGCTGGTTCTCACTGCCTCCTGGAACCCTTTCAAATGCCCCAGACTATTTGGCCCTCTCTGCTTTCCTGCGGACTCCATCCTCAAAAGCACCTGTTTTCACTTTCGGCGCCCTCCGGAGCAAAAAAGACAAACGTCCAGGTTTTGCTGCCACAGCAAAGGTGCCAGCGGGGAAAAGTAATGCTGGTTCTCACTGCCTCCTGGAACCCTTTCAAATGCCCCAGACAATTTGGCCCTCTCTGCTTTCCTGCGGACTCCATCCTCAAAAGCACCTGTTTTCGCTTTCGGCAAGCTCAGGAGCAAAAAAGACAAAGGTCCAGCTTTTGCTGCCACAGCAAAGGTGCCAGCGGGGAAAAGTAATGCTGGTTCTCACTGTCTCCTGGAACCCTTTCAAATGCCCCAGACAATTTGGCCCTCTCTGCTTTCCTGCGGACTCCATCCTCAAAAGCACCTGTTTTCGCTTTCGGCAACCTCCGGAGCAAAAAAGACAAACGTCCAGCTTTTGCTGCCACAGCAAAGGTGCCAGCGGGGAAAAGTGATGCTAGTTCTCACTGTCTCCTGGAACCCCTTCAAATGCCCCAGACAATTTGGCCCTCTCTGCTTTCTTGCGGACTCCATCCTCAAAAGCACCTGTTTTCGCTTTCGGCAACCTCCGGAGCAAAAAAGACAAACGTCCAGCTTTTGCTGCCACAGCAAAGGTGCCAGCGGGGAAAAGTAATGCTGGTTCTCACTGCCTCCTGGAACCCTTTCAAATGCCCCAGACTATTTGGCCCTCTCTGCTTTCCTGCGGACTCCATCCTCAAAAGCACCTGTTTTCGATTTCGGGAACCTCCGGAGCAAAAAAGATAAACGGCCAGGTTTTACTGCCACAGCAAAGGTGCCAGCGGGGAAAAGTGATGCTGGTTCTCACTGTCTCCTGGAACCCTTTCAAATGCCCCAGACAATTTGGCCCTCTCTGCTTTCTTGCGGATTCCATCCTCAAAAGCACCTGTTTTCGCTTTCGGCAACCTCCGGAGCAAAAAAGACAAACGTACAGGTTTTGCTGCCACAGCAAAGGTGCCAGCGGGGAAAAGTAATGCTGGTTCTCACTGCCTCCTGGAACCCCTTCAAATGCCACAGACAATTTGGCCCTCTCTGCTTTCCTGCGGACTCCATCCTCAAAAGCACCTGTTTTCGCTTTCGTCAAGCTCAGGAGCAAAAAAGACAAACGTCCAGGTTTTGCTGCCACAGCAAAGGTGCCATCGGGGAAAAGTGATTCTGGTCCTCACTGCCTCCTGGAACCCCTTGAAATGCCACAGACAATTTGGCCCTCTCTGCTTTCCTGCGGACTCCATCCTCAAAAGCACCTGTTTTCGCTTTCGGCAACCTCCGGAGCAAAAAAGAAAAACGTCCAGCTTTTGCTGCCACAGCAAAGGTGCCAGCGGGGAAAAGTAATGCTGGTTCTCACTGCCTCCTGGAACCCCTTCGAATGCCCCAGACAATTTGGCCCTCTCTGCTTTCCTGCGAACTCCATCCTCAAAAGCACATTTTTTCGCTTTCGGCAAGCTCAGGAGCAAAAAAGACAAACGTCCAGCTTTTGCTGCCACAGCAAAGGTGCCAGCGGGGAAAAGTAATGCTGGTTCTCACTGTCTCCTGGAACCCTTTCAAATGCCCCAGACAATTTGGCCCTCTCTGCTTTCCTGCGGACTCCATCCTCAAAAGCACCTGTTTTCGCTTTCGGCAAACTCCGGAGCAAAAAAGACAAACGTCCAGCTTTTGCTGCCACAGCAAAGGTGCCAGCGGGGTAAAGTAATGCTGGTTCTCACTGCCTCCTGGAACCCTTTCAAATGCCCCAGACAATTTGGCCCTCTCTGCTTTCCTGCGGACTCCATCCTCAAAAGCACCTGTTTTCGCTTTCGGCAACCTCCGGAGCAAAAAAGACAAACGTCCAGCTTTTGCTGCCACAGCAAAGGTGCCAGCGGGGAAAAGTGATGCTGGTTCTCACTGTCTCCTGGAACCCCTTCAAATGCCCCAGACAATTTGGCCCTCTCTGCTTTCTTGCGGACTCCATCCTCAAAAGCACCTGTTTTCGCTTTCGGCAACCTCCGGAGCAAAAAAGACAAACGTCCAGCTTTTGCTGCCACAGCAAAGGTGCCAGCGGGGAAAAGTAATGCTGGTTCTCACTGCCTCCTGGAACCCTTTCAAATGCCCCAGACTATTTGGCCCTCTCTGCTTTCCTGCGGACTCCATCCTCAAAAGCACCTGTTTTCGCTTTCGGCAACCTCCGGAGCAAAAAAGACAAACTTCCAGGTTTTACTGCCACAGCAAAGGTGCCAGCGGGGAAAAGTGATGCTGGTTCTCACTGCCTCCTGGAACCCTTTCAAATGCCCCAGACAATTTGGCCCTCTCTGCTTTCCTGCGGACTCCATCCTCAAAAGCACCTGTTTTCGCTTTCGGCAGCCTCCGGAGCAAAAAAGACAAACGTCCAGCTTTTGCTGCCACAGCAAATGTGCCAGCGGGGAAAAGTAATGCTGGATCTCACTGCCTCCTGGAACCCTTTCAAATGCCCCAGACAATTTGGCCCTCTCTGCTTTCCTGCGGACTCCATCCTCAAAAGCACCTTTTTTCGCTTTCGGCAAACTCCGGAGCAAAAAAGACAAACGTCCAGCTTTTGCTGCCACAGCAAAGGTGCCAGCGGGGAAAAGTAATGCTGGTTCTCACTGCCTCCTGGAACCCTTTCAAATGCCCCAGACAATTTGGCCCTCTCTGCTTTCCTGCGGACTCCATCCTCAAAAGCACCTGTTTTCGCTTTCGGCAAACTCCGGAGCAAAAAAGACAAACGTCCAGCTTTTGCTGCCACAGCAAAGGTGCCAGCGGGGTAAAGTAATGCTGGTTCTCACTGCCTCCTGGAACCCTTTCAAATGCCCCAGACAATTTGGCCCTCTCTGCTTTCCTGCGGACTCCATCCTCAAAAGCACCTGTTTTCGCTTTCGGCAACCTCCGGAGCAAAAAAGACAAACGTCCAGCTTTTGCTGCCAAAGCAAAGGTGCCAGCGGGGAAAAGTGATGCTGGTTCTCACTGTCTCCTGGAACCCCTTCAAATGCCCCAGACAATTTGGCCCTCTCTGCTTTCTTGCGGACTCCATCCTCAAAAGCACCTGTTTTCGCTTTCGGCAACCTCCGGTGCAAAAAAGACAAACGTCCAGCTTTTGCTGCCACAGCAAAGGTGCCAGCGGGGAAAAGTAATGCTGGTTCTCACTGCCTCCTGGAACCCTTTCAAATGCCCCAGACTATTTGGCCCTCTCTGCTTTCCTGCGGACTCCATCCTCAAAAGCACCTGTTTTCGATTTCGGCAACCTCCGGAGCAAAAAAGACAAACTTCCAGGTTTTACTGCCACAGCAAAGGTGCCAGCGGGGAAAAGTGATGCTGGTTCTCACTGTCTCCTGGAACCCTTTCAAATGCCCCAGACAATTTGGCCCTCTCTGCTTTCTTGCGGACTCCATCCTCAAAAGCACCTGTTTTCGCTTTCGGCAACCTCCGGAGCAAAAAAGACAGACGTCCAGGTTTTGCTGCAACAGCAAAGGTGCCAGCGGGGAAAAGTAATGCTGGTTCTCACTGCCTCCTGGAACCCTTTCAAATGCCCCAGACAATTTGGCCCTCTCTGCTTTCCTGCGGACTCCATCCTCAAAAGCACCTTTTTTCGCTTTCGGCAACGTCCGGAGCAAAAAAGACAGACGTCCAGGTTTTGCTGCCACAGCAAAGGTGCCATCGGGGAAAAGTGATTCTGGTCCTCACTGCCTCCTGGAACCCCTTGAAATGCCACAGACAATTTGGCCCTCTCTGCTTTCCTGCGGACTCCATCCTCAAAAGCACCTTTTTTCGCTTTCGGCAAACTCCGGAGCAAAAAAGACAAACGTCCAGCTTTTGCTGCCACAGCAAAGGTGCCAGCGGGGAAAAGTAATGCTGGTTCTCACTGTCTCCTGGAACCCTTTCAAATGCCCCAGACAATTTGGCCCTCTCTGCTTTCCTGCGGACTCCATCCTCAAAAGCACCTGTTTTCGCTTTCGGCAAACTCCGGAGCAAAAAAGACAAACGTCCAGCTTTTGCTGCCACAGCAAAGGTGCCAGCGGGGTAAAGTAATGCTGGTTCTCACTGCCTCCTGGAACCCTTTCAAATGCCCCAGACAATTTGGCCCTCTCTGCTTTCCTGCGGACTCTATCCTCAAAAGCACCTGTTTTCGCTTTCGGCAGCCTCCGGAGCAAAAAAGACAAACGTCCAGCTTTTACTGCCACAGCAAAGGTGCCAGCGGGGAAAAGTAATGCTGGTTCTCACTGCCTCCTGGAACCCTTTCAAATGCCCCAGACAATTTGGCCCTCTCTGCTTTCCTGCGGACTCCATCCTCAAAAGCACCTTTTTTCGCTTTCGGCAACCTCCGGAGCAAAAAAGACAAACGTCCAGGTTTTGCTGCCACAGCAAAGGTGCTAGCGGGGAAAAGTGATTCTGGTCCTCACTGCCTCCTGGAACCCCTTGAAATGCCACAGACAATTTGGCCCTCTCTGCTTTCCTGCGGACTCCATCCTCAAAAGCACCTGTTTTCGCTTTCGGCAACCTCCGGAGCAAAAAAGAAAAACGTCCAGCTTTTGCTGCCACAGCAAAGGTGCCAGCGGGGAAAAGTAATGCTGGTTCTCACTGCCTCCTGGAACCCCTTCGAATGCCCCAGACAATTTGGCCCTCTCTGCTTTCCTGCGGACTCTATCCTCAAAAGCGCCTTTTTTCACTTTCGGCGCCCTCCGGAGCAAAAAAGACAAACGTCCAGGTTTTGCTGCCACAGCAAAGGTGCCAGCGGGGAAAAGTAATGCTGGTTCTCACTGCCTCCTGGAACCCTTTCAAATGCCCCAGACAATTTGGCCCTCTCTGCTTTCCTGCGGACTCCATCCTCAAAAGCACCTGTTTTCGCTTTCGGCAAACTCCGGAGCAAAAAAGACAAACGTCCAGCTTTTGCTGCCACAGCAAAGGTGCCAGCGGGGAAAAGTAATGCTGGTTCTCACTGCCTCATGGAACCCTTTCAAATGCCCCAGACAATTTGGCCCTCTCTGCTTTCCTGCGGACTCCATCCTCAAAAGCACCTGTTTTCGCTTTCGGCAAACTCCGGAGCAAAAAAGACAAACGTCCAGCTTTTGCTGCCACAGCAAAGGTGCCAGCGGGGAAAAGTGATGCTGGTTCTCACTGCCTCCTGGAACCCTTTCAAATGCCCCAGACAATTTGGCCCTCTCTGCTTTCCTGCGGACTCTATCCTCAAAAGCACCTGTTTTCGCTTTCGGCAGCCTCCGGAGCAAAAAAGACAAACGTCCAGCTTTTACTGCCACAGCAAAGGTGCCAGCGGGGAAAAGTAATGCTGGTTCTCACTGCCTCCTGGAACCCTTTCAAATGCCCCAGACAATTTGGCCCTCTCTGCTTTCCTGCGGACTCCATCCTCAAAAGCACCTTTTCTCGCTTTCGGCAACCTCCGGAGCAAAAAAGACAAACGTCCAGCTTTTGCTGCCACAGCAAAGGTGCCAGCGGGGAAAAGTAATGCTGGTTCTCACTGTCTCCTGGAACCCTTTCAAATGCCCCAGACAATTTGGCCCTCTCTGCTTTCCTGCGGACTCTATCCTCAAAAGCACCTGTTTTCGCTTTCAGCGCCCTTCGGAGCAAAAAAGACAAACGTCCAGCTTTTGCTGCCACAGCAAAGGTGCCAGCGGGGAAAAGTAATGCTGGTTCTCACTGCCTCCTGGAACCCTTTCAAATGCCTCAGACAATTTGGCCCTCTCTACTTTCCTGCGGACTCCATCCTCAAAAGCCCTTTTTTTCGCTTTCGGCGCCCTCCGGAACAAAAAAGACAAACGTCCAGGTTTTGCTGCCACAGCAAAGGTGCCAGCGGGGAAAAGTAATGCTGGTTCTCACTGCCTCCTGGAACCCTTTCAAATGCCCCAGACTATTTGGCCCTCTCTGCTTTCCTGCGGACTCCATCCTCAAAAGCACCTGTTTTCGATTTCGGCAACCTCCGGAGCAAAAAAGACAAACTTCCAGGTTTTACTGCCACAGCAAAGGTGCCAGCGGGGAAAAGTGATGCTGGTTCTCACTGTCTCCTGGAACCCTTTCAAATGCCCCAGACAATTTGGCCCTCTCTGCTTTCTTGCGGACTCCATCCTCAAAAGCACCTGTTTTCGCTTTCGGCAACCTCCGGAGCAAAAAAGACAAACGTCCAGCTTTTGCTGCCACAGCAAAGATGCCAGCGGGGAAAAGTAATGCTGGTTCTCACTGCCTCCTGGAACCCCTTCGAATGCCCCAGACAATTTGGCCCTCTCTGCTTTCCTGCGGACTCCATCCTCAAAAGCACATTTTTTCGCTTTCGGCAAGCTCAGGAGCAAAAAAGACAAACGTCCAGCTTTTGCTGCCACAGCAAAGGTGCCAGCGGGGAAAAGTAATGCTGGATCTCACTGCCTCCTGGAATCCTTTCAAATGCCCAAGACTATTTGGCCCTCTCTGCTTTCCTGCGGACTCTATCCTCAAAAGCGCCTTTTTTCACTTTCGGCGCCCTCCGGAGCAAAAAAGACAAACGTCCAGGTTTAGCTGCCACAGCAAAGGTGCCAGCGGGGAAAAGTAATGCTGGTTCTCACTGCCTCCTGGAACCCTTTCAAATGCCCCAGACAATTTGGCCCTCTCTGCTTTCCTGCGGACTCCATCCTCAAAAGCACCTTTTTTCGCTTTCGACAAACTCCGGAGCAAAAAAGACAAACGTCCAGCTTTTGCTGCCACAGCAAAGGTGCCAGCGGGGAAAAGTAATGCTGGTTCTCACTGTCTCCTGGAACCCTTTCAAATGCCCCAGACAATTTGGCCCTCTCTGCTTTCCTGCGGACTCCATCCTCAAAAGCACCTGTTTTCGCTTTCGGCAACCTCCGGAGCAAAAAAGACAAACGTCCAGCTTTTGCTGCCACAGCAAAGGTGCCAGCGGGGTAAAGTAATGCTGGTTCTCACTGCCTCCTGGAACCCTTTCAAATGCCCCAGACAATTTGGCCCTCTCTGCTTTCCTGCGGACTCTATCCTCAAAAGCACCTGTTTTCGCTTTCGGCAGCCTCCGGAGCAAAAAAGACAAACGTCCAGCTTTTACTGCCACAGCAAAGGTGCCAGCGGGGAAAAGTAATGCTGGTTCTCACTGCCTCCTGGAACCCTTTCAAATGCCCCAGACAATTTGGCCCTCTCTGCTTTCCTGCGGACTCCATCCTCAAAAGCACATTTTTTCGCTTTCGGCAAGCTCAGGAGCAAAAAAGACAAACGTCCAGCTTTTGCTGCCACAGCAAAGGTGCCAGCGGGGAAAAGTAATGCTGGATCTCACTGCCTCCTGGAACCCTTTCAAATGCCCAAGACTATTTGGCCCTCTCTGCTTTCCTGCGGACTCTATCCTCAAAAGCGCCTTTTTTCACTTTCGGCGCCCTCCGGAGCAAAAAAGACAAACGTCCAGGTTTAGCTGCCACAGCAAAGGTGCCAGCGGGGAAAAGTAATGCTGGTTCTCACTGCCTCCTGGAACCCTTTCAAATGCCCCAGACAATTTGGCCCTCTCTGCTTTCCTGCGGACTCCATCCTCAAAAGCACCTTTTTTCGCTTTCGGCAAACTCCGGAGCAAAAAAGACAAACGTCCAGCTTTTGCTGCCACAGCAAAGGTGCCAGCGGGGAAAAGTAATGCTGGTTCTCACTGTCTCCTGGAACCCTTTCAAATGCCCCAGACAATTTGGCCCTCTCTGCTTTCCTGCGGACTCCATCCTCAAAAGCACCTGTTTTCGATTTCGGCAGCCTCCGGAGCAAAAAAGACAAACGTCCAGCTTTTGCTGCCACAGCAAAGGTGCCAGCGGGGTAAAGTAATGCTGGTTCTCACTGCCTCCTGGAACCCTTTCAAATGCCCCAGACAATTTGGCCCTCTCTGCTTTCCTGCGGACTCTATCCTCAAAAGCACCTGTTTTCGCTTTCGGCAGCCTCCGGAGCAAAAAAGACAAACGTCCAGCTTTTACTGCCACAGCAAAGGTGCCAGCGGGGAAAAGTAATGCTGGTTCTCACTGCCTCCTGGAACCCTTTCAAATGCCCCAGACAATTTGGCCCTCTCTGCTTTCCTGCGGACTCCATCCTCAAAAGCACCTGTTTTCGCTTTCGGCAACCTCCGGAGCAAAAAAGACAAACGTACAGGTTTTGCTGCCACAGCAAAGGTGCCAGCGGGGAAAAGTAATGCTGGTTCTCACTGCCTCCTGGAACCCTTTCAAATGCCCCAGACAATTTGGCCCTCTCTGCTTTCCTGCGGACTCCATCCTCAAAAGCACCTGTTTTCGCTTTCGGCAACCTCCGGAGCAAAAAAGACAAACGTCCAGGTTTTGCTGCCACAGCAAAGGTGCCAGCGGGGAAAAGTGATTCTGGTCCTCACTGCCTCCTGGAACCCCTTGAAATGCCACAGACAATTTGGCCCTCTCTGCTTTCCTGCGGACTCCATCCTCAAAAGCAAATTTTTTCGCTTTCGGCAAGCTCAGGAGCAAAAAAGACAAACGTCCAGCTTTTGCTGCCACAGCAAAGGTGCCAGCGGGGAAAAGTGATGCTGGTTCTCACTGTCTCCTGGAACCCTTTCAAATGCCCCAGACTATTTGGCCCTCTCTGCTTTCCTGCGGAATCTATCCTCAAAAGCGCCTTTTTTCACTTTCGGCGCCCTCCGGAGCAAAAAAGACAAACGTCCAGGTTTTGCTGCCACAGCAAAGGTGCCAGCGGGGAAAAGTAATGCTGGTTCTCACTGCCTCCTGGAACCCTTTCAAATGCCCCAGACAATTTGGCCCTCTCTGCTTTCCTGCGGACTCCATCCTCAAAAGCACCTGTTTTCGCTTTCGGCAATCTCCGGAGCAAAAAAGACAAACGTCCAGCTTTTGCTGCCACAGCAAAGGTGCCAGCGGGGAAAAGTAATGCTGGTTCTCACTGCCTCCTGGAACCCTTTCAAATGCCCCAGACAATTTGGCCCTCTCTGCTTTCCTGCGGACTCTATCCTCAAAAGCACCTGTTTTCGCTTTCGGCAGCCTCCGGAGCAAAAAAGACAAACGTCCAGCTTTTACTGCCACAGCAAAGGTGCCAGCGGGGAAAAGTAATGCTGGTTCTCACTGCCTCCTGGAACCCTTTCAAATGCCCCAGACAATTTGGCCCTCTCTGCTTTCCTGCGGACTCCATCCTCAAAAGCACCTTTTTTCGCTTTCGGCAACCTCCGGAGCAAAAAAGACAAACGTCCAGCTTTTGCTGCCACAGCAAAGGTGCCAGCGGGGAAAAGTAATGCTGGTTCTCACTGTCTCCTGGAACCCTTTCAAATGCCCCAGACAATTTGGCCCTCTCTGCTTTCCTGCGGACTCTATCCTCAAAAGCACCTGTTTTCGCTTTCGGCAGCCTCCGGAGCAAAAAAGACAAACGTCCAGCTTTTGCTGCCACAGGAAAGGTGCCAGCGGGGAAAAGTAATGCTGGTTCTCACTGCCTCCTGGAACCCTTTCAAATGCCTCAGACAATTTGGCCCTCTCTACTTTCCTGCGGACTCCATCCTCAAAAGCCCTTTTTTTCGCTTTCGGCGCCCTCCGGAACAAAAAAGACAAACGTCCAGGTTTTGCTGCCACAGCAAAGGTGCCAGCGGGGAAAAGTAATGCTGGTTCTCACTGCCTCCTGGAACCCTTTCAAATGCCCCAGACTATTTGGCCCTCTCTGCTTTCCTGCGGACTCCATCCTCAAAAGCACCTTTTTTCGCTTTCGGCAAACTCCGGAGCAAAAAAGACAAACGTCCAGCTTTTGCTGCCACAGCAAAGGTGCCAGCGGGGAAAAGTAATGCTGGATCTCACTGCCTCCTGGAACCCTTTCAAATGCCCCAGACTATTTGGCCCTCTCTGCTTTCCTGCGGACTCCATCCTCAAAAGCACCTTTTTTCGCTTTCGGCGCCCTCCGGAAAAAAAAAGACAAACGTCCAGCTTTTGCTGCCACAGCAAAGGTGCCAGCGGGGAAAAGTGATGCTGGTCCTCACTGCCTCCTGGAACCCCTTGAAATGCCACAGACAATTTGGCCCTCTCTGCTTTCCTGCGGACTCCATCCTCAAAAGCACCTGTTTTCGCTTTCGGCAACCTCCGGAACAAAAAAAGACAAACGTCCAGCTTTTGCTGCCACAGCAAAGGTGCCAGCGGCGAAAAAGTAATGCTGGTTCTCACTGCCTCCTGGAACCCCTTCAAATGCCCCAGACAATTTGGCCCTCTCTGCTTTCCTGCGGACTCCATCCTCAAAAGCACCTGTTTTCGCTTTCGGCAAGCTCAGGAGCAAAAAAGACAAACGTCCAGCTTTTGATGCCACAGCAAAGGTGCCAGCGGGGAAAAGTAATGCTGGATCTCACTGCCTCCTGGAACCCTTTCAAATGCCCCAGACTATTTGGCCCTCTCTGCTTTCCTGCGGACTCTATCCTCAAAAGCGCCTTTTTTCACTTTCGTCGCCCTCCGGTGGTAAAAAGACAAACGTCCAGCTTTTGCTGCCACAGCAAAGGTTCCAGCGGGGAGAAATGATGCTGGTCCTCATTGCCACCTGGAACCTCTTTAAATGCCACAGACAATTTGGCCCTCTCTGCTTTCCTGCGGACTCCATCCTCAAAAGCACCTGTTTTCGATTTCGGCAACCTCCGGAGCAAAAAAGACAAACGTCCAGCTTTTGCTGCCACAGCAAAGGTGCCAGCGGGGAAAAGTAATGCTCGATCTCACTGCCTCCTGGAACCCTTTCAAATGCCCCAGACTATTTGGCCCTCTCTGCTTTCCTGCGGACTCTATCCTCAAAAGCGCCTTTTTTCACTTTTGGCGCCCTCCGGAGCAAAAAAGACAAACGTCCAGGTTTTGCTGCCACAGCAAAGGTGCCAGCGGGGAAAAGTAATGCTGGTTCTCACTGCCTCCTGGAACCCTTTCAAATGCCCCAGACAATTTGGCCCTCTCTGCTTTCCTGCGGACTACATCCTCAAAAGCACCTGTTTTCGCTTTCGGCAGCCTCCGGAGCAAAAAAGACAAACGTCCAGCTTTTACTGCCACAGCAAAGGTGCCAGCGGGGAAAAGTAATGCTGGTTCTCACTGCCTCCTGGAACCCTTTCAAATGCCCCAGACAATTTGGCCCTCTCTGCTTTCCTGCGGACTCCATCCTCAAAAGCACCTGTTTTCGCTTTCGGCAACCTCCGGAGCAAAAAAGACAAACGTCCAGGTTTTGCTGCCACAGCAAAGGTGCCAGCGGGGAAAAGTAATGCTGGTTCTCACTGCCTCCTGGAACCCTTTCAAATGCCCCAGACAATTTGGCCCTCTCTGCTTTCCTGCGGACTCCATCCTCAAAGCACCTTTTTTCGCTTTCGGCAACCTCCGGAGCAAAAAAGACAAACGTCCAGGTTTTGCTGCCACAGCAAAGGTGCCAGCGGGGAAAAGTGATTCTGGTCCTCACTGCCTCCTGGAACCCCTTGAAATGCCACAGACAATTTGGCCCTCTCTGCTTTCCTGCGGACTCCATCCTCAAAAGCACATTTTTTCGCTTTCGGCAAGCTCAGGAGCAAAAAAGACAAACGTCCAGCTTTTGCTGCCACAGCAAAGGTGCCAGCGGGGAAAAGTAATGCTGGTTCTCACTGCCTCCTGGAACCCTTTCAAATGCCCCAGACTATTTGGCCCTCTCTGCTTTCCTGCGGAATCTATCCTCAAAAGCGCCTTTTTTCACTTTCGGCGCCCTCCGGAGCAAAAAAGACAAACGTCCAGCTTTTGCTGCCACAGCAAAGGTGCCAGCGGGGAAAAGTAATGCTGGTTCTCACTGCCTCCTGGAACCCTTTCAAATGCCCCAGACAATTTGGCCCTCTCTGCTTTCCTGCGGACTCCATCCTCAAAAGCACCTGTTTTCGCTTTCGGCAAACTCCGGAGCAAAAAAGACAAACGTCCAGCTTTTGCTGCCACAGCAAAGGTGCCAGCGGGGAAAAGTAATGCTGGTTCTCACTGCCTCCTGGAACCCTTTCAAATGCCCCAGACAATTTGGCCCTCTCTACTTTCCTGCGGACTCCATCCTCAAAAGCACCTGTTTTCGCTTTCGGCAATCTCCGGCGCAAAAAAGACTAACGTCCAGCTTTTGCTGCCACAGCAAAGGTGCCAGCGGGGTAAAGTAATGCTGGTTCTCACTGCCTCCTGGAACCCTTTCAAATGCCCCAGACAATTTGGCCCTCTCTGCTTTCCTGCGGACTCTATCCTCAAAAGCACCTGTTTTCGCTTTCGGCAGCCTCCGGAGCAAAAAAGACAAACGTCCAGCTTTTACTGCCACAGCAAAGGTGCCAGCGGGGAAAAGTAATGCTGGTTCTCACTGCCTCCTGGAACCCTTTCAAATGCCCCAGACAATTTGGCCCTCTCTGCTTTCCTGCGGACTCCATCCTCAAAAGCACCTTTTCTCGCTTTCGGCAACCTCCGGAGCAAAAAAGACAAACGTCCAGCTTTTGCTGCCACAGCAAAGGTGCCAGCGGGGAAAAGTAATGCTGGTTCTCACTGTCTCCTGGAACCCTTTCAAATGCCCCAGACAATTTTGCCCTCTCTGCTTTCCTGCGGACTCTATCCTCAAAAGCACCTGTTTTCGCTTTCGGCAGCCTCCGGAGCAAAAAAGACAAACGTCCAGCTTTTGCTGCCACAGGAAAGGTGCCAGCGGGGAAAAGTAATGCTGGTTCTCACTGCCTCCTGGAACCCTTTCAAATGCCTCAGACAATTTGGCCCTCTCTACTTTCCTGCGGACTCCATCCTCAAAAGCCCTTTTTTTCGCTTTCGGCGCCCTCCGGAACAAAAAAGACAAACGTCCAGGTTTTGCTGCCACAGCAAAGGTGCCAGCGGGGAAAAGTAATGCTGGTTCTCACTGCCTCCTGGAACCCTTTCAAATGCCCCAGACGATTTGGCCCTCTCTGCTTTCCTGCGGACTCCATCCTCAAAAGCACCTTTTTTCGCTTTCGGCAAACTCCGGAGCAAAAAAGACAAACGTCCAGCTTTTGCTGCCACAGCAAAGGTGCCAGCGGGGAAAAGTAATGCTGGATCTCACTGCCTCCTGGAACCCTTTCAAATGCCCAGACTATTTGGCCCTCTCTGCTTTCCTGCGGACTCCATCCTCAAAAGCCACCTTTTTTCGCTTTCGGCGCCCTCCGGAAAAAAAAAGACAAACGTCCAGCTTTTGCTGCCACAGCAAAGGTGCCAGCGGGGAAAAGTGATGCTGGTCCTCACTGCCTTCTGGAACCCCTTGAAATGCCACAGACAATTTGGCCCTCTCTGCTTTCCTGCGGACTCCATCCTCAAAAGCACCTGTTTTCGCTTTCGGCAACCTCCGGAACAAAAAAGACAAACGTCCAGCTTTTGCTGCCACAGCAAATGTGCCAGCGGCGAAAAAGTAATGCTCGATCTCACTGCCTCCTGGAACCCTTTCAAATGCCCCAGACTATTTGGCCCTCTCTGCTTTCCTGCGGACTCTATCCTCAAAAGCGCCTTTTTTCACTTTTGGCGCCCTCCGGAGCAAAAAAGACAAACGTCCAGGTTTTGCTGCCACAGCAAAGGTGCCAGCGGGGAAAAGTAATGCTGGTTCTCACTGCCTCCTGGAACCCTTTCAAATGCCCCAGACAATTTGGCCCTCTCTGCTTTCCTGCGGACTCCATCCTCAAAAGCACCTGTTTTCGCTTTCGGCAAACTCCGGAGCAAAAAAGACAAACGTCCAGCTTTTGCTGCCACAGCAAAGGTGCCATCGGGGAAAAGTGATTCTGGTCCTCACTGCCTCCTGGAACCCCTTGAAATGCCACAGACAATTTGGCCCTCTCTGCTTTCCTGCGGACTCCATCCTCAAAAGCACCTGTTTTCGCTTTCGGCAACCTCCGGAGCAAAAAAGAAAAACGTCCAGCTTTGGCTGCCACAGCAAAGGTGCCAGCGGGGAAAAGTAATGCTGGTTCTCACTGCCTCCTGGAACCCCTTCAAATGCCCCAGAAAATTTGGCCCTCTCTGCTTTCCTGCGGACTCCATCCTCAAAAGCACCTGTTTTCGCTTTCGGAAAGCTCAGGAGTAAAAAAGACAAACGTCCAGCTTTTGCTGCCACAGCAAAGGTGCCAGCGGGAAAAGTAATGCTGGATCTCACTGCCTCCTGGAACCCTTTCAAATGCCCCAGACTATTTGGCCCTCTCTGCTTTCCTGCGGACTCTATCCTCAAAAGCGCCTTTTTTCACTTTCGGCGCCCTCCGGTGGTAAAAAGACAAACGTCCAGCTTTTGCTGCCACAGCAAAGGTGCCAGCGGGGAAAAGTGATGCTGGTCCTCACTGCCTCCTGGAACCCCTTGAAATGCCACAGACAATTTGGCCCTCTCTGCTTTCCTGCGGACTCCATCCTCAAAAGCACCTGTTTTCGCTTTCGGCAAACTCCGGAGCAAAAAAGACAAACGTCCAGCTTTTGCTGCCACAGCAAAGGTGCCAGAGGGGAAAAGTGATGCTGGTCCTCACTGCATCCTGGAACCCTTCAAAAGCCGCACACAATTTAGCCCTCTCTGCTTTCCTGCCGACTCTAGCCTCAAAAGCATCTTTTTACTCTTTCAACGCTGTTTGGAGCAAAAAAGACAAACGTCCAGCTTTTGCTGCCACAGCAAAGGTGCCAGCGGGGAAAAGTAATGCTGGTTCTCACTGTCTCCTGGAACCCTTTCAAATGCCCCAGACAATTTGGCCCTCTCTGCTTTCCTGCGGACTCCATCCTCAAAAGCACCTGTTTTCGCTTTCGGCAGCCTCCGGAGCAAAAAAGACAAACGTCCAGCTTTTGCTGCCACAGCAAAGGTGCCAGCGGGGAAAAGTAATGCTGGTTCTCACTGCCTCCTGGAACCCCCTTCAAATGCCCCAGACAATTTGGCCCTCTCTGCTTTCCTGCGGACTCCATCCTCAAAAGAACCTGTTTTCACTTTCGGCAACCTCCGGAGCAAAAATGACAAACGTCCAGCTTTTACTGCCACAGCAAAGGTGCCAGCAGGGAAAAGTAATGCTGGTTCTCACTGTCTCCTGGAACCCTTTCAAATGCCCCAGACAATTTGGCCCTCTCTGCTTTCCTGCGGACTCTATCCTCAAAAGCACCTGTTTTCGCTTTCGGCAGCCTCCGGAGCAAAAAAGACAAACGTCCAGCTTTTACTGCCACAGCAAAGGTGCCAGCGGGGAAAGTAATGCTGGTTCTCACTGCCTCCTGGAACCCTTTCAAATGCCCCAGACTATTTGGCCCTCTCTGCTTTCCTGCGGACTCCATCCTCAAAAGCACCTTTTTTCGCTTTCGGCAAACTCCGGAGCAAAAAAGACAAACGTCCAGCTTTTGCTGCCACAGCAAAGGTGCCAGCGGGGAAAAGTAATGCTGGATCTCACTGCCTCCTGGAACCCTTTCAAATGCCCCAGACTATTTGGCCCTCTCTGCTTTCCTGCGGACTCCATCCTCAAAAGCACCTTTTTTCGCTTTCGGCGCCCTCCGGAAAAAAAAAGACAAACGTCCAGCTTTTGCTGCCACAGCAAAGGTGCCAGCGGGGAAAAGTGATGCTGGTCCTCACTGCCTCCTGGAACCCCTTGAAATGCCACAGACAATTTGGCCCTCTCTGCTTTCCTGCGGACTCCATCCTCAAAAGCACCTGTTTTCGCTTTCGGCAACCTCCGGAACAAAAAAGACAAACGTCCAGCTTTTGCTGCCACAGCAAAGGTGCCAGCGGCGAAAAAGTAATGCTGGTTCTCACTGCCTCCTGGAACCCCTTCAAATGCCCCAGACAATTTGGCCCTCTCTGCTTTCCTGCGGACTCCATCCTCAAAAGCACCTGTTTTCGCTTTCGGCAAGCTCAGGAGCAAAAAAGACAAACGTCCAGCTTTTGATGCCACAGCAAAGGTGCCAGCGGGGAAAAGTAATGCTGGATCTCACTGCCTCCTGGAACCCTTTCAAATGCCCCAGACTATTTGGCCCTCTCTGCTTTCCTGCGGACTCTATCCTCAAAAGCGCCTTTTTTCACTTTCGTCGCCCTCCGGTGGTAAAAAGACAAACGTCCAGCTTTTGCTGCCACAGCAAAGGTTCCAGCGGGGAGAAATGATGCTGGTCCTCATTGCCACCTGGAACCTCTTTAAATGCCACAGACAATTTGGCCCTCTCTGCTTTCCTGCGGACTCCATCCTCAAAAGCACCTGTTTTCGATTTCGGCAACCTCCGGAGCAAAAAAGACAAACGTCCAGCTTTTGCTGCCACAGCAAAGGTGCCAGCGGGGAAAAGTAATGCTCGATCTCACTGCCTCCTGGAACCCTTTCAAATGCCCCAGACTATTTGGCCCTCTCTGCTTTCCTGCGGACTCTATCCTCAAAAGCGCCTTTTTTCACTTTTGGCGCCCTCCGGAGCAAAAAAGACAAACGTCCAGGTTTTGCTGCCACAGCAAAGGTGCCAGCGGGGAAAAGTAATGCTGGTTCTCACTGCCTCCTGGAACCCTTTCAAATGCCCCAGACAATTTGGCCCTCTCTGCTTTCCTGCGGACTACATCCTCAAAAGCACCTGTTTTCGCTTTCGGCAGCCTCCGGAGCAAAAAAGACAAACGTCCAGCTTTTACTGCCACAGCAAAGGTGCCAGCGGGGAAAAGTAATGCTGGTTCTCACTGCCTCCTGGAACCCTTTCAAATGCCCCAGACAATTTGGCCCTCTCTGCTTTCCTGCGGACTCCATCCTCAAAAGCACCTGTTTTCGCTTTCGGCAACCTCCGGAGCAAAAAAGACAAACGTCCAGGTTTTGCTGCCACAGCAAAGGTGCCAGCGGGGAAAAGTAATGCTGGTTCTCACTGCCTCCTGGAACCCTTTCAAATGCCCCAGACAATTTGGCCCTCTCTGCTTTCCTGCGGACTCCATCCTCAAAAGCACCTTTTTTCGCTTTCGGCAACCTCCGGAGCAAAAAAGACAAACGTCCAGGTTTTGCTGCCACAGCAAAGGTGCCAGCGGGGAAAAGTGATTCTGGTCCTCACTGCCTCCTGGAACCCCTTGAAATGCCACAGACAATTTGGCCCTCTCTGCTTTCCTGCGGACTCCATCCTCAAAAGCACATTTTTTCGCTTTCGGCAAGCTCAGGAGCAAAAAAGACAAACGTCCAGCTTTTGCTGCCACAGCAAAGGTGCCAGCGGGGAAAAGTAATGCTGGTTCTCACTGCCTCCTGGAACCCTTTCAAATGCCCCAGACTATTTGGCCCTCTCTGCTTTCCTGCGGAATCTATCCTCAAAAGCGCCTTTTTTCACTTTCGGCGCCCTCCGGAGCAAAAAAGACAAACGTCCAGCTTTTGCTGCCACAGCAAAGGTGCCAGCGGGGAAAAGTAATGCTGGTTCTCACTGCCTCCTGGAACCCTTTCAAATGCCCCAGACAATTTGGCCCTCTCTGCTTTCCTGCGGACTCCATCCTCAAAAGCACCTGTTTTCGCTTTCGGCAAACTCCGGAGCAAAAAAGACAAACGTCCAGCTTTTGCTGCCACAGCAAAGGTGCCAGCGGGGAAAAGTAATGCTGGTTCTCACTGCCTCCTGGAACCCTTTCAAATGCCCCAGACAATTTGGCCCTCTCTACTTTCCTGCGGACTCCATCCTCAAAAGCACCTGTTTTCGCTTTCGGCAATCTCCGGCGCAAAAAAGACTAACGTCCAGCTTTTGCTGCCACAGCAAAGGTGCCAGCGGGGTAAAGTAATGCTGGTTCTCACTGCCTCCTGGAACCCTTTCAAATGCCCCAGACAATTTGGCCCTCTCTGCTTTCCTGCGGACTCTATCCTCAAAAGCACCTGTTTTCGCTTTCGGCAGCCTCCGGAGCAAAAAAGACAAACGTCCAGCTTTTACTGCCACAGCAAAGGTGCCAGCGGGGAAAAGTAATGCTGGTTCTCACTGCCTCCTGGAACCCTTTCAAATGCCCCAGACAATTTGGCCCTCTCTGCTTTCCTGCGGACTCCATCCTCAAAAGCACCTTTTCTCGCTTTCGGCAACCTCCGGAGCAAAAAAGACAAACGTCCAGCTTTTGCTGCCACAGCAAAGGTGCCAGCGGGGAAAAGTAATGCTGGTTCTCACTGTCTCCTGGAACCCTTTCAAATGCCCCAGACAATTTTGCCCTCTCTGCTTTCCTGCGGACTCTATCCTCAAAAGCACCTGTTTTCGCTTTCGGCAGCCTCCGGAGCAAAAAAGACAAACGTCCAGCTTTTGCTGCCACAGGAAAGGTGCCAGCGGGGAAAAGTAATGCTGGTTCTCACTGCCTCCTGGAACCCTTTCAAATGCCTCAGACAATTTGGCCCTCTCTACTTTCCTGCGGACTCCATCCTCAAAAGCCCTTTTTTTCGCTTTCGGCGCCCTCCGGAACAAAAAAGACAAACGTCCAGGTTTTGCTGCCACAGCAAAGGTGCCAGCGGGGAAAAGTAATGCTGGTTCTCACTGCCTCCTGGAACCCTTTCAAATGCCCCAGACGATTTGGCCCTCTCTGCTTTCCTGCGGACTCCATCCTCAAAAGCACCTTTTTTCGCTTTCGGCAAACTCCGGAGCAAAAAAGACAAACGTCCAGCTTTTGCTGCCACAGCAAAGGTGCCAGCGGGGAAAAGTAATGCTGGATCTCACTGCCTCCTGGAACCCTTTCAAATGCCCCAGACTATTTGGCCCTCTCTGCTTTCCTGCGGACTCCATCCTCAAAAGCACCTTTTTTCGCTTTCGGCGCCCTCCGGAAAAAAAAAGACAAACGTCCAGCTTTTGCTGCCACAGCAAAGGTGCCAGCGGGGAAAAGTGATGCTGGTCCTCACTGCCTTCTGGAACCCCTTGAAATGCCACAGACAATTTGGCCCTCTCTGCTTTCCTGCGGACTCCATCCTCAAAAGCACCTGTTTTCGCTTTCGGCAACCTCCGGAACAAAAAAGACAAACGTCCAGCTTTTGCTGCCACAGCAAATGTGCCAGCGGCGAAAAAGTAATGCTCGATCTCACTGCCTCCTGGAACCCTTTCAAATGCCCCAGACTATTTGGCCCTCTCTGCTTTCCTGCGGACTCTATCCTCAAAAGCGCCTTTTTTCACTTTTGGCGCCCTCCGGAGCAAAAAAGACAAACGTCCAGGTTTTGCTGCCACAGCAAAGGTGCCAGCGGGGAAAAGTAATGCTGGTTCTCACTGCCTCCTGGAACCCTTTCAAATGCCCCAGACAATTTGGCCCTCTCTGCTTTCCTGCGGACTCCATCCTCAAAAGCACCTGTTTTCGCTTTCGGCAAACTCCGGAGCAAAAAAGACAAACGTCCAGCTTTTGCTGCCACAGCAAAGGTGCCATCGGGGAAAAGTGATTCTGGTCCTCACTGCCTCCTGGAACCCCTTGAAATGCCACAGACAATTTGGCCCTCTCTGCTTTCCTGCGGACTCCATCCTCAAAAGCACCTGTTTTCGCTTTCGGCAACCTCCGGAGCAAAAAAGAAAAACGTCCAGCTTTGGCTGCCACAGCAAAGGTGCCAGCGGGGAAAAGTAATGCTGGTTCTCACTGCCTCCTGGAACCCCTTCAAATGCCCCAGAAAATTTGGCCCTCTCTGCTTTCCTGCGGACTCCATCCTCAAAAGCACCTGTTTTCGCTTTCGGAAAGCTCAGGAGTAAAAAAGACAAACGTCCAGCTTTTGCTGCCACAGCAAAGGTGCCAGCGGGAAAAGTAATGCTGGATCTCACTGCCTCCTGGAACCCTTTCAAATGCCCCAGACTATTTGGCCCTCTCTGCTTTCCTGCGGACTCTATCCTCAAAAGCGCCTTTTTTCACTTTCGGCGCCCTCCGGTGGTAAAAAGACAAACGTCCAGCTTTTGCTGCCACAGCAAAGGTGCCAGCGGGGAAAAGTGATGCTGGTCCTCACTGCCTCCTGGAACCCCTTGAAATGCCACAGACAATTTGGCCCTCTCTGCTTTCCTGCGGACTCCATCCTCAAAAGCACCTGTTTTCGCTTTCGGCAAACTCCGGAGCAAAAAAGACAAACGTCCAGCTTTTGCTGCCACAGCAAAGGTGCCAGAGGGGAAAAGTGATGCTGGTCCTCACTGCATCCTGGAACCCCTTCAAAAGCCGCACACAATTTAGCCCTCTCTGCTTTCCTGCCGACTCTAGCCTCAAAAGCATCTTTTTACTCTTTCAACGCTGTTTGGAGCAAAAAAGACAAACGTCCAGCTTTTGCTGCCACAGCAAAGGTGCCAGCGGGGAAAAGTAATGCTGGTTCTCACTGTCTCCTGGAACCCTTTCAAATGCCCCAGACAATTTGGCCCTCTCTGCTTTCCTGCGGACTCCATCCTCAAAAGCACCTGTTTTCGCTTTCGGCAGCCTCCGGAGCAAAAAAGACAAACGTCCAGCTTTTGCTGCCACAGCAAAGGTGCCAGCGGGGAAAAGTAATGCTGGTTCTCACTGCCTCCTGGAACCCCTTCAAATGCCCCAGACAATTTGGCCCTCTCTGCTTTCCTGCGGACTCCATCCTCAAAAGAACCTGTTTTCACTTTCGGCAACCTCCGGAGCAAAAATGACAAACGTCCAGCTTTTACTGCCACAGCAAAGGTGCCAGCGGGGAAAAGTAATGCTGGTTCTCACTGTCTCCTGGAACCCTTTCAAATGCCCCAGACAATTTGGCCCTCTCTGCTTTCCTGCGGACTCTATCCTCAAAAGCACCTGTTTTCGCTTTCGGCAGCCTCCGGAGCAAAAAAGACAAACGTCCAGCTTTTACTGCCACAGCAAAGGTGCCAGCGGGGAAAAGTAATGCTGGTTCTCACTGTCTCCTGGAACCCTTTCAAATGCCCCAGACAATTTGGCCCTCTCTGCTTTCCTGCGGACTCTAGCCTCAAAAGCACCTGTTTTCGCTTTCGGCAGCCTCCGGAGCAAAAAAGACAAACGTCCAGCTTTTGCTGCCACAGCAAAGGTGCCAGCGGGGAAAAGTAATGCTGGTTCTCACTGCCTCCTGGAACCCTTTCAAATGCACAACACAATTTGGCCCTCTCTGCTTTCCTGCCGACTCCATCCTCAAAAGCACCTTTTTATACTTTTGGCAACCTCAGGAGCAAAAAAGACAAACGTCCAGCTTTTGCTGCCACAGCAAAGGTGCCAGCGGGGAAAAGTAATGCTGGTTCTCACTGCCTCCTGGAACCCTTTCAAATGCCCCAGACGATTTGGCCCTCTCTGCTTTCCTGCGGACTCCATCCTCAAAAGCACCTGTTTTCGATTTCGGCAGCCTCCGGAGCAAAAAAGACAAACGTCCAGCTTTTACTGCCACAGCAAAGGTGCCAGCGGGGAAAAGTAATGCTGGATCTCACTGCCTCCTGGAACCCTTTCAAATGCCCCAGACTATTTTGCCCTCTCTGCTTTCCTGCGGACTCCATCCTCAAAAGCACCTGTTTTCGCTTTCGGCAAACTCCGGAGCAAAAAAGACAAACGTCCAGGTTTTGCTGCCACAGCAAAGGTGCCAGCGGGGAAAAGTAATACTGGTTCTCACTGCCTCCTGGAACCCTTTCAAATGCCCCAGACTATTTGGCCCTCTCTGCTTTCCTGCGGACTCCATCCTCAAAAGCACCTGTTTTCGCTTTCGGCAAACTCCGGAGCAAAAAAGACAAACGTCCAGCTTTTGCTGCCACAGCAAAGGTGCCAGCGGGGAAAAGTAATGCTGGTTCTCACTGCCTCCTGGAACCCTTTCAAATGCCCCAGACAATTTGGCCCTCTCTGCTTTCCTGCGGACTCCATCCTCAAAAGCACCTGTTTTCGCTTTCGGCAATCTCCGGAGCAAAAAAGACAAACGTCCAGCTTTTGCTGCCACAGCAAAGGTGCCAGCGGGGTAAAGTAATGCTGGTTCTCACTGCCTCCTGGAACCCTTTCAAATGCCCCAGACAATTTGGCCCTCTCTGCTTTCCTGCGGACTCTATCCTCAAAAGCACCTGTTTTCGCTTTCGGCAGCCTCCGGAGCAAAAAAGACAAACGTCCAGCTTTTACTGCCACAGCAAAGGTGCCAGCGGGGAAAAGTAATGCTGGTTCTCACTGCCTCCTGGAACCCTTTCAAATGCCCCAGACAATTTGGCCCTCTCTGCTTTCCTGCGGACTCCATCCTCAAAAGCACCTTTTCTCGCTTTCGGCAACCTCCGGAGCAAAAAAGACAAACGTCCAGCTTTTGCTGCCACAGCAAAGGTGCCAGCGGGGAAAAGTAATGCTGGTTCTCACTGTCTCCTGGAACCCTTTCAAATGCCCCAGACAATTTGGCCCTCTCTGCTTTCCTGCGGACTCCATCCTCAAAAGCACCTGTTTTCGCTTTCGGCAACCTCCGGAGCAAAAAAGAAAAACGTCCAGCTTTGGCTGCCACAGCAAAGGTGCCAGCGGGGAAAAGTAATGCTGGTTCTCACTGCCTCCTGGAACCCCTTCAAATGCCCCAGAAAATTTGGCCCTCTCTGCTTTCCTGCGGACTCCATCCTCAAAAGCACCTGTTTTCGCTTTCGGAAAGCTCAGGAGTAAAAAAGACAAACGTCCAGCTTTTGCTGCCACAGCAAAGGTGCCAGCGGGAAAAGTAATGCTGGATCTCACTGCCTCCTGGAACCCTTTCAAATGCCCCAGACTATTTGGCCCTCTCTGCTTTCCTGCGGACTCTATCCTCAAAAGCGCCTTTTTTCACTTTCGGCGCCCTCCGGTGGTAAAAAGACAAACGTCCAGCTTTTGCTGCCACAGCAAAGGTGCCAGCGGGGAAAAGTGATGCTGGTCCTCACTGCCTCCTGGAACCCCTTGAAATGCCACAGACAATTTGGCCCTCTCTGCTTTCCTGCGGACTCCATCCTCAAAAGCACCTGTTTTCGCTTTCGGCAAACTCCGGAGCAAAAAAGACAAACGTCCAGCTTTTGCTGCCACAGCAAAGGTGCCAGAGGGGAAAAGTGATGCTGGTCCTCACTGCATCCTGGAACCCCTTCAAAAGCCGCACACAATTTAGCCCTCTCTGCTTTCCTGCCGACTCTAGCCTCAAAAGCATCTTTTTACTCTTTCAACGCTGTTTGGAGCAAAAAAGACAAACGTCCAGCTTTTGCTGCCACAGCAAAGGTGCCAGCGGGGAAAAGTAATGCTGGTTCTCACTGTCTCCTGGAACCCTTTCAAATGCCCCAGACAATTTGGCCCTCTCTGCTTTCCTGCGGACTCCATCCTCAAAAGCACCTGTTTTCGCTTTCGGCAGCCTCCGGAGCAAAAAAGACAAACGTCCAGCTTTTGCTGCCACAGCAAAGGTGCCAGCGGGGAAAAGTAATGCTGGTTCTCACTGCCTCCTGGAACCCCTTCAAATGCCCCAGACAATTTGGCCCTCTCTGCTTTCCTGCGGACTCCATCCTCAAAAGAACCTGTTTTCACTTTCGGCAACCTCCGGAGCAAAAATGACAAACGTCCAGCTTTTACTGCCACAGCAAAGGTGCCAGCGGGGAAAAGTAATGCTGGTTCTCACTGTCTCCTGGAACCCTTTCAAATGCCCCAGACAATTTGGCCCTCTCTGCTTTCCTGCGGACTCTATCCTCAAAAGCACCTGTTTTCGCTTTCGGCAGCCTCCGGAGCAAAAAAGACAAACGTCCAGCTTTTACTGCCACAGCAAAGGTGCCAGCGGGGAAAAGTAATGCTGGTTCTCACTGTCTCCTGGAACCCTTTCAAATGCCCCAGACAATTTGGCCCTCTCTGCTTTCCTGCGGACTCTATCCTCAAAAGCACCTGTTTTCGCTTTCGGCATCCTCCGGAGCAAAAAAGACAAACGTCCAGGTTTTGCTGCCACAGCAAAGGTGCCAGCGGGGAAAAGTAATGCTGGTTCTCACTGCCTCCTGGAACCCTTTCAAATGCCTCAGACAATTTGGCCCTCTCTACTTTCCTGCGGACTCCATCCTCAAAAGCCCTTTTTTTCGCTTTCGGCGCCCTCCGGAACAAAAAAGACAAACGTCCAGGTTTTGCTGCCACAGCAAAGGTGCCAGCGGGGAAAAGTAATGCTGGTTCTCACTGCCTCCTGGAACCCTTTCAAATGCCCCAGACGATTTGGCCCTCTCTGCTTTCCTGCGGACTCCATCCTCAAAAGTACCTTTTTTCGCTTTCGGCAAACTCCGGAGCAAAAAAGACAAACGTCCAGCTTTTGCTGCCACAGCAAAGGTGCCAGCGGGGAAAAGTAATGCTGGATCTCACTGCCTCCTGGAACCCTTTCAAATGCCCCAGACTATTTGGCCCTCTCTGCTTTCCTGCGGACTCCATCCTCAAAAGCACTTGTTTTCGCTTTCGGCGCCCTCCGGAAAAAAAAAGACAAACGTCCAGCTTTTGCTGCCACAGCAAAGGTGCCAGCGGGGAAAAGTGATGCTGGTCCTCACTGCCTCCTGGAACCCCTTGAAATGCCACAGACAATTTGGCCCTCTCTGCTTTCCTGCGGACTCCATCCTCAAAAGCACCTGTTTTCGCTTTCGGCAACCTCCGGAACAAAAAAGACAAACGTCCAGCTTTTGCTGCCACAGCAAAGGTGCCAGCGGCGAAAAAGTAATGCTGGTTCTCACTGCCTCCTGGAACCCCTTCAAATGCCCCAGACAATTTGGCCCTCTCTGCTTTCCTGCGGACTCCATCCTCAAAAGCACCTGTTTTCGCTTTCGGCAACCTCCGGAGCAAAAAAGACAAACGTCCAGCTTTTGCTGCCACAGCAAAGGTGCCAGCGGGGAAAAGTAATGCTCGATCTCACTGCCTCCTGGAACCCTTTCAAATGCCCCAGACTATTTGGCCCTCTCTGCTTTCCTGCGGACTCTATCCTCAAAAGCGCCTTTTTTCACTTTCGGCGCCCTCCGGAGCAAAAAAGACAAACGTCCAGGTTTTGCTGCCACAGCAAAGGTGCCAGCGGGGAAAAGTAATGCTGGTTCTCACTGCCTCCTGGAACCCTTTCAAATGCCCCAGACAATTTGGCCCTCTCTGCTTTCCTGCGGACTCCATCCTCAAAAGCACCTGTTTTCGCTTTCGGCAAACTCCGGAGCAAAAAAGACAAACGTCCAGCTTTTGCTGCCACAGCAAAGGTGCCAGCGGGGAAAAGTAATGCTGGTTCTCACTGCCTCCTGGAACCCTTTCAAATGCACAACACAATTTGGCCCTCTCTGCTTTTCCTGCCGACTCCTCCTCAAAAGCACCTTTTTTTACTTTTGGCAACCTCAGGAGCAAAAAAGACAAACGTCCAGCTTTTACTGCCACAGCAAAGGTGCCAGCGGGGAAAAGTAATGCTGGATCTCACTGCCTCCTGGAACCCTTTCAAATGCCCCAGACTATTTTGCCCTCTCTGCTTTCCTGCGGACTCCATCCTCAAAAGCACCTGTTTTCGCTTTCGGCAAACTCCGGAGCAAAAAAGACAAACGTCCAGGTTTTGCTGCCACAGCAAAGGTGCCAGCGGGGAAAAGTAATACTGGTTCTCACTGCCTCCTGGAACCCTTTCAAATGCCCCAGACTATTTGGCCCTCTCTGCTTTCCTGCGGACTCCATCCTCAAAAGCACCTGTTTTCGCTTTCGGCAACCTCCGGAGCAAAAAAGACAAACGTCCAGCTTTTGCTGCCACAGCAAAGGTGCCAGCGGGGAAAAGTAATGCTGGTTCTCACTGCCTCTCCTGGAACTCTTTCAAATGCCCCCAGATAATTTGGCCCTCTCTGCTTTCCTGCGGACTCCATCCTCAAAAGCACCTGTTTTCGCTTTCGGCAGCGTCCGGAGCAAAAATGACAAACGTCCAGCTTTTACTGACACAGCAAAGGTGCCAGCGGGGAAAAGTAATGCTGGTTCTCACTGTCTCCTGGAACCCTTTCAAATGCCCCCAGACAATTTGGCCCTCTCTGCTTTCCTGCGGACTCCATCCTCAAAAGCACCTCTTTTCGCTTTCGGCAACCTCCGGAGCAAAAAAGACAAACGTCCAGGTTTTCCTGCCACAGCAAAGGTGCCAGCGGGGAAAGTAATGCTGGTTCTCACTGCCTCCTGGAACCCTTTCAAATGCCCCAGACGATTTGTCCCTCTCTGCTTTCCTGCGGACTCCATCCTCAAAAGCACCTTTTTTCGCTTTCGGCAACCTCCGGAGCAAAAAAGACAAACGTCCAGGTTTTGCTGCCACAGCAAAGGTGCCAGCGGGAAAAGTGATGCTGGTCCTCACTGCCTCCTGGAATCCCTTCAAATGCCCCAGACAATTTGGCCCTCTCTGCTTTCTTGCAGACTCCATCCTCAAAAGCACCTTTTCTCGCTTTCGGCAACCTCCGGAGCAAAAAAGACAAACATCCAGGTTTTGCTGCCACAGCAAAGGTGCCAGCAAGGAAAAGTAATGCTGGTTCTCACTGCCTCCTGGAACCCCTTGAAATGCCCCAGACAATTTGGCCCTCTCTGCTTTCTTGCGGACTCCATCCTCAAAAGCACCTGTTTTCGCTTTCGGCAACCTCCGGAGCAAAAAAGACAAACGTCCAGCTTTTACTGCCACAGCAAAGGTGCCAGCGGGAAAAGTAATGCTGGATCTCACTGCCTCCTGGAACCCTTTCAAATGCCCCAGACTATTTTGCCCTCTCTGCTTTCCTGCGGACTCCATCCTCAAAAGCACCTGTTTTCGCTTTCGGCAAACTCCGGAGCAAAAAAGACAAACGTCCAGGTTTTGCTGCCACAGCAAAGGTGCCAGCGGGGAAAAGTAATACTGGTTCTCACTGCCTCCTGGAACCCTTTCAAATGCCCCAGACTATTTGGCCCTCTCTGCTTTCCTGCGGACTCCATCCTCAAAAGCACCTGTTTTCGCTTTCGGCAACCTCCGGAGCAAAAAAGACAAACGTCCAGCTTTTGCTGCCACAGCAAAGGTGCCAGCGGGGAAAAGTAATGCTGGTTCTCACTGCCTCCTGGAACTCTTTCAAATGCCCCAGATAATTTGGCCCTCTCTGCTTTCCTGCGGACTCCATCCTCAAAAGCACCTGTTTTCGCTTTCGGCAGCGTCCGGAGCAAAAATGACAAACGTCCAGCTTTTACTGACACAGCAAAGGTGCCAGCGGGGAAAAGTAATGCTGGTTCTCACTGTCTCCTGGAACCCTTTCAAATGCCCCAGACAATTTGGCCCTCTCTGCTTTCCTGCGGACTCCATCCTCAAAAGCACCTCTTTTCGCTTTCGGCAACCTCCGGAGCAAAAAAGACAAACGTCCAGGTTTTCTGCCACAGCAAAGGTGCCAGCGGGGAAAAGTAATGCTGGTTCTCACTGCCTCCTGGAACCCTTTCAAATGCCCCAGACGATTTGTCCCTCTCTGCTTTCCTGCGGACTCCATCCTCAAAAGCACCTTTTTTCGCTTTCGGCAACCTCCGGAGCAAAAAAGACAAACGTCCAGGTTTTGCTGCCACAGCAAAGGTGCCAGCGGGGAAAAGTGATGCTGGTCCTCACTGCCTCCTGGAATCCCTTCAAATGCCCCAGACAATTTGGCCCTCTCTGCTTTCTTGCAGACTCCATCCTCAAAAGCACCTTTTCTCGCTTTCGGCAACCTCCGGAGCAAAAAAGACAAACATCCAGGTTTTGCTGCCACAGCAAAGGTGCCAGCAAGGAAAAGTAATGCTGGTTCTCACTGCCTCCTGGAACCCCTTGAAATGCCCCAGACAATTTGGCCCTCTCTGCTTTCTTGCGGACTCCATCCTCAAAAGCACCTGTTTTCGCTTTCGGCAACCTCCGGAGCAAAAAAGACAAACGTCCAGCTTTTACTGCCACAGCAAAGGTGCCAGCGGGGAAAAGTAATGCTGGTTCTCACTGTCTCCTGGAACCCTTTCAAATGCCTCAGACAATTTGGCCCTCTCTGCTTTCCTGCGGACTCCATCCTCAAAAGCACCTTTTTTCGCTTTCGGCGCCCTCCGGAACAAAAAAGACAAACGTCCAGCTTTTGCTGCCACAGCAAAGGTGCCAGCGGGGAAAAGTAATGCTGGTTCTCACTGCCTCCTGGAATTCTTTCAAATGCCCCAGACGATTTGGCCCTCTCTGCTTTCCTGCGGACTCCATCCTCAAAAGCACCTTTTTTCGCTTTCGGCAACCTCCGGAGCAAAAAAGACAAACGTCCAGCTTTTGCTGCCACAGCAAAGGTGCCAGCGGGGAAAAGTGATGCTGGTCCTCACTGCCTCCTGGAACTCCTTGAAATGCCACAGACAATTTGGCCCTCTCTGCTTTCCTGCGGACTCCATCCTCAAAAGCACCCGTTTTCGCTTTCGGCAAGCTCAGGAGCAAAAAAGACAAACGTCCAGCTTTTGCTGCCAAAGCAAAGGTGCCAGCGGGGAAAAGTAATGCTGGATCTCACTGCCTCCTGGAACCCTTTCAAATGCCCCAGACAATTTGGCCCTCTCTGCTTTCCTGCGGACTCCATCCTCAAAAGCACCTGTTTTCGATTTCGGCAGCCTCCGGAGCAAAAAAGACAAACGTCCAGCTTTTACTGCCACAGCAAAGGTGCCAGCGGGGGAAAAGTAATGCTGGTACTCACTGCCTCCTGGAACCCTTTCAAATGCCCCAGACAATTTGGCCCTCTCTGCTTTCCTGCGGACTCCATCCTCAAAAGCACCTGTTTTCGCTTTCGCCAAACTCCGGAGCAAAAAAGACAAACGTCCAGCTTTTGCTGCCACAGCAAAGGTGCCAGCGGGGAAAAGTAATGCTGGTTCTCACTGCCTCCTGGAACCCTTTCAAATGCCCCAGACTATTTTGCCCTCTCTGCTTTCCTGCGGACTCCATCCTCAAAAGCACCTGTTTTCGCTTTCGGCAAACTCCGGAGCAAAAAAGACAAACGTCCAGCTTTTGCTGCCACAGCAAAGGTGCCAGCGGGGAAAAGTAATACTGGTTCTCACTGCCTCCTGGAACCCTTTCAAATGCCCCAGATAATTTGGCCCTCTCTGCTTTCCTGCGGAATCTATCCTCAAAAGCGCCCTTTTTCACTTTCGGCGCCCTCCGGAGCAAAAAAGACAAACGTCCAGGTTTTGCTGCCACAGCAAAGGTGCCAGCGGGGAAAAGTGATGCTGGTCCTCACTGCCTCCTGGAATCCCTTCAAATGCCCCAGACAATTTGGCCCTCTCTGCTTTCTGCGGACTCCATCCTCAAAAGCACCTGTTTTCGCTTTCGGCAACCTCCGGAGCAAAAAAGACAAACGTCCAGGTTTTGCTGCCACAGCAAAGGTGCCAGCGGGGAAAAGTAATGCTGGTTCTCACTGCCTCCTGGAACCCTTTCAAATGCCCCAGATAATTTGGCCCTCTCTGCTTTCCTGCGGACTCCATCCTCAAAAGCACCTGTTTTCGCTTTCGGCAACCTCCGGAGCAAAAAAGACAAACGTCCAGGTTTTGCTGCCACAGCAAAGGTGCCAGCGGGGAAAAGTAATGCTGGTTCTCACTGTCTCCTGGAACCCTTTCAAATGCCCCAGACAATTTGGCCCTCTCTGCTTTCCTGCGGACTCCATCCTCAAAAGCACCTGTTTTCGCTTTCGGCAACCTCCGGAGCAAAAAAGACAAACGTCCAGGTTTTGCTGCCACAGCAAAGGTGCCAGCGGGGAAAAGTAATGCTGGTTCTCACTGCCTCCTGGAACCCTTTCAAATGCCACAGACAATTTGGCCCTCTCTGCTTTCCTGCGGACTCCATCCTCAAAAGCACCTGTTTTCGCTTTCGGCGCCCTCTTGTGGTTAAAAGACAAACGTCCAGCTTTTGCTGCCACATCAAAGGTGCCAGCGAGGAAAAGTAATGCTGGTTCTCACTGTCTCCTGGAACCTCTTCAAATGCCCCAGACAATTTGGCCTTCTCTGCTTTCCTGCGGACTCCATCCTCAAAAGCACCTTTTTTCGTTTTCGGCAACCTCCGGAGCAAAAAAGACAAACGTCCAGCTTTTGCTGCCACAGCAAAGGTGCCAGCGGGGAAAAGTAATGCTGGTTCTCACTGCCTCCTGGAATTCTTTCAAATGCCCCAGACTATTTGGCCCTCTCTGCTTTCCTGCGGAGTCTATCCTCAAAGGCGCCTTTTTTCACTTTCGGCGCCCTCCGGTGGTAAAAATACAAACGTCCAGCTTTTGCTGCCACAGCAAAGGTGCCAGCGCAGAAAAGTAATGCTGGTTCTCACTGCCTCCTGGAACCCTTACAATACCCCAGACTATTTGGCCCTCTCTGCTTTCCTGCGGACTCCATCCTCAAAAGCACCTGTTTTCGCTTTCGGCAACCTCCGGAGCAAAAAAGACAAACGTCCAGCTTTTGCTGCCACAGCAAAGGTGCCAGCGGGGAAAAGTGATGCTGGTCCTCATTGCCTCCTGGAACCGCTTCAAATGCACAACACAATTTGGCCCTCTCTGCTTTCCTGCCGACTCCATCCTCAAAAGCACCTTTTTTTACATTTGGCAACCTCAGGAGCAAAAAAGACAAACGTCCAGCTTTTGCTGCCACAGGAAAGGTGCCAGCGGGGAAAAGTAATGCTGGTTCTCACTGCCTCCTGGAACCCTTTCAAATGCCACAGACAATTTGGCCCTCTCTGCTTTCCTGCGGACTCCATCCTCAAAAGCACCTTTTTTCGATTTCGGCAACCTCCGGAGCAAAAAAGACAAACGTCCAGCTTTTGCTGCCACAGCAAAGGTGCCAGCGGGGAAAAGTAATGCTGGTCCTCACTGCCTCCTGGAACCCTTTCCAATGCCACAGACAATTTTGCCCTCTCTGCTTTCCTGCGGACTCTATCCTCAAAAGCGCCTTTTTTCACTTTCGGCGCCCTCCGGTGGTAAAAAAACAAAGGTCCAGCTTTTGCTGCCGCAGCAAAGGTGCCAGCGGGGAAAAGTAATTCTCGTTCTCACTGCCTCCTGGAACTCTTTCAAATGCCCCAGACAATTTGGCCCTCTCTGCTTTCCTGCGGACTCCATCCTCAAAAGCACCTTTTTTCGCTTTCGGCAACCTTTGTAGCAAACAAGACAAACGTCCAGCTTTTGCTGCCACAGCAAAGGTGCCAGCGGGGAAAAGTAATGCTGGTTCTCACTGTCTCCTGGAACCCTTTCAAATGCCCCAGACAATTTGGCCCTCTCTGCTTTCCTGCGGACTCCATCCTCAAAAGCACCTGTTTTCGCTTTCGGCAACCTCCGGAGCAAAAAAGACAAACGTCCAGCTTTTGCTGCCACAGCAAAGGTGCCAGCGGGGAAAAGTAAGGCTGGTCCTCACTGCCTCCTGGAACCCCTTCAAATGCCCCAGACAATTTAGCCCTCTCTGCTTTCCTGCGGACTCTATCCTCAAAAGCGCCTTTTTTCACTTTCGGCGCCCTGCGGTCGTAAAAAGACAAACGTCCAGCTTTTGCTGCCACAGCAAAGGTGCCAGCGGGGAAAAG
The DNA here is from genome assembly GCF_965231255.1 of Vanellus vanellus. Lineage (NCBI taxonomy): Eukaryota > Metazoa > Chordata > Aves > Charadriiformes > Charadriidae > Vanellus > Vanellus vanellus. Next base: position 422,675 of record NW_028127962.1, read on the forward strand.
TAATGCTGGTTCTCACTGTCTCCTGGAACCTCTTCAAGTGCCACAGACAATTTGGCCCTCTCTGCTTTCCTGCGGACTCCATCCTCAAAAGCACCTGTTTTCGCTTTCGGCAACCTCAGGAGCAAAAAAGACAAACGTCCAGCTTTTGCTGCCACAGCAAAGGTGCCAGCGGGGAAAAGTGATGCTGGTCCTCACTGCCTCCTGGAACCTCTTCAAATGCCCCAGACAATTTGGCCCTCTCTGCTTTCCTGCGGACTCCATCCTCAAAAGCACCTGTTTTCACTTTCGGCGCCCTCCGGAGCAAAAAAGACAAACGTCCAGCTTTTGCTGCCACAGCAAAGGTGCCAGCGGGGAAAAGTGATGCTGGTCCTCACTGCCTCCTGGAACCTCTTCAAATGCACCACACAATTTGGCCCTCTCTGCTTTCCTGCCGACTCCATCCTCAAAAGCACCTGTTTTCGCTTTCGGCAGCCTCCGGAGCAAAAAAGACAAACGTCCAGGTTTTGCTGCCTCAGCAAAGGTGCCAGCGGGGAAAAGTGATGCTGGTCCTCACTGCCTCCTGGAACCTCTTCAAATGCACCACACAATTTGGCCCTCTCTGCTTTCCTGCCGACTCCATCCTCAACAGAACCTGTTTTCGCTTTCGGCGCCCTCCGGAGCAAAAAAGACAAACGTCCAGCTTTTGCTGCCACAGCAAAGGTGCCAGCAGGGAAAAGTGATGCTGGTCCTCATTGCCTCCTGGAACCGCTTCAATTGCACAACACAATTTGGCCCTCTCTGCTTTCCTGCCGACTCCATCCTCAAAAGCACCTTTTTTTACTTTTGGCAACCTCAGGAGCAAAAAAGACAAACGTCCAGCTTTTGCTGCCACAGCAAAGGTGCCAGCGGGGAAAAGTAATGCTGGTTCTCACTGCCTCCTGGAACCCTTTCAAATGCCCCAGACAATTTGGCCCTCTCTGCTTTCCTGCGGACTCCATCCTGAAAAGCACCTGTTTTCGCTTTTGGCAAGCTCTGGAGCAAAAAAGACAAACGTCCAGCTTTTGCTGCCACAGCAAAGGTGCCAGCGGGGAAAAGTAATGCTGGTCCTCACTGCCTCCTGGAACCCTTTCAAATGCCCCAGACAATTTGGCCCTCTCTGCTTTCCTGCGGACTCCATCCTCAAAAGCACCTTTTTTCGCTTTCGGCAACCTTTGTAGCAAACAAGACAAACGTCCAGCTTTTGCTGCCACAGCAAAGGTGCCAGCGGGGAAAAGTAATGCTGGTTCTCACTGTCTCCTGGAACCCTTTCAAATGCCCCAGACAATTTGGCCCTCTCTGCTTTCCTGCGGACTCCATCCTCAAAAGCACCTGTTTTCGCTTTCGGCAACCTCCGGAGCAAAAGAGACAAACGTCCAGCTTTTGCTGCCACAGCAAAGGTGCCAGCGGGGAAAAGTAAGGCTGGTCCTCACTGCCTCCTGGAACCCCTTCAAATGCCCCAGACAATTTAGCCCTCTCTGCTTTCCTGCGGACTCTATCCTCAAAAGCGCCTTTTTTCACTTTCGGCGCCCTGCGGTCGTAAAAAGACAAACGTCCAGCTTTTGCTGCCACAGCAAAGGTGCCAGCGGGGAAAAGTAATGCTGGTTCTCACTGTCTCCTGGAACCTCTTCAAGTGCCACAGACAATTTGGCCCTCTCTGCTTTCCTGCGGACTCCATCCTCAAAAGCACCTGTTTTCGCTTTCGGCAACCTCAGGAGCAAAAAAGACAAACGTCCAGCTTTTGCTGCCACAGCAAAGGTGCCAGCGGGGAAAAGTGATGCTGGTCCTCACTGCCTCCTGGAACCTCTTCAAATGCCCCAGACAATTTGGCCCTCTCTGCTTTCCTGCGGACTCCATCCTCAAAAGCACCTGTTTTCACTTTCGGCGCCCTCCGGAGCAAAAAAGACAAACGTCCAGCTTTTGCTGCCACAGCAAAGGTGCCAGCGGGGAAAAGTGATGCTGGTCCTCACTGCCTCCTGGAACCTCTTCAAATGCACCACACAATTTGGCCCTCTCTGCTTTCCTGCCGACTCCATCCTCAAAAGCACCTGTTTTCGCTTTCGGCGCCCTCCGGAGCAAAAAAGACAAACGTCCAGGTTTTGCTGCCTCAGCAAAGGTGCCAGCGGGGAAAAGTGATGCTGGTCCTCACTGCCTCCTGGAACCTCTTCAAATGCACCACACAATTTGGCCCTCTCTGCTTTCCTGCCGACTCCATCCTCAACAGAACCTGTTTTCGCTTTCGGCGCCCTCCGGAGCAAAAAAGACAAACGTCCAGCTTTTGCTGCCACAGCAAAGGTGCCAGCAGGGAAAAGTGATGCTGGTCCTCATTGCCTCCTGGAACCGCTTCAATTGCACAACACAATTTGGCCCTCTCTGCTTTCCTGCCGACTCCATCCTCAAAAGCACCTTTTTTTACTTTTGGCAACCTCAGGAGCAAAAAGACAAACGTCCAGCTTTTGCTGCCACAGCAAAGGTGCCAGCGGGGAAAAGTAATGCTGGTTCTCACTGCCTCCTGGAACCCTTTCAAATGCCCCAGACAATTTGGCCCTCTCTGCTTTCCTGCGGACTCCATCCTGAAAAGCACCTGTTTTCGCTTTTGGCAAGCTCTGGAGCAAAAAAGACAAACGTCCAGCTTTTGCTGCCACAGCAAAGGTGCCAGCGGGGAAAAGTAATGCTGGTCCTCACTGTCTCCTGGAACCCTTTCAAATGCCACAGACAATTTGGCCCTCTCTGCTTTCCTGCGGACTCTATCATCAAAAGCGCCTTTTTTCACTTTCGGCGCCCTCCGGTGGTAAAAAAACAAAGGTCCAGCTTTTGCTGCCGCAGCAAAGGTGCCAGCGGGGAAAAGTAATGCTGGATCTCACTGCCTCCTGGAACCCTTTCAAATGCCCCAGACAATTTGGCCCTCTCTGCTTTCCTGCGGACTCCATCCTCAAAAGCACCTTTTTTCGCTTTCGGCAACCTTTGTAGCAAACAAGACAAACGTCCAGCTTTTGCTGCCACAGCAAAGGTGCCAGCGGGGAAAAGTAATGCTGGTTCTCACTGTCTCCTGGAACCCTTTCAAATGCCCCAGACAATTTGGCCCTCTCTGCTTTCCTGCGGACTCCATCCTCAAAAGCACCTGTTTTCGCTTTCGGCAACCTCCGGAGCAAAAGAGACAAACGTCCAGCTTTTGCTGCCACAGCAAAGGTGCCAGCGGGGAAAAGTAAGGCTGGTCCTCACTGCCTCATGGAACTCTTTCAAATGCCCCAGACAATTTAGCCCTCTCTGCTTTCCTGCGGACTCTATCCTCAAAAGCGCCTTTTTTCACTTTCGGCGCCCTGCGGTCGTAAAAAGACAAACGTCCAGCTTTTGCTGCCGCAGCAAGGTGCCAGCGGAGGAAAGTAATTCTGGTTCTCACTGCCTCATGGAACTCTTTCAAATGCCCCAGACAATTTAGCCCTCTCTGCTTTCCTGCGGACTCTATCCTCAAAAGCGCCTTTTTTCACTTTCGGCGCCCTGCGGTCGTAAAAAGACAAACGTCCAGCTTTTGCTGCCACAGCAAAGGTGCCAGCCGGGAAAAGTAATGCTGGTTCTCACTGTCTCCTGGAACCTCTTCAAATGCCACAGACAATTTGGCCCTCTCTGCTTTCCTGCGGACTCCATCCTCAAAAGCACCTGTTTTCGCTTTCGGCAACCTCAGGAGCAAAAAAGACAAACGTCCAGCTTTTGCTGCCACAGCAAAGGTGCCAGCGGGGAAAAGTGATGCTGGTCCTCACTGCCTCCTGGAACCTCTTCAAATGCACCACACAATTTGGCCCTCTCTGCTTTCCTGCGGACTCCATCCTCAAAAGCACCTGTTTTCACTTTCGGCGCCCTCCGGAGCAAAAAAGACAAACGTCCAGCTTTTGCTGCCACAGCAAAGGTGCCAGCGGGGAAAAGTGATGCTGGTCCTCACTGCCTCCTGGAACCTCTTCAAATGCACCACACAATTTGGCCCTCTCTGCTTTTCTGCCGACTCCATACTCAACAGAACCTGTTTTCGCTTTCGGCGCCCTCCGGAGCAAAAAAGACAAACATCCAGCTTTTGCTGCCACAGCAAAGGTGCCAGCGGGGAAAAGTGATGCTGGTCCTCACTGCCTCCTGGAACCTCTTCAAATGCCACAGACAATTTGGCCCTCTCTGCTTTCCTACGGACTCCATCCTCAAAAGCACCTGTTTTCGCTTTCGGCATCCTCCGGAGCAAAAAAGACAAATGTCCAGCTTTTGCTGCCACAGCAAAGGTGCCAGCGGGGAAAAGTGATGCTGGTCCTCACTGCCTCCTGGAACCTCTTCAAATGCCCCAGACAATTTGGCCCTCTCTGCTTTCCTGCGGACTCCATCCTCAAAAGCACTTGTTTTCACTTTCGGCGCCCTCCGGAGCAAAAAAGACAAACGTCCAGCTTTTGCTGCCACAGCAAAGGTGCCAGCGGGGAAAAGTGATGCTGGTTCTCACTGCCTCCTGGAACCTCTTCAAATGCCCCAGACAATTTGGCCCTCTCTGCTTTCCTGCGGACTCCATCCTCAAAAGCACCTGTTTTCGCTTTCGGCATCCTCCGGAGCAAAAAAGACAAACGTCCAGCTTTTGCTGCCACAGCAAAGGTGCCAGCGGGGAAAAGTGATGCTGGTCCTCACTGCCTGCTGGAACCTCTTCAAATGCACCACACAATTTGGCCCTCTCTGCTTTCCTGCCGACTCCATCCTCAAAAGCACCTGTTTTCACTTTCGGCGCCCTCCGGAGCAAAAAAGACAAACGTCCAGCTTTTGCTGCCACAGCAAAGGTGCCAGCGGGCAAAAGTGATGCTGGTCCTCACTGCCTCCTGGAACCTCTTCAAATGCACCACACAATTTGGCCCTCTCTGCTTTCCTGCGGACTCCATCCTCAAAAGCACTTGTTTTCACTTTCGGCGCCCTCCGGTGGTAAAAAGACAAACGTCCAGCTTTTGCTGCCACAGCAAAGGTGCCAGCGGGGAAAAGTGATGCTGGTCCTCACTGCCTCCTGGAACCTCTTCAAATGCCCCAGACAATTTGGCCCTCTCTGCTTTCCTACGGACTCCATCCTCAAAAGCACTTGTTTTCACTTTCGGCATTCTCCGGAGCAAAAAAGACAAACGTCCAGCTTTTGCTGCCACAGCAAAGGTGCCAGCGGGGAAAAGTGATGCTGGTCCTCACTGCCTCCTGGAACCTCTTCAAATGCACCACACAATTTGGCCCTCTCTGCTTTCCTGCGGACTCCATCCTCAAACGCACCGGTTTTCGCTTTCAGCGCCCTTCGGAGCAAAAAAGACAAACGTCCAGCTTTTGCTGCCACAGCAAAGGTGCCAGCGGGGAAAAGTAATGCTGGTCCTCACTGCCTCCTGGAACCTCTTCAAATGCACCACACAATTTGGCCCTCTCTGCTTTCCTGCCGACTCCATCCTCAAAAGCACCTGTTTTCACTTTCGGCTCCCTCCGGAGCAAAAAAGACAAACGTCCAGCTTTTGCTGCCACAGCAAAGGTGCCAGCGGGGAAAAGTGATGCTGGTCCTCACTGCCTCCTGGAACCTCTTCAAATGCACCACACAATTTGGCCCTCTCTGCTTTCCTGCGGACTCCATCCTCAAAAACACTTGTTTTCACTTTCGGCATCCTCCGGAGCAAAAAAGACAAACGTCCAGCTTTTGCTGCCACAGCAAAGGTGCCAGCGGGGAAAAGTGATGCTGGTCCTCACTGCCTCCTGGAACCTCTTCAAATGCACCACACAATTTGGCCCTCTCTGCTTTCCTGCGGACTCCATCCTCAAACGCACCTGTTTTCGCTTTCAGCGCCCTTCGGAGCAAAAAAGACAAACGTCCAGCTTTTGCTGCCACAGCAAAGGTGCCAGCGGGGAAAAGTGATGCTGGTCCTCACTGCCTCCTGGAACCCCTTCAAATGCCCCAGACAATTTGGCCCTCTCTGCTTTCCTGCGGACTCCATCCGCAAAAGCACTTGTTTTCACTTTCGGCGCCCTCCGGAGCAAAAAACACAAACGTCCAGCTTTTGCTGCCACAGCAAAGGTGCCAGCGGGGAAAAGTAATTCTCGTTCTCACTGCCTCCTGGAACTCTTTCAAATGCCCCAGACAATTTGGCCCTCTCTGCTTTCCTGCGGACTCCATCCTCAAAAGCACCTTTTTTCGCTTTCGGCAACCTTTGTAGCAAACAAGACAAACGTCCAGCTTTTGCTGCCACAGCAAAGGTGCCAGCGGGGAAAAGTAATGCTGGTTCTCACTGTCTCCTGGAACCCTTTCAAATGCCCCAGACAATTTGGCCCTCTCTGCTTTCCTGCGGACTCCATCCTCAAAAGCACCTGTTTTCGCTTTCGGCAAACTCCGGAGCAAAAGAGACAAACGTCCAGCTTTTGCTGCCACAGCAAAGGTGCCAGCGGGGAAAAGTGATGCTGGTCCTCACTGCCTCCTGGAACCCCTTCAAATGCCCCAGACAATTTAGCCCTCTCTGCTTTCCTGCGGACTCTATCCTCAAAAGCGCCTTTTTTCACTTTCGGCGCCCTGCGGTCGTAAAAAGACAAACGTCCAGCTTTTGCTGCCACAGCAAAGGTGCCAGCGGGGAAAAGTGATGCTGGTCCTCACTGCCTCCTGGAACCTCTTCAAATGCCCCAGACAATTTGGCCCTCTCTGCTTTCCTGCGGACTCCATCCTCAAAAGCACCTGTTTTCACTTTCAGCGCCCTACGGAGCAAAAAAGACAAACATCCAGCTTTTGCTGCCACAGCAAAGGTGCCAGCGGGGAAAAGTGATGCTGGTCCTCACTGCCTCCTGGAACCTCTTCAAATGCACCACACAATTTGGCCCTCTCTGCTTTCCTGCCGACTCCATCCTCAAAAGCACCTGTTTTCGCTTTCGGCGCCCTCCGGAGCAAAAAAGACAAACGTCCAGCTTTTGCTGCCACAGCAAAGGTGCCAGCGGGGAAAAGTGATGCTGGTCCTCACTGCCTCCTGGAACCTCTTCAAATGCACCACACAATTTGGCCCTCTCTGCTTTCCTGCCGACTCCATCCTCAACAGAACCTGTTTTCGCTTTCGGCGCCCTCCGGAGCAAAAAAGACAAACGTCCAGCTTTTGCTGCCACAGCAAAGGTGCCAGCAGGGAAAAGTGATGCTGGTCCTCATTGCCTCCTGGAACCGCTTCAAATGCACAACACAATTTGGCCCTCTCTGCTTTCCTGCCGACTCCATCCTCAAAAGCACCTTTTTTTACTTTTGGCAACCTCAGGAGCAAAAAAGACAAACGTCCAGCTTTTGCTGCCACAGCAAAGGTGCCAGCGGGGAAAAGTAATGCTGGTTCTCACTGCCTCCTGGAACCCTTTCAAATGCCCCAGACAATTTGGCCCTCTCTGCTTTCCTGCGGACTCCATCCTCAAAAGCACCTTTTTTCGATTTCGGCAACCTCCGGAGCAAAAAAGACAAACGTCCAGCTTTTGCTGCCACAGCAAAGGTGCCAGCGGGGAAAAGTAATGCTGGTCCTCACTGCCTCCTGGAACCCTTTCAAATGCCACAGACAATTTGGCCCTCTCTGCTTTCCTGCGGACTCTATCCTCAAAAGCGCCTTTTTTCACTTTCGGCGCCCTCCGGTGGTAAAAAAACAAAGGTCCAGCTTTTGCTGCCGCAGCAAAGGTGCCAGCGGGGAAAAGTAATTCTCTTTCTCACTGCCTCCTGGAACCTCTTCAAATGCCCCAGACAATTTGGCCCTCTCTGCTTTCCTGCGGACTCCATCCTCAAAAGCACTTGTTTTCACTTTCGGCGCCCTCCGGAGCAAAAAAGACAAACGTCCAGCTTTTGCTGCCACAGCAAAGGTGCCAGCGGGGAAAAGTGATGCTGGTCCTCACTGCCTCCTGGAACCTCTTCAAATGCCCCAGACAATTTGGCCCTCTCTGCTTTCCTGCGGACTCCATCCTCAAAAGCACTTGTTTTCGCTTTCGGCAACCTCCGGAGCAAAAAAGACAAACGTCCAGCTTTTGCTGCCACAGCAAAGGTGCCAGCGGGGAAAAGTAATGCTGGTTCTCACTGTCTCCTGGAACCCTTTCAAATGCCCCAGACAATTTGGCCCTCTCTGCTTTCCTGCGGACTCCATCCTCAAAAGCACCTGTTTTCGCTTTCGGCAACCTCCGGAGCAAAAGAGACAAACGTCCAGCTTTTGCTGCCACAGCAAAGGTGCCAGCGGGGAAAAGTAAGGCTGGTCCTCACTGCCTCCTGGAACCTCTTCAAATGCCCCAGACAATTTAGCCCTCTCTGCTTTCCTGCGGACTCCATCCTCAAAAGCACCTTTTTTCACTTTCGGCGCCCTGCGGTCGTAAAAAGACAAACGTCCAGCTTTTGCTGCCGCAGCAAGGTGCCAGCGGAGGAAAGTAATTCTGGTTCTCACTGCCTGATGGAACTCTTTCAAATGCCCCAGACAATTTAGCCCTCTCTGCTTTCCTGCGGACTCTATCCTCAAAAGCGCCTTTTTTCACTTTCGGCGCCCTGCGGTCGTAAAAAGACAAACGTCCAGCTTTTGCTGCCACAGCAAATGTGCCAGCGGGGAAAAGTAATGCTGGTTCTCACTGTCTCCTGGAACCTCTTCAAATGCCACAGACAATTTGGCCCTCTCTGCTTTCCTGCGGACTCCATCCTCAAAAGCACCTGTTTTCGCTTTCGGCAACCTCCGGAGCAAAAAAGACAAACGTCCAGCTTTTGCTGCCACAGCAAAGGTGCCAGCGGGGAAAAGTGATGCTGGTCCTCACTGCCTCCTGGAACCTCTTCAAATGCCCCAGACAATTTGGCCCTCTCTGCTTTCCTGCGGACTCCATCCTCAAAAGCACCTGTTTTCACTTTCGGCGCCCTCCGGAGCAAAAAAGACAAACGTCCAGCTTTTGCTGCCACAGCAAAGGTGCCAGCGGGGAAAAGTGATGCTGGTCCTCACTGCCTCCTGGAACCTCTTCAAATGCACCACACAATTTGGCCCTCTCTGCTTTCCTGCCGACTCCATCCTCAACAGAACCTGTTTTCGCTTTCGGCGCCCTCTGGAGTAAAAAACACAAACGTCCAGCTTTTGCTGCCACAGCAAAGGTGCCAGCGGGGAAAAGTGATGCTGGTCCTCACTGCCTCCTGGAACCTCTTCAAATGCACCACACAATTTGGCCCTCTCTGCTTTCCTACGGACTCCATCCTCAAAAGCACTTGTTTTCACTTTCGGCATTCTCCGGAGCAAAAAAGACAAACGTCCATCTTTTGCTGCCACAGCAAAGGTCCCAGCGGGGAAAAGTGATGCTGGTCCTCACTGCCTCCTGGAACCTCTTCAAATGCACCACACAATTTGGCCCTCTCTGCTTTCCTACGGACTCCATCCTCAAAAGCACTTGTTTTCACTTTCGGCATTCTCCGGAGCAAAAAAGACAAACGTCCAGCTTTTGCTGCCACAGCAAAGGTCCCAGCGGGGAAAAGTGATGCTGGTCCTCACTGCCTCCTGGAACCTCTTCAAATGCACCACACAATTTGGCCCTCTCTGCTTTCCTGCGGACTCCATCCTCAAACGCACCTGTTTTCGCTTTCAGCGCCCTCCGGAGCAAAAAAGACAAACGTCCAGCTTTTGCTGCCACAGCAAAGGTGCCAGCGGGGAAAAGTGATGCTGGTTCTCACTGCCTCCTGGAACCTCTTCAAATGCCCCAGACAATTTGGCCCTCTCTGCTTTCCTGCGGACTCCATCCTCAAAAGCACTTGTTTTCACTTTAGGCGCCCTCCGGAGCAAAAAAGACAAACGTCCAGCTTTTGCTGCCACAGCAAAGGTGCCAGCGGGGAAAAGTGATGCTGGTCCTCACTGCCTCCTGGAACCTCTTCAAATGCCCCAGACAATTTGGCCCTCTCTGCTTTCCTGCCGACTCCATCCTCAACAGAACCTGTTTTCGCTTTCGGCAGCCTCCGGAGCAAAAAAGACAAACGTCCAGCTTTTGCTGCCACAGCAAAGGTGCCAGCGGGGAAAAGTGATGCTGGTTCTCACTGCCTCCTGGAACCTCTTCAAATGCCACAGACAATTTGGCCCTCTCTGCTTTCCTGCGGACTCCATCCTCAAAAGCACCTGTTTTCGCTTTCGGCATCCTCCGGAGCAAAAAAGACAAACGTCCAGCTTTTGCTGCCACAGCAAAGGTGCCAGCGGGGAAAAGTGATGCTGGTCCTCACTGCCTCCTGGAACCTCTTCAAATGCACCACACAATTTGGCCCTCTCTGCTTTCCTGCGGACTCCATCCTCAAAAGCACCTGTTTTCACTTTCGGCGCCCTCCGGAGCAAAAAAGACAAACGTCCAGCTTTTGCTGCCACAGCAAAGGTGCCAGCGGGGAAAAGTGATGCTGGTCCTCACTGCCTCCTGGAACCTCTTCAAATGCACCACACAATTTGGCCCTCTCTGCTTTCCTGCGGACTCCATCCTCAAAAGCACTTGTTTTCACTTTCGGCGCCCTCCGGTGGTAAAAAGACAAACGTCCAGCTTTTGCTGCCACAGCAAAGGTGCCAGCGGGGAAAAGTAAGGCTGGTCCTCACTGCCTCCTGGAACCCCTTCAAATGCCCCAGACAATTTAGCCCTCTCTGCTTTCCTGCGGACTCTATCCTCAAAAGCGCCTTTTTTCACTTTCGGCGCCCTGCGGTCGTAAAAAGACAAACGTCCAGCTTTTGCTGCCACAGCAAAGGTGCCAGCGGGGAAAAGTGATGCTGGTCCTCACTGCCTCCTGGAACCTCTTCAAATGCCCCAGACAATTTGGCCCTCTCTGCTTTCCTGCGGACTCCATCCTCAAAAGCACCTGTTTTCACTTTCAGCGCCCTACGGAGCAAAAAAGACAAACATCCAGCTTTTGCTGCCACAGCAAAGGTGCCAGCGGGGAAAAGTGATGCTGGTCCTCACTGCCTCCTGGAACCTCTTCAAATGCACCACACAATTTGGCCCTCTCTGCTTTCCTGCCGACTCCATCCTCAAAAGCACCTGTTTTCGCTTTCGGCGCCCTCCGGAGCAAAAAAGACAAACGTCCAGCTTTTGCTGCCACAGCAAAGGTGCCAGCGGGGAAAAGTGATGCTGGTCCTCACTGCCTCCTGGAACCTCTTCAAATGCACCACACAATTTGGCCCTCTCTGCTTTCCTGCCGACTCCATCCTCAACAGAACCTGTTTTCGCTTTCGGCGCCCTCCGGAGCAAAAAAGACAAACGTCCAGCTTTTGCTGCCACAGCAAAGGTGCCAGCAGGGAAAAGTGATGCTGGTCCTCATTGCCTCCTGGAACCTCTTCAAATGCACAACACAATTTGGCCCTCTCTGCTTTCCTGCCGACTCCATCCTCAAAAGCACCTTTTTTTACTTTTGGCAACCTCAGGAGCAAAAAAGACAAACGTCCAGCTTTTGCTGCCACAGCAAAGGTGCCAGCGGGGAAAAGTAATGCTGGTTCTCACTGCCTCCTGGAACCCTTTCAAATGCCCCAGACAATTTGGCCCTCTCTGCTTTCCTGCGGACTCCATCCTCAAAAGCACCTTTTTTCGATTTCGGCAACCTCCGGAGCAAAAAAGACAAACGTCCAGCTTTTGCTGCCACAGCAAAGGTGCCAGCGGGGAAAAGTAATGCTGGTCCTCACTGCCTCCTGGAACCCTTTCAAATGCCACAGACAATTTGGCCCTCTCTGCTTTCCTGCGGACTCTATCCTCAAAAGCGCCTTTTTTCACTTTCGGCGCCCTCCGGTGGTAAAAAAACAAAGGTCCAGCTTTTGCTGCCGCAGCAAAGGTGCCAGCGGGGAAAAGTAATTCTCGTTCTCACTGCCTCCTGGAACCTCTTCAAATGCCCCAGACAATTTGGCCCTCTCTGCTTTCCTGCGGACTCCATCCTCAAAAGCACTTGTTTTCACTTTCGGCGCCCTCCGGAGCAAAAAAGACAAACGTCCAGCTTTTGCTGCCACAGCAAAGGTGCCAGCGGGGAAAAGTGATGCTGGTCCTCACTGCCTCCTGGAACCTCTTCAAATGCCCCAGACAATTTGGCCCTCTCTGCTTTCCTGCGGACTCCATCCTCAAAAGCACTTGTTTTCGCTTTCGGCAACCTCCGGAGCAAAAAAGACAAACGTCCAGCTTTTGCTGCCACAGCAAAGGTGCCAGCGGGGAAAAGTAATGCTGGTTCTCACTGTCTCCTGGAACCCTTTCAAATGCCCCAGACAATTTGGCCCTCTCTGCTTTCCTGCGGACTCCATCCTCAAAAGCACCTGTTTTCGCTTTCGGCAACCTCCGGAGCAAAAGAGACAAACGTCCAGCTTTTGCTGCCACAGCAAAGGTGCCAGCGGGGAAAAGTAAGGCTGGTCCTCACTGCCTCCTGGAACCTCTTCAAATGCCCCAGACAATTTAGCCCTCTCTGCTTTCCTGCGGACTCCATCCTCAAAAGCACCTTTTTTCACTTTCGGCGCCCTGCGGTCGTAAAAAGACAAACGTCCAGCTTTTGCTGCCGCAGCAAGGTGCCAGCGGAGGAAAGTAATTCTGGTTCTCACTGCCTGATGGAACTCTTTCAAATGCCCCAGACAATTTAGCCCTCTCTGCTTTCCTGCGGACTCTATCCTCAAAAGCGCCTTTTTTCACTTTCGGCGCCCTGCGGTCGTAAAAAGACAAACGTCCAGCTTTTGCTGCCACAGCAAATGTGCCAGCGGGGAAAAGTAATGCTGGTTCTCACTGTCTCCTGGAACCTCTTCAAATGCCACAGACAATTTGGCCCTCTCTGCTTTCCTGCGGACTCCATCCTCAAAAGCACCTGTTTTCGCTTTCGGCAACCTCAGGAGCAAAAAAGACAAACGTCCAGCTTTTGCTGCCACAGCAAAGGTGCCAGCGGGGAAAAGTGATGCTGGTCCTCACTGCCTCCTGGAACCTCTTCAAATGCCCCAGACAATTTGGCCCTCTCTGCTTTCCTGCGGACTCCATCCTCAAAAGCACCTGTTTTCACTTTCGGCGCCCTCCGGAGCAAAAAAGACAAACGTCCAGCTTTTGCTGCCACAGCAAAGGTGCCAGCGGGGAAAAGTGATGCTGGTCCTCACTGCCTCCTGGAACCTCTTCAAATGCACCACACAATTTGGCCCTCTCTGCTTTCCTGACGACTCCATCCTCAAAAGCACTTGTTTTCGCTTTCAGCAACCTCCGGAGCAAAAAAGACAAACGTCCAGCTTTTGCTGCCACAGCAAAGGTGCCAGCGGGGAAAAGTGATGCTGGTCCTCACTGCCTCCTGGAACCTCTTCAAATGCCCCAGACAATTTGGCCCTCTCTGCTTTCCTGCCGACTCCATCCTCAAAACCACCTGTTTTCGCTTCCGGCATCCTCCGGAGCAAAAAAGACAAACGTCCAGCTTTTGCTGCCACAGCAAAGGTGCCAGCGGGGAAAAGTGATGCTGGTCCTCACTGCCTCCTGGAACCTCTTCAAATGCCCCAGACAATTTGGCCCTCTCTGCTTTCCTGCCGACTCCATCCTCAAAACCACCTGTTTTCGCTTCCGGCATCCTCCGGAGCAAAAAAGACAAACGTCCAGCTTTTGCTGCCACAGCAAAGGTGCCAGCGGGGAAAAGTGATGCTGGTCCTCACTGCCTCCTGGAACCTCTTCAAATGCCTCAGACAATTTGGCCCTCTCTGCTTTCCTGCCGACTCCATCCTCAAAACCACCTGTTTTCGCTTCCGGCATCCTCCGGAGCAAAAAAGACAAACGTCCAGCTTTTGCTGCCACAGCAAAGGTGCCAGCGGGGAAAAGTGATGCTGGTCCTCACTGCCTCCTGGAACCTCTTCAAATGCACCACACAATTTGGCCCTCTCTGCTTTCCTGACGACTCCATCCTCAAAAGCACTTGTTTTCGCTTTCAGCAACCTCCGGAGCAAAAAAGACAAACGTCCAGCTTTTGCTGCCACAGCAAAGGTGCCAGCGGGGAAAAGTGATGCTGGTCCTCACTGCCTCCTGGAACCTCTTCAAATGCCCCAGACAATTTGGCCCTCTCTGCTTTCCTGCCGACTCCATCCTCAAAACCACCTGTTTTCGCTTCCGGCATCCTCCGGAGCAAAAAAGACAAACGTCCAGCTTTTGCTGCCACAGCAAAGGTGCCAGCGGGGAAAAGTGATGCTGGTCCTCACTGCCTCCTGGAACCTCTTCAAATGCCTCAGACAATTTGGCCCTCTCTGCTTTCCTGCGGACTCCATCCTCAAAAGCACCTGTTTTCGCTTTCGGCATCCTCCGGAGCAAAAAAGACAAACGTCCAGCTTTTGCTGCCACAGCAAAGGTGCCAGCGGGGAAAAGTGATGCTGGTCCTCACTGCCTCCTGGAACCTCTTCAAATGCACCACACAATTTGGCCCTCTCTGCTTTCCTGACGACTCCATCCTCAAAAGCACTTGTTTTCGCTTTCAGCAACCTCCGGAGCAAAAAAGACAAACGTCCAGCTTTTGCTGCCACAGCAAAGGTGCCAGCGGGGAAAAGTGATGCTGGTCCTCACTGCCTCCTGGAACCTCTTCAAATGCCCCAGACAATTTGGCCCTCTCTGCTTTCCTGCCGACTCCATCCTCAAAACCACCTGTTTTCGCTTCCGGCATCCTCCGGAGCAAAAAAGACAAACGTCCAGCTTTTGCTGCCACAGCAAAGGTGCCAGCGGGGAAAAGTGATGCTGGTCCTCACTGCCTCCTGGAACCTCTTCAAATGCCCCAGACAATTTGGCCCTCTCTGCTTTCCTGCCGACTCCATCCTCAAAACCACCTGTTTTCGCTTCCGGCATCCTCCGGAGCAAAAAAGACAAACGTCCAGCTTTTGCTGCCACAGCAAAGGTGCCAGCGGGGAAAAGTGATGCTGGTCCTCACTGCCTCCTGGAACCTCTTCAAATGCCTCAGACAATTTGGCCCTCTCTGCTTTCCTGCCGACTCCATCCTCAAAACCACCTGTTTTCGCTTCCGGCATCCTCCGGAGCAAAAAAGACAAACGTCCAGCTTTTGCTGCCACAGCAAAGGTGCCAGCGGGGAAAAGTGATGCTGGTCCTCACTGCCTCCTGGAACCTCTTCAAATGCACCACACAATTTGGCCCTCTCTGCTTTCCTGACGACTCCATCCTCAAAAGCACTTGTTTTCGCTTTCAGCAACCTCCGGAGCAAAAAAGACAAACGTCCAGCTTTTGCTGCCACAGCAAAGGTGCCAGCGGGGAAAAGTGATGCTGGTCCTCACTGCCTCCTGGAACCTCTTCAAATGCCCCAGACAATTTGGCCCTCTCTGCTTTCCTGCCGACTCCATCCTCAAAACCACCTGTTTTCGCTTCCGGCATCCTCCGGAGCAAAAAAGACAAACGTCCAGCTTTTGCTGCCACAGCAAAGGTGCCAGCGGGGAAAAGTGATGCTGGTCCTCACTGCCTCCTGGAACCTCTTCAAATGCCCCAGACAATTTGGCCCTCTCTGCTTTCCTGCCGACTCCATCCTCAAAACCACCTGTTTTCGCTTCCGGCATCCTCCGGAGCAAAAAAGACAAACGTCCAGCTTTTGCTGCCACAGCAAAGGTGCCAGCGGGGAAAAGTGATGCTGGTCCTCACTGCCTCCTGGAACCTCTTCAAATGCACCACACAATTTGGCCCTCTCTGCTTTCCTGACGACTCCATCCTCAAAAGCACTTGTTTTCGCTTTCAGCAACCTCCGGAGCAAAAAAGACAAACGTCCAGCTTTTGCTGCCACAGCAAAGGTGCCAGCGGGGAAAAGTGATGCTGGTCCTCACTGCCTCCTGGAACCTCTTCAAATGCCCCAGACAATTTGGCCCTCTCTGCTTTCCTGCCGACTCCATCCTCAAAACCACCTGTTTTCGCTTCCGGCATCCTCCGGAGCAAAAAAGACAAACGTCCAGCTTTTGCTGCCACAGCAAAGGTGCCAGCGGGGAAAAGTGATGCTGGTCCTCACTGCCTCCTGGAACCTCTTCAAATGCCCCAGACAATTTGGCCCTCTCTGCTTTCCTGCCGACTCCATCCTCAAAACCACCTGTTTTCGCTTCCGGCATCCTCCGGAGCAAAAAAGACAAACGTCCAGCTTTTGCTGCCACAGCAAAGGTGCCAGCGGGGAAAAGTGATGCTGGTCCTCACTGCCTCCTGGAACCTCTTCAAATGCACCACACAATTTGGCCCTCTCTGCTTTCCTGACGACTCCATCCTCAAAAGCACTTGTTTTCGCTTTCAGCAACCTCCGGAGCAAAAAAGACAAACGTCCAGCTTTTGCTGCCACAGCAAAGGTGCCAGCGGGGAAAAGTGATGCTGGTCCTCACTGCCTCCTGGAACCTCTTCAAATGCCCCAGACAATTTGGCCCTCTCTGCTTTCCTGCCGACTCCATCCTCAAAACCACCTGTTTTCGCTTCCGGCATCCTCCGGAGCAAAAAAGACAAACGTCCAGCTTTTGCTGCCACAGCAAAGGTGCCAGCGGGGAAAAGTGATGCTGGTCCTCACTGCCTCCTGGAACCTCTTCAAATGCCCCAGACAATTTGGCCCTCTCTGCTTTCCTGCCGACTCCATCCTCAAAACCACCTGTTTTCGCTTCCGGCATCCTCCGGAGCAAAAAAGACAAACGTCCAGCTTTTGCTGCCACAGCAAAGGTGCCAGCGGGGAAAAGTGATGCTGGTCCTCACTGCCTCCTGGAACCTCTTCAAATGCCCCAGACAATTTGGCCCTCTCTGCTTTCCTGCCGACTCCATCCTCAAAACCACCTGTTTTCGCTTCCGGCATCCTCCGGAGCAAAAAAGACAAACGTCCAGCTTTTGCTGCCACAGCAAAGGTGCCAGCGGGGAAAAGTGATGCTGGTCCTCACTGCCTCCTGGAACCTCTTCAAATGCACCACACAATTTGGCCCTCTCTGCTTTCCTGACGACTCCATCCTCAAAAGCACTTGTTTTCGCTTTCAGCAACCTCCGGAGCAAAAAAGACAAACGTCCAGCTTTTGCTGCCACAGCAAAGGTGCCAGCGGGGAAAAGTGATGCTGGTCCTCACTGCCTCCTGGAACCTCTTCAAATGCCCCAGACAATTTGGCCCTCTCTGCTTTCCTGCCGACTCCATCCTCAAAACCACCTGTTTTCGCTTCCGGCATCCTCCGGAGCAAAAAAGACAAACGTCCAGCTTTTGCTGCCACAGCAAAGGTGCCAGCGGGGAAAAGTGATGCTGGTCCTCACTGCCTCCTGGAACCTCTTCAAATGCCCCAGACAATTTGGCCCTCTCTGCTTTCCTGCCGACTCCATCCTCAAAACCACCTGTTTTCGCTTCCGGCATCCTCCGGAGCAAAAAAGACAAACGTCCAGCTTTTGCTGCCACAGCAAAGGTGCCAGCGGGGAAAAGTGATGCTGGTCCTCACTGCCTCCTGGAACCTCTTCAAATGCCTCAGACAATTTGGCCCTCTCTGCTTTCCTGCGGACTCCATCCTCAAAAGCACCTGTTTTCGCTTTCGGCATCCTCCGGAGCAAAAAAGACAAACGTCCAGCTTTTGCTGCCACAGCAAAGGTGCCAGCGGGGAAAAGTGATGCTGGTCCTCACTGCCTCCTGGAACCTCTTCAAATGCACCACACAATTTGGCCCTCTCTGCTTTCCTGACGACTCCATCCTCAAAAGCACTTGTTTTCGCTTTCAGCAACCTCCGGAGCAAAAAAGACAAACGTCCAGCTTTTGCTGCCACAGCAAAGGTGCCAGCGGGGAAAAGTGATGCTGGTCCTCACTGCCTCCTGGAACCTCTTCAAATGCCCCAGACAATTTGGCCCTCTCTGCTTTCCTGCCGACTCCATCCTCAAAACCACCTGTTTTCGCTTCCGGCATCCTCCGGAGCAAAAAAGACAAACGTCCAGCTTTTGCTGCCACAGCAAAGGTGCCAGCGGGGAAAAGTGATGCTGGTCCTCACTGCCTCCTGGAACCTCTTCAAATGCCTCAGACAATTTGGCCCTCTCTGCTTTCCTGCGGACTCCATCCTCAAAAGCACCTGTTTTCGCTTTCGGCATCCTCCGGAGCAAAAAAGACAAACGTCCAGCTTTTGCTGCCACAGCAAAGGTGCCAGCGGGGAAAAGTGATGCTGGTCCTCACTGCCTCCTGGAACCTCTTCAAATGCACCACACAATTTGGCCCTCTCTGCTTTCCTGACGACTCCATCCTCAAAAGCACTTGTTTTCGCTTTCAGCAACCTCCGGAGCAAAAAAGACAAACGTCCAGCTTTTGCTGCCACAGCAAAGGTGCCAGCGGGGAAAAGTGATGCTGGTCCTCACTGCCTCCTGGAACCTCTTCAAATGCCCCAGACAATTTGGCCCTCTCTGCTTTCCTGCCGACTCCATCCTCAAAACCACCTGTTTTCGCTTCCGGCATCCTCCGGAGCAAAAAAGACAAACGTCCAGCTTTTGCTGCCACAGCAAAGGTGCCAGCGGGGAAAAGTGATGCTGGTCCTCACTGCCTCCTGGAACCTCTTCAAATGCCCCAGACAATTTGGCCCTCTCTGCTTTCCTGCCGACTCCATCCTCAAAACCACCTGTTTTCGCTTCCGGCATCCTCCGGAGCAAAAAAGACAAACGTCCAGCTTTTGCTGCCACAGCAAAGGTGCCAGCGGGGAAAAGTGATGCTGGTCCTCACTGCCTCCTGGAACCTCTTCAAATGCCTCAGACAATTTGGCCCTCTCTGCTTTCCTGCCGACTCCATCCTCAAAACCACCTGTTTTCGCTTCCGGCATCCTCCGGAGCAAAAAAGACAAACGTCCAGCTTTTGCTGCCACAGCAAAGGTGCCAGCGGGGAAAAGTGATGCTGGTCCTCACTGCCTCCTGGAACCTCTTCAAATGCACCACACAATTTGGCCCTCTCTGCTTTCCTGACGACTCCATCCTCAAAAGCACTTGTTTTCGCTTTCAGCAACCTCCGGAGCAAAAAAGACAAACGTCCAGCTTTTGCTGCCACAGCAAAGGTGCCAGCGGGGAAAAGTGATGCTGGTCCTCACTGCCTCCTGGAACCTCTTCAAATGCCCCAGACAATTTGGCCCTCTCTGCTTTCCTGCCGACTCCATCCTCAAAACCACCTGTTTTCGCTTCCGGCATCCTCCGGAGCAAAAAAGACAAACGTCCAGCTTTTGCTGCCACAGCAAAGGTGCCAGCGGGGAAAAGTGATGCTGGTCCTCACTGCCTCCTGGAACCTCTTCAAATGCCTCAGACAATTTGGCCCTCTCTGCTTTCCTGCGGACTCCATCCTCAAAAGCACCTGTTTTCGCTTTCGGCATCCTCCGGAGCAAAAAAGACAAACGTCCAGCTTTTGCTGCCACAGCAAAGGTGCCAGCGGGGAAAAGTGATGCTGGTCCTCACTGCCTCCTGGAACCTCTTCAAATGCACCACACAATTTGGCCCTCTCTGCTTTCCTGTCGACTCCATCCTCAAAAGCACTTGTTTTCGCTTTCAGCAACCTCCGGAGCAAAAAAGACAAACGTCCAGCTTTTGCTGCCACAGCAAAGGTGCCAGCGGGGAAAAGTGATGCTGGTCCTCACTGCCTCCTGGAACCTCTTCAAATGCCCCAGACAATTTGGCCCTCTCTGCTTTCCTGCCGACTCCATCCTCAAAACCACCTGTTTTCGCTTCCGGCATCCTCCGGAGCAAAAAAGACAAACGTCCAGCTTTTGCTGCCACAGCAAAGGTGCCAGCGGGGAAAAGTGATGCTGGTCCTCACTGCCTCCTGGAACCTCTTCAAATGCCCCAGACAATTTGGCCCTCTCTGCTTTCCTGCCGACTCCATCCTCAAAACCACCTGTTTTCGCTTCCGGCATCCTCCGGAGCAAAAAAGACAAACGTCCAGCTTTTGCTGCCACAGCAAAGGTGCCAGCGGGGAAAAGTGATGCTGGTCCTCACTGCCTCCTGGAACCTCTTCAAATGCCTCAGACAATTTGGCCCTCTCTGCTTTCCTGCCGACTCCATCCTCAAAACCACCTGTTTTCGCTTCCGGCATCCTCCGGAGCAAAAAAGACAAACGTCCAGCTTTTGCTGCCACAGCAAAGGTGCCAGCGGGGAAAAGTGATGCTGGTCCTCACTGCCTCCTGGAACCTCTTCAAATGCACCACACAATTTGGCCCTCTCTGCTTTCCTGACGACTCCATCCTCAAAAGCACTTGTTTTCGCTTTCAGCAACCTCCGGAGCAAAAAAGACAAACGTCCAGCTTTTGCTGCCACAGCAAAGGTGCCAGCGGGGAAAAGTGATGCTGGTCCTCACTGCCTCCTGGAACCTCTTCAAATGCCCCAGACAATTTGGCCCTCTCTGCTTTCCTGCCGACTCCATCCTCAAAACCACCTGTTTTCGCTTCCGGCATCCTCCGGAGCAAAAAAGACAAACGTCCAGCTTTTGCTGCCACAGCAAAGGTGCCAGCGGGGAAAAGTGATGCTGGTCCTCACTGCCTCCTGGAACCTCTTCAAATGCACCACACAATTTGGCCCTCTCTGCTTTCCTGACGACTCCATCCTCAAAAGCACTTGTTTTCGCTTTCAGCAACCTCCGGAGCAAAAAAGACAAACGTCCAGCTTTTGCTGCCACAGCAAAGGTGCCAGCGGGGAAAAGTGATGCTGGTCCTCACTGCCTCCTGGAACCTCTTCAAATGCCCCAGACAATTTGGCCCTCTCTGCTTTCCTGCCGACTCCATCCTCAAAACCACCTGTTTTCGCTTCCGGCATCCTCCGGAGCAAAAAAGACAAACGTCCAGCTTTTGCTGCCACAGCAAAGGTGCCAGCGGGGAAAAGTGATGCTGGTCCTCACTGCCTCCTGGAACCTCTTCAAATGCCCCAGACAATTTGGCCCTCTCTGCTTTCCTGCCGACTCCATCCTCAAAACCACCTGTTTTCGCTTCCGGCATCCTCCGGAGCAAAAAAGACAAACGTCCAGCTTTTGCTGCCACAGCAAAGGTGCCAGCGGGGAAAAGTGATGCTGGTCCTCACTGCCTCCTGGAACCTCTTCAAATGCACCACACAATTTGGCCCTCTCTGCTTTCCTGACGACTCCATCCTCAAAAGCACTTGTTTTCGCTTTCAGCAACCTCCGGAGCAAAAAAGACAAACGTCCAGCTTTTGCTGCCACAGCAAAGGTGCCAGCGGGGAAAAGTGATGCTGGTCCTCACTGCCTCCTGGAACCTCTTCAAATGCCCCAGACAATTTGGCCCTCTCTGCTTTCCTGCCGACTCCATCCTCAAAACCACCTGTTTTCGCTTCCGGCATCCTCCGGAGCAAAAAAGACAAACGTCCAGCTTTTGCTGCCACAGCAAAGGTGCCAGCGGGGAAAAGTGATGCTGGTCCTCACTGCCTCCTGGAACCTCTTCAAATGCCCCAGACAATTTGGCCCTCTCTGCTTTCCTGCCGACTCCATCCTCAAAACCACCTGTTTTCGCTTCCGGCATCCTCCGGAGCAAAAAAGACAAACGTCCAGCTTTTGCTGCCACAGCAAAGGTGCCAGCGGGGAAAAGTGATGCTGGTCCTCACTGCCTCCTGGAACCTCTTCAAATGCCCCAGACAATTTGGCCCTCTCTGCTTTCCTGCCGACTCCATCCTCAAAACCACCTGTTTTCGCTTCCGGCATCCTCCGGAGCAAAAAAGACAAACGTCCAGCTTTTGCTGCCACAGCAAAGGTGCCAGCGGGGAAAAGTGATGCTGGTCCTCACTGCCTCCTGGAACCTCTTCAAATGCACCACACAATTTGGCCCTCTCTGCTTTCCTGACGACTCCATCCTCAAAAGCACTTGTTTTCGCTTTCAGCAACCTCCGGAGCAAAAAAGACAAACGTCCAGCTTTTGCTGCCACAGCAAAGGTGCCAGCGGGGAAAAGTGATGCTGGTCCTCACTGCCTCCTGGAACCTCTTCAAATGCCCCAGACAATTTGGCCCTCTCTGCTTTCCTGCCGACTCCATCCTCAAAACCACCTGTTTTCGCTTCCGGCATCCTCCGGAGCAAAAAAGACAAACGTCCAGCTTTTGCTGCCACAGCAAAGGTGCCAGCGGGGAAAAGTGATGCTGGTCCTCACTGCCTCCTGGAACCTCTTCAAATGCCCCAGACAATTTGGCCCTCTCTGCTTTCCTGCCGACTCCATCCTCAAAACCACCTGTTTTCGCTTCCGGCATCCTCCGGAGCAAAAAAGACAAACGTCCAGCTTTTGCTGCCACAGCAAAGGTGCCAGCGGGGAAAAGTGATGCTGGTCCTCACTGCCTCCTGGAACCTCTTCAAATGCCTCAGACAATTTGGCCCTCTCTGCTTTCCTGCGGACTCCATCCTCAAAAGCACCTGTTTTCGCTTTCGGCATCCTCCGGAGCAAAAAAGACAAACGTCCAGCTTTTGCTGCCACAGCAAAGGTGCCAGCGGGGAAAAGTGATGCTGGTCCTCACTGCCTCCTGGAACCTCTTCAAATGCACCACACAATTTGGCCCTCTCTGCTTTCCTGACGACTCCATCCTCAAAAGCACTTGTTTTCGCTTTCAGCAACCTCCGGAGCAAAAAAGACAAACGTCCAGCTTTTGCTGCCACAGCAAAGGTGCCAGCGGGGAAAAGTGATGCTGGTCCTCACTGCCTCCTGGAACCTCTTCAAATGCCCCAGACAATTTGGCCCTCTCTGCTTTCCTGCCGACTCCATCCTCAAAACCACCTGTTTTCGCTTCCGGCATCCTCCGGAGCAAAAAAGACAAACGTCCAGCTTTTGCTGCCACAGCAAAGGTGCCAGCGGGGAAAAGTGATGCTGGTCCTCACTGCCTCCTGGAACCTCTTCAAATGCCTCAGACAATTTGGCCCTCTCTGCTTTCCTGCGGACTCCATCCTCAAAAGCACCTGTTTTCGCTTTCGGCATCCTCCGGAGCAAAAAAGACAAACGTCCAGCTTTTGCTGCCACAGCAAAGGTGCCAGCGGGGAAAAGTGATGCTGGTCCTCACTGCCTCCTGGAACCTCTTCAAATGCACCACACAATTTGGCCCTCTCTGCTTTCCTGACGACTCCATCCTCAAAAGCACTTGTTTTCGCTTTCAGCAACCTCCGGAGCAAAAAAGACAAACGTCCAGCTTTTGCTGCCACAGCAAAGGTGCCAGCGGGGAAAAGTGATGCTGGTCCTCACTGCCTCCTGGAACCTCTTCAAATGCCCCAGACAATTTGGCCCTCTCTGCTTTCCTGCCGACTCCATCCTCAAAACCACCTGTTTTCGCTTCCGGCATCCTCCGGAGCAAAAAAGACAAACGTCCAGCTTTTGCTGCCACAGCAAAGGTGCCAGCGGGGAAAAGTGATGCTGGTCCTCACTGCCTCCTGGAACCTCTTCAAATGCCCCAGACAATTTGGCCCTCTCTGCTTTCCTGCCGACTCCATCCTCAAAACCACCTGTTTTCGCTTCCGGCATCCTCCGGAGCAAAAAAGACAAACGTCCAGCTTTTGCTGCCACAGCAAAGGTGCCAGCGGGGAAAAGTGATGCTGGTCCTCACTGCCTCCTGGAACCTCTTCAAATGCCTCAGACAATTTGGCCCTCTCTGCTTTCCTGCCGACTCCATCCTCAAAACCACCTGTTTTCGCTTCCGGCATCCTCCGGAGCAAAAAAGACAAACGTCCAGCTTTTGCTGCCACAGCAAAGGTGCCAGCGGGGAAAAGTGATGCTGGTCCTCACTGCCTCCTGGAACCTCTTCAAATGCACCACACAATTTGGCCCTCTCTGCTTTCCTGACGACTCCATCCTCAAAAGCACTTGTTTTCGCTTTCAGCAACCTCCGGAGCAAAAAAGACAAACGTCCAGCTTTTGCTGCCACAGCAAAGGTGCCAGCGGGGAAAAGTGATGCTGGTCCTCACTGCCTCCTGGAACCTCTTCAAATGCCCCAGACAATTTGGCCCTCTCTGCTTTCCTGCCGACTCCATCCTCAAAACCACCTGTTTTCGCTTCCGGCATCCTCCGGAGCAAAAAAGACAAACGTCCAGCTTTTGCTGCCACAGCAAAGGTGCCAGCGGGGAAAAGTGATGCTGGTCCTCACTGCCTCCTGGAACCTCTTCAAATGCCTCAGACAATTTGGCCCTCTCTGCTTTCCTGCGGACTCCATCCTCAAAAGCACCTGTTTTCGCTTTCGGCATCCTCCGGAGCAAAAAAGACAAACGTCCAGCTTTTGCTGCCACAGCAAAGGTGCCAGCGGGGAAAAGTGATGCTGGTCCTCACTGCCTCCTGGAACCTCTTCAAATGCACCACACAATTTGGCCCTCTCTGCTTTCCTGTCGACTCCATCCTCAAAAGCACTTGTTTTCGCTTTCAGCAACCTCCGGAGCAAAAAAGACAAACGTCCAGCTTTTGCTGCCACAGCAAAGGTGCCAGCGGGGAAAAGTGATGCTG
The DNA here is from genome assembly GCF_965231255.1 of Vanellus vanellus. Lineage (NCBI taxonomy): Eukaryota > Metazoa > Chordata > Aves > Charadriiformes > Charadriidae > Vanellus > Vanellus vanellus. Next base: position 447,023 of record NW_028127962.1, read on the forward strand.
GTCCTCACTGCCTCCTGGAACCTCTTCAAATGCCCCAGACAATTTGGCCCTCTCTGCTTTCCTGCCGACTCCATCCTCAAAACCACCTGTTTTCGCTTCCGGCATCCTCCGGAGCAAAAAAGACAAACGTCCAGCTTTTGCTGCCACAGCAAAGGTGCCAGCGGGGAAAAGTGATGCTGGTCCTCACTGCCTCCTGGAACCTCTTCAAATGCCCCAGACAATTTGGCCCTCTCTGCTTTCCTGCCGACTCCATCCTCAAAACCACCTGTTTTCGCTTCCGGCATCCTCCGGAGCAAAAAAGACAAACGTCCAGCTTTTGCTGCCACAGCAAAGGTGCCAGCGGGGAAAAGTGATGCTGGTCCTCACTGCCTCCTGGAACCTCTTCAAATGCCTCAGACAATTTGGCCCTCTCTGCTTTCCTGCCGACTCCATCCTCAAAACCACCTGTTTTCGCTTCCGGCATCCTCCGGAGCAAAAAAGACAAACGTCCAGCTTTTGCTGCCACAGCAAAGGTGCCAGCGGGGAAAAGTGATGCTGGTCCTCACTGCCTCCTGGAACCTCTTCAAATGCACCACACAATTTGGCCCTCTCTGCTTTCCTGACGACTCCATCCTCAAAAGCACTTGTTTTCGCTTTCAGCAACCTCCGGAGCAAAAAAGACAAACGTCCAGCTTTTGCTGCCACAGCAAAGGTGCCAGCGGGGAAAAGTGATGCTGGTCCTCACTGCCTCCTGGAACCTCTTCAAATGCCCCAGACAATTTGGCCCTCTCTGCTTTCCTGCCGACTCCATCCTCAAAACCACCTGTTTTCGCTTCCGGCATCCTCCGGAGCAAAAAAGACAAACGTCCAGCTTTTGCTGCCACAGCAAAGGTGCCAGCGGGGAAAAGTGATGCTGGTCCTCACTGCCTCCTGGAACCTCTTCAAATGCCCCAGACAATTTGGCCCTCTCTGCTTTCCTGCCGACTCCATCCTCAAAACCACCTGTTTTCGCTTCCGGCATCCTCCGGAGCAAAAAAGACAAACGTCCAGCTTTTGCTGCCACAGCAAAGGTGCCAGCGGGGAAAAGTGATGCTGGTCCTCACTGCCTCCTGGAACCTCTTCAAATGCACCACACAATTTGGCCCTCTCTGCTTTCCTGACGACTCCATCCTCAAAAGCACTTGTTTTCGCTTTCAGCAACCTCCGGAGCAAAAAAGACAAACGTCCAGCTTTTGCTGCCACAGCAAAGGTGCCAGCGGGGAAAAGTGATGCTGGTCCTCACTGCCTCCTGGAACCTCTTCAAATGCCCCAGACAATTTGGCCCTCTCTGCTTTCCTGCCGACTCCATCCTCAAAACCACCTGTTTTCGCTTCCGGCATCCTCCGGAGCAAAAAAGACAAACGTCCAGCTTTTGCTGCCACAGCAAAGGTGCCAGCGGGGAAAAGTGATGCTGGTCCTCACTGCCTCCTGGAACCTCTTCAAATGCCCCAGACAATTTGGCCCTCTCTGCTTTCCTGCCGACTCCATCCTCAAAACCACCTGTTTTCGCTTCCGGCATCCTCCGGAGCAAAAAAGACAAACGTCCAGCTTTTGCTGCCACAGCAAAGGTGCCAGCGGGGAAAAGTGATGCTGGTCCTCACTGCCTCCTGGAACCTCTTCAAATGCACCACACAATTTGGCCCTCTCTGCTTTCCTGACGACTCCATCCTCAAAAGCACTTGTTTTCGCTTTCAGCAACCTCCGGAGCAAAAAAGACAAACGTCCAGCTTTTGCTGCCACAGCAAAGGTGCCAGCGGGGAAAAGTGATGCTGGTCCTCACTGCCTCCTGGAACCTCTTCAAATGCCCCAGACAATTTGGCCCTCTCTGCTTTCCTGCCGACTCCATCCTCAAAACCACCTGTTTTCGCTTCCGGCATCCTCCGGAGCAAAAAAGACAAACATCCAGCTTTTGCTGCCACAGCAAAGGTGCCAGCGGGGAAAAGTGATGCTGGTCCTCACTGCCTCCTGGAACCTCTTCAAATGCCCCAGACAATTTGGCCCTCTCTGCTTTCCTGCCGACTCCATCCTCAAAACCACCTGTTTTCGCTTCCGGCATCCTCCGGAGCAAAAAAGACAAACGTCCAGCTTTTGCTGCCACAGCAAAGGTGCCAGCGGGGAAAAGTGATGCTGGTCCTCACTGCCTCCTGGAACCTCTTCAAATGCCTCAGACAATTTGGCCCTCTCTGCTTTCCTGCGGACTCCATCCTCAAAAGCACCTGTTTTCGCTTTCGGCATCCTCCGGAGCAAAAAAGACAAACGTCCAGCTTTTGCTGCCACAGCAAAGGTGCCAGCGGGGAAAAGTGATGCTGGTCCTCACTGCCTCCTGGAACCTCTTCAAATGCACCACACAATTTGGCCCTCTCTGCTTTCCTGACGACTCCATCCTCAAAAGCACTTGTTTTCGCTTTCAGCAACCTCCGGAGCAAAAAAGACAAACGTCCAGCTTTTGCTGCCACAGCAAAGGTGCCAGCGGGGAAAAGTGATGCTGGTCCTCACTGCCTCCTGGAACCTCTTCAAATGCCCCAGACAATTTGGCCCTCTCTGCTTTCCTGCCGACTCCATCCTCAAAACCACCTGTTTTCGCTTCCGGCATCCTCCGGAGCAAAAAAGACAAACGTCCAGCTTTTGCTGCCACAGCAAAGGTGCCAGCGGGGAAAAGTGATGCTGGTCCTCACTGCCTCCTGGAACCTCTTCAAATGCACCACACAATTTGGCCCTCTCTGCTTTCCTACGGACTCCATCCTCAAAAGCACTTGTTTTCACTTTAGGCGCCCTCCGGAGCAAAAAAGACAAACGTCCAGCTTTTGCTGCCACAGCAAAGGTGCCAGCGTGGAAAAGTGATGCTGGTTCTCACTGCCTCCTGGAACCTCTTCAAATGCCCCAGACAATTTGGCCCTCTCTGCTTTCCTGCGGACTCCATCCTCAAAAGCACTTGTTTTCGCTTTCGGCGCCCTCCGGAGCAAAAAAGACAAACGTCCAGCTTTTGCTGCCACAGCAAAGGTGCCAGCGGGGAAAAGTGATGCTGGTCCTCACTGCCTCCTGGAACCTCTTCAAATGCCCCAGACAATTTGGCCCTCTCTGCTTTCTTCCGACTCCATCCTCAAAAGCACCTGTTTTCACTTTCGGCGCCCTCCGGAGCAAAAAAGACAAACGTCCAGCTTTTGCTGCCACAGCAAAGGTGCCAGCGGGGAAAAGTGATGCTGGTCCTCACTGACTCCTGGAACCTCTTCAAATGCACCACACAATTTGGCCCTCTCTGCTTTCCTGCGGACTCCATCCTCAAAAGCACTTGTTTTCGCTATCGGCAACCTCAGGAGCAAAAAAGACAAACGTCCAGCTTTTGCTGCCACAGCAAAGGTGCCAGCGGGGAAAAGTGATGCTGGTCCTCACTGCCTCCTGGAACCTCTTCAAATGCCCCAGACAATTTGGCCCTCTCTGCTTTCCTGCGGACTCTATCCTCAAACGCACCTGTTTTCACTTTCGGCGCCCTCCGGAGCAAAAAAGACAAACGTCCAGCTTTTGCTGCCACAGCAAAGGTGCCAGCGGGGAAAAGTGATGCTGGTTCTCACTGCCTCCTGGAACCTCTTTAAATGCCCCACACAATTTGGCCCTCTCTGCTTTCCTGCGGACTCCATCCTCAAAAGCACCTGTTTTCGCTTTCGGCATCCTCCGGAGCAAAAAAGACAAACGTCCAGCTTTTGCTGCCACAGCAAAGGTGCCAGCGGGGAAAAGTGATGCTGGTCCTCACTGCCTCCTGGAACCTCTTCAAATGCACCACACAATTTGGCCCTCTCTGCTTTCCTGACGACTCCATCCTCAAAAGCACTTGTTTTCGCTTTCAGCAACCTCCGGAGCAAAAAAGACAAACGTCCAGCTTTTGCTGCCACAGCAAAGGTGCCAGCGGGGAAAAGTGATGCTGGTCCTCACTGCCTCCTGGAACCTCTTCAAATGCCCCAGACAATTTGGCCCTCTCTGCTTTCCTGCCGACTCCATCCTCAAAACCACCTGTTTTCGCTTCCGGCATCCTCCGGAGCAAAAAAGACAAACGTCCAGCTTTTGCTGCCACAGCAAAGGTGCCAGCGGGGAAAAGTGATGCTGGTCCTCACTGCCTCCTGGAACCTCTTCAAATGCACCACACAATTTGGCCCTCTCTGCTTTCCTACGGACTCCATCCTCAAAAGCACTTGTTTTCACTTTAGGCGCCCTCCGGAGCAAAAAAGACAAACGTCCAGCTTTTGCTGCCACAGCAAAGGTGCCAGCGTGGAAAAGTGATGCTGGTTCTCACTGCCTCCTGGAACCTCTTCAAATGCCCCAGACAATTTGGCCCTCTCTGCTTTCCTGCGGACTCCATCCTCAAAAGCACTTGTTTTCGCTTTCGGCGCCCTCCGGAGCAAAAAAGACAAACGTCCAGCTTTTGCTGCCACAGCAAAGGTGCCAGCGGGGAAAAGTGATGCTGGTCCTCACTGCCTCCTGGAACCTCTTCAAATGCACCACACAATTTGGCCCTCTCTGCTTTCCTGCGGACTCCATCCTCAAAAGCACCTGTTTTCGCTTTCGGCATGCTCCGGAGCAAAAAAGACAAACGTCCAGCTTTTGCTGCCACAGCAAAGGTGCCAGCGGGGAAAAGTGATGCTGGTCTTCACTGCCTCCTGGAACCTCTTCAAATGCCCCACATTATTTGGCCCTCTCTGCTTTCCTGCGGACTCCATCCTCAAAAGCACTTGTTTTCACTTTCGGCGCCCTCCGGAGCAAAAAAGACAAACGTCCAGCTTTTGCTGCCACAGCAAAGGTGCCAGCGGGGAAAAGTAATGCTGGTTCTCACTGCCACCTGGAACCCTATCAAATGCACCACACAATTTGGCCCTCTCTGCTTTCCTGCGGACTCCATCCTCAAAAGCACTTGTTTTCACTTTCGGCGCCCTCCGGAGCAAAAAAGACAAACGTCCAGCTTTTGCTGCCACAGCAAAGGTGCCAGCGGGGAAAAGTGATGCTGGTCCTCACTGCCTCCTGGAACCTCTTCAAATGCCCCAGACAATTTGGCCCTCTCTGCTTTCTTCCGACTCCATCCTCAAAAGCACCTGTTTTCGCTTTCGGCATCCTCCGGAGCAAAAAAGACAAACGTCCAGCTTTTGCTGCCACAGCAAAGGTGCCAGCGGGGAAAAGTGATGCTGGTCCTCACTGCCTCCTGGAACCTCTTCAAATGCACCACACAATTTGGCCCTCTCTGCTTTCCTACGGACTCCATCCTCAAAAGCACTTGTTTTCACTTTCGGCATTCTCCGGAGCAAAAAAGACAAACGTCCAGCTTTTGCTGCCACAGCAAAGGTGCCAGTGGGGAAAAGTGATGCTGGTCCTCACTGCCTCCTGGAACCTCTTCAAATGCACCACACAATTTGGCCCTCTCTGCTTTCCTGCAGACTCCATCCTCAAACGCACCTGTTTTCGCTTTCAGCGCCCTACGGAGCAAAAAAGACAAACGTCCAGCTTTTGCTGCCACAGCAAAGGTGCCAGCGGGGAAAAGTGATGCTGGTCCTCACTGCCTCCTGGAACCTCTTCAAATGCCCCAGACAATTTGGCCCTCTCTGCTTTCCTGCGGACTCCATCCTCAAAAGCACTTGTTTTCACTTTCGGCGCCCTCCGGAGCAAAAAAGACAAACGTCCAGCTTTTGCTGCCACAGCAAAGGTGCCAGCGGGGAAAAGTGATGCTGGTTCTCACTGCCTCCTGGAACCTCTTCAAATGCCCCAGACAATTTGGCCCTCTCTGCTTTCCTGCGGACTCCATCCTCAAAAGCACCTGTTTTCGCTTTCGGCAGCCTCCGGAGCAAAAAAGACAAACGTCCAGGTTTTGCTGCCACAGCAAAGGTGCCAGCGGGGAAAAGTGATGCTGGTCCTCACTGCCTCCTGGAACCTCTTCAAATGCACCACACAATTTGGCCCTCTCTGCTTTCCTGCCGACTCCATCCTCAAAAGCACCTGTTTTCACTTTCGGCGCCCTCCGGAGCAAAAAAGACAAACGTCCAGCTTTTGCTGCCACAGCAAAGGTGCCAGCGGGGAAAAGTGATGCTGGTCCTCACTGACTCCTGGAACCTCTTCAAATGCACCACACAATTTGGCCCTCTCTGCTTTCCTGCGGACTCCATCCTCAAAAGCACTTGTTTTCGCTATCGGCAACCTCAGGAGCAAAAAAGACAAACGTCCAGCTTTTGCTGCCACAGCAAAGGTGCCAGCGGGGAAAAGTGATGCTGGTCCTCACTGCCTCCTGGAACCTCTTCAAATGCCCCAGACAATTTGGCCCTCTCTGCTTTCCTGCGGACTCTATCCTCAAACGCACCTGTTTTCACTTTCGGCGCCCTCCGGAGCAAAAAAGACAAACGTCCAGCTTTTGCTGCCACAGCAAAGGTGCCAGCGGGGAAAAGTGATGCTGGTTCTCACTGCCTCCTGGAACCTCTTTAAATGCCCCACACAATTTGGCCCTCTCTGCTTTCCTGCGGACTCCATCCTCAAAAGCACTTGTTTTCACTTTCGGCGCCCTCCAGAGCAAAAAAGACAAATGTCCAGCTTTTGCTGCCACAGCAAATGTGCCAGCGGGGAAAAGTGATGCTGGTTCTCACTGCCTCCTGGAACCTCTTCAAATGCCCCAGACAATTTGGCCCTCTCTGCTTTCCTGCGGACTCCATCCTCAAAAGCACCTGTTTTCGCTTTCGGCATCCTCCGGAGCAAAAAAGACAAACGTCCAGCTTTTGCTGCCACAGCAAAGGTGCCAGCGGGGAAAAGTGATGCTGGTCCTCACTGCCTCCTGGAACCTCTTCAAATGCACCACACAATTTGGCCCTCTCTGCTTTCCTGACGACTCCATCCTCAAAAGCACTTGTTTTCGCTTTCAGCAACCTCCGGAGCAAAAAAGACAAACGTCCAGCTTTTGCTGCCACAGCAAAGGTGCCAGCGGGGAAAAGTGATGCTGGTCCTCACTGCCTCCTGGAACCTCTTCAAATGCCCCAGACAATTTGGCCCTCTCTGCTTTCCTGCCGACTCCATCCTCAAAACCACCTGTTTTCGCTTCCGGCATCCTCCGGAGCAAAAAAGACAAACGTCCAGCTTTTGCTGCCACAGCAAAGGTGCCAGCGGGGAAAAGTGATGCTGGTCCTCACTGCCTCCTGGAACCTCTTCAAATGCCTCAGACAATTTGGCCCTCTCTGCTTTCCTGCGGACTCCATCCTCAAAAGCACTTGTTTTCACTTTCGGCGCCCTCCGGAGCAAAAAAGACAAACGTCCAGCTTTTGCTGCCCCAGCAAAGGTGCCAGCGGGGAAAAGTAATGCTGGATCTCACTGCCTCCTGGAACCTCTTCAAATGCCCCAGACAATTTGGCCCTCTCTGCTTTCCTGCGGACTCCATCCTCAGAAGCACTTGTTTTCACTTTCGGCGCCCTCCGGAGCAAAAAAGACAAACGTCCAGCTTTTGCTGCCACAGCAAAGGTGCCAGCGGGGAAAAGTGATGCTGGTCCTCACTGACTCCTGGAACCTCTTCAAATGCACCACACAATTTGGCCCTCTCTGCTTTCCTGCGGACTCCATCCTCAAAAGCACCTGTTTTCGCTTTCGGCATCCTCCGGAGCAAAAAAGACAAACGTCCAGCTTTTGCTGCCACAGCAAAGGTGCCAGCGGCGAAAAGTGATGCTGGTCCTCACTGCCTCCTGGAACCTCTTCAAATGCACCACACAATTTGGCCCTCTCTGCTTTCCTGACGACTCCATCCTCAAAAGCACCTGTTTTCGCTTTCGGCGCCCTCCGGAGCAAAAAAGACAAACGTCCAGCTTTTGCTGCCACAGCAAAGGTGCCAGCGGGGAAAAGTGATGCTGGTCCTCACTGCCTCCTGGAACCTCTTCAAATGCACCACACAATTTGGCCCTCTCTGCTTTCCTGCGGACTCCATCCTCAAAAGCACTTGTTTTCGCTTTCGGCAAACTCCGGAGCAAAAAAGACAAACGTCCAGCTTTTGCTGCCACAGCAAAGGTGCCAGCGGGGAAAAGTGATGCTGGTCCTCACTGCCTCCTGGAACCTCTTCAAATGCACCACACAATTTGGCCCTCTCTGCTTTCCTGCGGACTCCATCCTCAAACGCACCTGTTTTCGCTTTCAGCGCCCTTCGGAGCAAAAAAGACAAACGTCCAGCTTTTGCTGCCACAGCAAAGGTGCCAGCGGGGAAAAGTGATGCTGGTCCTAACTGCCTCCTGGAACCTCTTCAAATGCACCACACAATTTGGCCCTCTCTGCTTTCCTGCCGACTCCATCCTCAAAAGCACCTGTTTTCACTTTCGGCGCCCTCCGGAGCAAAAAAGACAAACGTCCAGCTTTTGCTGCCACAGCAAAGGTGCCAGCGGGGAAAAGTGATGCTGGTCCTCACTGCCTCCTGGAACCTCTTCAAATGCACCACACAATTTAACCCTCTCTGCTTTCCTGCGGACTCCATCCTCAAAAGCACTTGTTTTCGGTTTCGGCAACCTCCGGAGCAAAAAAGACAAACGTCCAGCTTTTGCTGCCACAGCAAAGGTGCCAGCGGGGAAAAGTGATGCTGGTCCTCACTGACTCCTGGAACCTCTTCAAATGCACCACACAATTTGGCCCTCTCTGCTTTCCTGCCGACTCCATCCTCAAAAGCACCTGTTTTCGCTTTCGGCATCCTCAGGAGCAAAAAAGACAAACGTCCAGCTTTTGCTGCCACAGCAAAGGTGCCAGCGGGGAAAAGTGATGCTGGTCCTCACTGCCTCCTGGAACCTCTTCAAATGCACCACACAATTTGGCCCTCTATGCTTTCCTGCCGACTCCATCCTCAAAAGCACCTGTTTTCACTTTCGGCGCCCTCCGGAGCAAAAAAGACAAACGTCCAGCTTTTGCTGCCACAGCAAAGGTGCCAGCGGGGAAAAGTGATGCTGGTCCTCACTGCCTCCTGGAACCTCTTCAAATGCACCACACAATTTGGCCCTCTCTGCTTTCCTGCGGACTCCATCCTCAAACGCACCTGTTTTCGCTTTCAGCGCCCTTCGGAGCAAAAAAGACAAACGTCCAGCTTTTGCTGCCACAGCAAAGGTGCCAGCGGGGAAAAGTGATGCTGGTCCTCACTGCCTCCTGGAACCTCTTCAAATGCACCACACAATTTGTCCCTCTCTGCTTTCCTGCCGACTCCATCCTCAAAAGCACCTGTTTTCAATTTCGGCGCCCTCCGGAGCAAAAAAGACAAACGTCCAGGTTTTGCTGCCTCAGCAAAGGTGCCAGCGGGGAAAAGTGATGCTGGTCCTCACTGCCTCCTGGAACCTCTTCAAATGCACCACACAATTTGGCCCTCTCTGCTTTCCTGCGGACTACATCCTCAAAAGCACTTGTTTTCGCTTTCGGCAACCTCCGGAGCAAAAAAGACAAACGTCCAGCTTTTGCTGCCACAGCAAAGGTGCCAGCGGGGAAAAGTGATGCTGGTCCTCACTGCCTCCTGGAACCTCTTTAAATGCACCACACAATTTGGCCCTCTCTGCTTTCCTGCCGACTCCATCCTCAAAAGCACCTGTTTTCGCTTTCGGCATCCTCCGGAGCAAAAAAGACAAACGTCCAGCTTTTGCTGCCACAGCAAAGGTGCCAGCGGGGAAAAGTGATGCTGGTCCTCACTGCCTCCTGGAACCTCTTCAAATGCACCACACAATTTGGCCCTCTCTGCTTTCCTGCCGACTCCATCCTCAAAAGCACCTGTTTTCACTTTCGGCGCCCTCCAGAGCAAAAAAGACAAACGTCCAGCTTTTGCTGCCACAGCAAAGGTGCCAGCGGGGAAAAGTGATGCTGGTCCTCACTGCCTCCTGGAACCTCTTCAAATGCCCCAGACAATTTGGCCCTCTCTGCTTTCCTGCGGACTCCATCCTCAAAAGCACTTGTTTTCGCTTTCGGCAACCTCCGGAGCAAAAAAGACAAACGTCCAGCTTTTGCTGCCCCAGCAAAGGTGCCAGCGGGGAAAAGTAATGCTGGTTCTCACTGCCTCCTGGAACCTCTTCAAATGCACCACACAATTTGGCCCTCTCTGCTTTCCTGCGGACTCCATCCTCAAAATCACCTGTTTTCGCTTTCGGCATCCTCCGGAGCAAAAAAGACAAACGTCCAGCTTTTGCTGCCACAGCAAAGGTGCCAGCGGGGAAAAGTGATGCTGGTCCTCACTGCCTCCTGGAACCTCTTCAAATGCCCCAGACAATTTGGCCCTCTCTGCTTTCCTGCGGACTCCATCCTCAAACGCACCTGTTTTCGCTTTCAGCGCCCTTCGGAGCAAAAAAGACAAACGTCCAGCTTTTGCTGCCACAGCAAAGGTGCCAGCGGGGAAAAGTGATGCTGGTCCTCACTGCCTCCTGGAACCTCTTCAAATGCACAACACAATTTGGCCCTCTCTGCTTTCCTGCCGACTCCATCCTCAAAAGCACCTGTTTTCACTTTCGGCGCCCTCCGGAGCAAAAAAGACAAACGTCCAGCTTTTGCTGCCACAGCAAAGGTGCCAGCGGGGAAAAGTGATGCTGGTCCTCACTGCCTCCTGGAACCTCTTCAAATGCACCACACAATTTGGCCCTCTCTGCTTTCCTGCGGACTCCATCCTCAAAAGCACTTGTTTTCACTTTCGGCGCCCTCCGGTGGTAAAAAGACAAACGTCCAGCTTTTGCTGCCACAGCAAAGGTGCCAGCGGGGAAAAGTGATGCTGGTCCTCACTGCCTCCTGGAACCTCTTCAAATGCACCACACAATTTGGCCCTCTCTGCTTTCCTGCGGACTCCATCCTCAAACGCACCTGTTTTCGCTTTCAGCGCCCTTCGGAGCAAAAAAGACAAACGTCCAGCTTTTGCTGCCACAGCAAAGGTGCCAGCGGGGAAAAGTGATGCTGGTCCTCACTGCCTCCTGGAAACTCTTCAAATGCCCCACACAATTTGGCCCTCTCTGCTTTCCTGCGGACTCCATCCTCAAAAGCACTTGTTTTCACTTTCGGCGCCCTCCGGAGCAAAAAAGACAAACGTCCAGCTTTTGCTGCCACAGCAAAGGTGCCAGCGGGGAAAAGTGATGCTGGTTCTCACTGCCTCCTGGAACCTCTTCAAATGCACCACACAATTTGGCCCTCTCTGCTTTCCTGCGGACTCCATCCTCAAAAGCACCTGTTTTCGCTTTCGGCATCCTCCGGAGCAAAAAAGACAAACGTCCAGCTTTTGCTGCCACAGCAAAGGTGCCAGCGGGGAAAAGTGATGCTGGTCCTCACTGCCTCCTGGAACCTCTTCAAATGCACCACACAATTTGGCCCTCTCTGCTTTCCTGCCGACTCCATCCTCAAAAGCACCTGTTTTCACTTTCGGCGCCCTCCGGAGCAAAAAAGACAAACGTCCAGCTTTTGCTGCCACAGCAAAGGTGCCAGCGGGGAAAAGTGATGCTGGTCCTCACTGCCTCCTGGAACCTCTTCAAATGCACCACACAATTTGGCCCTCTCTGCTTTCCTGCGGACTCCATCCTCAAAAACACTTGTTTTCACTTTCGGCATCCTCCGGAGCAAAAAAGACAAACGTCCAGCTTTTGCTGCCACAGCAAAGGTGCCAGCGGGGAAAAGTGATGCTGGTCCTCACTGCCTCCTGGAACCTCTTCAAATGCACCACACAATTTGGCCCTCTCTGCTTTCCTACGGACTCCATCCTCAAAAGCACTTGTTTTCACTTTCGGCATTCTCCGGAGCAAAAAAGACAAACGTCCAGCTTTTGCTGCCACAGCAAAGGTGCCAGCGGGGAAAAGTGATGCTGGTCCTCACTGCCTCCTGGAACCTCTTCAAATGCACCACACAATTTGGCCCTCTCTGCTTTCCTGCGGACTCCATCCTCAAAAGCACCTGTTTTCGCTTTCAGCGCCCTTCGGAGCAAAAAAGACAAACGTCCAGCTTTTGCTGCCACAGCAAAGGTGCCAGCGGGGAAAAGTGATGCTGGTCCTCACTGCCTCCTGGAACCTCTTCAAATGCCACAGACAATTTGGCCCTCTCTGCTTTCCTGCGGACTCCATCCTCAAAAGCACTTGTTTTCACTTTCGGCGCCCTTCGGAGCAAAAAAGACAAACGTCCAGCTTTTGCTGCCACAGCAAAGGTGCCAGCGGGGAAAAGTGATGCTGGTTCTCACTGCCTCCTGGAACCTCTTCAAATGCCCCAGACAATTTGGCCCTCTCTGCTTTCCTGCGGACTCCATCCTCAAAAGCACCTGTTTTCGCTTTCGGCATCCTCCGGAGCAAAAAAGACAAACGTCCAGCTTTTGCTGCCACAGCAAAGGTCCCAGCGGGGAAAAGTGATGCTGGTCCTCACTGCCTCCTGGAACCTCTTCAAATGCACCACACAATTTGGCCCTCTCTGCTTTCCTGCGGACTCCATCCTCAAAAGCACCTGTTTTCACTTTCGGCGCCCTCCGGAGCAAAAAAGACAAACGTCCAGCTTTTGCTGCCACAGCAAAGGTGCCAGCGGGGAAAAGTGATGCTGGTCCTCACTGCCTCCTGGAACCTCTTCAAATGCACCACACAATTTGGCCCTCTCTGCTTTCCTGCGGACTCCATCCTCAAAAACACTTGTTTTCACTTTCGGCAGCCTCCGGAGCAAAAAAGACAAACGTCCAGCTTTTGCTGCCACAGCAAAGGTGCCAGCGGGGAAAAGTGATGCTGGTCCTCACTGCCTCCTGGAACCTCTTCAAATGCACCACACAATTTGGCCCTCTCTGCTTTCCTACGGACTCCATCCTCAAAAGCACTTGTTTTCACTCTCGGCATTCTCCGGAGCAAAAAAGACAAACGTCCAGCTTTTGCTGCCACAGCAAAGGTGCCAGCGGGGAAAAGTGATGCTGGTCCTCACTGCCTCCTGGAACCTCTTCAAATGCACCACACAATTTGGCCCTCTCTGCTTTCCTGCGGACTCCATCCTCAAACGCACCTGTTTTCGCTTTCAGCGCCCTTCGGAGCAAAAAAGACAAACGTCCAGCTTTTGCTGCCACAGCAAAGGTGCCAGCGGGGAAAAGTGATGCTGGTCCTCACTGCCTCCTGGAACCTCTTCAAATGCCCCAGACAATTTGGCCCTCTCTGCTTTCCTGCGGACTCCATCCTCAAAAGCACTTGTTTTCACATTCGGCGCCCTCCGGAGCAAAAAAGACAAACGTCCAGCTTTTGCTGCCACAGCAAAGGTGCCAGCGGGGAAAAGTGATGCTGGTTCTCACTGCCTCCTGGAACCTCTTCAAATGCCACAGACAATTTGGCCCTCTCTGCTTTCCTGCGGACTCCATCCTCAAAAGCACTTGTTTTCACTTTCGGCGCCCTCCGGAGCAAAAAAGACAAACGTCCAGCTTTTGCTGCCACAGCAAAGGTGCCAGCGGGGAAAAGTGATGCTGGTCCTCACTGCCTCCTGGAACCTCTTCAAATGCACCACACAATTTGGCCCTCTCTGCTTTCCTGCCGACTCCATCCTCAAAAGCACCTGTTTTCGCTTTCGTCATCCTCCGGAGCAAAAAAGACAAACGTCCAGCTTTTGCTGCCACAGCAAAGGTGCCAGCGGGGAAAAGTGATGCTGGTCCTCACTGCCTCCTGGAACCTCTTCAAATGCCCCACATTATTTGGCCCTCTCTGCTTTCCTGCGGACTCCATCCTCAAAAGCACTTGTTTTCACTTTCGGCGCCCTCCGGAGCAAAAAAGACAAACGTCCAGCTTTTGCTGCCACAGCAAAGGTGCCAGCGGGGAAAAGTAATGCTGGTTCTCACTGCCTCCTGGAACACCTTCAAATGCCCCAGACAATTTGGCCCTCTCTGCTTTCCTGCGGACTCCATCCTCAAAAGCACTTGTTTTCACTTTCGGCGCCCTCCGGAGCAAAAAAGACAAACGTCCAGCTTTTGCTGCCACAGCAAAGGTGCCAGCGGGGAAAAGTGATGCTGGTCCTCACTGCCTCCTGGAACCTCTTCAAATGCACCACACAATTTGGCCCTCTCTGCTTTCCTGCGGACTCCATCCTCAAAAGCACCTGTTTTCGCTTTCGGCATCCTCCGGAGCAAAAAAGACAAACGTCCAGCTTTTGCTGCCACAGCAAAGGTGCCAGCGGGGAAAAGTGATGCTGGTCCTCACTGCCTCCTGGAACCTCTTCAAATGCACCACACAATTTGGCCCTCTCTGCTTTCCTACGGACTCCATCCTCAAAAGCACTTGTTTTCACTTTCGGCAAACTCCGGAGCAAAAAAGACAAACGTCCAGCTTTTGCTGCCACAGCAAAGGTGCCAGTGGGGAAAAGTGATGCTGGTCCTCACTGCCTCCTGGAACCTCTTCAAATGCCCCAGACAATTTGGCCCTCTCTGCTTTCCTGCGGACTCCATCCTCAAACGCACCTGTTTTCGCTTTCAGCGCCCTACGGAGCAAAAAAGACAAACGTCCAGCTTTTGCTGCCACAGCAAAGGTGCCAGCGGGGAAAAGTGATGCTGGTCCTCACAGCCTCCTGGAACCTCTTCAAATGCCCCAGACAATTTGGCCCTCTCTGCTTTCCTGCGGACTCCATCCTCAAAAGCACTTGTTTTCACTTTCGGCGCCCTCCGGAGCAAAAAAGACAAACGTCCAGCTTTTGCTGCCACAGCAAAGGTGCCAGCGGGGAAAAGTGATGCTGGTTCTCACTGCCTCCTGGAACCTCTTCAAATGCCCCAGACAATTTGGCCCTCTCTGCTTTCCTGCGGACTCCATCCTCAAAAGCACCTGTTTTCGCTTTCGGCATCCTCTGGAGCAAAAAAGACAAACGTCCAGCTTTTGCTGCCACAGCAAAGGTGCCAGCGGGGAAAAGTGATGCTGGTCCTCACTGCCTCCTGGAACCTCTTCAAATGCACCACACAATTTGGCCCTCTCTGCTTTCCTGCCGACTCCATCCTCAAAAGCACCTGTTTTCACTTTCGGCGCCCTCCGGAGCAAAAAAGACAAACGTCCAGCTTTTGCTGCCACAGCAAAGGTGCCAGCGGGGAAAAGTGATGCTGGTCCTCACTGCCTCCTGGAACCTCTTCATATGCACCACACAATTTGGCCCTCTCTGCTTTCCTGCGGACTCCATCCTCAAAAGCACTTGTTTTCGCTTTCGGCAACCTCCGGAGCAAAAAAGACAAACGTCCAGCTTTTGCTGCCACAGCAAAGGTGCCAGCGGGGAAAAGTGATGCTGGTCCTCACTGCCTCCTGGAACCTCTTCAAATGCACCACACAATTTGGCCCTCTCTGCTTTCCTGCGGACTCCATCCTCAAAAGCACTTGTTTTCGCTTTCGGCAACCTCCGGAGCAAAAAAGACAAACGTCCAGCTTTTGCTGCCCCAGCAAAGGTGCCAGCGGGGAAAAGTGATGCTGGTCCTCACTGCCTCCTGGAACCTCTTCAAATGCCCCAGACAATTTGGCCCTCTCTGCTTTCCTGCGGACTCCATCCTCAAAAGCACCTGTTTTCGCTTTCGGCATCCTCCGGAGCAAAAAAGACAAACGTCCAGCTTTTGCTGCCACAGCAAAGGTGCCAGCAGGGAAAAGTGATGCTGGTCCTCACTGCCTCCTGGAACCTCTTCAAATGCCCCAGACAATTTGGCCCTCTCTGCTTTCCTGCGGACTCCATCCTCAAAAGCACTTGTTTTCACTTTCGGCGCCCTCCGGAGCAAAAAAGACAAACGTCCAGCTTTTGCTGCCACAACAAAGGTGCCAGCGGGGAAAAGTGATGCTGGTTCTCACTGCCTCCTGGAACCTCTTCAAATGCACCACACAATTTGGCCCTCTCTGCTTTCCTGCGGACTCCATCCTCAAAAGCACCTGTTTTCGCTTTCGGCATCCTCCGGAGCAAAAAAGACAAACGTCCAGCTTTTGCTGCCACAGCAAAGGTGCCAGCAGGGAAAAGTGATGCTGGTCCTCACTGCCTCCTGGAACCTCTTCAAATGCACCACACAATTTGGCCCTCTCTGCTTTCCTGCCGACTCCATCCTCAAAAGCACCTGTTTTCACTTTCGGCG
Source organism: Vanellus vanellus (assembly GCF_965231255.1). NCBI lineage: Eukaryota > Metazoa > Chordata > Aves > Charadriiformes > Charadriidae > Vanellus > Vanellus vanellus. Next base: position 463,056 of record NW_028127962.1, read on the forward strand.
CCCTCCAGAGCAAAAAAGACAAACGTCCAGCTTTTGCTGCCACAGCAAAGGTGCCAGCGGGGAAAAGTGATGCTGGTCCTCACTGCCTCCTGGAACCTCTTCAAATGCACCACACAATTTGGCCCTCTCTGCTTTCCTGCCGACTCCATCCTCAAAAGCACCTTTTTTCGCTTTCGGCATCCTCCGGAGCAAAAAAGACAAACGTCCAGCTTTTGCTGCCACAGCAAAGGTGCCAGCGGGGAAAAGTGATGCTGGTCCTCACTGCCTCCTGGAACCTCTTCAAATGCCCCAGACAATTTGGCCCTCTCTGCTTTCCTGCGGACTCCATCCTCAAAAGCACTTGTTTTCACTTTCGGCGCCCTCCGGAGCAAAAAAGACAAACGTCCAGCTTTTGCTGCCACAGCAAAGGTGCCAGCGGGGAAAAGTGATGCTGGTCCTCTCTGCCTCCTGGAACCTCTTCAAATGCCTCAGACAATTTGGCCCTCTCTGCTTTCCTGCGGACTCCATCCTCAAAAGCACTTGTTTTCACTTTCGGCGCCCTCCGGAGCAAAAAAGACAAACGTCCAGCTTTTGCTGCCACAGCAAAGGTGCCAGCGGGGAAAAGTGATGCTGGTCCTCACTGCCTCCTGGAACCTCTTCAAATGCACCACACAATTTGGCCCTCTCTGCTTTCCTGCGGACTCCATCCTCAAAAGCACCTGTTTTCGCTTTCGGCATCCTCCGGAGCAAAAAAGACAAACGTCCAGCTTTTGCTGCCACAGCAAAGGTGCTAGCGGGGAAAAGTGATGCTGGTCCTCACTGCCTCCTGGAACGTCTTCAAATGCACCACACAGTTTGGCCCTCTCTGCTTTCCTGCGGACTCCATCCTCAAAAGCACCTGTTTTCGCTTTCGGCATCCTCCGGAGCAAAAAAGACAAACGTCCAGCTTTTGCTGCCACAGCAAAGGTGCCAGCGGGGAAAAGTGATGCTGGTCCTCACTGCCTCCTGGAACCTCTTCAAATGCCCCAGACAATTTGGCCCTCTCTGCTTTCCTGCGGACTCCATCCTCAAAAGCACTTGTTTTCACTTTCGGCGCCCTCCGGAGCAAAAAAGACAAACGTCCAGCTTTTGCTGCCACAGCAAAGGTGCCAGCGGGGAAAAGTGATGCTGGTTCTCACTGCCTCCTGGAACCTCTTCAAATGCCCCAGACAATTTGGCCCTCTCTGCTTTCCTGCGGACTCCATCCTCAAAAGCACCTGTTTTCGCTTTCGGCATCCTCCGGAGCAAAAAAGACAAACGTCCAGCTTTTGCTGCCACAGCAAAGGTGCCAGCGGGGAAAAGTGATGCTGGTCCTCACTGCCTCCTGGAACCTCTTCAAATGCACCACACAATTTGGCCCTCTCTGCTTTCCTGCGGACTCCATCCTCAAAAGCACTTGTTTTCACTTTCGGCGCCCTCCGGAGCAAAAAAGACAAACGTCCAGCTTTTGCTGCCACAGCAAAGGTGCCAGCGGGGAAAAGTGATGCTGGTCCTCACTGCCTCCTGGAACCTCTTACAATGCACCACACAATTTGGCCCTCTCTGCTTTCCTGCGGACTCCATCCTCAAAAGCACTTGTTTTCACTTTCGGCGCCCTCCGGAGCAAAAAACACAAACGTCCAGCTTTTGCTGCCACAGCAAAGGTGCCAGCGGGGAAAAGTGATGCTGGTCCTCACTGCCTCCTGGAACCTCTTCAAATGCCCCAGACAATTTGGCCCTCTCTGCTTTCCTGCGGACTCCATCCTCAAAAGAACCTGTTTTCTCTTTCGGCATCCCCCGGAGCAAATACGACAAACGTCCAGCATTTGCTGCCACAGCAAAGGTGCCAGCGGGGAAAAGTGATGCTGGTCCTCACTGCCTCCTGGAACCTCTTCAAATGCCCCAGACAATTTGGCCCTCTCTGCTTTCCTGCGGACTCCATCCTCAAAAGCACCTGTTTTCCCTTTCGGCGCCCTCCGGAGCAAAAAAGACAAACGTCCAGCTTTTGCTGCCACAGCAAAGGTGCCAGCGGGGAAAAGTGATGCTGGTCCTCACTGCCTCCTGGAACCTCTTCAAATGCCCCAGACAATTTGGCCCTCTCTGCTTTCCTGCGGACTCCATCCTCAAAAGAACCTGTTTTCTCTTTCGGCATCCCCCGGAGCAAATACGACAAACGTCCAGCATTTGCTGCCACAGCAAAGGTGCCAGCGGGGAAAAGTGATGCTGGTCCTCACTGCCTCCTGGAACCTCTTCAAATGCACGACACAATTTGGCCCTCTCTGCTTTCCTGCGGACTCCATCCTCAAAAGCACCTGTTTTCACTTTCGGCGCCCTCCGGAGCAAAAAAGACAAACGTCCAGCTTTTGCTGCCACAGCAAAGGTGCCAGCGGGGAAAAGTGATGCTGGTCCTCACTGCCTCCTGGAACCTCTTCAAATGCCACAGACAATTTGGCCCTCTCTGCTTTCCTGCGGACTCCATCCTCAAAAGCACTTGTTTTCACTTTCGGCGCCCTCCAGAGCAAAAAAGACAAACGTCCAGCTTTTGCTGCCACAGCAAAGGTGCCAGCGGGGAAAAGTGATGCTGGTTCTCACTGCCTCCTGGAACCTCTTCAAATGCCCCAGACAATTTGGCCCTCTCTGCTTTCCTGCGGACTCCATCCTCAAAAGCACCTGTTTTCGCTTTCGGCATCCTCCGGAGCAAAAAAGACAAACGTCCAGCTTTTGCTGCCACAGCAAAGGTGCCAGCGGGGAAAAGTGATGCTGGTCCTCACTGCCTCCTGGAACCTCTTCAAATGCACCACACAATTTGGCCCTCTCTGCTTTCCTGCCGACTCCATCCTCAAAAGCACCTGTTTTCACTTTCGGCGCCCTCCGGAGCAAAAAAGACAAACGTCCAGCTTTTGCTGCCACAGCAAAGGTGCCAGCGGGGAAAAGTGATGCTGGTCCTCACTGCCTCCTGGAACCTCTTCAAATGCACCACACAATTTGGCCCTCTCTGCTTTCCTGCCGACTCCATCCTCAAAAGCACCTGTTTTCACTTTCGGCGCCCTCCGGAGCAAAAAAGACAAACGTCCAGCTTTTGCTGCCACAGCAAAGGTGCCAGCGGGGAAAAGTGATGCTGGTCCTCACTGCCTCCTGGAACCTCTTCATATGCACCACACAATTTGGCCCTCTCTGCTTTCCTGCGGACTCCATCCTCAAAAGCACTTGTTTTCGCTTTCGGCAACCTCCGGAGCAAAAAAGACAAACGTCCAGCTTTTGCTGCCACAGCAAAGGTGCCAGCGGGGAAAAGTGATGCTGGTCCTCACTGCCTCCTGGAACCTCTTCAAATGCCCCAGACAATTTGGCCCTCTCTGCTTTCCTGCGGACTCCATCCTCAAACGCACCTGTTTTCGCTTTCAGCGCCCTACGGAGCAAAAAAGACAAACGTCCAGCTTTTGCTGCCACAGCAAAGGTGCCAGCGGGGAAAAATTATGCTGGTCCTCACTGCCTCCTGGAACCTCTTCAAATGCCCCAGACAATTTGGCCCTCTCTGCTTTCCTGCGGACTCCATCCTCAAAAGCACTTGTTTTCACTTTCGGCGCCCTCCGGAGCAAAAAACACAAACGTCCAGCTTTTGCTGCCACAGCAAAGGTGCCAGCGGGGAAAAGTGATGCTGGTCCTCACTGCCTCCTGGAACCTCTTCAAATGCCCCAGACAATTTGGCCCTCTCTGCTTTCCTGCGGACTCCATCCTCAAAAGAACCTGTTTTCTCTTTCGGCATCCCCCGGAGCAAATACGACAAACGTCCAGCATTTGCTGCCACAGCAAAGGTGCCAGCGGGGAAAAGTGATGCTGGTCCTCACTGCCTCCTGGAACCTCTTCAAATGCCCCAGACAATTTGGCCCTCTCTGCTTTCCTGCGGACTCCATCCTCAAAAGCACCTGTTTTCACTTTCGGCGCCCTCCGGAGCAAAAAAGACAAACGTCCAGCTTTTGCTGCCACAGCAAAGGTGCCAGCGGGGAAAAGTGATGCTGGTCCTCACTGCCTCCTGGAACCTCTTCAAATGCCCCAGACAATTTGGCTCTCTCTGCTTTCCTGCGGACTCCATCCTCAAAAGAACCTGTTTTCTCTTTCGGCATCCCCCGGAGCAAATACGAAAAACGTCCAGCATTTGCTGCCACAGCAAAGGTGCCAGCGGGGAAAAGTGATGCTGGTCCTCACTGCCTCCTGGAACCTCTTCAAATGCACGACACAATTTGGCCCTCTCTGCTTTCCTGCGGACTCCATCCTCAAAAGCACCTGTTTTCACTTTCGGCGCCCTCCGGAGCAAAAAAGACAAACGTCCAGCTTTTGCTGCCACAGCAAAGGTGCCAGCGGGGAAAAGTGATGCTGGTCCTCACTGCCTCCTGGAACCTCTTCAAATGCCACAGACAATTTGGCCCTCTCTGCTTTCCTGCGGACTCCATCCTCAAAAGCACTTGTTTTCACTTTCGGCGCCCTCCAGAGCAAAAAAGACAAACGTCCAGCTTTTGCTGCCACAGCAAAGGTGCCAGCGGGGAAAAGTGATGCTGGTTCTCACTGCCTCCTGGAACCTCTTCAAATGCCCCAGACAATTTGGCCCTCTCTGCTTTCCTGCGGACTCCATCCTCAAAAGCACCTGTTTTCGCTTTCGGCATCCTCCGGAGCAAAAAAGACAAACGTCCAGCTTTTGCTGCCACAGCAAAGGTGCCAGCGGGGAAAAGTGATGCTGGTCCTCACTGCCTCCTGGAACCTCTTCAAATGCACCACACAATTTGGCCCTCTCTGCTTTCCTGCCGACTCCATCCTCAAAAGCACCTGTTTTCACTTTCGGCGCCCTCCGGAGCAAAAAAGACAAACGTCCAGCTTTTGCTGCCACAGCAAAGGTGCCAGCGGGGAAAAGTGATGCTGGTCCTCACTGCCTCCTGGAACCTCTTCAAATGCACCACACAATTTGGCCCTCTCTGCTTTCCTGCCGACTCCATCCTCAAAAGCACCTGTTTTCACTTTCGGCGCCCTCCGGAGCAAAAAAGACAAACGTCCAGCTTTTGCTGCCACAGCAAAGGTGCCAGCGGGGAAAAGTGATGCTGGTCCTCACTGCCTCCTGGAACCTCTTCATATGCACCACACAATTTGGCCCTCTCTGCTTTCCTGCGGACTCCATCCTCAAAAGCACTTGTTTTCGCTTTCGGCAACCTCCGGAGCAAAAAAGACAAACGTCCAGCTTTTGCTGCCACAGCAAAGGTGCCAGCGGGGAAAAGTGATGCTGGTCCTCACTGCCTCCTGGAACCTCTTCAAATGCCCCAGACAATTTGGCCCTCTCTGCTTTCCTGCGGACTCCATCCTCAAACGCACCTGTTTTCGCTTTCAGCGCCCTACGGAGCAAAAAAGACAAACGTCCAGCTTTTGCTGCCACAGCAAAGGTGCCAGCGGGGAAAAATTATGCTGGTCCTCACTGCCTCCTGGAACCTCTTCAAATGCCCCAGACAATTTGGCCCTCTCTGCTTTCCTGCGGACTCCATCCTCAAAAGCACTTGTTTTCACTTTCGGCGCCCTCCGGAGCAAAAAACACAAACGTCCAGCTTTTGCTGCCACAGCAAAGGTGCCAGCGGGGAAAAGTGATGCTGGTCCTCACTGCCTCCTGGAACCTCTTCAAATGCCCCAGACAATTTGGCCCTCTCTGCTTTCCTGCGGACTCCATCCTCAAAAGAACCTGTTTTCTCTTTCGGCATCCCCCGGAGCAAATACGACAAACGTCCAGCATTTGCTGCCACAGCAAAGGTGCCAGCGGGGAAAAGTGATGCTGGTCCTCACTGCCTCCTGGAACCTCTTCAAATGCACCACACAATTTGGCCCTCTCTGCTTTCCTGCCGACTCCATCCTCAAAAGCACCTGTTTTCACTTTCGGCGCCCTCCGGAGCAAAAAAGACAAACGTCCAGCTTTTGCTGCCACAGCAAAGGTGCCAGCGGGGAAAAGTGATGCTGGTCCTCACTGCCTCCTGGAACCTCTTCAAATGCCCCAGACAATTTGGCCCTCTCTGCTTTCCTGCGGACTCCATCCTCAAAAGAACCTGTTTTCTCTTTCGGCATCCCCCGGAGCAAATACGACAAACGTCCAGCATTTGCTGCCACAGCAAAGGTGCCAGCGGGGAAAAGTGATGCTGGTCCTCACTGCCTCCTGGAACCTCTTCAAATGCACCACACAATTTGGCCCTCTCTGCTTTCCTGCGGACTCCATCCTCAAAAGCACCTGTTTTCACTTTCGGCGCCCTCCGGAGCAAAAAAGACAAACGTCCAGCTTTTGCTGCCACAGCAAAGGTGCCAGCGGGGAAAAGTGATGCTGGTCCTCACTGCCTCCTGGAACCTCTTCAAATGCCACAGACAATTTGGCCCTCTCTGCTTTCCTGCGGACTCCATCCTCAAAAGCACTTGTTTTCACTTTCGGCGCCCTCCGGAGCAAAAAAGACAAACGTCCAGCTTTTGCTGCCACAGCAAAGGTGCCAGCGGGGAAAAGTGATGCTGGTTCTCACTGCCTCCTGGAACCTCTTCAAATGCCCCAGACAATTTGGCCCTCTCTGCTTTCCTGCCGACTCCATCCTCAAAAGCACCTGTTTTCGCTTTCGGCATCCTCCGGAGCAAAAAAGACAAACGTCCAGCTTTTGCTGCCACAGCAAAGGTGCCAGCGGGGAAAAGTGATGCTGGTCCTCACTGCCTCCTGGAACCTCTTCAAATGCACCACACAATTTGGCCCTCTCTGCTTTCCTGCCGACTCCATCCTCAAAAGCACCTGTTTTCACTTTCGGCGCCCTCCGGAGCAAAAAAGACAAACGTCCAGCTTTTGCTGCCACAGCAAAGGTGCCAGCGGGGAAAAGTGATGCTGGTCCTCACTGCCTCCTGGAACCTCTTCAAATGCACCACACAATTTGGCCCTCTCTGCTTTCCTGCCGACTCCATCCTCAAAAGCACCTGTTTTAACTTTCGGCGCCCTCCGGAGCAAAAAAGACAAACGTCCAGCTTTTGCTGCCACAGCAAAGGTGCCAGCGGGGAAAAGTGATGCTGGTCCTCACTGCCTCCTGGAACCTCTTCATATGCACCACACAATTTGGCCCTCTCTGCTTTCCTGTGGACTCCATCCTCAAAAGCACTTGTTTTCGCTTTCGGCAACCTCCGGAGCAAAAAAGACAAACGTCCAGCTTTTGCTGCCACAGCAAAGGTGCCAGCGGGGAAAAGTGATGCTGGTCCTCACTGCCTCCTGGAACCTCTTCAAATGCCCCAGACAATTTGGCCCTCTCTGCTTTCCTGCGGACTCCATCCTCAAACGCACCTGTTTTCGCTTTCAGCGCCCTACGGAGCAAAAAAGACAAACGTCCAGCTTTTGCTGCCACAGCAAAGGTGCCAGCGGGGAAAAATTATGCTGGTCCTCACTGCCTCCTGGAACCTCTTCAAATGCCCCAGACAATTTGGCCCTCTCTGCTTTCCTGCGGACTCCATCCTCAAAAGCACTTGTTTTCACTTTCGGCGCCCTCCGGAGCAAAAAAGACAAACGTCCAGCTTTTGCTGCCACAGCAAAGGTGCCAGCGGGGAAAAGTGATGCTGGTTCTCACTGCCTCCTGGAACCTCTTCAAATGCCCTAGACAATTTGGCCCTCTCTGCTTTCCTGCCGACTCCATCCTCAAAAGCACCTGTTTTCGCTTTCGGCGCCCTCTGGAGCAAAAAAGACAAACGTCCAGCTTTTGCTGCCACAGCAAAGGTGCCAGCGGGGAAAAGTGATGCTGGTCCTCACTGCCTCCTGGAACCTCTTCAAATGCACCACACAATTTGGCCCTCTCTGCTTTCCTGCGGACTCCATCCTCAAAAGCACTTGTTTTCGCTTTCGGCAACCTCCGGAGCAAAAAAGACAAACGTCCAGCTTTTGCTGCCACAGCAAAGGTGCCAGCGGGGAAAAGTGATGCTGGTCCTCACTGCCTCCTGGAACCTCTTCAAATGCACCACACAATTTGGCCCTCTCTGCTTTCCTGCGGACTCCATCCTCAAAAGCACCTGTTTTCGCTTTCGGCATCCTCCGGAGCAAAAAAGACAAACGTCCAGCTTTTGCTGCCACAGCAAAGGTGCCAGCAGGGAAAAGTGATGCTGGTCCTCACTGCCTCCTGGAACCTCTTCAAATGCCCCAGACAATTTGGCCCTCTCTGCTTTCCTGCGGACTCCATCCTCAAAAGCACTTGTTTTCACTTTCGACGCCCTCCGGAGCAAAAAAGACAAACGTCCAGCTTTTGCTGCCACAGCAAAGGTGCCAGCGGGGAAAAGTGATGCTGGTTCTCACTGCCTCCTGGAACCTCTTCAAATGCACCACACAATTTGGCCCTCTCTGCTTTCCTGCGGACTCCATCCTCAAAAGCACCTGTTTTCGCTTTCGGCATCCTCCGGAGCAAAAAAGACAAACGTCCAGCTTTTGCTGCCACAGCAAAGGTGCCAGCAGGGAAAAGTGATGCTGGTCCTCACTGCCTCCTGGAACCTCTTCAAATGCACCACACAATTTGGCCCTCTCTGCTTTCCTGCCGACTCCATCCTCAAAAGCACCTGTTTTCACTTTCGGCGCCCTCCAGAGCAAAAAAGACAAACGTCCAGCTTTTGCTGCCACAGCAAAGGTGCCAGCGGGGAAAAGTGATGCTGGTCCTCACTGCCTCCTGGAACCTCTTCAAATGCACCACACAATTTGGCCCTCTCTGCTTTCCTGCCGACTCCATCCTCAAAAGCACCTTTTTTCGCTTTCGGCATCCTCCGGAGCAAAAAAGACAAACGTCCAGCTTTTGCTGCCACAGCAAAGGTGCCAGCGGGGAAAAGTGATGCTGGTCCTCACTGCCTCCTGGAACCTCTTCAAATGCCCCAGACAATTTGGCCCTCTCTGCTTTCCTGCGGACTCCATCCTCAAAAGCACTTGTTTTCACTTTCGGCGCCCTCCGGAGCAAAAAAGACAAACGTCCAGCTTTTGCTGCCACAGCAAAGGTGCCAGCGGGGAAAAGTGATGCTGGTCCTCTCTGCCTCCTGGAACCTCTTCAAATGCCCCAGACAATTTGGCCCTCTCTGCTTTCCTGCGGACTCCATCCTCAAAAGCACTTGTTTTCACTTTCGGCGCCCTCCGGAGCAAAAAAGACAAACGTCCAGCTTTTGCTGCCACAGCAAAGGTGCCAGCGGGGAAAAGTGATGCTGGTCCTCACTGCCTCCTGGAACCTCTTCAAATGCACCACACAATTTGGCCCTCTCTGCTTTCCTGCGGACTCCATCCTCAAAAGCACCTGTTTTCGCTTTCGGCATCCTCCGGAGCAAAAAAGACAAACGTCCAGCTTTTGCTGCCACAGCAAAGGTGCTAGCGGGGAAAAGTGATGCTGGTCCTCACTGCCTCCTGGAACCTCTTCAAATGCACCACACAGTTTGGCCCTCTCTGCTTTCCTGCGGACTCCATCCTCAAAAGCACCTGTTTTCGCTTTCGGCATCCTCCGGAGCAAAAAAGACAAACGTCCAGCTTTTGCTGCCACAGCAAAGGTGCCAGCGGGGAAAAGTGATGCTGGTCCTCACTGCCTCCTGGAACCTCTTCAAATGCCCCAGACAATTTGGCCCTCTCTGCTTTCCTGCGGACTCCATCCTCAAAAGCACTTGTTTTCACTTTCGGCGCCCTCCGGAGCAAAAAAGACAAACGTCCAGCTTTTGCTGCCACAGCAAAGGTGCCAGCGGGGAAAAGTGATGCTGGTTCTCACTGCCTCCTGGAACCTCTTCAAATGCCCCAGACAATTTGGCCCTCTCTGCTTTCCTGCGGACTCCATCCTCAAAAGCACTTGTTTTCACTTTCGGCGCCCTCCGGAGCAAAAAAGACAAACGTCCAGCTTTTGCTGCCACAGCAAAGGTGCCAGCGGGGAAAAGTGATGCTGGTCCTCACTGCCTCCTGGAACCTCTTACAATGCACCACACAATTTGGCCCTCTCTGCTTTCCTGCGGACTCCATCCTCAAAAGCACCTGTTTTCACTTTCGGCGCCCTCCGGAGCAAAAAAGACAAACGTCCAGCTTTTGCTGCCACAGCAAAGGTGCCAGCGGGGAAAAGTGATGCTGGTCCTCACTTCCTCCTGGAACCTCTTCAAATGCCCCAGACAATTTGGCCCTCTCTGCTTTCCTGCGGACTCCATCCTCAAAAGCACTTGTTTTCACTTTCGGCGCCCTCCGGAGCAAAAAACACAAACGTCCAGCTTTTGCTGCCACAGCAAAGGTGCCAGCGGGGAAAAGTGATGCTGGTCCTCACTGCCTCCTGGAACCTCTTCAAATGCCCCAGACAATTTGGCCCTCTCTGCTTTCCTGCGGACTCCATCCTCAAAAGAACCTGTTTTCTCTTTCGGCATCCCCCGGAGCAAATACGACAAACGTCCAGCATTTGCTGCCACAGCAAAGGTGCCAGCGGGGAAAAGTGATGCTGGTCCTCACTGCCTCCTGGAACCTCTTCAAATGCCCCAGACAATTTGGCCCTCTCTGCTTTCCTGCGGACTCCATCCTCAAAAGCACCTGTTTTCACTTTCGGCGCCCTCCGGAGCAAAAAAGACAAACGTCCAGCTTTTGCTGCCACAGCAAAGGTGCCAGCGGGGAAAAGTGATGCTGGTCCTCACTGCCTCCTGGAACCTCTTCAAATGCCCCAGACAATTTGGCCCTCTCTGCTTTCCTGCGGACTCCATCCTCAAAAGAACCTGTTTTCTCTTTCGGCATCCCCCGGAGCAAATACGACAAACGTCCAGCATTTGCTGCCACAGCAAAGGTGCCAGCGGGGAAAAGTGATGCTGGTCCTCACTGCCTCCTGGAACCTCTTCAAATGCACCACACAATTTGGCCCTCTCTGCTTTCCTGCGGACTCCATCCTCAAAAGCACCTGTTTTCACTTTCGGCGCCCTCCGGAGCAAAAAAGACAAACGTCCAGCTTTTGCTGCCACAGCAAAGGTGCCAGCGGGGAAAAGTGATGCTGGTCCTCACTGCCTCCTGGAACCTCTTCAAATGCCACAGACAATTTGGCCCTCTCTGCTTTCCTGCGGACTCCATCCTCAAAAGCACCTGTTTTCGCTTTCGGCATCCTCCGGAGCAAAAAAGACAAACGTCCAGCTTTTGCTGCCACAGCAAAGGTGCCAGCGGGGAAAAGTGATGCTGGTTCTCACTGCCTCCTGGAACCTCTTCAAATGCCCCAGACAATTTGGCCCTCTCTGCTTTCCTGCGGACTCCATCCTCAAAAGCACCTGTTTTCGCTTTCGGCATCCTCCGGAGCAAAAAAGACAAACGTCCAGCTTTTGCTGCCACAGCAAAGGTGCCAGCGGGGAAAAGTGATGCTGGTCCTCACTGCCTCCTGGAACCTCTTCAAATGCACCACACAATTTGGCCCTCTCTGCTTTCCTGCCGACTCCATCCTCAAAAGCACCTGTTTTCACTTTCGGCGCCCTCCGGAGCAAAAAAGACAAACGTCCAGCTTTTGCTGCCACAGCAAAGGTGCCAGCGGGGAAAAGTGATGCTGGTCCTCACTGCCTCCTGGAACCTCTTCAAATGCACCAGACAATTTGGCCCTCTCTGCTTTCCTGCGGACTCCATCCTCAAAAGCACTTGTTTTCGCTTTCGGCAACCTCCGGAGCAAAAAAGACAAATGTCCAGCTTTTGCTGCCACAGCAAAGGTGCCAGCGGGGAAAAGTGATGCTGGTCCTCACTGCCTCCTGGAACCTCTTCAAATGCACCACACAATTTGGCCCTCTCTGCTTTCCTGCGGACTCCATCCTCAAAAGCACCTGTTTTCGCTTTCGGCATCCTCCGGAGCAAAAAAGACAAACGTCCAGCTTTTGCTGCCACAGCAAAGGTGCCAGCGGGGAAAAGTGATGCTGGTTCTCACTGCCTCCTGGAACCTCTTCAAATGCCCCAGACAATTTGGCCCTCTCTGCTTTCCTGCGGACTCCATCCTCAAAAGCACCTGTTTTCGCTTTCGGCATCCTCCGGAGCAAAAAAGACAAACGTCCAGCTTTTGCTGCCACAGCAAAGGTGCCAGCGGGGAAAAGTGATGCTGGTCCTCACTGCCTCCTGGAACCTCTTCAAATGCACCACACAATTTGGCCCTCTCTGCTTTCCTGCGGACTCCATCCTCAAAAGCACCTGTTTTCACTTTCGGCGCCCTCCGGAGCAAAAAAGACAAACGTCCAGCTTTTGCTGCCACAGCAAAGGTGCCAGCGGGGAAAAGTGATGCTGGTCCTCACTGCCTCCTGGAACCTCTTCAAATGCACCAGACAATTTGGCCCTCTCTGCTTTCCTGCGGACTCCATCCTCAAAAGCACTTGTTTTCGCTTTCGGCAACCTCCGGAGCAAAAAAGACAAATGTCCAGCTTTTGCTGCCACAGCAAAGGTGCCAGCGGGGAAAAGTGATGCTGGTCCTCACTGCCTCCTGGAACCTCTTCAAATGCACCACACAATTTGGCCCTCTCTGCTTTCCTGCGGACTCCATCCTCAAAAGCACCTGTTTTCGCTTTCGGCATCCTCCGGAGCAAAAAAGACAAACGTCCAGCTTTTGCTGCCACAGCAAATGTGCCAGCGGGGAAAAGTGATGCTGGTCCTCACTGCCTCCTGGAACCTCTTCAAATGCCCCAGAAAATTTGGCCCTCTCTGCTTTCCTGCGGACTCCATCCTCAAAAGCACTTGTTTTCACTTTAGGCGCCCTCCGGAGCAAAAAAGACAAACGTCCAGCTTTTGCTGCCACAGCAAAGGTGCCAGCGGGGAAAAGTGATGCTGGTCCTCTCTGCCTCCTGGAACCTCTTCAAATGCCCCAGACAATTTGGCCCTCTCTGCTTTCCTGCGGACTCCATCCTCAAAAGCACTTGTTTTCACTTTCGGCGCCCTCCGGAGCAAAAAAGACAAAAGTCCAGCTTGTGCTGCCACAGCAAAGGTGCCAGCGGGGAAAAGTGATGCTGGTCCTCACTGCCTCCTGGAACCTCTTCAAATGCACCACACAATTTGGCCCTCTCTGCTTTCCTGCGGACACCATCCTCAAAAGCACCTGTTTTCGCTTTCGGCATCCTCCGGAGCAAAAAAGACAAACGTCCAGCCTTTGCTGCCACAGCAAAGGTGCCAGCGGGGAAAAGTGATGCTGGTCCTCACTGCCTCCTGGAACCTCTTCAAATGCACCACACAATTTGGCCCTCTCTGCTTTCCTGCCGACTCCATCCTCAAAAGCCCCTTTTTTCACTTTCGGCGCTGTTTGGAGCAAAAAAGACAAACGTCCAGCTTTTGCTGCCACAGCAAAGGTGCCAGCGGGGAAAAGTGATGCTGGTCCTCACTGCCTCCTGGAACCTCTTCAAATGCACCACACAATTTGGCCCTCTCTGCTTTCCTGCGGACTCCATCCTCAAAAGCACTTGTTTTCGCTTTCGGCAAACTCCGGAGCAAAAAAGACAAACGTCCAGCTTTTGCTGCCACAGCAAAGGTGCCAGCGGGGAAAAGTGATGCTGGTCCTCACTGCCTCCTGGAACCTCTTCAAATGCACCACACAATTTGGCCCTCTCTGCTTTCCTGCGGACTCCATCCTCAAACGCACCTGTTTTCACTTTCGGCGCCCTCCGGAGCAAAAAAGACAAACGTCCAGCTTTTGCTGCCACAGCAAAGGTGCCAGCGGGGAAAAGTGATGCTGGTCCTCACTGCCTCCTGGAACCTCTTCAAATGCACCACACAATTTGGCCCTCTCTGCTTTCCTGCGGACTCCATCCTCAAAAGCACTTGTTTTCGCTTTCGGCAACCTCCGGAGCAAAAAAGACAAACGTCCAGCTTTTGCTGCCACAGCAAAGGTGCCAGCGGGGAAAAGTGATGCTGGTCCTCACTGCCTCCTGGAACCTCTTCAAATGCACCACACAATTTGGCCCTCTCTGCTTTCCTGCGGACTCCATCCTCAAAAGCACCTGTTTTCGCTTTCGGCAACCTCCGGAGCAAAAAAGAAAAACGTCCAGCTTTTGCTGCCACAGCAAAGGTGCCAGCGGGGAAAAGTGATGCTGGTCCTCACTGCCTCCTGGAACCTCTTCAAATGCCCCAGACAATTTGGCCCTCTCTGCTTTCCTGCGGACTCCATCCTCAAACGCACCTGTTTTCGCTTTCAGCGCCCTTCGGAGCAAAAAAGACAAACGTCCAGCTTTTGCTGCCACAGCAAAGGTGCCAGCGGGGAAAAGTGATGCTGGTCCTCACTGCCTCCTGGAACCTCTTCAAATGCCCCAGACAATTTGGCCCTCTCTGCTTTCCTGCGGACTCCATCCTCAAAAGCACTTGTTTTCACTTTCGGCGCCCTCCGGAGCAAAAAAGACAAACGTCCAGCTTTTGCTGCCACAGCAAAGGTGCCAGCGGGGAAAAGTGATGCTGGTCCTCACTGCCTCCTGGAACCTCTTCAAATGCCCCAGACAATTTGGCCCTCTCTGCTTTCCTGCGGACTCCATCCTCAAAAGCACCTGTTTTCGCTTTCGGCGCCCTCCGGAGCAAAAAAGACAAACGTCCAGCTTTTGCTGCCACAGCAAAGGTGCCAGCGGGGAAAAGTGATGCTGGTCCTCATTGCCTCCTGGAACCTCTTCAAATGCACCACACAATTTGGCCCTCTCTGCTTTCCTGCGGACTCCATCCTCAAAAGCACCTGTTTTCGCTTTCGGCATCCTCCGGAGCAAAAAAGACAAACGTCTAGCTTTTGCTGCCACAGCAAAGGTGCCAGCGGGGAAAAGTGATGCTGGTCCTCACTGCCTCCTGGAACCTCTTCAAATGCACCACACAATTTGGCCCTCTCTGCTTTCCTGCGGACTCCATCCTCAAAAGCACCTGTTTTCGCTTTCGGCATCCTCCGGAGCAAAAAAGACAAACGTCCAGCCTTTGCTGCCACAGCAAATGTGCCAGCGGGGAAAAGTGATGCTGGTCCTCACTGCCTCCTGGAACCTCTTCAAATGCACCACACAATTTGGCCCTCTCTGCTTTCCTGCCGACTCCATCCTCAAAAGCCCCTTTTTTCACTTTCGGCGCTGTTTGGAGCAAAAAAGACAAACGTCCAGCTTTTGCTGCCACAGCAAAGGTGCCAGCGGGGAAAAGTGATGCTGGTCCTCACTGCCTCCTGGAACCTCTTCAAATGCACCACACAATTTGGCCCTCTCTGCTTTCCTGCGGACTCCATCCTCAAAAGCACTTGTTTTCGCTTTCGGCAAACTCCGGAGCAAAAAAGACAAACGTCCAGCTTTTGCTGCCACAGCAAAGGTGCCAGCGGGGAAAAGTGATGCTGGTCCTCACTGCCTCCTGGAACCTCTTCAAATGCACCACACAATTTGGCCCTCTCTGCTTTCCTGCGGACTCCATCCTCAAACGCACCTGTTTTCACTTTCGGCGCCCTCCGGAGCAAAAAAGACAAACGTCCAGCTTTTGCTGCCACAGCAAATGTGCCAGCGGGGAAAAGTGATGCTGGTCCTCACTGCCTCCTGGAACCTCTTCAAATGCACCACACAATTTGGCCCTCTCTGCTTTCCTGCCGACTCCATCCTCAAAAGCACTTGTTTTCGCTTTCGGCAACCTCCGGAGCAAAAAAGACAAACGTCCAGCTTTTGCTGCCACAGCAAAGGTGCCAGCGGGGAAAAGTGATGCTGGTCCTCACTGCCTCCTGGAACCTCTTCAAATGCACCACACAATTTGGCCCTCTCTGCTTTCCTGCGGACTCCATCCTCAAAAGCACCTGTTTTCGCTTTCGGCGCCCTCCGGAGCAAAAAAGACAAACGTCCAGCTTTTGCTGCCACAGCAAAGGTGCCAGCGGGGAAAAGTGATGCTGGTCCTCACTGCCTCCTGGAACCTCTTACAATGCACCACACAATTTGGCCCTCTCTGCTTTCCTGCGGACTCCATCCTCAAAAGCACCTGTTTTCACTTTCGGCGCCCTCCGGAGCAAAAAAGACAAACGTCCAGCTTTTGCTGCCACAGCAAAGGTGCCAGCGGGGAAAAGTGATGCTGGTCCTCACTGCCTCCTGGAACCTCTTCAAATGCACCACACAATTTGGCCCTCTCTGCTTTCCTGCCGACTCCATCCTCAAAAGCACTTGTTTTCACTTTCGGCGCCCTCCGGAGCAAAAAACACAAACGTCCAGCTTTTGCTGCCACAGCAAAGGTGCCAGCGGGGAAAAGTGATGCTGGTCCTCACTGCCTCCTGGAACCTCTTCAAATGCCCCAGACAATTTGGCCCTCTCTGCTTTCCTGCGGACTCCATCCTCAAAAGAACCTGTTTTCTCTTTCGGCATCCTCCGGAGCAAATACGACAAACGTCCAGCATTTGCTGCCACAGCAAAGGTGCCAGCGGGGAAAAGTGATGCTGGTCCTCACTGCCTCCTGGAACCTCTTCAAATGCACCAGACAATTTGGCCCTCTCTGCTTTCCTGCGGACTCCATCCTCAAAAGCACTTGTTTTCGCTTTCGGCGCCCTCCGGAGCAAAAAAGACAAACGTCCAGCTTTTGCTGCCACAGCAAAGGTGCCAGCGGGGAAAAGTGATGCTGGTCCTCACTGCCTCCTGGAACCTCTTCAAATGCCACAGACAATTTGGCCCTCTCTGCTTTCCTGCGGACTCCATCCTCAAAAGCACCTGTTTTCGCTTTCGGCATCCTCCGGAGCAAAAAAGACAAACGTCCAGCTTTTGCTGCCACAGCAAAGGTGCCAGCGGGGAAAAGTGATGCTGGTCCTCACTGCCTCCTGGAACCTCTTCAAATGCACCACACAATTTGGCCCTCTCTGCTTTCCTACGGACTCCATCCTCAAAAGCACTTGTTTTCACTTTCGGCATTCTCCGGAGCAAAAAAGACAAACGTCCAGCTTTTGCTGCCACAGCAAAGGTGCCAGCGGGGAAAAGTGATGCTGGTCCTCACTGCCTCCTGGAACCTCTTCAAATGCACCACACAATTTGGCCCTCTCTGCTTTCCTGCGGACTCCATCCTCAAACGCACCTGTTTTCGCTTTCAGCGCCCTTCGGAGCAAAAAAGACAAACGTCCAGCTTTTGCTGCCACAGCAAAGGTGCCAGCGGGGAAAAGTGATGCTGGTTCTCACTGCCTCCTGGAACCTCTTCAAATGCCCCAGACAATTTGGCCCTCTCTGCTTTCCTGCGGACTCCATCCTCAAAAGCACCTGTTTTCGCTTTCGGCATCGTCCGGAGCAAAAAAGACAAACGTCCAGCTTTTGCTGCCACAGCAAAGGTGCCAGCGGGGAAAAGTGATGCTGGTCCTCACTGCCTCCTGGAACCTCTTCAAATGCACCACACAATTTGGCCCTCTCTGCTTTCCTGCCGACTCCATCCTCAAAAGCACTTGTTTTCGCTTTCGGCAAACTCCGGAGCAAAAAAGACAAACGTCCAGCTTTTGCTGCCACAGCAAAGGTGCCAGCGGGGAAAAGTGATGCTGGTCCTCACTGCCTCCTGGAACCTCTTCAAATGCACCACACAATTTGGCCCTCTCTGCTTTCCTGCCGACTCCATCCTCAAAAGCACCTGTTTTCGCTTTCGGCATCCTCCGGAGCAAAAAAGACAAACGTCCAGCTTTTGCTGCCACAGCAAAGGTGCCAGCGGGGAAAAGTGATGCTGGTCCTCACTGCCTCCTGGAACCTCTTCAAATGCACCACACAATTTGGCCCTCTCTGCTTTCCTACGGACTCCATCCTCAAAAGCACTTGTTTTCACTTTCGGCATTCTCCGGAGCAAAAAAGACAAACGTCCAGCTTTTGCTGCCACAGGAAAGGTGCCAGCGGGGAAAAGTGATGCTGGTCCTCACTGCCTCCTGGAACCTCTTCAAATGCACCACACAATTTGGCCCTCTCTGCTTTCCTGCGGACTCCATCCTCAAACGCACCTGTTTTCGCTTTCAGCGCCCTCCGGAGCAAAAAAGACAAACGTCCAGCTTTTGCTGCCACAGCAAAGGTGCCAGCGGGGAAAAGTGATGCTGGTCCTCACTGCCTCCTGGAACCTCTTCAAATGCACCACACAATTTGGCCCTCTCTGCTTTCCTGCCGACTCCATCCTCAAAAGCACTTGTTTTCGCTTTCGGCAACCTCCGGAGCAAAAAAGACAAACGTCCAGCTTTTGCTGCCACAGCAAAGGTGCCAGCGGGGAAAAGTGATGCTGGTCCTCACTGCCTCCTGGAACCTCTTCAAATGCACCACACAATTTGTCCCTCTCTGCTTTCCTGCCGACTCCATCCTCAAAAGCACCTGTTTTCGCTTTCGGCATCCTCCGGAGCAAAAAAGACAAACGTCCAGCTTTTGCTGCCACAGCAAAGGTGCCAGCGGGGAAAAGTGATGCTGGTCCTCACTGCCTCCTGGAACCTCTTCAAATGCACCACACAATTTGGCCCTCTCTGCTTTCCTGCGGACTCCATCCTCAAAAGCACTTGTTTTCACTTTCGGCGCCCTCCGGAGCAAAAAAGACAAACGTCCAGCTTTTGCTGCCACAGCAAAGGTGCCAGCGGGGAAAAGTGATGCTGGTCCTCTCTGCCTCCTGGAACCTCTTCAAATGCCCCAGACAATTTGGCCCTCTCTGCTTTCCTGCGGACTCCATCCTCAAAAGCACTTGTTTTCACTTTCGGCGCCCTCCGGAGCAAAAAAGACAAACGTCCAGCTTGTGCTGCCACAGCAAAGGTGCCAGCGGGGAAAAGTGATGCTGGTCCTCACTGCCTCCTGGAACCTCTTCAAATGCACCACACAATTTGGCCCTCTCTGCTTTCCTGCCGACTCCATCCTCAAAAGCACCTGTTTTCGCTTTCGGCATCCTCCGGAGCAAAAAAGACAAACGTCCAGCTTTTGCTGCCACAGCAAAGGTGCTAGCGGGGAAAAGTGATGCTGGTCCTCACTGCCTCCTGGAACCTCTTCAAATGCCTCAGACAATTTGGCCCTCTCTGCTTTCCTGCGGACTCCATCCTCAAAAGCACCTGTTTTCGCTTTCGGCATCCTCCGGAGCAAAAAACACAAACGTCCAGCTTTTGCTGCCACAGCAAAGGTGCCAGCGGGGAAAAGTGATGCTGGTCCTCACTGCCTCCTGGAACCTCTTCAAATACACCACACAATTTGGCCCTCTCTGCTTTCCTGCGGACTCCATCCTCAAAAGCACCTGTTTTCGCTTTCGGCATCCTCCGGAGCAAAAAAGACAAACGTCCAGCTTTTGCTGCCACAGCAAATGTGCCAGCGGGGAAAAGTGATGCTGGTCCTCATTGCCTCCTGGAACCTCTTCAAATGCACCACACAATTTGGCCCTCTCTGCTTTCCTGCGGACTCCATCCTCAAAAGCACCTGTTTTCACTTTCGGCGCCCTCCGGAGCAAAAAAGACAAACGTCCAGCTTTTGCTGCCACAGCAAATGTGCCAGCGGGGAAAAGTGATGCTGGTCCTCACTGCCTCCTGGAACCTCTTCAAATGCCCCAGACAATTTGGCCCTCTCTGCTTTCCTGCGGACTCCATCCTCAAAAGCACTTGTTTTCACTTTCGGCGTTCTCCGGAGCAAAAAAGACAAACGTCCAGCTTTTGCTGCCACAGCAAAGGTGCCAGCGGGGAAAAGTGATGCTGGTCCTCACTGCCTCCTGGAACCTCTTCAAATGCACCACACAATTTGGCCCTCTCTGCTTTCCTGCGGACTCCATCCTCAAAAGCACTTGTTTTCACTTTCGGCGCCCTTCGGAGCAAAAAAGACAAACGGCCAGCTTTTGCTGCCACAGCAAAGGTGCCAGCGGGGAAAAGTGATGCTGGTCCTCACTGCCTCCTGGAACCTCTTACAATGCACCACACAATTTGGCCCTCTCTGCTTTCCTGCGGACTCCATCCTCAAACGCACCTGTTTTCGCTTTCAGCGCCCTTCGGAGCAAAAAAGAAAAACGTCCAGCTTTTGCTGCCACAGCAAAGGTGCCAGCGGGGAAAAGTGATGCTGGTCCTCACTGCCTCCTGGAACCTCTTCAAATGCCCCAGACAATTTGGCCTTCTCTGCTTTCCTGCGGACTCCATCCTCAAAAGCACTTGTTTTCACTTTCGGCGCCCTCCGGAGCAAAAAAGACAAACGTCCAGCTTTTGCTGCCACAGCAAATGTGCCAGCGGGGAAAAGTGATGCTGGTTCTCACTGCCTCCTGGAACCTCTTCAAATGCCCCAGACAATTTGGCCCTCTCTGCTTTCCTGCGGACTCCATCCTCAAAAGCACCTGTTTTCGCTTTCGGCATCGTCCGGAGCAAAAAAGACAAACGTCCAGCTTTTGCTGCCACAGCAAAGGTGCCAGCGGGGAAAAGTGATGCTGGTCCTCACTGCCTCCTGGAACCTCTTCAAATGCACCACACAATTTGGCCCTCTCTGCTTTCCTGCCGACTCCATCCTCAAAAGCACTTGTTTTCGCTTTCGGCATCCTCCGGAGCAAAAAAGACAAACGTCCAGCTTTTGCTGCCACAGCAAAGGTGCCAGCGGGGAAAAGTGATGCTGGTCCTCACTGCCTCCTGGAACCTCTTCAAATGCACCACACAATTTGGCCCTCTCTGCTTTCCTGCCGACTCCATCCTCAAAAGCACCTGTTTTCGCTTTCGGCATCCTCCGGAGCAAAAAAGACAAACGTCCAGCTTTTGCTGCCACAGCAAAGGTGCCAGCGGGGAAAAGTGATGCTGGTCCTCACTGCCTCCTGGAACCTCTTCAAATGCACCACACAATTTGGCCCTCTCTGCTTTGCTACGGACTCCATCCTCAAAAGCACTTGTTTTCACTTTCGGCATTCTCCGGAGCAAAAAAGACAAACGTCCAGCTTTTGCTGCCACAGGAAAGGTGCCAGCGGGGAAAAGTGATGCTGGTCCTCACTGCCTCCTGGAACCTCTTCAAATGCACCACACAATTTGGCCCTCTCTGCTTTCCTGCGGACTCCATCCTCAAACGCACCTGTTTTCGCTTTCAGCGCCCTTCGAAGCAAAAAAGACAAACGTCCAGCTTTTGCTGCCACAGCAAAGGTGCCAGCGGGGAAAAGTGATGCTGGTCCTCACTGCCTCCTGGAACCTCTTCAAATGCACCACACAATTTGGCCCTCTCTGCTTTCCTGCCGACTCCATCCTCAAAAGCACCTGTTTTCGCTTTCGGCATCCTCCGGAGCAAAAAAGACAAACGTCCAGCTTTTGCTGCCACAGCAAAGGTGCCAGCGGGGAAAAGTGATGCTGGTCCTCACTGCCTCCTGGAACCTCTTCAAATGCCCCACACAATTTGGCCCTCTCTGCTTTCCTGCGGACTCCATCCTCAAAAGCACTTGTTTTCACTTTCGGCGCCCTCCGGAGCAAAAAAGACAAACGTCCAGCTTTTGCTGCCACAGCAAAGGTGCCAGCGGGGAAAAGTAATGCTGGTTCTCACTGCCTCCTGGAACACCTTCAAATGCACCACACAATTTGGCCCTCTCTGCTTTCCTGCGGACTCCATCCTCAAAAGCACTTGTTTTCACTTTCGGCGCCCTCCGGAGCAAAAAAGACAAACGTCCAGCTTTTGCTGCCACAGCAAAGGTGCCAGCGGGGAAAAGTGATGCTGGTCCTCACTGCCTCCTGGAACCTCTTCAAATGCACCACACAATTTGGCCCTCTCTGCTTTCCTGCCGACTCCATCCTCAAAAGCACCTGTTTTCGCTTTCGGCATCCTCCGGAGCAAAAAAGACAAACGTCCAGCTTTTGCTGCCACAGCAAAGGTGCCAGCGGGGAAAAGTGATGCTGGTCCTCACTGCCTCCTGGAACCTCTTCAAATGCACCACACAATTTGGCCCTCTCTGCTTTCCTGCGGACTCCATCCTCAAAAGCACCTGTTTTCGCTTTCGGCATCCTCCGGAGCAAAAAAGACAAACGTCCAGCTTTTGCTGCCACAGCAAAGGTGCCAGCGGGGAAAAGTGATGCTGGTCCTCACTGCCTCCTGGAACCTCTTCAAATGCCCCAGACAATTTGGCCCTCTCTGCTTTCCTGCGGACTCCATCCTCAAAAGCACTTGTTTTCACTTTCGGCGCCCTCCGGAGCAAAAAAGACAAACGTCCAGCTTTTGCTGCCACAGCGAAGGTGCCAGCGGGTAAAAGTGATGCTGGTCCTCTCTGCCTCCTGGAACCTCTTCAAATGCCCCAGACAATTTGGCCCTCTCTGCTTTCCTGCGGACTCCATCCTCAAAAGCACTTGTTTTCACTTTCGGCGTTCTCCGGAGCAAAAAAGACAAACGTCCAGCTTTTGCTGCCACAGCAAAGGTGCCAGCGGGGAAAAGTGATGCTGGTCCTCACTGCCTCCTGGAACCTCTTCAAATGCCCCAGACAATTTGGCCCTCTCTGCTTTCCTGCGGACTCCATCCTCAAAAGCACTTGTTTTCACTTTCGGCGCCCTCCGGAGCAAAAAAGACAAACGTCCAGCTTTTGCTGCCACAGCAAAGGTGCCAGCGGGGAAAAGTTATGCTGGTCCTCACTGCCTCCTGGAACCTCTTCAAATGCACCACACAATTTGGCCCTCTCTGCTTTCCTGCCGACTCCATCCTCAAAAGCACCTGTTTTTACTTTCGGCGCCCTCCGGAGCAAAAAAGACAAACGCCCAGCTTTTGCTGCCACAGCAAAGGTGCCAGCGGGGAAAAGTGATGCTGGTCCTCACTGCCTCCTGGAACCTCTTCAAATGCACCACACAATTTGGCCCTCTCTGCTTTCCTGCGGACTCCATCCTCAAAAGCACTTGTTTTCACTTTCGGCGCCCTCCGGAGCAAAAAAGACAAACGTCCAGCTTTTGCTGCCACAGCAAAGGTGCCAGCGGGGAAAAGTGATGCTGGTCCTCACTGCCTCCTGGAACCTCTTCAAATGCCCCAGACAATTTGGCCCTCTCTGCTTTCCTGCGGACTCCATCCTCAAAAGCACCTGTTTTCACTTTCGGCGCCCTCCGGAGCAAAAAAGACAAACGTCCAGCTTTTGCTGCCACAGCAAAGGTGCCAGCGGGGAAAAGTGATGCTGGTCCTCACTGCCTCCTGGAACCTCTTCAAATGCACCACACAATTTGGCCCTCTCTGCTTTCCTGCCGACTCCATCCTCAAAAGCACTTGTTTTCGCTTTCAGCGCCCTCCGGAGCAAAAAAGACAAACGTCCAGCTTTTGCTGCCACAGCAAAGGTGCCAGCGGGGAAAAGTGATGCTGGTCCTCACTGCCTCCTGGAACCTCTTCAAATGCACCACACAATTTGGCCCTCTCTGCTTTCCTGCCGACTCCATCCTCAAAAGCACCTGTTTTCGCTTTCGGCATCCTCCGGAGCAAAAAAGACAAACGTCCAGCTTTTGCTGCCACAGCAAAGGTGCCAGCGGGGAAAAGTGATGCTGGTCCTCACTGCCTCCTGGAACCTCTTCAAATGCACCACACAATTTGGCCCTCTCTGCTTTCCTGCGGACTCCATCCTCAAAAGCACTTGTTTTCACTTTCGGCGCCCTCCGGAGCAAAAAAGACAAACGTCCAGCTTTTGCTGCCACAGCAAAGGTGCCAGCGGGGAAAAGTGATGCTGGTCCTCACTGCCTCCTGGAACCTCTTCAAATGCACCACACAATTTGGCCCTCTCTGCTTTCCTGCGGACTCCATCCTCAAAAGCACCTGTTTTCGCTTTCGGCATCCTCCGGAGCAAAAAAGACAAACTTCCAGCTTTTGCTGCCACAGCAAAGGTGCTAGCGGGGAAAAGTGATGCTGGTCCTCACTGCCTCCTGGAACCTCTTCAAATGCACCACACAATTTGGCCCTCTCTGCTTTCCTGCGGACTCCATCCTCAAAAGCACCTGTTTTCGCTTTCGGCATCCTCCGGAGCAAAAAAGACAAACGTCCAGCTTTTGCTGCCACAGCAAAGGTGCCAGCGGGGAAAAGTGATGCTGGTCCTCACTGCCTCCTGGAACCTCTTCAAATGCCCCAGACAATTTGGCCCTCTCTGCTTTCCTGCGGACTCCATCCTCAAAAGCACTTGTTTTCACTTTCGGCGCCCTCCGGAGCAAAAAAGACAAACGTCCAGCTTTTGCTGCCACAGCAAAGGTGCCAGCGGGGAAAAGTGATGCTGGTCCTCACTGCCTCCTGGAACCTCTTCAAATACACCACACAATTTGGCCCTCTCTGCTTTCCTGCCCACTCCATCCTCAAAAGCACCTGTTTTCGCTTTCGGCATCCTCCGGAGCAAAAAAGACAAACGTCCAGCTTTTGCTGCCACAGCAAAGGTGCCAGCGGGGAAAAGTGATGCTGGTCCTCATTGCCTCCTGGAACCTCTTCAAATGCACCAGACAATTTGGCCCTCTCTGCTTTCCTGCGGACTCCATCCTCAAAAGCACCTGTTTTCGCTTTCGGTATCCTCCGGAGCAAAAAAGACAAACGTCCAGCTTTTGCTGCCACAGCAAAGGTGCCAGCGGGGAAAAGTGATGCTGGTCCTCATTGCCTCCTGGAACCTCTTCAAATGCACCACACAATTTGGCCCTCTCTGCTTTCCTGCGGACTCCATCCTCAAAAGCACCTGTTTTCACTTTCGGCGCCCTCCGGAGCAAAAAAGACAAACGTCCAGCTTTTGCTGCCACAGCAAATGTGCCAGCGGGGAAAAGTGATGCTGGTCCTCACTGCCTCCTGGAACCTCTTCAAATGCACCACACAATTTGGCCCTCTCTGCTTTCCTGCGGACTCCATCCTCAAAAGCACTTGTTTTCACTTTCGGCGTTCTCCGGAGCAAAAAAGACAAACGTCCAGCTTTTGCTGCCACAGCAAAGGTGCCAGCGGGGAAAAGTGATGCTGGTCCTCACTGCCTCCTGGAACCTCTTCAAATGCCCCAGACAATTTGGCCCTCTCTGCTTTCCTGCGGACTCCATCCTCAAAAGCACTTGTTTTCACTTTCGGCGCCCTCCGGAGCAAAAAAGACAAACGTCCAGCTTTTGCTGCCACAGCAAAGGTGCCAGCGGGGAAAAGTTATGCTGGTCCTCACTGCCTCCTGGAACCTCTTCAAATGCACCACACAATTTGGCCCTCTCTGCTTTCCTGCGGACTCCATCCTCAAAAGCACCTGTTTTCACTTTCGGCGCCCTCCGGAGCAAAAAAGACAAACGCCCAGCTTTTGCTGCCACAGCAAAGGTGCCAGCGGGGAAAAGTGATGCTGGTCCTCACTGCCTCCTGGAACCTCTTCAAATGCACCACACAATTTGGCCCTCTCTGCTTTCCTGCGGACTCCATCCTCAAAAGCACTTGTTTTCACTTTCGGCGCCCTCCGGAGCAAAAAAGACAAACGTCCATCTTTTGCTGCCACAGCAAAGGTGCCAGCGGGGAAAAGTGATGCTGGTCCTCACTGCCTCCTGGAACCTCTTCAAATGCACCACACAATTTGGCCCTCTCTGCTTTCCTGCGGACTCCATCCTCAAAAGAACCTGTTTTCTCTTTCGGCATCCTCCGGAGCAAATACGACAAACGTCCAGCATTTGCTGCCACAGCAAAGGTGCCAGCGGGGAAAAGTGATGCTGGTCCTCACTGCCTCCTGGAACCTCTTCAAATTCCCCAGACAATTTGGCCCTCTCTGCTTTCCTGCGGACTCCATCCTCAAAAGAACCTGTTTTCGCTTTCGGCATCCTCAGGAGCAAAAAAGACAAACGTCCAGCTTTTGCTGCCACAGCAAAGGTGCCAGCGGGGAAAAGTGATGCTGGTCCTCACTGCCTCCTGGAACCTCTTCAAATGCACCACACAATTTGGCCCTCTCTGCTTTCCTGCGGACTCCATCCTCAAAAGCACCTGTTTTCACTTTCGGCGCCCTCCGGAGCAAAAAAGACAAACGTCCAGCTTTTGCTGCCACAGCAAAGGTGCCAGCGGGGAAAAGTGATGCTGGTCCTCACTGCCTCCTGGAACCTCTTCAAATGCACCACACAATTTTGCCCTCTCTGCTTTCCTGCCGACTCCATCCTCAAAAGCACCTGTTTTCGCTTTCGGCATCCTCCGGAGCAAAAAAGACAAACGTCCAGCTTTTGCTGCCACAGCAAAGGTGCTAGCGGGGAAAAGTGATGCTGGTCCTCACTGCCTCCTGGAACCTCTTCAAATGCACCACACAATTTGGCCCTCTCTGCTTTCCTGCGGACTCCATCCTCAAAAGCACCTGTTTTCGCTTTCGGCGCCCTCCGGAGCAAAAAAGACAAACGTCCAGCTTTTGCTGCCACAGCAAATGTGGCAGCGGGTAAAAATGATGCTGGTCCTCACTGCCTCCTGGAACCTCTTCAAATGCCCCAGACAATTTGGCCCTCTCTGCTTTCCTGCGGACTCCATCCTCAAAAGCACCTGTTTTCACTTTCGGCGCCCTCCGGAGCAAAAAAGACAAACGTCCAGCTTTTGCTGCCACAGCAAAGGTGCCAGCGGGGAAAAGTGATGCTGGTCCTCACTGCCTCCTGGAACCTCTTCAAATGCTCCAGACAATTTGGCCCTCTCTGCTTTCCTACGGACTCCATCCTCAAAAGCACTTGTTTTCACCTTCGGCGCCCTCCGGAGCAAAAAAGACAAATGTCCAGCTTTTGCTGCCACAGCAAAGGTGCCAGCGGGGAAAAGTGATGCTGGTCCTCACTGCCTCCTGGAACCTCTTTCAAATGCACCACACAATTTGGCCCTCTCTGCTTTCCTGCGGACTCCATCCTCAAAAGCACCTGTTTTCACTTTCGGCGCCCTCCGGAGCAAAAAAGACAAACGTCCAGCTTTTTGCTGCCACAACAAAGGTGCCAGCGGGGAAAAGTGATGCTGGTCCTCACTGCCTCCTGGAACCTCTTCAAATGCACCACACAATTTGGCCCTCTCTGCTTTCCTGCGGACTCCATCCTCAAAAGCACCTGTTTTCGCTTTCGGCATCCTCCGGAGCAAAAAAGACAAACGTCCAGCTTTTGCTGCCACAGCAAAGGTGCCAGCGGGGAAAAGTGATGCTGGTCCTCACTGCCTCCTGGAACCTCTTCAAATGCACCACACAATTTGGCCCTCTCTGCTTTCCTGCGGACTCCATCCTGAAAAGAAGCTGTTTTCTCTTTCGGCATCAACCGGAGCAAATACGACAAACGTCCAGCATTTGCTGCCACAGTTAAGGTCCAGCGGGGAAAAGTGATGCTGGTCCTCACTGCCTCCTGGAACCTCTTCAAATGCCCCAGACAATTTGGGCCCTCTCTGCTTTCCTGCGGACTCCATCCTCAAAAGCACCTGTTTTCGCTTTCGGCAGTCTCCGGAGCAAAAAAGACAAACGTCCAGCTTTTGCTGCCACAGCAAAGGTGCCAGCGGGGAAAAGTGATGCTGGTCCTCGTTGCCTCCTGGAACCTCTTCAAATGCACCACACAATTTGGCCCTCTCTGCTTTCCTGCGGACTCCATCCTCAAAAGCACCTGTTTTCACTTTCGGCGCCCTCCGGAGCAAAAAAGACAAACGTCCAGCTTTTGCTGCCACAGCAAAGGTGGCAGCGGGGAAAAGTGATGCTGGTCCTCACTGCCTCCTGGAACCTCTTCAAATGCACCACACAATTTGGCCCTCTCTGCTTTCCTGCGGACTCCATCCTCAAAAGCACTTGTTTTCACTTTCGGCGCCCTCCGGAGCAAAAAAGACAAACGTCCAGCTTTTGCTGCCATAGCAAAGGTGCCAGCGGGGAAAAGTGATGCTGGTCCTCACTGCCTCCTGGAACCTCTTCAAATGCCCCAGACAATTTGGCCCTCTCTGCTTTCCTGCGGACTCCATCCTCAAAAGAACCTGTTTTCTCTTTCGGCATCCTCCGGAGCAAATACGACAAACGTCCAGCATTTGCTGCCACAGCAAAGGTGCCAGCGGGGAAAAGTGATGCTGGTCCTCACTGCCTCCTGGAACCTCTTCAAATGCCCCAGACAATTTGGCCCTCTCTGCTTTCCTGCGGACTCCATCCTCAAAAGAACCTGTTTTCGCTTTCGGCATCCTCAGGAGCAAAAAAGACAAACGTCCAGCTTTTGCTGCCACAGCAAAGGTGCCAGCGGGGAAAAGTGATGCTGGTCCTCACTGCCTCCTGGAACCTCTTCAAATGCACCACACAATTTGGCCCTTTCTGCTTTCCTGCCGACTCCATCCTCAAAAGCACCTGTTTTCACTTTCGGCGCCCTCCGGAGCAAAAAAGACAAACGTCCAGCTTTTGCTGCCACAGCAAAGGTGCCAGCGGGGAAAAGTGATGCTGGTCCTCACTGCCTCCTGGAACCTCTTCAAATGCACCACACAATTAGGCCCTCTCTGCTTTCCTGCGGACTCCATCCTCAAAAGCACTTGTTTTCACTTTCGGCGCCCTCCGGAGCAAAAAAGACAAACGTCCAGCTTTTGCTGCCACAGCAAAGGTGCCAGCGGGGGAAAGTGATGCTGGTCCTCACTGCCTCCTGGAACCTCTTCAAATGCACCACACAATTTGGCCCTCTCTGCTTTCCTGCCGACTCCATCCTCAAAAGCACCTGTTTTCAGTTTCGGCGCCCTCCGGAGCAAAAAAGACAAACGTCCAGGTTTTGCTGCCACAGCAAAGTTGCCAGCGGGGAAAAGTGATGCTGGTCCTCACTGCCTCCTGGAACCTCTTCAAATGCACCACACAATTTGGCCCTCTCTGCTTTCCTGCGGACTCCATCCTCAAAAGCACCTGTTTTCGCTTTCGGCATCCTCCGGAGCAAAAAAGACAAACGTCCAGCTTTTGCTGCCACAGCAAAGGTGCTAGCGGGGAAAAGTGATGCTGGTCCTCACTGCCTCCTGGAACCTCTTCAAATGCACCACACAATTTGGCCCTCTCTGCTTTCCTGCGGACTCCATTTCTCAAAAGCACCTGTTTTCGCTTTCGGCATCCTCCGGAGCAAAAAAGACAAACGTCCAGCTTGTGCTGCCACAGCAAAGTTGCCAGCGGGGAAAAGTGATGCTGGGTCCTCACTGCCTCCTGGAACCTCTTCAAATGCACCACACAATTTGGCCCTCTCTGCTTTCCTGCGGACTCCATCCTCAAAAGTACCTTTTTTCACTTTCGGCGCCCTCCGGAGCAAAAAAGACAAACGTCCAGCTTTTGCTGCCACAGCAAAGGTGCCAGCGGGGAAAAAGTGATGCTGGTCCTCACTGCCTCCTGGAACCTCTTCAAATGCCCCAGACAATTTGGCCCTCTCTGCTTTCCTGCGGACTCCATCCTCAAAAGCACCTGTTTTCGCTTTAAGCATCCTCAGGAGCAAAAAAGACAAACGTCCAGCTTTTGCTGCCACAGCAAAGGTGCCAGCGGGGAAAAGTGATGCTGGTCCTCACTGCCTCCTGGAACCTCTTCAAATGCACCACACAATTTGGCCCTCTCTGCTTTCCTGCGGACTCCATCCTCAAAAGCACCTGTTTTCACTTTCGGCATCCTCCGGAGCAAAAAAGACAAACGTCCAGCTTTTGCTGCCACAGCAAAGGTGCCAGCGGGGAAAAGTGATGCTGGTCCTCACTGCCTCCTGGAACCTCTTCAAATGCTCCAGACAATTTGGCCCTCTCTGCTTTCCTACGGACTCCATCCTCAAAAGCACTTGTTTTCACTTTCGGCGCCCTCCGGAGCAAAAAAAGACAAATGTCCAGCTTTTGCTGCCACAGCAAAGGTGCCAGCGGGGAAAAGTGATGCTGGTCCTCACTGCCTCCTGGAACCTCTTCAAATGCACCACACAATTTGGCCCTCTCTGCTTTCCTGCGGACTCCATCCTCAAAAGCACCTGTTTTCACTTTCGGCGCCCTCCGGAGCAAAAAAGACAAACGTCCAGCTTTTGCTGCCACAGCAAAGGTGCCAGCGGGGAAAAGTGATGCTGGTCCTCACTGCCTCCTGGAACCTCTTCAAATGCACCACACAATTTGGCCCTCTCTGCTTTCCTGCGGACTCCATCCTCAAAAGCACCTGTTTTCACTTTCGGCGCCCTCCGGAGCAAAAAAGACAAACGTCCAGCTTTTGCTGCCATAGCAAAGGTGCCAGCGGGGAAAAGTGATGCTGGTCCTCACTGCCTCCTGGAACCTCTTCAAATGCCCCAGACAATTTGGCCCTCTCTGCTTTCCTGCGGACTCCATCCTCAAAAGAACCTGTTTTCTCTTTCGGCATCCTCCGGAGCAAATACGACAAACGTCCAGCATTTGCTGCCACAGCAAAGGTGCCAGCGGGGAAAAGTGATGCTGGTCCTCACTGCCTCCTGGAACCTCTTCAAATGCCCCAGACAATTTGGCCCTCTCTGCTTTCCTGCGGACTCCATCCTCAAAAGAACCTGTTTTCGCTTTCGGCATCCTCAGGAGCAAAAAAGACAAACGTCCAGCTTTTGCTGCCACAGCAAAGGTGCCAGCGGGGAAAAGTGATGCTGGTCCTCACTGCCTCCTGGAACCTCTTCAAATGCACCACACAATTTGGCCCTCTCTGCTTTCCTGCCGACTCCATCCTCAAAAGCACCTGTTTTCACTTTCGGCGCCCTCCGGAGCAAAAAAGACAAACGTCCAGCTTTTGCTGCCACAGCAAAGGTGCCAGCGGGGAAAAGTGATGCTGGTCCTCACTGCCTCCTGGAACCTCTTCAAATGCACCACACAATTAGGCCCTCTCTGCTTTCCTGCGGACTCCATCCTCAAAAGCACTTGTTTTCACTTTCGGCGCCCTCCGGAGCAAAAAAGACAAACGTCCAGCTTTTGCTGCCACAGCAAAGGTGCCAGCGGGGGAAAGTGATGCTGGTCCTCACTGCCTCCTGGAACCTCTTCAAATGCCCCAGACAATTTGGCCCTCTCTGCTTTCCTGCGGACTCCATCCTCAAAAGCACCTGTTTTCGCTTTCGGCATCCTCCGGAGCAAAAAAGACAAACGTCCAGCTTCTGCTGCCACAGCAAAGGTGCCAGCGGGGAAAAGTGATGCTGGTCCTCACTGCCTCCTGGAACCTCTTCAAATGCACCACACAATTTGGCCCTCTCTGCTTTCCTGCCGACTCCATCCTCAAAAGCACCTGTTTTCAGTTTCGGCGCCCTCCGGAGCAAAAAAGACAAACGTCCAGGTTTTGCTGCCACAGCAAAGTTGCCAGCGGGGAAAAGTGATGCTGGTCCTCACTGCCTCCTGGAACCTCTTCAAATGCACCACACAATTTGGCCCTCTCTGCTTTCCTGCGGACTCCATCCTCAAAAGCACCTGTTTTCGCTTTCGGCATCCTCCGGAGCAAAAAAGACAAACGTCCAGCTTTTGCTGCCACAGCAAAGGTGCTAGCGGGGAAAAGTGATGCTGGTCCTCACTGCCTCCCTGGAACCTCTTCAAATGCACCACACAATTTGGCCCTCTCTGCTTTCCTGCGGACTCCATTTCTCAAAAGCACCTGTTTTCGCTTTCGGCATCCTCCGGAGCAAAAAAGACAAACGTCCAGCTTTTGCTGCCACAGCAAAGGTGCCAGCGGGGAAAAGTGATGCTGGTCCTCACTGCCTCCTGGAACCTCTTCAAATGCACCACACAATTTGGCCCTCTCTGCTTTCCTGCGGACTCCATCCTCAAAAGTACCTTTTTTCACTTTCGGCGCCCTCCGGAGCAAAAAAGACAAACGTCCAGCTTTTGCTGCCACAGCAAAGGTGCCAGCGGGGAAAAGTGATGCTGGTCCTCACTGCCTCCTGGAACCTCTTCAAATGCCCCAGACAATTTGGCCCTCTCTGCTTTCCTGCGGACTCCATCCTCAAAAGCACCTGTTTTCGCTTTAAGCATCCTGAGGAGCAAAAAAGACAAACGTCCAGCTTTTGCTGCCACAGCAAAGGTGCCAGCGGGGAAAAGTGATGCTGGTCCTCACTGCCTCCTGGAACCTCTTCAAATGCACCACACAATTTGGCCCTCTCTGCTTTCCTGCGGACTCCATCCTCAAAAGCACCTGTTTTCACTTTCGGCATCCTCCGGAGCAAAAAAGACAAATGTCCAGCTTTTGCTGCCACAGCAAAGGTGCCAGCGGGGAAAAGTGATGCTGGTCCTCACTGCCTCCTGGAACCTCTTCAAATGCACCACACAATTTGGCCCTCTCTGCTTTCCTGCCGACTCCATCCTCAAAAGCACCTGTTTTCAGTTTCGGCGCCCTCCGGAGCAAAAAAGACAAACGTCCAGCTTTTGCTGCCACAGCAAAGGTGCCAGCGGGGAAAAGTGATGCTGGTCCTCACTGCCTCCTGGAACCTCTTCAAATGCACCACACAATTTGGCCCTCTCTGCTTTCCTGCCGACTCCATCCTCAAAAGCACCTGTTTTCGCTTTCGGCATCCTCCGGAGCAAAAAAGACAAACGTCCAGCTTTTGCTGCCACAGCAAAGGTGCCAGCGGGGAAAAGTAATGCTGGTCCTCACTGCCTCCTGGAACCTCTTCAAATGCCCCACACAATTTGGCCCTCTCTGCTTTCCTGCCGACTCCATCCTCAAAAGCACCTGTTTTCACTTTTGGCGCCCTCCGGAGCAAAAAAGACAAACGTCCAGCTTTTGCTGCCACAGCAAAGGTGCCAGCGGGGAAAAGTGATGCTGGTCCTCACTGCCTCCTGGAACCTCTTCAAATGCACCACACAATTTGACCCTCTCTGCTTTCCTGCCGACTCCATCCTCAAAAGCACTGGTTTTTACTTTTGGCGCCCTCCGGAGCAAAAAAGACAAACGTCCAGCTTTTGCTGCCACAGCAAAGGTGCCAGCGGGGAAAAGTGATGCTGGTCCTCACTGCCTCCTGGAACCTCTTCAAATGCACCACACAATTTGGCCCTCTCTGCTTTCCTGCGGACCCCATCCTCAAAAGCACTTGTTTTCACTTTCGGCGCCCTCCGGAGCAAAAAAGACAAACGTCCAGCTTTTGCTGCCACAGCAAAGGTGCCAGCGGGGAAAAGTGATGCTGGTCCTCACTGCCTCCTGGAACCTCTTCAAATGCACCACACAATTTGGCCCTCTCTGCTTTCCTGCGGACTCCATCCTCAAAAGCACCTGTTTTCACTTTCGGCGCCCTCCGGAGCAAAAAAGACAAACGTCCAGCTTTTGCTGCCACAGCAAAGGTGCCAGCGGGGAAAAGTGATGCTGGTCCTCACTGCCTCCTGGAACCTCTTCAAATGCACCACACAATTTGGCCCTCTCTGCTTTCCTGCGGACTCCATCCTCAAAAGCACTTGTTTTCACTTTCGGCGCTGTTTGGAGCAAAAAAGACAAACGTCCAGCTTTTGCTGCCACAGCAAAGGTGCCAGAGGGGAAAAGTGATGCTGGTCCTCACTGCCTCCTGGAACCTCTTCAAATGCCCCACACAATTTGGCCCTCTCTGCTTTCCTACGGACTCCATCCTCAAAAGAACCTGTTTTCGCTTTCGGCGCCCTCCGGAGCAAAAAAGACAAACGTCCAGCTTTTGCTGCCACAGCAAAGTTGCCAGCAAGGAAAAGTGATGCTGGTCCTCACTGCCTCCTGGAACCTCTTCAAATGCACCAGACAATTTGGCCCTCTCTGCTTTCCTGCGGACTCCATCCTCAAAAGAACCTGTTTTCGCTTTCGGCATCCTCCGGAGCAAAAAAGACAAACGTCCAGCTTTTGCTGCCACAGCAAAGGTGCCAGCGGGGAAAAGTGATGCTGGTCCTCACTGCCTCCTGGAACCTCTTCAAATGCCCCAGACAATTTGGCCCTCTCTGCTTTCCTGCGGACTCCATCCTCAAAAGAATCTGTTTTCGCTTTCGGCGCCCTCCGGAGCAAAAAAGACAAACGTCCAGCTTTTGCTGCCACAGCAAAGGTGCCAGCGGGGAAAAGTGATGCTGGTCCTCACTGCCTCCTGGAACCTCTTCAAATGCACCACACAATTTGGCCCTCTCTGCTTTCCTGCGGACTCCATCCTCAAAAGCACTTGTTTTCACTTTCGGCGCTGTTTGGAGCAAAAAAGACAAACGTCCAGCTTTTGCTGCCACAGCAAAGGTGCCAGCGGGGAAAAGTGATGCTGGTCCTCACTGCCTCCTGGAACCTCTTCAAATGCCCCACACAATTTGGCCCTCTCTGCTTTCCTACGGACTCCATCCTCAAAAGAACCTTTTTTCACTTTCGGCGCCCTCCGGAGCAAAAAAGACAAACGTCCAGCTTTTGCTGCCACAGCAAAGGTGGCAGCGGGGAAAAGTGATGCTGGTCCTCACTGCCTCCTGGAACCTCTTCAAATGCCCCAGACAATTTGGCCCTCTCTGCTTTCCTGCGGACTCCATCCTCAAAAGCACCTGTTTTCGCTTTCGGCATCCTCCGGAGCAAAAAAGACAAACATCCAGCTTTTGCTGCCACAGCAAAGGTGCCAGCGGGGAAAAGTGATGCTGGTCCTCACTGCCTCCTGGAACCTCTTCAAATGCACCACACAATTTGGCCCTCTCTGCTTTCCTGCGGACTCCATCCTCAAAAGCACCTGTTTTCACTTTCGGCGCCCTCCGGAGCAAAAAAGACAAACGTCGAGCTTTTGCTGCCACAGCAAAGGTGCCAGCGGGGAAAAGTGATGCTGGTCCTCACTGCCTCCTGGAACCTCTTCAAATGCACCACACAATTTGGCCCTCTCTGCTTTCCTGCCGACTCCATCCTCAAAAGCACTGGTTTTCACTTTTGGCGCCCTCCGGAGCAAAAAAGACAAACGTCCAGCTTTTGCTGCCACAGCAAAGGTGCCAGCGGGGAAAAGTCATGCTGGTCCTCACTGCCTCCTGGAACCTCTTCAAATGCACCACACAATTTGGCCCTCTCTGCTTTCCTGCGGACCCCATCCTCAAAAGCACTTGTTTTCACTTTCGGCGCCCTCCGGAGCAAAAAAGACAAACGTCCAGCTTTTGCTGCCACAGCAAAGGTGCCAGCGGGGAAAAGTGATGCTGGTCCTCACTGCCTCCTGGAACCTCTTCAAATGCACCACACAATTTGGCCCTCTCTGCTTTCCTGCGGACTCCATCCTCAAAAGCACCTGTTTTCACTTTCGGCGCCCTCCGGAGCAAAAAAGACAAACGTCCAGCTTTTGCTGCCACAGCAAAGGTGCCAGCGGGGAAAAGTGATGCTGGTCCTCACTGCCTCCTGGAACCTCTTCAAATGCACCACACAATTTGGCCCTCTCTGCTTTCCTGCGGACTCCATCCTCAAAAGAATCTGTTTTCGCTTTCGGCGCCCTCCGGAGCAAATACGACAAACGTCCAGCTTTTCCTGCCACAGCAAAGGTGCCAGCGGGGAAAAGTGATGCTGGTCCTCACTGCCTCCTGGAACCATTTCAAATGCCCCAGACAATTTGGCCCTCTCTGCTTTCCTGCGGACTCCATCCTCAAAAGAACCTGTTTTCGCTTTCGTCATCCTCCGGAGCAAATAAGACAAACGTCCAGCTTTTGCTGCCACAGCAAAGGTGCCAGCGGGGAAAAGTGATGCTGGTCCTCACTGCCTCCTGGAACCTCTTCAAATGCCACAGACAATTTGGCCCTCTCTGCTTTCCTGCCGACTCCATCCTCAAAAGCACCTGTTTTCGCTTTCGGCATCCTCCGGAGCAAAAAAGACAAACGTCAGGCTTTTGCTGCCACAGCAAAGGTGCCAGCGGGGAAAAGTGATGCTGGTCCTCACTGCCTCCTGGAACCTCTTCAAATGCCCCAGACAATTTAGCCCTCTCTGCTTTCCTGCCGACTCCATCCTCAAAAGCACCTGTTTTCACTTTTGGCGCCCTCCGGAGCAAAAAAGACAAACGTCCAGCTTTTGCTGCCACAGCAAAGGTGCCAGCGGGGAAAAGTGATGCTGGTCCTCACTGCCTCCTGGAACCTCTTCAAATGCACCACACAATTTGGCCCTCTCTGCTTTCCTGCGGACTCCATCCTCAAAAGCACTTGTTTTCACTTTCGGCGCTGTTTGGAGCAAAAAAGACAAACGTCCAGCTTTTGCTGCCACAGCAAAGGTGCCAGCGGGGAAAAGTGATGCTGGTCCTCACTGCCTCCTGGAACCTCTTCAAATGCCCCACACAATTTGGCCCTCTCTGCTTTCCTACGGACTCCATCCTCAAAAGAACCTGTTTTCGCTTTCGGCGCCCTCCGGAGCAAAAAAGACAAACGTCCAGCTTTTGCTGCCACAGCAAAGTTGCCAGCAAGGAAAAGTGATGCTGGTCCTCACTGCCTCCTGGAACCTCTTCAAATGCACCAGACAATTTGGCCCTCTCTGCTTTCCTGCGGACTCCATCCTCAAAAGAACCTGTTTTCGCTTTCGGCATCCTCCGGAGGAAAAAAAACAAACGTCCAGCTTTTGCTGCCACAGCAAAGGTGCCAGCGGGGAAAAGTGATGCTGGTCCTCACTGCCTCCTGGAACCTCTTCAAATGCACCAGACAATTTGGCCCTCTCTGCTTTCCTGCGGACTCCATCCTCAAAAGCACTTGTTTTCACTTTCGGCGCCCTCCGGAGCAAAAAAGACAAACGTCCAGCTTTTGCTGCCACAGCAAAGGTGCCAGCGGGGAAAAGTGATGCTGGTCCTCACTGCCTCCTGGAACCTCTTCAAATGCCCCAGACAATTTGGCCCTCTCTGCTTTCCTGCGGACTCCATCCTCAAAAGCACTTGTTTTCACTTTCGGCGCCCTCCGGAGCAAAAAAGACAAACGTCCAGCTTTTGCTGCCACAGCAAAGGTGCCAGCGGGGAAAAGTGATGCTGGTCCTCACTGCCTCCTGGAACCTCTTCAAATGCACCACACAATTTGGCCCTCTCTGCTTTCCTGCGGACTCCATACTCAAAAGCACCTGTTTTCACTTTCAGCGCCCTCCGGAGAAAAAAAGACAAACGTCCAGCTTTTGCTGCCACAGCAAAGGTGCCAGCGGGGAAAAGTGATGCTGGTCCTCACTGCCTCCTGGAACCTCTTCAAATGCACCACACAATTTGGCCCTCTCTGCTTTCCTGCGGACTCCATCCTCAAAAGCACCTGTTTTCGCTTTCGGCGCCCTCCGGAGCAAAAAAGACAAACGTCCAGCTTTTGCTGCCACAGCAAAGGTGCCAGCGGGGAAAAGTGATGCTGGTCCTCACTGCCTCCTGGAACCTCTTCAAATGCACCACACAATTTGGCCCTCTCTGCTTTCCTGCGGACTCCATCCTCAAAAGCACCTGTTTTCACTTTCGGCGCCCTCCGGTGCAAAAAAGACAAACGTCCAGCTTTTGCTGCCACAGCAAAGGTGCCAGCGGGGAAAAGTGATGCTGGTCCTCACTGCCTCCTGGAACCTCTTCAAATGCACCACACAATTTGGCCCTCTCTGCTTTCCTGCGGACTCCATCCTCAAAAGAACCTGTTTTCGCTTTCGGCATCCTCAGGAGCAAAAAAGACAAACGTCCAGCTTTTGCTGCCACAGCAAAGGTGCCAGCGGGGAAAAGTGATGCTGGTCCTCACTGCCTCCTGGAACCTCTTCAAATGCACCAGACAATTTGGCCCTCTCTGCTTTCCTGCCGACTCCATCCTCAAAAGCACCTTTTTTCGCTTTCGGCGCCCTCCGGAGCAAAAAAGACAAACGTCCAGCTTTTGCTGCCACAGCAAAGGTGCCAGCGGGGAAAAGTGATGCTAGTCCTCACTGCCTCCTGGAACCTCTTCAAATGCACCACACAATTTGGCCCTCTCTGCTTTCCTGCCGACTCCATCCTCAAAAGCACCTGTTTTCACTTTCGGCATCCTCCGGAGCAAAAAAGACAAACGTCCAGCTTTTGCTGCCACAGCAAAGGTGCCAGCGGGGAAAAGTGATGCTGTTCCTCACTGCCTCCTGGAACATCTTCAAATGCACCACACAATTTGGCCCTCTCTGCTTTCCTGCGGACTCCATCCTCAAAAGCACCTGTTTTCACTTTCGGCATCCTGCGGAGCAAAAAAACAAACGTCCAGCTTTTGCTGCCACAGCAAAGGTGCCAGCGGGGAAAAGTGATGCTGGTCCTCACTGCCTCCTGGAACCTCTTCAAATGCACCAGACAATTTGGCCCTCTCTGCTTTCCTGCGGACTCCATCCTCAAAAGCACTTGTTTTCACTTTCGGCGCCCTCCGGAGCAAAAAAGACAAA
Organism: Vanellus vanellus; assembly: GCF_965231255.1. NCBI lineage: Eukaryota > Metazoa > Chordata > Aves > Charadriiformes > Charadriidae > Vanellus > Vanellus vanellus. Next base: position 501,034 of record NW_028127962.1, read on the forward strand.
CGTCCAGCTTTTGCTGCCACAGCAAAGGTGCCAGCGGGGAAAAGTGATGCTGGTCCTCACTGCCTCCTGGAACCTCTTCAAATGCCCCAGACAATTTGGCCCTCTCTGCTTTCCTGCAGACTCCATCCTCAAAAGCACCTGTTTTCGCTTTCGGCATCCTCCGGAGCAAAAAAGACTAACGTCCAGCTTTTGCTGCCACAGCAAAGGTGCCAGCGGGGAAAAGTGATGCTGGTCCTCACTGCCTCCTGGAACCTCTTCAAATGCCCCAGACAATTTGGCCCTCTCTGCTTTCCTGCGGACTCCATCCTCAAAAGCACTTGCTTTCACTTTCGGCGCCCTCCGGAGCAAAAAAGACAAACGTCCAGCTTTTGCTGCCACAGCAAAGGTGCCAGCGGGGAAAAGTGATGCTGGTCCTCACTGCCTCCTGGAACCTCTTCAAATGCACCACACAATTTGGCCCTCTCTGCTTTCCTGCGGACTCCATACTCAAAAGCACCTGTTTTCACTTTCAGCGCCCTCCGGAGCAAAAAAGACAAACGTCCAGCTTTTGCTGCCACAGCAAAGGTGCCAGCGGGGAAAAGTGATGCTGGTCCTCACTGCCTCCTGGAACCTCTTCAAATGCACCACACAATTTGGCCCTCTCTGCTTTCCTGCAGACTCCATCCTCAAAAGCACTAGTTTTCACTTTCGGCGCCCTCCGGAGCAAAAAAGACAAACGTCCAGCTTTTGCTGCCACAGCAAAGGTGCCAGCGGGGAAAAGTGATGCTGGTCCTTACTGCCTTCTGGAACCCCTTCAAATGCACCACACAATTTGGCCCTCTCTGCTTTCCTGCGGACTCCATCCTCAAAAGCACGTGTTTTCACTTTCGGCGCCCTCCTGAGCAAAAAAAACAAACGTCCAGCTTTTGCTGCCACAGCAAAGGTGCCAGCGGGGAAAAGTGATGCTGGTCCTCACTGCCTCCTGGAACCTCTTCAAATGCACCAGACAATTTGGCCCTCTCTGCTTTCCTGCGGACTCCATCCTCAAAAGCACCTGTTTTCGCTTTCGGCGCCCTCCGGAGCAAAAAAGACAAACGTCCAGCTTTTGCTGCCACAGCAAAGGTGCCAGCGGGGAAAAGTGATGCTGGTCCTCACTGCCTCCTGGAACCTCTTCAAATGCACCACACAATTTGGCCCTCTCTGCTTTCCTGCGGACTCCATCCTCAAAAGCACTTGTTTTCACTTTCGGCGCTGTTTGGAGCAAAAAAGACAAACGTCCAGCTTTTGCTGCCACAGCAAAGGTGCCAGCGGGGAAAAGTGATGCTGGTCCTCACTGCCTCCTGGAACCTCTTCAAATGCCCCAGACAATTTGGCCCTCTCTGCTTTCCTGCGGACTCCATCCTCAAAAGAATCTGTTTTCGATTTTGGCATCCTCCGGAACAAAAAAGACAAACGTCCAGCTTTTGCTGCCACAGCAAAGGTGCCAGCGGGGAAAAGTGATGCTGGTCCTCACTGCCTCCTGGAACCTCTTCAAATGCCCCAGACAATTTGGCCCTCTCTGCTTTCCTGCCGACTCCATCCTCAAAAGCACCTGTTTTCACTATCGGCGCCCTCCGGAGCAAAAAAGACAAACGTCCAGCTTTTGCTGCCACAGCAAAGGTGCCAGCGGGGAAAAGTGATGCTGGTCCTCACTGCCTCCTGGAACCTCTTCAAATGCACCACACAATTTGGCCCTCTCTGCTTTCCTGCGGACTCCATCCTCAAAAGAACCTGTTTTCGCTTTCGGCATCCTCAGGAGCAAAAAAGACAAACGTCCAGCTTTTGCTGCCACAGCAAAGGTGCCAGCGGGGAAAAGTGATGCTGGTCCTCACTGCCTCCTGGAACCTCTTCAAATGCACCAGACAATTTGGCCCTCTCTGCTTTCCTGCCGACTCCATCCTCAAAAGCACCTTTTTTCGCTTTCGGCGCCCTCCGGAGCAAAAAAGACAAACGTCCAGCTTTTGCTGCCACAGCAAAGGTGCCAGCGGGGAAAAGTGATGCTAGTCCTCACTGCCTCCTGGAACCTCTTCAAATGCACCACACAATTTGGCCCTCTCTGCTTTCCTGCCGACTCCATCCTCAAAAGCACCTGTTTTCACTTTCGGCATCCTCCGGAGCAAAAAAGACAAACGTCCAGCTTTTGCTGCCACAGCAAAGGTGCCAGCGGGGAAAAGTGATGCTGTTCCTCACTGCCTCCTGGAACATCTTCAAATGCACCACACAATTTGGCCCTCTCTGCTTTCCTGCGGACTCCATCCTCAAAAGCACCTGTTTTCACTTTCGGCATCCTGCGGAGCAAAAAAACAAACGTCCAGCTTTTGCTGCCACAGCAAAGGTGCCAGCGGGGAAAAGTGATGCTGGTCCTCACTGCCTCCTGGAACCTCTTCAAATGCACCACACAATTTGGCCCTCTCTGCTTTCCTGCCGACTCCATCCTCAAAAGCACTTGTTTTCACTTTCGGCGCCCTCCGGAGCAAAAAAGACAAACGTCCAGCTTTTGCTGCCACAGCAAAGGTGCCAGCGGGGAAAAGTGATGCTGGTCCTCACTGCCTCCTGGAACCTCTTCAAATGCCCCAGACAATTTGGCCCTCTCTGCTTTCCTGCAGACTCCATCCTCAAAAGCACCTGTTTTCGCTTTCGGCATCCTCCGGAGCAAAAAAGACTAACGTCCAGCTTTTGCTGCCACAGCAAAGGTGCCAGCGGGGAAAAGTGATGCTGGTCCTCACTGCCTCCTGGAACCTCTTCAAATGCCCCAGACAATTTGGCCCTCTCTGCTTTCCTGCGGAGTCCATCCTCAAAAGCACTTGTTTTCACTTTCGGCGCCCTCCGGAGCAAAAAAGACAAACGTCCAGCTTTTGCTGCCACAGCAAAGGTGCCAGCGGGGAAAAGTGATGCTGGTCCTCACTGCCTCCTGGAACCTCTTCAAATGCACCACACAATTTGGCCCTCTCTGCTTTCCTGCGGACTCCATACTCAAAAGCACCTGTTTTCACTTTCAGCGCCCTCCGGAGAAAAAAAGACAAACGTCCAGCTTTTGCTGCCACAGCAAAGGTGCCAGCGGGGAAAAGTGATGCTGGTCCTCACTGCCTCCTGGAACCTCTTCAAATGCACCACACAATTTGGCCCTCTCTGCTTTCCTGCAGACTCCATCCTCAAAAGCACTAGTTTTCACTTTCGGCGCCGTCCGGAGCAAAAAAGACAAACGTCCAGCTTTTGCTGCCACAGCAAAGGTGCCAGCGGGGAAAAGTGATGCTGGTCCTCACTGCCTCCTGGAACCTCTTCAAATGCACCACACAATTTGGCCCTCTCTGCTTTCCTGCGGACTCCATACTCAAAAGCACCTGTTTTCACTTTCAGCGCCCTCCGGAGCAAAAAAGACAAACGTCCAGCTTTTGCTGCCACAGCAAAGGTGCCAGCGGGGAAAAGTGATGCTGGTCCTCACTGCCTCCTGGAACCTCTTCAAATGCACCACACAATTTGGCCCTCTCTGCTTTCCTGCAGACTCCATCCTCAAAAGCACTAGTTTTCACTTTCGGCGCCCTCCGGAGCAAAAAAGACAAACGTCCAGCTTTTGCTGCCACAGCAAAGGTGCCAGCGGGGAAAAGTGATGCTGGTCCTTACTGCCTTCTGGAACCCCTTCAAATGCACCACACAATTTGGCCCTCTCTGCTTTCCTGCGGACTCCATCCTCAAAAGCACGTGTTTTCACTTTCGGCGCCCTCCTGAGCAAAAAAAACAAACGTCCAGCTTTTGCTGCCACAGCAAAGGTGCCAGCGGGGAAAAGTGATGCTGGTCCTCACTGCCTCCTGGAACCTCTTCAAATGCACCAGACAATTTGGCCCTCTCTGCTTTCCTGCGGACTCCATCCTCAAAAGCACCTGTTTTCGCTTTCGGCGCCCTCCGGAGCAAAAAAGACAAACGTCCAGCTTTTGCTGCCACAGCAAAGGTGCCAGCGGGGAAAAGTGATGCTGGTCCTCACTGCCTCCTGGAACCTCTTCAAATGCACCACACAATTTGGCCCTCTCTGCTTTCCTGCGGACTCCATCCTCAAAAGCACTTGTTTTCACTTTCGGCGCTGTTTGGAGCAAAAAAGACAAACGTCCAGCTTTTGCTGCCACAGCAAAGGTGCCAGCGGGGAAAAGTGATGCTGGTCCTCACTGCCTCCTGGAACCTCTTCAAATGCACCACACAATTTGGCCCTCTCTGCTTTCCTGCGGACTCCATCCTCAAAAGAATCTGTTTTCGATTTTGGCATCCTCCGGAACAAAAAAGACAAACGTCCAGCTTTTGCTGCCACAGCAAAGGTGCCAGCGGGGAAAAGTGATGCTGGTCCTCACTGCCTCCTGGAACCTCTTCAAATGCCCCAGACAATTTGGCCCTCTCTGCTTTCCTGCCGACTCCATCCTCAAAAGCACCTGTTTTCACTATCGGCGCCCTCCGGAGCAAAAAAGACAAACGTCCAGCTTTTGCTGCCACAGCAAAGGTGCCAGCGGGGAAAAGTGATGCTGGTCCTCACTGCCTCCTGGAACCTCTTCAAATGCACCAGACAATTTGGCCCTCTCTGCTTTCCTGCGGACTCCATCCTCAAAAGCACTTGTTTTCACTTTCGGCGCCCTCCGGAGCAAAAAAGACAAATGTCCAGCTTTTGCTGCCACAGCAAAGGTGCCAGCGGGGAAAAGTGATGCTGGTCCTCACTGCCTCCTGGAACCTCTTCAAATGCCCCAGACAATTTGGCCCTCTCTGCTTTCCTGCCGACTCCATCCTCAAAAGCACCTTTATTCACTTTCGGCGCCCTCCGGAGCAAAAAAGACAAACGTCCAGCTTTTGCTGCCACAGCAAAGGTGCCAGCGGGGAAAAGTGATGCTGGTCCTCACTGCCTCCTGGAACCTCTTCAAATGCCCCAGACAATTTGGCCCTCTCTGCTTTCCTGCGGACTCCATCCTCAAAAGCACCTGTTTTCACTTTCGGCGCCCTCCGGAGCAAAAAAGACAAACGTCCAGCTTTTGCTGCCACAGCAAAGGTGCCAGCGGGGAAAAGTGATGCTGGTCCTCACTGCCTCCTGGAACCTCTTCAAATGCACCACACAATTTGGCCCTCTCTGCTTTCCTGCGGACTCCATCCTCAAAAGCACCTGTTTTCACTTTCGGCGCCCTCCGGAGCAAAAAAGACAAACGTCCAGCTTTTGCTGCCACAGCAAAGGTGCCAGCGGGGAAAAGTGATGCTGGTCCTCACTGCCTCCTGGAACCTCTTCAAATGCACCACACAATTTGGCCCTCTCTGCTTTCCTGCGGACTCCATCCTCAAAAGAACCTGTTTTCGCTTTCGGCATCCTCAGGAGCAAAAAAGACAAACGTCCAGCTTTTGCTGCCACAGCAAAGGTGCCAGCGGGGAAAAGTGATGCTGGTCCTCACTGCCTCCTGGAACCTCTTCAAATGCACCACACAATTTGGCCCTCTCTGCTTTCCTGCGGACTCCATCCTCAAAAGCACCTTTTTTCGCTTTCGGCGCCCTCCGGAGCAAAAAAGACATACGTCCAGCTTTTGCTGCCACAGCAAAGGTGCCAGCGGGGAAAAGTGATGCTAGTCCTCACTGCCTCCTGGAACCTCTTCAAATGCACCACACAATTTGGCCCTCTCTGCTTTCCTGCCGACTCCATCCTCAAAAGCACCTGTTTTCACTTTCGGCATCCTCCGGAGCAAAAAAGACAAACGTCCAGCTTTTGCTGCCACAGCAAAGGTGCCAGCGGGGAAAAGTGATGCTGTTCCTCACTGCCTCCTGGAACATCTTCAAATGCACCACACAATTTGGCCCTCTCTGCTTTCCTGCGGACTCCATCCTCAAAAGCACCTGTTTTCGCTTTCGGCATCCTGCGGAGCAAAAAAACAAACGTCCAGCTTTTGCTGCCACAGCAAAGGTGCCAGCGGGGAAAAGTGATGCTGGTCCTCACTGCCTCCTGGAACCTCTTCAAATGCACCACACAATTTGGCCCTCTCTGCTTTCCTGCGGACTCCATCCTCAAAAGCACCTGTTTTCACTTTCGGCGCCCTCCGGAGCAAAAAAGACAAACGTCCAGCTTTTGCTGCCACAGCAAAGGTGCCAGCGGGGAAAAGTCATGCTGGTCCTCACTGCCTCCTGGAACCTCTTCAAATGCACCACACAATTTGGCCCTCTCTGCTTTCCTGCGGACTCCATCCTCAAAAGCACCTGTTTTCACTTTCGGCGCCCTCCGGAGCAAAAAAAAACAAACGTCCAGCTTTTGCTGCCACAGCAAAGGTGCCAGCGGGGAAAAGTGATGCTGGTCCTCACTGCCTCCTGGAACCTCTTCAAATGCACCACACAATTTGGCCCTCTCTGCTTTCCTGCAGACTCCATCCTCAAAAGCACCTGTTTTCGCTTTCGGCATCCTCCGGAGCAAAAAAGACAAACGTCCAGCTTTTGCTGCCACAGCAAAGGTGCCAGTGGGGAAAAGTGATGCTGGTCCTCACTGCCTCCTGGAACCCCTTCAAATGCCCCAGACAATTTGGCCCTCTCTGCTTTCCTGCGGACTCCATCCTCAAAAGCACTTGCTTTCATTTTCGGCGCCCTCCGGAGCAAAAAAGACAAACGTCCAGCTTTTGCTGCCACAGCAAAGGTGCCAGCGGGGAAAAGTGATGCTGGTCCTCACTGCCTCCTGGAACCTCTTCAAATGCCCCAGACAATTTGGCCCTCTCTGCTTTCCTGCGGACTCCATCCTCAAAAGCACTTGTTTTCACTTTCGGCGCCCTCCGGAGCAAAAAAGACAAACGTCCAGCTTTTGCTGCCACAGCAAAGGTGCCAGCGGGGAAAAGTGATGCTGGTCCTCACTGCCTCCTGGAACCTCTTCAAATGCACCACACAATTTGGCCCTCTCTGCTTTCCTGCGGACTCCATCCTCAAAAGCACCTGTTTTCGCTTTCGGCATCCTCCGGAGCAAAAAAGAAAAACGTCCAGCTTTTGCTGCCACAGCAAAAGTGCCAGCGGGGAAAAGTGATGCTGGTTCTCACTGCCTCCTGGAACCCCTTCAAATGCACCACACAATTTGGCCCTCTCTGCTTTCCTGCGGACTCCATCCTCAAAAGCACTGGCTTTCACTTTCGGCGCCCTCCGGACCAAAAAAGACAAACGTCCAGCTTTTGCTGCCACAGCAAAGGTGCCAGCGGGGAAGAGTGATGCTGGTCCTCACTGCCTCCTGGAACCTCTTCAAATGCACCACACAATTTGGCCCTCTCTGCTTTCCTGCGGACTCCATCCTCAAAAGCACTTGTTTTCACTTTCGGCGCCCTCCGGAGCAAAAAAGACAAACGTCCAGCTTTTGCTGCCACAGCAAAGGTGCCAGCAGGGAAAAGTGATGCTGGTCCTCACTGCCTCCTGGAACCTCTTCAAATGCCACAGACAATTTGGCCCTCTCTGCTTTCCTGCAGACTCCATCCTCAAAAGCACCTGTTTTCGCTTTCGGCATCCTCCGGAGCAAAAAAGACAAACGTCCAGCTTTTGCTGCCACAGCAAAGGTGCCAGCGGGGAAAAGTGATGCTGGTCCTCACTGCCTCCTGGAACCTCTTCAAATGCACCACACAATTTGCCCCTCTCTGCTTTCCTGCGGACTCCATCCTCAAAAGCACTTGTTTTCACTTTCGGCGCACTCCGGAGCAAAAAAGACAAACGTCCAGCTTTTGCTGCCACAGCAAAGGTGCCAGCGGGGAAAAGTGATGCTGGTCCTCACTGCCTCCTGGAACCTCTTCAAATGCACCACACAATTTGGCCCTCTCTGCTTTCCTGCGGACTCCATCCTTCAAAGCCCCTGTTTTCGCTTTCAGCAGCCTCCGGATCAAAAATGACAAACGTCCAGCTTTTGCTGCCACAGCAAAGGTGCCAGCGGGGAAAAGTGATGCTGGTCCTCACTGCCTCCTGGAACACCTTCAAATGCCCCAGACAATTTGGCCCTCTCTGCTTTCCTGCGGACTCCATCCTCAAAAGCACTTGCTTTCATTTTCGGCGCCCTCCGGAGCAAAAAAGACAAACGTCCGGCTTTTGCTGCCACAGCAAAGGTGCCAGCGGGGAAAAGTGATGCTGGTCCTCACTGCCTCCTGGAACCTCTTCAAATGCCCCAGACAATTTGGCCCTCTCTGCTTTCCTGCGGACTCCAACCTCAAAAGCACTTGTTTTCACTTTCGGCATCCTCCAGAGCAAAAAAGACAAACGTCCAGCTTTTGCTGCCACAGCAAAGGTGCCAGCGGGGAAAAGTGATGCTGGTCCTCACTGCCTCCTGGAACCTCTTCAAATGCACCACACAATTTGCCCCTCTCTGCTTTCCTGCGGACTCCATCCTCAAAAGCACTTGTTTTCACTTTCGGCGCACTCCGGAGCAAAAAAGACAAACGTCCAGCTTTTGCTGCCACAGCAAAGGTGCCAGCGGGGAAAAGTGATGCTGGTCCTCACTGCCTCCTGGAACCTCTTCAAATGCACCACACAATTTGGCCCTCTCTGCTTTCCTGCGGACTCCATCCTCAAAAGCCCCTGTTTTCGCTTTCAGCAGCCTCCGGATCAAAAATGACAAACGTCCAGCTTTTGCTGCCACAGCAAAGGTGCCAGCGGGGAAAAGTGATGCTGGTCCTCACTGCCTCCTGGAACACCTTCAAATGCCCCAGACAATTTGGCCCTCTCTGCTTTCCTGCGGACTCCATCCTCAAAAGCACTTGCTTTCATTTTCGGCGCCCTCCGGAGCAAAAAAGACAAACGTCAGGCTTTTGCTGCCACAGCAAAGGTGCCAGCGGGGAAAAGTGATGCTGGTCCTCACTGCCTCCTGGAACCTCTTCAAATGCCCCAGACAATTTGGCCCTCTCTGCTTTCCTGCGGACTCCAACCTCAAAAGCACTTGTTTTCACTTTCGGCGCCCTCCGGAGCAAAAAAGACAAACGTCCAGCTTTTGCTGCCACAGCAAAGGTGCCAGCGGGGAAAAGTGATGCTGGTCCTCACTGCCTCCTGGAACCTCTTCAAATGCACCACACAATTTGGCCCTCTCTGCTTTCCTGCCGACTCCATCCTCAAAAGCACCTGTTTTCGCTTTCGGCATCCTCCGGAGCAAAAAAGACAAACGTCCAGCTTTTGCTGCCACAGCAAAAGTGCCAGCGGGGAAAAGTGATGCTGGTCCTCACTGCCTCCTGGAACCTCTTCAAATGCCACAGACAATTTGGCCCTCTCTGCTTTCCTGCCGACTCCATCCTCAAAAGCACCTGTTTTCGCTTTCGGCATCCTCCGGAGCAAAAAAGACAAACGTCCAGCTTTTGCTGCCACAGCAAAGGTGCCAGCGGGGAAAAGTGATGCTGGTCCTCACTGCCTCCTGGAACCTCTTCAAATGCACCACACAATTTGCCCCTCTCTGCTTTCCTGCGGACTCCATCCTCAAAAGCACTTGTTTTCACTTTCGGCGCACTCCGGAGCAAAAAAGACAAACGTCCAGCTTTTGCTGCCACAGCAAAGGTGCCAGCGGGGAAAAGTGATGCTGGTCCTCACTGCCTCCTGGAACCTCTTCAAATGCACCACACAATTTGGCCCTCTCTGCTTTCCTGCGGACTCCATCCTCAAAAGCCCCTGTTTTCGCTTTCAGCAGCCTCCGGATCAAAAATGACAAACAGCCAGCTTTTGCTGCCACAGCAAAGGTGCCAGCGGGGAAAAGTGATGCTGGTCCTCACTGCCTCCTGGAACCTCTTCAAATGCCCCAGACAATTTGGCCCTCTCTGCTTTCCTGCGGACACCATCCTCAAAAGCACCTTTTTTCGCTTTCGGCATCCTCCGGATCAAAAAAGACAAACGTCCAGCTTTTGCTGCCACAGCAAAGGTACCAACGGGGAAAAGTGATGCTGGTCCTCACTGCCTCCTGGAACCTCTTCAAATGCCCCAGACAATTTGGCCCTCTCTGCTTTCCTGCCGACTCCATCCTCAAAAGCACCTGTTTTCACTTTCGGCGCCCTCCGGTGCAAAAAAGACAAACGTCCAGCTTTTGCTGCCACAGCAAAGGTGCCAGCGGGGAAAAGTGATGCTGGTCCTCACTGCCTCCTGGAAACTCTTCAAATGCACCACACAATTTGGCCCTCTCTGCTTTCCTGCGGACTCCATCTTCAAAAGAATCTGTTTTCTCTTTCGGTGCCCTCCGGAGCAAAAAAGACAAACGTCCAGCTTTTGCTGCCACAGCAAAGGTGTCAGCGGGGAAAAGTGATGCTGGTCCTCACTGCCTCCTGGAACCTCTTAAAATGCACCACACAATTTGGCCCTCTCTGCTTTCCTGCGGACTCCATCCTCAAAAGCACCTGTTTTCTCTTTCGGCATCCTCCGGAGCAAAAAAGACAAACGTCCAGCTTTTGCTGCCCCAGCAAAGGTGCAAGCGGGGAAAAGTGATGCTGGTCCTCACTGCCTCCTGGAACCTCTTAAAATGCCCCAGACAATTTGGCCCTCTCTGCTTTCCTGCGCACTCCATCCTCAAAAGAACCTGTTTTCGCTTTCGGCATCCTCAGGAGCAAATAAGACAAACGTCCAGCTTTTGCTGCCACAGCAAAGGTGCCAGCGGGGAAAAGTGATGCTGGTCCTCACTGCCTCCTGGAACCTCTTCAAATGCCCCAGACAATTTGGCCCTCTCTGCTTTCCTGCCGACTCCATCCTCAAAAGCACCTGTTTTCACTTTCGGCGCCCTCCGGAGCAAAAAAGACAAACGTCCAGCTTTTGCTGCCACAGCAAAGGTGCCAGCGGTGAAAAGTGATGCTGGTCCTCACTGCCTCCTGGAACCTCTTCAAATGCACCACACAATTTGGCCCTCTCTGCTTTCCTGCCGACTCCATCCTCAAAAGCACCTCTTTTCACTTTCGGCATCCTCCGGAGCAAAACAGACAAACGTCCAGCTTTTGCTGCCACAGCAAAGGTGCCAGCGGGGAAAAGTGATGCTGTTCCTCACTGCCTCCTGGAAAATCTTCAAATGCACCACACAATTTGGCCCTCTCTGCTTTCCTGCGGACTCCATCCTCAAAAGCACCTGTTTTCACTTTCGGCATCCTGCGGAGCAAAAAAGACAAACGTCCAGCTTTTGCTGCCACAGCAAAGGTGCCAGCGGGGAAAAGTGATGCTGGTCCTCACTGCCTCCTGGAACCTCTTCAAATGCCCCAGACAATTTGGCCCTCTCTGCTTTCCTGCGGACTCCATCCTCAGAAGCACCTGTTTTCACTTTCGGCGCCCTCCGGAGCAAAAAAGACAAACGTCCAGCTTTTGCTGCCACAGCAAAGGTGCCAGCGGGGAAAAGTGATGCTGGTCCTCACTGCCTCCTGGAACCTCTTCAAATGCACCACACAATTTGGCCCTCTCTGCTTTCCTGCGGACTCCATCCTCAAAAGCACTTGTTTTCACTTTCGGCAAACTCCGGAGCAAAAAAGACAAACGTCCAGCTTTTGCTGCCACAGCAAAGGTGCCAGCGGGGAAAAGTGATGCTGGTCCTCACTGCCTCCTGGAACCTCTTCAAATGCACCACACAATTTGGCATTCTCTGCTTTCCTGCAGACTCCATCCTCAAAAGCACCTGTTTTCGCTTTCGGCATCCTAGGGAGCAAAAAAGACAAACGTTCAGCTTTTGCTGCCACAGCAAAGGTGCCAGCGGGGAAAAGTGATGCTGGTCCTCACTGCCTCCTGGAACCCCTTCAAATGCCCCAGACAATTTGGCCCTCTCTGCTTTCCTGCGGACTCCATCCTCAAAAGCACTTGCTTTCATTTTCGGCGCCCTCCGGAGCAAAAAAGACAAACGTCCAGCTTTTGCTGCCACAGCAAAGGTGCCAGCGGGGAAAAGTGATGCTGGTCCTCACTGCCTCCTGGAACCTCTTCAAATGCCCCAGACAATTTGGCCCTCTCTGCTTTCCTGCGGACTCCAACCTCAAAAGCACTTGTATTCACTTTCGGCGCCCTCCGGAGCAAAAAAGACAAACGTCCAGCTTTTGCTGCCACAGCAAAGGTGCCAGCGGGGAAAAGTGATGCTGGTCCTCACTGCCTCCTGGAACCTCTTCAAATGCACCACACAATTTGGCCCTCTCTGCTTTCCTGCGGACTCCATCCTCAAAAGCACCTGTTTTCGCTTTCGGCATCCTCCGGAGCAAAAAAGACAAACGTCCAGCTTTTGCTGCCACAGCAAAAGTGCCAGCGGGGAAAAGTGATGCTGGTTCTCACTGCCTCCTGGAACCCCTTCAAATGCACCACACAATTTGGCCCTCTCTGCTTTCCTGCGGACTCCATCCTCAAAAGCACTTGCTTTCACTTTCGGCGCCCTCCGGAGCAAAAAAGACAAACGTCCAGCTTTTGCTGCCACAGCAAAGGTGCCAGCGGGGAAGAGTGATGCTGGTCCTCACTGCCTCCTGGAACCTCTTCAAATGCCCCAGACAATTTGGCCCTCTTTGCTTTCCTGCGGACTCCATCCTCAAAAGCACTTGTTTTCACTTTCGGCGCCCTCCGGAGCAAAAAAGACAAACGTCCAGCTTTTGCTGCCTCAGCAAAGGTGCCAGCAGGGAAAAGTGATGCTGGTCCTCACTGCCTCCTGGAACCTCTTCAAATGCCACAGACAATTTGGCCCTCTCTGCTTTCCTGCAGACTCCATCCTCAAAAGCACCTGTTTTCGCTTTCGGCGCACTCCGGAGCAAAAAAGACAAACGTCCAGCTTTTGCTGCCACAGAAAAGGTACCAGCGGGGAAAAGTGATGCTGGTCCTCACTGCCTCCTGGAACCTCTTCAAATGCCCCAGACAATTTGGCCCTCTCTGCTTTCCTGCCGACTCCATCCTCAAAAGCACCTGTTTTCACTTTCGGCGCCCTCCGGTGCAAAAAAGACAAACGTCCAGCTTTTGCTGCCACAGCAAAGGTGCCAGCGGGGAAAAGTGATGCTGGTCCTCACTGCCTCCTGGAACCTCTTCAAATGCACCAGACAATTTGGCCCTCTCTGCTTTCCTGCGGACTCCATCCTCAAAAGCACTTGTTTTCACTCTCGGCACCCTCCGGAGCAAAAAAGACAAACGTCCAGCTTTTGCTGCCACAGCAATGGTGCCAGCGGGGAAAAGTGATGCTGGTCCTCACTGCCTCCTGGAACCTCTTCAAATGCCCCAGACAATTTGGCCCTCTCTGCTTTCCTGCAGACTCCATCCTCAAAAGCACCTGTTTTCGCTTTCGGAATCCTCCAGAGCAAAAAAGACAAACGTCCAGCTTTTGCTGCCACAGCAAAGGTGCCAGCGGGGAAAAGTCATGCTGGTCCTCACTGCCTCCTGGAACCCCTTCAAATGCCCCAGACAATTTGGCCCTCTCTGCTTTCCTGCGGACTCCATCCTCAAAAGCACTTGTTTTCACTTTCGGCAAACTCCGGAGCAAAAAAGACAAACGTCCAGCTTTTGCTGCCACAGCAAAGGTGCCAGCGGGGAAAAGTGGTGCTGGTCCTCACTGCCTCCTGGAACCCCTTCAAATGCCCCAGACAATTTGGCCCTCTCTGCTTTCCTGCGGACTCCAACCTCAAAAGCACCTGTTTTCGCTTTCGGCATCCTCTGGAGCAAAAAAGACAAACGTCCAGCTTTTGCTGCCACAGCAAAAGTGCCAGCGGGGAAAAGTAATGCTGGTTCTCACTGCCTCCTGGAATTCCTTCAAATGCACCACACAATTTGGCCCTCTCTGCTTTCCTGCGGACTCCATCCTCAAAAGCACTTGCTTTCACTTTCGGCGCCCTCCGGAGCAAAAAAGACAAACGTCCAGCTTTTGCTGCCACCGCAAAGGTGCCAGCGGGGAAAAGTGATGCTGGTCCTCACTGCCTCCTGGAACACCTTCAAATGCACCACACAATTTGGCCCTCTCTGCTTTCCTGCGGACTCCATCCTCAAAAGCCCCTGTTTTCGCTTTCAGCAGCCTCCGGATCAAAAAAGACAAACGTCCAGCTTTTGCTGCCACAGCAAAGGTGCCAGCGGGGAAAAGTGATGCTGGTCCTCACTGCCTCCTGGAACACCTTCAAATGCACCACACAATTTGGCCCTCTCTGCTTTCCTGCGGACTCCATCCTCAAAAGAATCTGTTTTCGCTTTCGGTGCCCTCCGGAGCAAAAAAAACAAACGTCCAGCTTTTGCTGCCACAGCAAAGGTGTCAGCGGGGAAAAGTGATGCTGGTCCTCACTGCCTCCTGGAACCTCTCCAAATGCAGCACACAATTTGGCCCTCTCTGCTTTCCTGCGGACTCCATCCTCAAAAGAACCTGTTTTCTCTTTCGGCATCCTCCGGAGCAAAAAAGACAAACGTCCAGCTTTTGCTGCCACAGCAAAGGTGCCAGCGGGGAAAAGTGATGCTGGTCCTCACTGCCTCCTGGAACCTCTTAAAATGCTCCAGACAATTTGGCCCTCTCTGCTTTCCTGCGCACTCCATCCTCAAAAGAACCTGTTTTCGCTTTCGGCATCCTCAGGAGCAAATAAGACAAACGTCCAGCTTTTGCTGCCACAGCAAAGGTGCCAGCGGGGAAAAGTGATGCTGGTCCTCACTGCCTCCTGGAACCTCTTCAAATGCACCACACAATTTGGCCCTCTCTGCTTTCCTGCGGACTCCATCCTCAAAAGCACCTGTTTTCACTTTCGGCATCCTCCGGAGCAAAAAAGACAAACGTCCAGCTTTTGCTGCCACAGCAAAGGTGCCAGCGGGGAAAAGTGATGCTGTTCCTCACTGCCTCCTGGAACATCTTCAAATGCACCACACAATTTGGCCCTCTCTGCTTTCCTGCGGACTCCATCCTCAAAAGCACCTGTTTTCACTTTCGGCATCCTGCGGAGCAAAAAAGACAAACGTCCAGCTTTTGCTGCCACAGCAAAGGTGCCAGCGGGGAAAAGTGATGCTGGTCCTCACTGCCTCCTGGAACCTCTTCAAATGCACCACACAATTTGGCCCTCTCTGCTTTCCTGCAGACTCCATCCTCAAAAGCACCTGTTTTCACTTTCGGCGCCCTCCGGAGCAAAAAAGACAAACGTCCAGCTTTTGCTGCCACAGCAAAGGTGCCAGCGGGGAAAAGTGATGCTGGTCCTCACTGCCTCCTGGAACCTCTTCAAATGCACCACACAATTTGGCCCTCTCTGCTTTCCTGCGGACTCCATCCTCAAAAGCACTTGTTTTCACTTTCGGCAAACTCCGGAGCAAAAAAGACAAACGTCCAGCTTTTGCTGCCACAGCAAAGGTGCCAGCGGGGAAAAGTGATGCTGGTCCTCACTGCCTCCTGGAACCTCTTCAAATGCCCCAGACAATTTGGCCCTCTCTGCTTTCCTGCAGACTCCATCCTCAAAAGCACCTGTTTTCGCTTTCGGCATCCTCCGGAGCAAAAAAGACAAACGTCCAGCTTTTGCTGCCACAGCAAAGGTGCCAGCAGGGAAAAGTGATGCTGGTCCTCACTGCCTCCTGGAACCCCTTCAAATGCCCCAGACAATTTGGCCCTCTCTGCTTTCCTGCGGACTCCATCCTCAAAAGCACTTGCTTTCATTTTCGGCGCCCTCCGGAGCAAAAAAGACAAACGTCCAGCTTTTGCTGCCACAGCAAAGGTGCCAGCGGGGAAAAGTGATGCTGGTCCTCACTGCCTCCTGGAACCTCTTCAAATGCCCCAGACAATTTGGCCCTCTCTGCTTTCCTGCGGACTCCAACCTCAAAAGCACTTGTTTTCACTTTCGGCGCCCTCCGGAGCAAAAAAGACAAACGTCCAGCTTTTGCTGCCACAGCAAAGGTGCCAGCGGGGAAAAGTGATGCTGGTCCTCACTGCCTCCTGGAACCTCTTCAAATGCACCACACAATTTGGCCCTCTCTGCTTTCCTGCGGACTCCATACTCAAAAGCACCTGTTTTCGCTTTCGGCATCCTCCGGAGCAAAAAAGACAAACGTCCAGCTTTTGCTGCCACAGCAAAGGTGGCAGCGGGGAAAAGTGATGCTGGTCCTCACTGCCTCCTGGAAGCTCTTCAAATGCCCCAGACAATTTGGCCCTCTCTGCTTTCCTGCGGACTCCATCCTCAAAAGCACTTGTTTTCACTTTCGGCGCCCTCCGGTGCAAAAAAGACAAACGTCCAGCTTTTGCTGCCACAGCAAAGGTGCCAGCGGGGAAAAGTGATGCTGGTCCTCACTGCCTCCTGGAAACTCTTCAAATGCACCACACAATTTGGCCCTCTCTGCTTTCCTGCGGACTCCATCCTCAAAAGCACCTGTTTTCACTTTCGGCGCTATCCGGATCAAAAAAGACAAACGTCCAGCTTTTGCTGCCACAGCAAAGGTGTCAGCGGGGAAAAGTGATGCTGGTCCTCACTGCCTCCTGGAACACCTTCAAATGCACCACACAATTTGGCCCTCTCTGCTTTCCTGCGGACTCCATCCTCAAAAGAATCTGTTTTCGCTTTCGGTGCCCTCCGGAGCAAAAAAAACAAACGTCCAGCTTTTGCTGCCACAGCAAAGGTGTCAGCGGGGAAAAGTGATGCTGGTCCTCACTGCCTCCTGGAACCTCTCCAAATGCAGCACACAATTTGGCCCTCTCTGCTTTCCTGCGGACTCCATCCTCAAAAGAACCTGTTTTCTCTTTCGGCATCCTCCGGAGCAAAAAAGACAAACGTCCAGCTTTTGCTGCCACAGCAAAGGTGCCAGCGGGGAAAAGTGATGCTGGTCCTCACTGCCTCCTGGAACCTCTTAAAATGCTCCAGACAATTTGGCCCTCTCTGCTTTCCTGCGCACTCCATCCTCAAAAGAACCTGTTTTCGCTTTCGGCATCCTCAGGAGCAAATAAGACAAACGTCCAGCTTTTGCTGCCACAGCAAAGGTGCCAGCGGGGAAAAGTGATGCTGGTCCTCACTGCCTCCTGGAACCTCTTCAAATGCACCACACAATTTGGCCCTCTCTGCTTTCCTGCGGACTCCATCCTCAAAAGCACCTGTTTTCACTTTCGGCATCCTCCGGAGCAAAAAAGACAAACGTCCAGCTTTTGCTGCCACAGCAAAGGTGCCAGCGGAGAAAAGTGATGCTGTTCCTCACTGCCTCCTGGAACATCTTCAAATGCACCACACAATTTGGCCCTCTCTGCTTTCCTGCGGACTCCATCCTCAAAAGCACCTGTTTTCACTTTCGGCATCCTGCGGAGCAAAAAAGACAAACGTCCAGCTTTTGCTGCCACAGCAAAGGTGCCAGCGGGGAAAAGTGATGCTGGTCCTCACTGCCTCCTGGAACCTCTTCAAATGCCCCAGACAATTTGGCCCTCTTTGCTTTCCTGCGGACTCCATCCTCAAAAGCACTTGTTTTCACTTTCGGCGCCCTCCGGAGCAAAAAAGACAAACGTCCAGCTTTTGCTGCCTCAGCAAAGGTGCCAGCAGGGAAAAGTGATGCTGGTCCTCACTGCCTCCTGGAACCTCTTCAAATGCCACAGACAATTTGGCCCTCTCTGCTTTCCTGCAGACTCCATCCTCAAAAGCACCTGTTTTCGCTTTCGGCGCACTCCGGAGCAAAAAAGACAAACGTCCAGCTTTTGCTGCCACAGAAAAGGTACCAGCGGGGAAAAGTGATGCTGGTCCTCACTGCCTCCTGGAACCTCTTCAAATGCCCCAGACAATTTGGCCCTCTCTGCTTTCCTGCCGACTCCATCCTCAAAAGCACCTGTTTTCACTTTCGGCGCCCTCCGGTGCAAAAAAGACAAACGTCCAGCTTTTGCTGCCACAGCAAAGGTGCCAGCGGGGAAAAGTGATGCTGGTCCTCACTGCCTCCTGGAACCTCTTCAAATGCACCAGACAATTTGGCCCTCTCTGCTTTCCTGCGGACTCCATCCTCAAAAGCACTTGTTTTCACTCTCGGCACCCTCCGGAGCAAAAAAGACAAACGTCCAGCTTTTGCTGCCACAGCAATGGTGCCAGCGGGGAAAAGTGATGCTGGTCCTCACTGCCTCCTGGAACCTCTTCAAATGCCCCAGACAATTTGGCCCTCTCTGCTTTCCTGCAGACTCCATCCTCAAAAGCACCTGTTTTCGCTTTCGGAATCCTCCAGAGCAAAAAAGACAAACGTCCAGCTTTTGCTGCCACAGCAAAGGTGCCAGCGGGGAAAAGTCATGCTGGTCCTCACTGCCTCCTGGAACCCCTTCAAATGCACTACACAATTTGGCCCTCTCTGCTTTCCTGCGGACTCCATCCTCAAAAGCACTTGTTTTCACTTTCGGCAAACTCCGGAGCAAAAAAGACAAACGTCCAGCTTTTGCTGCCACAGCAAAGGTGCCAGCGGGGAAAAGTGGTGCTGGTCCTCACTGCCTCCTGGAACCCCTTCAAATGCCCCAGACAATTTGGCCCTCTCTGCTTTCCTGCGGACTCCAACCTCAAAAGCACCTGTTTTCGCTTTCGGCATCCTCTGGAGCAAAAAAGACAAACGTCCAGCTTTTGCTGCCACAGCAAAAGTGCCAGCGGGGAAAAGTAATGCTGGTTCTCACTGCCTCCTGGAATTCCTTCAAATGCACCACACAATTTGGCCCTCTCTGCTTTCCTGCGGACTCCATCCTCAAAAGCACTTGCTTTCACTTTCGGCGCCCTCCGGAGCAAAAAAGACAAACGTCCAGCTTTTGCTGCCACCGCAAAGGTGCCAGCGGGGAAAAGTGATGCTGGTCCTCACTGCCTCCTGGAACACCTTCAAATGCACCACACAATTTGGCCCTCTCTGCTTTCCTGCGGACTCCATCCTCAAAAGCCCCTGTTTTCGCTTTCAGCAGCCTCCGGATCAAAAAAGACAAACGTCCAGCTTTTGCTGCCACAGCAAAGGTGCCAGCGGGGAAAAGTGATGCTGGTCCTCACTGCCTCCTGGAACACCTTCAAATGCACCACACAATTTGGCCCTCTCTGCTTTCCTGCGGACTCCATCCTCAAAAGAATCTGTTTTCGCTTTCGGTGCCCTCCGGAGCAAAAAAAACAAACGTCCAGCTTTTGCTGCCACAGCAAAGGTGTCAGCGGGGAAAAGTGATGCTGGTCCTCACTGCCTCCTGGAACCTCTCCAAATGCAGCACACAATTTGGCCCTCTCTGCTTTCCTGCGGACTCCATCCTCAAAAGAACCTGTTTTCTCTTTCGGCATCCTCCGGAGCAAAAAAGACAAACGTCCAGCTTTTGCTGCCACAGCAAAGGTGCCAGCGGGGAAAAGTGATGCTGGTCCTCACTGCCTCCTGGAACCTCTTAAAATGCTCCAGACAATTTGGCCCTCTCTGCTTTCCTGCGCACTCCATCCTCAAAAGAACCTGTTTTCGCTTTCGGCATCCTCAGGAGCAAATAAGACAAACGTCCAGCTTTTGCTGCCACAGCAAAGGTGCCAGCGGGGAAAAGTGATGCTGGTCCTCACTGCCTCCTGGAACCTCTTCAAATGCACCACACAATTTGGCCCTCTCTGCTTTCCTGCGGACTCCATCCTCAAAAGCACCTGTTTTCACTTTCGGCATCCTCCGGAGCAAAAAAGACAAACGTCCAGCTTTTGCTGCCACAGCAAAGGTGCCAGCGGGGAAAAGTGATGCTGTTCCTCACTGCCTCCTGGAACATCTTCAAATGCACCACACAATTTGGCCCTCTCTGCTTTCCTGCGGACTCCATCCTCAAAAGCACCTGTTTTCACTTTCGGCATCCTGCGGAGCAAAAAAGACAAACGTCCAGCTTTTGCTGCCACAGCAAAGGTGCCAGCGGGGAAAAGTGATGCTGGTCCTCACTGCCTCCTGGAACCTCTTCAAATGCACCACACAATTTGGCCCTCTCTGCTTTCCTGCAGACTCCATCCTCAAAAGCACCTGTTTTCACTTTCGGCGCCCTCCGGAGCAAAAAAGACAAACGTCCAGCTTTTGCTGCCACAGCAAAGGTGCCAGCGGGGAAAAGTGATGCTGGTCCTCACTGCCTCCTGGAACCTCTTCAAATGCACCACACAATTTGGCCCTCTCTGCTTTCCTGCGGACTCCATCCTCAAAAGCACTTGTTTTCACTTTCGGCAAACTCCGGAGCAAAAAAGACAAACGTCCAGCTTTTGCTGCCACAGCAAAGGTGCCAGCGGGGAAAAGTGATGCTGGTCCTCACTGCCTCCTGGAACCTCTTCAAATGCCCCAGACAATTTGGCCCTCTCTGCTTTCCTGCAGACTCCATCCTCAAAAGCACCTGTTTTCGCTTTCGGCATCCTCCGGAGCAAAAAAGACAAACGTCCAGCTTTTGCTGCCACAGCAAAGGTGCCAGCAGGGAAAAGTGATGCTGGTCCTCACTGCCTCCTGGAACCCCTTCAAATGCCCCAGACAATTTGGCCCTCTCTGCTTTCCTGCGGACTCCATCCTCAAAAGCACTTGCTTTCATTTTCGGCGCCCTCCGGAGCAAAAAAGACAAACGTCCAGCTTTTGCTGCCACAGCAAAGGTGCCAGCGGGGAAAAGTGATGCTGGTCCTCACTGCCTCCTGGAACCTCTTCAAATGCCCCAGACAATTTGGCCCTCTCTGCTTTCCTGCGGACTCCAACCTCAAAAGCACTTGTTTTCACTTTCGGCGCCCTCCGGAGCAAAAAAGACAAACGTCCAGCTTTTGCTGCCACAGCAAAGGTGCCAGCGGGGAAAAGTGATGCTGGTCCTCACTGCCTCCTGGAACCTCTTCAAATGCACCACACAATTTGGCCCTCTCTGCTTTCCTGCGGACTCCATACTCAAAAGCACCTGTTTTCGCTTTCGGCATCCTCCGGAGCAAAAAAGACAAACGTCCAGCTTTTGCTGCCACAGCAAAGGTGGCAGCGGGGAAAAGTGATGCTGGTCCTCACTGCCTCCTGGAACCTCTTCAAATGCCCCAGACAATTTGGCCCTCTCTGCTTTCCTGCGGACTCCATCCTCAAAAGCACTTGTTTTCACTTTCGGCGCCCTCCGGTGCAAAAAAGACAAACGTCCAGCTTTTGCTGCCACAGCAAAGGTGCCAGCGGGGAAAAGTGATGCTGGTCCTCACTGCCTCCTGGAAACTCTTCAAATGCACCACACAATTTGGCCCTCTCTGCTTTCCTGCGGACTCCATCCTCAAAAGCACCTGTTTTCACTTTCGGCGCTATCCGGATCAAAAAAGACAAACGTCCAGCTTTTGCTGCCACAGCAAAGGTGCCAGCGGGGAAAAGTGATGCTGGTCCTCACTGCCTCCTGGAACCTCTTCAAATGCCCCACACAATTTGGCCCTCTCTGTTTCCTGCGGACTCCATCCTCAAAAGAATCTGTTTTCGCTTTCGGTGCCCTCTGGAGCAAAAAAGACAAACGTCCAGCTTTTGCTGCCACAGCAAAGGTGTCAGCGGGGAAAAGTGATGCTGCTCCTCACTGCCTCCTGGAACCTCTTCAAATGCACCACACAATTTGGCCCTCTCTGCTTTCCTGCGGACTCCATCCTCAAAAGCACCTGTTTTCTCTTTCGGCATCCTCCGGAGCAAAAAAGACAAACGTCCAGCTTTTGCTGCCACAGCAAAGGTGCCAGCGGGGAAAAGTGATGCTGGTCCTCACTGCCTCCTGGAACCTCTTAAAATGCTCCAGACAATTTGGCCCTCTCTGCTTTCCTGCGCACTCCATCCTCAAAAGAACCTGTTTTCGCTTTCGGCATCCTCAGGAGCAAATAAGACAAACGTCCAGCTTTTGCTGCCACAGCAAAGGTGCCAGCGGGGAAAAGTGATGCTGGTCCTCACTGCCTCCTGGAACCTCTTCAAATGCACCACACAATTTGGCCCTCTCTGCTTTCCTGCCGAGTCGATCCTCAAAAGCACCTGTTTTCGCTTTCGGCGCCCTCCGGAGCAAAAAAGACAAACGTCCAGCTTTTGCTGCCACAGCAAAGGTGCCAGCGGGGAAAAGTGATGCTGGTCCTCACTGCCTCCTGGAACCTCTTCAAATGCACCACACAATTTGGCCCTCTCTGCTTTCCTGCGGACTCCATCCTCAAAAGCACCTGTTTTCACTTTCGGCGCCGTCCGGAGCAAAAAAGACAAACGTCCAGCTTTTGCTGCCACAGCAAAGGTGCCAGCGGGGAAAAGTGATGCTGGTCCTCACTGCCTCCTGGAACCTCTTCAAATGCACCACACAATTTGGCCCTCTCTGCTTTCCTGCGGACTCCATCCTCAAAAGCACTTGTTTTCACTTTCGGCAAACTCCGGAGCAAAAAAGACAAACGTCCAGCTTTTGCTGCCACAGCAAAGGTGCCAGCGGGGAAAAGTGATGCTGGTCCTCACTGCCTCCTGGAACCTCTTCAAATGCCCCAGACAATTTGGCCCTCTCTGCTTTCCTGCAGACTCCATCCTCAAAAGCACCTGTTTTCGCTTTCGGCATCCTCCGGAGCAAAAAAGACAAACGTCCAGCTTTTGCTGCCACAGCAAAGGTGCCAGCGGGGAAAAGTGATGCTGGTCCTCACTGCCTCCTGGAACCCCTTCAAATGCCCCAGACAATTTGGCCCTCTCTGCTTTCCTGCGGACTCCATCCTCAAAAGCACTTGCTTTCATTTTCGGCGCCCTCCGGAGCAAAAAAGACAAACGTCCAGCTTTTGCTGCCACAGCAAAGGTGCCAGCGGGGAAAAGTGATGCTGGTCCTCACTGCCTCCTGGAACCTCTTCAAATGCCCCAGACAATTTGGCCCTCTCTGCTTTCCTGCGGACTCCAACCTCAAAAGCACTTGTTTTCACTTTCGGCGCCCTCCGGAGCAAAAAAGACAAACGTCCAGCTTTTGCTGCCACAGCAAAGGTGCCAGCGGGGAAAAGTGATGCTGGTCCTCACTGCCTCCTGGAACCTCTTCAAATGCACCACACAATTTGGCCCTCTCTGCTTTCCTGCGGACTCCATACTCAAAAGCACCTGTTTTCGCTTTCGGCATCCTCCGGAGCAAAAAAGACAAACGTCCAGCTTTTGCTGCCACAGCAAAGGTGCCAGCGGGGAAAAGTGATGCTGGTTCTCACTGCCTCCTGGAACCCCTTCAAATGCACCACACAATTTGGCCCTCTCTGCTTTCCTGCGGACTCCATCCTCAAAAGCACTTGCTTTCACTTTCGGCGCCCTCCGGAGCAAAAAAGACAAACGTCCAGCTTTTGCTGCCACAGCAAAGGTGCCAGCGGGGAAGAGTGATGCTGGTCCTCACTGCCTCCTGGAACCCCTTCAAATGCCCCAGACAATTTGGCCCTCTCTGCTTTCCTGCGGACTCCATCCTCAAAAGCACTTGTTTTCACTTTCGGCGCCCTCCGGAGCAAAAAAGACAAACGTCCAGCTTTTGCTGCCACAGCAAAGGTGCCAGCGGGGAAAAGTGATGCTGGTCCTCACTGCCTCCTGGAACCTCTTCAAATGCACCACACAATTTGGCCCTCTCTGCTTTCCTGCGGACTCCATCCTCAAAAGCACCTGTTTTCGCTTTCGGCATCCTCCGGAGCAAAAAAGAAAAACGTCCAGCTTTTGCTGCCACAGCAAAGGTGCCAGCGGGGAAAAGTAATGCTGGTTCTCACTGCCTCCTGGAACCCCTTCAAATGCACCACACAATTTGGCCCTCTCTGCTTTCTTGCGGACTCCATCCTCAAAAGCACTTGCTTTCACTTTCGGCGCCCTCCGGAGCAAAAAAGACAAACGTCCAGCTTTTGCTGCCACAGCAAAGGTGCCAGCGGGGAAAAGTGGTGCTGGTCCTCACTGCCTCCTGGAACCTCTTCAAATGCCCCAGACAATTTTGCCCTCTCTGCTTTCCTGCGGACTCCAACCTCAAAAGCACCTGTTTTCGCTTTCGGCAGCCTCCGGAGCAAAAAAGACAAACGTCCAGCTTTTGCTGCCACAGCAAAAGTGCCAGCGGGGAAAAGTAATGCTGGTTCTCACTGCCTCCTGGAACCTCTTCAAATGCACCACACAATTTGGCCCTCTCTGCTTTCCTGCGGACTCCATCCTCAAAAGCACTTGCTTTCACTTTCGGCGCCCTCCGGAGCAAAAAAGACAAACGTCCAGCTTTTGCTGCCACAGCAAAGGTGCCAGCGGGGAAAAGTGATGCTGGTCCTCACTGCCTCCTGGAACCTCTTCAAATGCACCACACAATTTGGCCCTCTCTGCTTTCCTGCGGACTCCAACCTCAAAAGCACCTGTTTTCGCTTTCGGCATCCTCCGGAGCAAAAAAGACAAACGTCCAGCTTTTGCTGCCACAGCAAAAGTGCCAGCGGGGAAAAGTAATGCTGGTTCTCACTGCCTCCTGGAACCTCTTCAAATGCACCACACAATTTGGCCCTCTCTGCTTTCCTGCGGACTCCATCCTCAAAAGCACTTGCTTTCACTTTCGGCGCCCTCCGGAGCAAAAAAGACAAACGTCCAGCTTTTGCTGCCACAGCAAAGGTGCCAGCGGGGAAAAGTGATGCTGGTCCTCACTGCCTCCTGGAACCTCTTCAAATGCCCCACACAATTTGGCCCTCTCTGCTTTCCTGCGGACTCCAAACTCAAAAGCACCTGTTTTCGCTTTCGGCATCCTCCGGAGCAAAAAAGACAAACGTCCAGCTTTTGCTGCCACAGCAAAGGTGCCAGCGGGGAAAAGTGATGCTGGTTCTCACTGCCTCCTGGAACCCCTTCAAATGCACCACACAATTTGGCCCTCTCTGCTTTCCTGCGGACTCCATCCTCAAAAGCACTTGCTTTCACTTTCGGCGCCCTCCGGAGCAAAAAAGACAAACGTCCAGCTTTTGCTGCCACAGCAAAGGTGCCAGCGGGGAAAAGTGATGCTGGTCCTCACTGCCTCCTGGAACCTCTTCAAATGCCACAGACAATTTGGCCCTCTCTGCTTTCCTGCCGACTCCATCCTCAAAAGCACCTGTTTTCGCTTTCGGCATCCTCCGGAGCAAAAAAGACAAACGTCCAGCTTTTGCTGCCACAGCAAAGGTGCCAGCGGGGAAAAGTGATGCTGGTCCTCACTGCCTCCTGGAACCTCTTCAAATGCACCACACAATTTGGCCCTCTCTGCTTTCCTGCGGACTCCATCCTCAAAAGCACCTGTTTTCGCTTTCGGCATCCTCCGGAGCAAAAAAGAAAAACGTCCAGCTTTTGCTGCCACAGCAAAGGTGCCAGCGGGGAAAAGTAATGCTGGTTCTCACTGCCTCCTGGAACCCCTTCAAATGCACCACACAATTTGGCCCTCTCTGCTTTCTTGCGGACTCCATCCTCAAAAGCACTTGCTTTCACTTTCGTCGCCCTCCGGAGCAAAAAAGACAAACGTCCAGGTTTTGCTGCCACAGCAAAGGTGCCAGCGGGGAAAAGTGGTGCTGGTCCTCACTGCCTCCTGGAACCTCTTCAAATGCCCCAGACAATTTGGCCCTCTCTGCTTTCCTGCGGACTCCAACCTCAAAAGCACCTGTTTTCGCTTTCGGCATCCTCCGGAGAAAAAAAGACAAACGTCCAGCTTTTGCTGCCACAGCAAAAGTGCCAGCGGGGAAAAGTAACGCTGGTTCTCACTGCCTCCTGGAACCTCTTCAAATGCACCACACAATTTGGCCCTCTCTGCTTTCCTGCGGACTCCATCCTCAAAAGCACTTGCTTTCACTTTCGGCGCCCTCCGGAGCAAAAATGCAAACGTCCAGCTTTTGCTGCCACAGCAAAGGTGCCAGCGGGGAAAAGTGATGCTGGTCCTCACTGCCTCCTGGAACCTCTTCAAATGCCCCAGACAATTTGGCCCTCTCTGCTTTCCTGCGGACTCCAACCTCAAAAGCACCTGTTTTCGCTTTCGGCATCCTCCGGAGCAAAAAAGACAAACGTCCAGCTTTTGCTGCCACAGCAAAAGTGCCAGCGGGGAAAAGTAATGCTGGTTCTCACTGCCTCCTGGAACCTCTGCAAATGCACCACACAATTTGGCCCTCTCTGCTTTCCTGCGGACTCCATCCTCAAAAGCACTTGCTTTCACTTTCGGCGCCCTCCGGAGCAAAAAAGACAAACGTCCAGCTTTTGCTGCCACAGCAAAGGTGCCAGCGGGGAAAAGTGATGCTGGTCCTCACTGCCTCCTGGAACCTCTTCAAATGCCCCAGACAATTTGGCCCTCTCTGCTTTCCTGCGGACTCCAAACTCAAAAGCACCTGTTTTCGCTTTCGGCATCCTCCGGAGCAAAAAAGACAAACGTCCAGCTTTTGCTGCCACAGCAAAGGTGCCAGCGGGGAAAAGTGATGCTGGTCCTCACTGCCTCCTGGAACCTCTTCAAATGCACCACACAATTTGGCCCTCTCTGCTTTCCTGCGGACTCCATCCTCAAAAGCCCCTGTTTTCGCTTTCAGCAGCCTCCGGATCAAAAATGACAAACGTCCAGCTTTTGCTGCCACAGCAAAGGTGCCAGCGGGGAAAAGTGATGCTGGTCCTCACTGCCTCCTGGAACCCCTTCAAATGCACCACACAATTTGGCCCTCTCTGCTTTCCTGCCGACTCCATCCTCAAAAGCACCTGTTTTCACTTTCGGCGCCCTCCGGAGCAAAAAAGACAAACGTCCAGCTTTTGCTGCCACAGCAAAGGTGGCAGCGGGGAAAAGTGATGCTGGTCCTCACTGCCTCCTGGAACCTCTTCAAATGCCCCAGACAATTTGGCCCTCTCTGCTTTCCTGCGGACTCCATACTCAAAAGCACGTGTTTTCACTTTCGGCGCCCTCCGGAGCAAAAAAGACAAACGTCCATCTTTTGCTGCCACAGCAAAGGTGCCAGCGGGGAAAAGTGATGCTGGTCCTCACTGCCTCCTGGAACCTCTTCAAATGCCACAGACAATTTGGCCCTCTCTGCTTTCCTGCGGACTCCATCCTCAAACGCACCTGTTTTCGCTTTCGGCATCCTCCGGAGCAAAAAAGACAAACGTCCAGCTTTTTCTGCCACAGCAAAGGTGCCAGCGGGGAAAAGTAATGCTGGTCCTCACTGCCTCCTGGAACCTCTTCAAGTGCCCCAGACAATTTGGCCCTCTCTGCTTTCCTGCAGATTCCATCCTGAAAAGCACCTGTTTTCGCTTTCGGTAACCTCTGGAGCAAAAAAGACAAACGTCCAGCTTTTGCTGCCACAGCAAAGGTGCCAACGGGGAAAACTAATGCTGGTCCTCACTGCCTCCTGGAACCTCTTCAAATGCACCACACAATTTGGCCCTCTCTGCTTTCCTGCCGGCTCCATCCTCAAAAGCACCTGTTTTCAATTTCGGCGCCCTCCGGAGCAAAAAAGACAAACGTCCAGGTTTTGCTGCCACAGCAAAGGTGCCAGCGGGGAAAAGTGATGCTGGTCCTCACTGCCTCCTGGAACCCCTTCAAATGCCCCAGACAATTTGGCCCTCTCTGCTTTCCTGCGGACTCCATCCTCAAAAGCACTTGTTTTTACTTTCGGCGCCCTCCGGAGCAAAAAAGACAAACGTCCATCTTTTGCTGCCACAGCAAAGGTGCCAGCTGGGAAAAGTGATGCTGGTCCTCACTGCCTCCTGGAACCTCTTCAAATGCCCCAGACAATTTGGCCCTCTCTGCTTTCCTGCGGACTCCATCCTCAAAAGCACTTGTTTTCACTTTCGGCGCCCTCCGGAGCAAAAAAGACAAACGTCCAGCTTTTGCTGCCACAGCAAAGGTGCCAGCGGGTAAAAGTGATGCTGGTCCTCACTGCCTCCTGGAACCTCTTCAAATGCCCCAGACAATTTGGCCCTCTCTGCTTTCCTGCGGACTCCATCCTCAAAAGCACCTGTTTTCGCTTTCGGCGCCCTCCGGAGCAAAAAAGACAAACGTCCAGCATTTGCTGCCACAGCAAATGTGCCAGCGGGGAAAAGTAATGCTGGTCCTCATTGCCTCCTGGAACCTCTTCAAATGCCACAGACAATTTGGCCCTCTCTGCTTTCCTGCGGACTCCATCCTCAAAAGCACCTGTTTCACTTTCTGCGGCCTCCGGAGCAAAAAAGACAAACGTCCAGCTTTTGCTGCCACAGCAAAGGTGCCAGCGGGGAAAAGTGATGCTGGTCCTCACTGCCTCCTGGAACCTCTTCAAATGCCCCAGACAATTTGGCCCTCTCTGCTTTCCTGCGGACTCCATCCTCAAAAGAACCTGTTTTCGCTTTCGGCGCCCTCCGGAGCAAAAAAGACAAACGTCCAGATTTTGCTGCCACAGCAAATGTGCCAGCGGGGAAAAGTGATGCTGGTCCTCACTGCCTCCTGGAACCTCTTCAAATGCCCCAGACAATTTGGCCCTCTCTGCTTTCCTGCGGACTCCAACCTCAAACGCACCTGTTTTCGCTTTCGGCAAACTCCGGAGCAAAAAAGACAAACGTCCAACTTTTGCTGCCACAGCAAAGGTGCCAGCGGGGAAAAGTGATGCTGGTCCTCACTGCCTCCTGGAACCTCTTCAAATGCACCACACAATTTGGCCCTCTCTGCTTTCCTGCGGACTCCATCCTCAAAAGCACCTGTTTTCACTTTCGGCATCCTCCGGAGCAAAAAAGACAAACGTCCAGCTTTTGCTGCCACAGCAAAGGTGCCAGCGGGGAAAAGTGATGCTGTTCCTCACTGCCTCCTGGAACATCTTCAAATGCACCACACAATTTGGCCCTCTCTGCTTTCCTGCCGACTCCATCCTCAAAAGCACCTATTTTCACTTTCGGCATCCTGCGGAGCAAAAAAGACAAACGTCCAGCTTTTGCTGCCACAGCAAAGGTGCCAGCGGGGAAAAGTGATGCTGGTCCTCACTGCCTCCTGGAACCTCTTCAAATGCACCACACAATTTGGCCCTCTCTGCTTTCCTGCGGACTCCATCCTCAAAAGCACCTGTTTTCACTTTCGGCGCCCTCCGGAGCAAAAAAGACAAACGTCCAGCTTTTGCTGCCACAGGAAAGGTGCCAGCGGGGAAAAGTGATGCTGGTCCTCACTGCCTCCTGGAACCTCTTCAAATGCCCCAGACAATTTGGCCCTCTCTGCTTTCCTGCGGACTCCATACTCAAAAGCACCTGTTTTCGCTTTCGGCATCCTCCGGAGCAAAAAAGACAAAAGTCCAGGTTTTGCTGCCACAGCAAAAGTGCCAGCGGGGAAAAGTGATGCTGGTTCTCACTGCCTCCTGGAACCCCTTCAAATGCACCACACAATTTGGCCCTCTCTGCTTTCCTGCGGACTCCATCCTCAAAAGCACTTGCTTTCACTTTCGGCGCCCTCCGGAGCAAAAAAGACAAACGTCCAGCTTTTGCTGCCACAGCAAAGGTGCCAGCGGGGAAGAGTGATGCTGGTCCTCACTGCCTCCTGGAACCTCTTCAAATGCCCCAGACAATTTGGCCCTCTTTGCTTTCCTGCGGACTCCATCCTCAAAAGCACTTGTTTTCACTTTCGGCGCCCTCCGGAGCAAAAAAGACAAACGTCCAGCTTTTGCTGCCACAGCAAAGGTGCCAGCGGGGAAAAGTGATGCTGGTCCTCACTGCCTCCTGGAACCTCTTCAAATGCCCCAGACAATTTGGCCCTCTCTGCTTTCCTGCGGACTCCATCCTCAAAAGAACCTGTTTTCGCTTTCGGCGCCCTCCGGAGCAAAAAAGACAAACGTCCAGCTTTTGCTGCCACAGCAAATGTGCCAGCGGGGAAAAGTAATGCTGGTCCTCACTGCCTCCTGGAACCTCTTCAAATGCCCCAGACAATTTGGCCCTCTCTGCTTTCCTGCGGACTCCATCCTCAAAAGCACCTGTTTTCACTTTCGGCGGCCTCCGGAGCAAAAAAGACAAACGTCCAGCTTTTGCTGCCACAGCAAAGGTGCCAGCGGGGAAAAGTGATGCTGGTCCTCACTGCCTCCTGGAACCTCTTCAAATGCCCCAGACAATTTGGCCCTCTCTGCTTTCCTGCGGACTCCATCCTCAAAAGAACCTGTTTTCGCTTTCGGCGCCCTCCGGAGCAAAAAAGACAAACGTCCAGATTTTGCTGCCACAGCAAAGATGCCAGCGGGGAAAAGTGATGCTGGTCCTCACTGCCTCCTGGAACCTCTTCAAATGCACCACACAATTTGGCCCTCTCTGCTTTCCTGCGGAATCCAACCTCAAACGCACCTGTTTTCGCTTTCGGCATCCTCCGGAGCAAAAAAGACAAACGTCCAACTTTTGCTGCCACAGCAAAGGTGCCAGCGGGGAAAAGTGATGCTGGTCCTCACTGCCTCCTGGAACCTCTTCAAATGCACCACACAATTTGGCCCTCTCTGCTTTCCTGCGGACTCCATCCTCAAAAGCACCTGTTTTCACTTTCGGCGCCCTCCGGAGCAAAAAGACAAACGTCCAGCTTTTGCTGCCACAGCAAAGGTGCCAGCGGGGAAAAGTGATGCTGGTCCTCACTGCCTCCTGGAACCCCTTCAAATGCCCCAGACAATTTGGCCCTCTCTGCTTTCCTGCGGACTCCATCCTCAAAAGCACTTGTTTTCACTTTCGGCGCCCTCCGGAGCAAAAAAGACAAACGTCCATCTTTTGCTGCCACAGCAAAGGTGCCAGCTGGGAAAAGTGATGCTGGTCCTCACTGCCTCCTGCAACACCTTCAAATGCCACAGACAATTTGGCCCTCTTTGCTTTCCTGCGGACTCCATCCTCAAACGCACCTGTTTTCGCTTTTGGCATCCTCCGGAACAAAAAAGACAAACGTCCAGCTTTTTCTGCCACAGCAAAGGTGCCAGCGGGGAAAAGTGATGCTGGTCCTCACTGCCTCCTGGAACCTCTTCAAATGCACCACACAATTTGGCCCTCTCTGCTTTCCTGCGGACTCCATCCTCAAAAGCACCTGTTTTCACTTTCGGCACCCTCCGGAGCAAAAAAGACAAACGTCCAGCTTTTGCTGCCACAGGAAAGGTGCCAGCGGGGAAAAGTGATGCTGGTCCTCACTGCCTCCTGGAACCTCTTCAAATGCACCACACAATTTGGCCCTCTCTGCTTTCCTGCGGACTCCATCCTCAAAAGCACCTGTTTTCGCTTTCGGCGCCCTCCGGAGCAAAAAAGACAAAAGTCCAGGTTTTGCTGCCACAGCAAAAGTGCCAGCGGGGAAAAGTGATGCTGGTTCTCACTGCCTCCTGGAACCCCTTCAAATGCACCACACAATTTGGCCCTCTCTGCTTTCCTGCGGACTCCATCCTCAAAAGCACTTGCTTTCACTTTCGGCGCCCTCCGGAGCAAAAAAGACAAACGTCCAGCTTTTGCTGCCACAGCAAATGTGCCAGCGGGGAAGAGTGATGCTGGTCCTCACTGCCTCCTGGAACCTCTTCAAATGCCCCAGACAATTTGGCCCTCTCTGCTTTCCTGCGGACTCCAACCTCAAACGCACCTGTTTTCGCTTTCGGCGCCCTCCGGAGCAAAAAAGACAAACGTCCAACTTTTGCTGCCACAGCAAAGGTGCCAGCGGGGAAAAGTGATGCTGGTCCTCACTGCCTCCTGGAACCTCTTCAAATGCACCACACAATTTGGCCCTCTCTGCTTTCCTGCGGACTCCATCCTCAAAAGCACCTGTTTTCACTTTCGGCATCCTCCGGAGCAAAAAAGACAAACGTCCAGCTTTTGCTGCCACAGCAAAGGTGCCAGCGGGGAAAAGTGATGCTGTTCCTCACTGCCTCCTGGAACATCTTCAAATGCACCACACAATTTGGCCCTCTCTGCTTTCCTGCCGACTCCATCCTCAAAAGCACCTATTTTCACTTTCGGCATCCTGCGGAGCAAAAAAGACAAACGTCCAGCTTTTGCTGCCACAGCAAAGGTGCCAGCGGGGAAAAGTGATGCTGGTCCTCACTGCCTCCTGGAACCTCTTCAAATGCACCACACAATTTGGCCCTCTCTGCTTTCCTGCGGACTCCATCCTCAAAAGCACCTGTTTTCACTTTCGGCGCCCTCCGGAGCAAAAAAGACAAACGTCCAGCTTTTGCTGCCACAGGAAAGGTGCCAGCGGGGAAAAGTGATGCTGGTCCTCACTGCCTCCTGGAACCTCTTCAAATGCCCCAGACAATTTGGCCCTCTCTGCTTTCCTGCGGACTCCATACTCAAAAGCACCTGTTTTCGCTTTCGGCATCCTCCGGAGCAAAAAAGACAAAAGTCCAGGTTTTGCTGCCACAGCAAAAGTGCCAGCGGGGAAAAGTGATGCTGGTTCTCACTGCCTCCTGGAACCCCTTCAAATGCACCACACAATTTGGCCCTCTCTGCTTTCCTGCGGACTCCATCCTCAAAAGCACTTGCTTTCACTTTCGGCGCCCTCCGGAGCAAAAAAGACAAACGTCCAGCTTTTGCTGCCACAGCAAAGGTGCCAGCGGGGAAGAGTGATGCTGGTCCTCACTGCCTCCTGGAACCTCTTCAAATGCCCCAGACAATTTGGCCCTCTTTGCTTTCCTGCGGACTCCATCCTCAAAAGCACTTGTTTTCACTTTCGGCGCCCTCCGGAGCAAAAAAGACAAACGTCCAGCTTTTGCTGCCACAGCAAAGGTGCCAGCGGGGAAAAGTGATGCTGGTCCTCACTGCCTCCTGGAACCTCTTCAAATGCCCCAGACAATTTGGCCCTCTCTGCTTTCCTGCGGACTCCATCCTCAAAAGAACCTGTTTTCGCTTTCGGCGCCCTCCGGAGCAAAAAAGACAAACGTCCAGCTTTTGCTGCCACAGCAAATGTGCCAGCGGGGAAAAGTAATGCTGGTCCTCACTGCCTCCTGGAACCTCTTCAAATGCCCCAGACAATTTGGCCCTCTCTGCTTTCCTGCGGACTCCATCCTCAAAAGCACCTGTTTTCACTTTCGGCGGCCTCCGGAGCAAAAAAGACAAACGTCCAGCTTTTGCTGCCACAGCAAAGGTGCCAGCGGGGAAAAGTGATGCTGGTCCTCACTGCCTCCTGGAACCTCTTCAAATGCCCCAGACAATTTGGCCCTCTCTGCTTTCCTGCGGACTCCATCCTCAAAAGAACCTGTTTTCGCTTTCGGCGCCCTCCGGAGCAAAAAAGACAAACGTCCAGATTTTGCTGCCACAGCAAAGATGCCAGCGGGGAAAAGTGATGCTGGTCCTCACTGCCTCCTGGAACCTCTTCAAATGCACCACACAATTTGGCCCTCTCTGCTTTCCTGCGGAATCCAACCTCAAACGCACCTGTTTTCGCTTTCGGCATCCTCCGGAGCAAAAAAGACAAACGTCCAACTTTTGCTGCCACAGCAAAGGTGCCAGCGGGGAAAAGTGATGCTGGTCCTCACTGCCTCCTGGAACCTCTTCAAATGCACCACACAATTTGGCCCTCTCTGCTTTCCTGCGGACTCCATCCTCAAAAGCACCTGTTTTCACTTTCGGCGCCCTCCGGAGCAAAAAGACAAACGTCCAGCTTTTGCTGCCACAGCAAAGGTGCCAGCGGGGAAAAGTGATGCTGGTCCTCACTGCCTCCTGGAACCCCTTCAAATGCCCCAGACAATTTGGCCCTCTCTGCTTTCCTGCGGACTCCATCCTCAAAAGCACTTGTTTTCACTTTCGGCGCCCTCCGGAGCAAAAAAGACAAACGTCCATCTTTTGCTGCCACAGCAAAGGTGCCAGCTGGGAAAAGTGATGCTGGTCCTCACTGCCTCCTGCAACACCTTCAAATGCCACAGACAATTTGGCCCTCTTTGCTTTCCTGCGGACTCCATCCTCAAACGCACCTGTTTTCGCTGTTGGCATCCTCCGGAACAAAAAAGACAAACGTCCAGCTTTTTCTGCCACAGCAAAGGTGCCAGCGGGGAAAAGTGATGCTGGTCCTCACTGCCTCCTGGAACCTCTTCAAATGCACCACACAATTTGGCCCTCTCTGCTTTCCTGCGGACTCCATCCTCAAAAGCACCTGTTTTCACTTTCGGCACCCTCCGGAGCAAAAAAGACAAACGTCCAGCTTTTGCTGCCACAGGAAAGGTGCCAGCGGGGAAAAGTGATGCTGGTCCTCACTGCCTCCTGGAACCTCTTCAAATGCACCACACAATTTGGCCCTCTCTGCTTTCCTGCGGACTCCATCCTCAAAAGCACCTGTTTTCGCTTTCGGCGCCCTCCGGAGCAAAAAAGACAAAAGTCCAGGTTTTGCTGCCACAGCAAAAGTGCCAGCGGGGAAAAGTGATGCTGGTTCTCACTGCCTCCTGGAACCCCTTCAAATGCACCACACAATTTGGCCCTCTCTGCTTTCCTGCGGACTCCATCCTCAAAAGCACATGCTTTCACTTTCGGCGCCCTCCGGAGCAAAAAAGACAAACGTCCAGCTTTTGCTGCCACAGCAAAGGTGCCAGCGGGGAAGAGTGATGCTGGTCCTCACTGCCTCCTGGAACCTCTTCAAATGCCCCAGACAATTTGGCCCTCTTTGCTTTCCTGCGGACTCCATCCTCAAAAGCACCTGTTTTCGCTTTCGGCGCCCTCCGGAGCAAAAAAGACAAACGTCCAGCTTTTGCTGCCACAGCAAAGGTGCCAGCAGGGAAAAGTGATGCTGGTCCTCACTGCCTCCTGGAACCTCTTCAAATGCACCACACAATTTGCCCCTCTCTGCTTTCCTGCGGACTCCATCCTGAAAAGCACTTGTTTTCACTTTCGGCGCACTCCGGAGCAAAAAAGACAAACGTCCAGCTTTTGCTGCCACAGCAAAGGTACCAGCGGGGAAAAGTGATGCTGGTCCTCACTGCCTCCTGGAACCTCTTCAAATGCCCCAGACAATTTGGCCCTCTCTGCTTTCCTGCCGACTCTATCCTCAAAAGCACCTGTTTTCACTTTCGGCGCCCTCCGGTGCAAAAAAGACAAACGTCCAGCTTTTGCTGCCACAGCAAAGGTGCCAGCGGGGAAAAGTGATGCTGGTCCTCACTGCCTCCTGGAACCTCTTCAAATGCCCCAGACAATTTGGCCCTCTCTGCTTTCCTGCCGACTCCATCCTCAAAAGCACCTGTTTTCACTTTCGGCGCCCTCCGGTGCAAAAAAGACAAACGTCCAGCTTTTGCTGCCACAGCAAAGGTGCCAGCCGGGAAAAGTGATGCTGGTCCTCACTGCCTCCTGGAACCTCCTCAAATGCACCACACAATTTGGCCCTCTCTGCTTTCCTGCGGACTCCATCCTCAAAAGCACCTGTTTTCACTTTCGGCACCCTCCGGAGCAAAAAAGACAAACGTCCAGCTTTTGCTGCCACAGCAATGGTGCCAGCGGGGAAAAGTGATGCTGGTCCTCACTGCCTCCTGGAACCTCTTCAAATGCACCACACAATTTGGCCCTCTCTGCTTTCCTGCAGACTCCATCCTCAAAAGCACCTGTTTTCGCTTTCGGAATCCTCCAGAGCAAAAAAGACAAACGTCCAGCTTTTGCTGCCACAGGAAAGGTGCCAGCGGGGAAAAGTGATGCTGGTCCTCACTGCCTCCTGGAACCTCTTCAAATGCACCACACAATTTGGCCCTCTCTGCTTTCCTGCGGACTCCATCCTCAAAAGCACCTGTTTTCGCTTTCGGCATCCTCCGGAGCAAAAAAGACAAACGTCCAGCTTTTGCTGCCACAGCAAAGGTGCCAGCGGGGAAAAGTGATGCTGGTCCTCACTGCCTCCTGGAACCTCTTCAAATGCCCCAGACAATTTGGCCCTCTCTGCTTTCCTGCGGACTCCAACCTCAAAAGCACCTGTTTTCGCTTTCGGCATCCTCCGGAGCAAAAAAGACAAACGTCCAGCTTTTGCTGCCACAGCAAAGGTGCCAGCGGGGAAAAGTAATGCTGGTCCTCACTGCCTCCTGGAACCTCTTCAAATGCCCCAGACAATTTGGCCCTCTCTGCTTTCCTGCGGACTCGAACCTCAAAAGCACCTGTTTTCGCTTTCGGCATCCTCCGGAGCAAAAAAAGACAAACGTCCAGCTTTTGCTGCCACAGCAAAGGTGCCAGCGGGGAAAAGTGATGCTGGTCCTCACTGCCTCCTGGAACCTCTTCAAATGTACCACACAATTTGGCCCTCTCTGCTTTCCTGCGGACTCCATCCTCAAAAGCCCCTGTTTTCGCTTTCAGCAGCCTCCGGATCAAAAATGACAAACGTCCAGCTTTTGCTGCCACAGCAAAGGTGCCAGCGGGGAAAAGTGATGCTGGTCCTCACTGCCTCCTGGAACCTCTTCAAATGCACCACACAATTTGCCCCTCTCTGCTTTCCTGCGGACTCCATCCTGAAAAGCACTTGTTTTCACTTTCGGCGCACTCCGGAGCAAAAAAGACAAACGTCCAGGTTTTGCTGCCACAGCAAAGGTGCCAGCGGGGAAAAGTGATGCTGGTCCTCACTGCCTCCTGGAACCTCTTCAAATGCCCCAGACAATTTGGCCCTCTCTGCTTTCCTGCGGACTCCATCCTCAAAAGCACCTGTTTTCACTTTCGGCGCCCTCCGGAGCAAAAAAGACAAACGTCCAGCTTTTGCTGCCACAGCAAAGGTGCCAGCGGGGAAAAGTGATGCTGGTCCTCACTGCCTCCTGGAACCTCTTCAAATGCCCCAGACAATTTGGCCCTCTCTGCTTTCCTGCAGAGTCCATCCTCAAAAGCACCTGTTTTCGCTTTCGGCATCCTCCGGAGCAAAAAAGACAAACGTCCAGCTTTTGCTGCCACAGCAATGTGCCAGCCGGGAAAAGTGATGCTGGTCCTCACTGCCTCCTGGAACCTCCTCAAATGCACCACACAATTTGGCCCTCTCTGCTTTCCTGCGGACTCCATCCTCAAAAGCACCTGTTTTCACTTTCGGCACCCTCCGGAGCAAAAAAGACAAACGTCCAGCTTTTGCTGCCACAGCAATGGTGCCAGCGGGGAAAAGTGATGCTGGTCCTCACTGCCTCCTGGAACCTCTTCAAATGCACCACACAATTTGGCCCTCTCTGCTTTCCTGCAGACTCCATCCTCAAAAGCACCTGTTTTCGCTTTCGGAATCCTCCAGAGCAAAAAAGACAAACGTCCAGCTTTTGCTGCCACAGCAAAGGTGCCAGCGGGGAAAAGTAATGCTGGTCCTCACTGCCTCCTGGAACCTCTTCAAATGCCCCAGACAATTTGGCCCTCTCTGCTTTCCTGCGGACTCCAACCTCAAAAGCACCTGTTTTCGCTTTCGGCATCCTCCGGAGCAAAAAAGACAAACGTCCAGCTTTTGCTGCCACAGCAAAGGTGCCAGCGGGGAAAAGTAATGCTGGTCCTCACTGCCTCCTGGAACCTCTTCAAATGCCCCACACAATTTGGCCCTCTCTGCTTTCCTGCGGACTCCAACCTCAAAAGCACCTGTTTTCGCTTTCGGCATACTCCGGAGCAAAAAAGACAAACGTCCAGCTTTTGCTGCCACAGCAAAGGTGCCAGCGGGGAAAAGTGATGCTGGTCCTCACTGCCTCCTGGAACCTCTTCAAATGCCACAGACAATTTGGCCCTCTCTCCTTTCCTGCAGACTCCATCCTCAAAAGCACCTGTTTTCGCTTTCGGCATTCTCCGGAGCAAAAAAGACAAACGTCCAGCTTTTGCTGCCACAGCAAAGGTGCCAGCGGGGAAAAGTG
The DNA here is from genome assembly GCF_965231255.1 of Vanellus vanellus. Classification (NCBI taxonomy): domain Eukaryota; kingdom Metazoa; phylum Chordata; class Aves; order Charadriiformes; family Charadriidae; genus Vanellus; species Vanellus vanellus. Next base: position 538,485 of record NW_028127962.1, read on the forward strand.
ATGCTGGTCCTCACTGCCTCCTGGAACCTCTTCAAATGCACCACACAATTTGGCCCTCTCTGCTTTCCTGCGGACTCCATCCTCAAAAGCCCCTGTTTTCGCTTTCAGCAGCCTCCGGATCAAAAATGACAAACGTCCAGGTTTTGCTGCCACAGCAAAGGTGCCAGCGGGGAAAAGTGATGCTGGTCCTCACTGCCTCCTGGAACCCCTTCAAATGCACCACACAATTTGGCCCTCTCTGCTTTCCTGCCGACTCCATCCTCAAAAGCACCTGTTTTCACTTTCGGCGCCCTCCGGAGCAAAAAAGACAAACGTCCAGCTTTTGCTGCCACAGCAAAGGTGCCAGCGGGGAAAAGTGATGCTGGTCCTCACTGCCTCCTGGAACCTCTTCAAATGCCCCAGACAATTTGGCCCTCTCTGCTTTCCTGCGGACTCCATCCTCAAAAGCACCTGTTTTCGCTTTCGGCATCCTCCGGATCAAAAAAGACAAACGTCCAGCTTTTGCTGCCACAGCAAAGGTGCCAGCGGGGAAAAGTGATGCTGGTCCTCACTGCCTCCTGGAACCTCTTCAAATGCACTACACAATTTGGCCCTCTCTGCTTTCCTGCGGACTCCATCTTCAAAAGCACCTGTTTTCACTTTCGGCGCCCTCCGGAGCAAAAAGACAAACGTCCAGCTTTTGCTGCCACAGCAAAGGTGCCAGCGGGGAAAAGTGATGCTGGTCCTCACTGCCTCCTGGAACCTCTTCAAATGCCCCAGACAATTTGGCCCTCTCTGCTTTCCCGCGGACTCCATCCTCAAAAGCACTTGTTTACACTTTCGGCGCCCTCCGGAGCAAAAAAGACAAACGTCCATCTTTTGCTGCCACAGCAAAGGTGCCAGCGGGGAAAAGTGATGCTGGTCCTCACTGCCTCCTGGAACCTCTTCAAATGCCCCAGACAATTTGGCCCTCTCTGCTTTCCTGCGGACTCCATACTCAAAAGCACATTTTTTCGCTTTCGGCAAGCTCAGGAGCAAAAAAGACAAACGTCCATCTTTTGCTGCCACAGCAAAGATGCCAGCGGGGAAAAGTGATGCTGGTCCTCACTGCCTCCTGGAACCTCTTCAAATGCACCACACAATTTGGCCCTCTCTGCTTTCCTGCGGACTCCATCCTCAAAAGAACCTGTTTTCGCTTTCGGCGCCCTCCGGAGCAAAAAAGACAAACGTCCAGCATTTGCTGCCACAGCAAATGTGCCAGCGGGGAAAAGTAATGCTGGTCCTCACTGCCTCCTGGAACCTCTTCAAATGCCCCAGACAATTTGGCCCTCTCTGCTTTCCTGCGGACTCCATCCTCAAAAGCACCTGTTTTCACTTTCGGCGCCCTCCGGAGCAAAAAAGACAAACGTCCAGCTTTTGCTGCCACAGCAAAGGTGCCAACGGGGAAAAGTGATGCTGGTCCTCACTGCCTCCTGGAACCTCTTCAAATGCACCACACAATTTGGCCCTCTCTGCTTTCCTGCGGACTCCATCCTCAAAAGCACCTGTTTTCGCTTTCGGCAACCTCCGGAGCAAAAAAGACAAACGTCCAGCTTTTGCTGCCACAGCAAAGATGCCAGCGGGGAAAAGTGATGCTGGTCCTCACTGCCTCCTGGAACCTCTTCAAATGCCCCAGACAATTTGGCCCTCTCTGCTTTCCTGCGGACTCCAACCTCAAACGCACCTGTTTTCGCTTTCGGCATCCTCCGGAGCAAAAAAGACAAACGTCCAGCTTTTGCTGCCACAGCAAAGGTGCCAGCGGGGAAAAGTGATGCTGGTCCTCACTGCCTCCTGGAACCCCTTCAAATGCCCCAGACAATTTGGCCCTCTCTGCTTTTCTGCAGCCTCTATCTTCAAAAAACCATTTTTCACTTTCGGCGGCCTCGGGAGAAAAAAAAACACAAACGTCCAGCTTTTGCTGCCACAGCAAAGGTGCCAGCGGGGAAAAGTGATGCTGGTCCTCACTGCCTCCTGGAACCCCTTCAAATGCCCCAGACAATTTGGCCCTCTCTGCTTTCCTGCGGACTCCATCCTCATACGCACCTGTTTTGACTTTCGGCGCCATCCGGAGCAAAAAAGACAAACGTCCAGCTTTTGCTGCCGCAGCGAAGGTGCCAGCGGGGAAAAGTGATGCTGGTCCTCACTGCCTCCTGGAACACCTTCAAATGCCCCAGACAATTTGGCCCTCTCTGCTTTCCTGCAGACTCCATCCTCAAAAGCACCTGTTTTCGCTTTCGGCAGCCTCCGGAGCAAAAAAGACAAACGTCCAGCTTTTGCTGCCACAGCAAAGGTGCCAGCGGGGAAAAGTGATGCTGGTCCTCACTGCCTCCTGGAACCTCTTCAAATGCCCCAGACAATTTGGCCCTCTCTGCTTTCCTGCGGACTCCATCCTCAAAAGCACTTGTTTTCACTTTCGGCGCACTCCGGAGCAAAAAAGACAAACGTCCAGCTTTTGCTGCCACAGCAAAGGTGCCAGCGGGGAAAAGTGATGCTGGTCCTCACTGCCTCCTGGAACCTCTTCAAATGCACCACACAATTTGGCCCTCTCTGCTTTCCTGCGGACTCCATCCTCAAAAGAAACTGTTTTCGCTTTCGGCGCCCTCCGGAGCAAAAAAGACAAACGTCCAGCATTTGCTGCCACAGCAAATGTGCCAGAGGGGAAAAGTAAAGCTGGTCCTCACTGCCTCCTGGAACCTCTTCAAATGCACCACACAATTTGGCCCTCTCTGCTTTCCTGCGGACTCCATCCTCAAAAGCACCTGTTTTCACTTTCGGCGCCCTCCGGAGCAAAAAGACAAACGTCCAGCTTTTGCTGCCACAGCAAAGGTGCCAGCGGGGAAAAGTGATGCTGGTCCTCACTGCCTCCTGCAACACCTTCAAATGCCACAGACAATTTGGCCCTCTTTGCTTTCCTGCGGACTCCATCCTCAAACGCACCTGTTTTCGCTTTCGGCATCCTCCGGAGCAAAAAAGACAAACGTCCAGCTTTTGCTGCCACAGCAAAGGTGCCAGCGGGGAAAAGTAATGCTGGTTCTCACTGCCTCCTGGAACCTCTTCAAATGCACCACACAATTTGGCCCTCTCTGCTTTCCTGCGGACTCCATCCTCTAAAGCACTTGTTTTGACTTTCGGCGCCATCCGGAGCAAAAAAGACAAACGTCCAGCTTTTGCTGCCACAGCAAAGGTGCCAGCGGGGAAAAGTGATGCTGGTCCTCACTGCCTCCTGGAACCTCTTCAAATGCACCACACAATTTGGCCCTCTCTGCTTTCCTGCAGACTCCATCCTCAGAAGCACTTGTTTTCGCTTTCGGCAGCCTCCGGAGCAAAAAAGACAAACGTCCAGCTTTTGCTGCCACAGCAAAGGTGCCAGCAGGGAAAAGTGATGCTGGTCCTCACTGCCTCCTGGAACACCTTCAAATGCCACAGACAATTTGGCCCTCTCTTCTTTCCTGCGCACTCTAGTCTCAAAAGCAGCTTTTTTCACTTTCGGCGCTGTTTGGAGCAAAAAAGACAAAAGTCCAGCTTTTGCTGCCACAGCAAAGGTGCCAGCGGGGAAAAGTGATGCTGTTCCTCACTGCCTCCTGGAACCCCTTCAAATGCCCCAGACAATTTGGCCCTCTCTGCTTTCCTGCGGACTCCATCCTTAAAAGCACCGTTTTTCACGTTCGGTGCTGTTTGGAGCAAAAAAGACAAACATCCGGGTTTTGCTGCCACAGCAAAGGTGCCAGCGGGGAAAAGTGATGCTGGTCCTCACTGCCTCCTGGAACCTCTTCAAATGCCCCAGACAATTTGGCCCTCTCTGCTTTTCTGCAGACTCTATCTTCAAAAAACCTTTTTTCACTTTCGGCGGCCTCGGGAGAAAAAAAAACACAAACGTCCAGGTTTTGCTGCCACAGCAAAGGTGCCAGCGGGGAAAAGTGATGCTGGTCGTCACTGCCTCCTGGAACCCCTTCAAATGCCCCAGACAATTTGGCCCTCTCTGCTTTCCTGCGGACTCCATCCTCATACGCACCTGTTTTGACTTTCGGCGCCATCCGGAGCAAAAAAGACAAACGTCCAGCTTTTGCTGCCACAGCAAAGGTGCCAGCGGGGAAAAGTGATGCTGGTCCTCACTGCCTCCTGGAACCTCTTCAAATGCCCCAGACAATTTGGCCCTCTCTGCTTTCCTGCAGACTCCATCCTCAAAAGCACCTGTTTTCGCTTTCGGCAGCCTCCGGAGCAAAAAAGACAAACGTCCAGCTTTTGCTGCCACAGCAAAGGTGCCAGCGGGGAAAAGTGATGCTGGTCCTCACTGCCTCCTGGAACCCCTTCAAATGCCCCAGACAATTTGGCCCTCTCTGCTTTCCTGCGCACTCTAGCGTCAAAAGCACCTTTTTTCACTTTCGGCGCTGTTTGGAGCAAAAAAGACAAACGTCCAGCTTTTGCTGCCACAGCAAAGGTGGCAGCGGGGAAAAGTGATGCTGGTCCTCACTGCCTCCTGGAACCCCTTCAAACGCCCCAGACAATTTGGCCCTCTCTGCTTTCCTGCGCACTCTAGCCTCAAAAGCAGCTTTTTTCACTTTCGGCGCTGTTTGGAGCAAAAAAGACAAACGTCCGGGTTTTGCTGCCACAGCAAAGGTGCCAGCGGGGAAAAGTGATGCTGGTCCTCACTGCCTCCTGGAACCCCTTCAAATGCCCCAAACAATTTGGCCCTCTTTGCTTTCCTGCGCACTCTAGCCTCAAAAGCACTATTTTTCACTTTCAACGCTGTTTGGAGCAAAAAAGACAAAAGTCCAGCTTTTGCTGCCACAGCAAAGGTGCCAGCGGGGAAAAGTGATGCTAGTCCTCACTGCCTCCTGGAACCCCTTCAAATGCCCCAGACAATTTGGCCCTCTCTGCTTTTCTGCAGACTCTATCCTCAAAACACCTTTTTTCACTTTCGGCGGCCTCGGGAGAAAAAAAAAACACAAACGTCCAGGTTTAGCTGCCACAGCAAAGGTGCCAACAGGGAAAAGTGATGCTGGTCCTCACTGCCTCCTGGAACCCCTTCAAATGCCCCAGACAATTTGGCCCTCTCTGCTTTCCTGCAGACTCTATCCTCAAAAGCACCTTTTTTCACTTTCGGCGCTGTTTGGAGCAAAAAAGAAAAACGTCCGGGTTTTGCTGCCACAGCAAAGGTGCCAGCGGGGAAAAGTGATGCTGGTCCTCACTGCCTCCTGGAACCCCTTCAAATGCCCCAGACAATTTGGCCCTCTCTGCTTTCCTGCGCACTCTAGCCTCAAAAGCACCTTTTTTCACTTTCGGCGCTGTTTGATGCAAATAAGACAAACGTCCAGCTTTTGCTGCCACAGCAAAGGTTCCAGCGGGGAAAAGTGATGCTGGTCCTCACTGCCTCCTGGAACACCTTCAAATGCCCCAGACAATTTGGCCCTCTCTGCTTTCCTGCTAACTCTAGCCTCAAAAGCACCTTTTTTAACTTTCAACGCTGTTTGGAGCAAAAAAGACAAAAGTCCAGGTTTTGCTGCCACAGCAAAGGTGCCAGCGGGGAAAAGTGATGCTGGTCCTCACTGCCTCCTGGAACACCTTCAAATGCCCCAGACAATTTGGCCCTCTCTGCTTTCCTGCGCACTCTAGCCTCAAAAGCACCTTTTTTCACTTTCTGCGCTGTTTGGAGCAAAAAAGACAAACGTCCAGCTTTTGCTGCCACAGCAAAGGTGCCAGCGGGGAAAAGTGATGCTGGTCCTCACTGCCTCCTGGAACCCCTTCAAATGCCCCACACAATTTGGCCCTCTCTGCTTTCCTGCAGAATCTATCCTCAAAAGCACCTTTTTTCAGTTTTGGCGCCCTCGGGAGGAAAAAAGATAAACGTCCAGGTTTTGCTGACACAGCAAAGGTGCCAGCGGGGAAAAGTGATGCTGGTCCTCACTGCCTCCTGGAACCCCTTCAAATGCCCCAGACAATTTGGCCCTCTCTGCTTTCCTGCCCACTCTAGCCTCAAAAGCACCGTTTTTCATTTTCGGCGCTGTTTGGAGAAAAAAAGACAAACATCCAGGTTTTGCTGCCACAGCAAAGGTGCCAGCGGGGAAAAGTGATGCTGGTCCTCACTGCCTCCTGTAACCCCTTCAAATGCCCCAGACAATTTGGCCCTCTCTGCTTTCCTGCGGACTCTACCCTCAAAAGCACCTTTTTTCACTTTCGGCGCTGTTTGATGCAAAAAAGACAAACGTCCAGCTTTTGCTGCCACAGCAAAGGTGCCAGCGGGGAAAACTGATGCTGGTCCTCACTGCCTCCTGGAACACCTTCAAATGCACCAGACAATTTTGCCCTCTCTGCTTTCTTGCTAACTCTAGCCTCAAAAGCACTGTTTTTCACTTTCAACGCTGTTTGGAGCAAAAAAGACAAAAGTCCAGGTTTTGCTGCCACAGCAAAGGTGCCAGCGGGGAAAAGTGATGCTGGTCCTCACTGCCTCCTGGAACCCCTTCAAATGCCCCAGACAATTTGGCCCTCTCTGCTTTCCTGCTAACTCTAGCCTCAAAAGCACTGTTTTTCACTTTCGGCGCTGTTTGGAGCAAAAAAGACAAACGTCCAGCTTTTGCTGCCATAGCAAAGGTGCCAGCGGGGAAAAGTGATGCTGGTCCTCACTGTCTCCTGGAACCCCTTCAAATGCACCAGACAATTTGGCCCTCTCTGCTTTTCTGCAGACTCTATCCTCAGAACACCTTTTTTCACTTTCGGCGGCCTCGGGAGAAAAAAAAGACACAAACGTCCAGGTTTTGCTGCCACAGCAAAGGTGCCAGCGGGGAAAAGTGATGCTGGTCCTCACTGCCTCCTGGAACCCCTTCAAATGCCCTAGGCAATTTGGCCCTCTCTGCTTTCCTGCGGACTCTATCCTCAAAAGCACCTTTTTTCACTTTCGGCGCTGTTTGGAGCAAAAAAGACAAACGTCCAGGTTTTGCTGACACAGCAAAGGTGCCAGCGGGGAAAAGTGATGCTGGTCCTCACTGCCTCCTGGAACACCTTCAAATGCCCCAGACAATTTGGCCCTCTCTGCTTTCCTGCTAACTCTAGCCTCAAAAGAACCTTTTTTCACTTTCGGCGCTGTTTGGAGCAAAAAAGACAAACGTCCAGCTTTTGCTGCCACAGAAAAGGTGCCAGCGGGGAAAAGTGATGCTGGTCCTCACTGCCTCCTGGAACACCGTCAAATGCCCCAGACAATTTGGCCCTCTCTGCTTTCCTGCAAACTCTAGCCTCAAAAGCACTGTTTTTCACTTTCGGCGCTGTTTGGAGCAAAAAAGACAAACGTCCAGCTTTTGCTGCCATAGCAAAGGTGCCAGCGGGGAAAAGTGATGCTGGTCCTCACTGCCTCCTGGAACCCCTTCAAATGCACCAGACAATTTGGCCCTCTCTGCTTTTCTGCAGACTCTATCCTCAAAACACCTTTTTTCACTTTCGGCGGCCTCGGGAGAAAAAAAAAACACAAACGTCCAGGTTTTGCTGCCACATCAAAGGTGCTAGCGAGGAAAAGTGATGCTGGTCCTCACTGCCTCCTGGAACCCCTTCAAATGCCCCAGACAATTTGGCCCTCTCTGCTTTCCTGCGCACTCTAGCCTCAAAAGCACCGTTTTTCATTTTCGGCGCCCTCCGGAGGAAAAAAGACAAACGTCCAGCTTTTACTGCCACAGCAAAGGTGCCAGCGGGGAAAAGTGATGCTGGTCCTCACTGCCTCCTTTAACCCCTTCAAATGCCCCAGACAATTTGGCCCTCTCTGCTTTCCTGCGGACTCTAGCCTCAAAAGCACCGTTTTTCACTTTCGGCGCTGTTTGGAGCAAAAAAGACAAACGTCCAGCTTTTGCTGCCACAGCAAAGGTGCCAGCGGGGAAAAGTGATGCTGGTCCTCACTGCCTCCTGGAACACCTTCAAATGCACCACACAATTTGGCCCTCTCTGCTTTCCTGCGGACTCTAGCCTCAAAAGCACCTTTTTTCACTTTCTGCGCTGTTTGGAGCAAAAAAGACAAACGTCCAGCTTTTGCTGCCACAGCAAAGGTGCCAGCGGGGAAAAGTGATGCTGGTCCTCACTGCCTCCTGGGACACCTTCAAATGCCCCACACAATTTGGCCCTCTCTGCTTTCCTGCAGAATCTATCCTCAAAAGCACCTTTTTTCAGTTTTGGCGCCCTCGGGAGGAAAAAAGATAAACGTCCAGGTTTTGCTGCCACAGCAAAGGTGCCAGCGGGGAAAAGTGATGCTGGTCCTCACTGCCTCCTGGAACCCCTTCAAATGCCCCAGACAATTTGGCCCTCTCTGCTTTCCTGCGCACTCTAGCCTCAAAAGCACCTTTTTTCACTTTCGGCGCTGTTTGGAGAAAAAAAGATTAACGTCCAGGTTTTGCTGCCACAGCAAAGGTGCCAGCGGGGAAAAGTGATGCTGGTCCTCACTGCCTCCTGGAACCCCTTCAAATGCCCCAGACAATTTGGCCCTCTCTGCTTTCCTGTGGACTCTAGCCTCAAAAGCACCTTTTTTGACTTTCGGCGCTCTCCGGAAAAAAAAAGACAAACGTCCAGGTTTTGCTGCCACAGCAATGGTGCTAGCGGGGAAAAGTGATGCTGGTCCTCACTGCCTCCTGGAACCCCTTCAAATGCCCCAGACAATTTGGCCCTCTCTGCTTTCCTGCGCACTCTATCCTCAAAAGCACCTTTTTTCACTTTCGACGCTGTTTGGAGCAAAAAAGACAAAAGTCCAGGTTTTGCTGCCACAGCAAAGGTGCCAGCGGGGAAAAGTGATGCTGGTCCTCACTGCCTCCTGGAACACCTTCAAATGCCCCAGACAATTTGGCCCTCTCTGCTTTCTTGCGGACTCTAGCCTCAAAAGCACCTTTTTTCACTTTCGGCGCTCTCCGGAAAAAAAAGACAAACGTCCAGGTTTTGCTGCCACAGCAAAGGTGCTAGCGGGGAAAAGTGATGCTGGTCCTCACTGCCTCCTGGAACCCCTTCAAATGCCCCAGACTATTTGGCCCTCTCTGCTTTCCTGCGCACTCTAGCCTCAAAAGCACCTTTTTTCACTTTCGGCGCTGTTTGATGCAAATAAGACAAACGTCCAGCTTTTGCTGCCACAGCAAAGGTTCCAGTGGGGAAAAGTGATGCTGGTCCTCACTGCCTCCTGGAACCCCTTCAAATGCCCCAGACAATTTGGCCCTCTCTGCTTTCCTGCTAACTCTAGCCTCAAAAGCACCTTTTTTCACTTTCAACGCTGTTTGGAGCAAAAAAGACAAAAGTCCAGGTTTTGCTGCCACAGCAAAGGTGCCAGCGGGGAAAAGTGATGCTGGTCCTCACTGCCTCCTAGAACCCCTTCAAATGCCCCAGACAATTTGGCCCTCTCTGCTTTCCTGCGCACTCTAGCCTCAAAAGCCCCTTTTTTCACTTTCTGCGCTGTTTGGAGCAAAAAAGACAAACGTCCAGCTTTTGCTGCCACAGCAAAGGTGCCAGCGGGGAAAAGTGATGCTGGTCCTCACTGCCTCCTGGAACCTCTTCAAATGCCCCACACAATTTGGCCCTCTCTGCTTTCCTGCAGAATCTATCCTCAAAAGCACCTTTTTTCAGTTTTGGCGCCCTCCGGAGGAAAAAAGATAAACGTCCAGGTTTTGCTGCCACAGCAAAGGTGCCAGTGGGGAAAAGTGATGCTGGTCCTCACTGACTCCTGGAACCCTTTCAAATGCCCCAGACAATTTGGCCCTCTCTGCTTTCCTGCGGACTCTATCCTCAAAAGCACCTTTTTTCACTTTCGGCGCTGTTTGGAGCAAAAAAGACAAACGTCCGGGTTTTGCTGCCACAGCAAAGGTGCCAGCGGGGAAAAGTGATGCTGGTCCTCACTGCCTCCTGGAACACCTTCAAATGCCCCAGACATATTGGCCCTCTCTGCTTTCCTGCGGACTCTAGCCTCAAAAGCACCTTTTTTCACTTTCGGCGCTCTCCGGAAAAAAAAAAGAAAAACGTCCAGGTTTTGCTGCCACAGCAAAGGTGCTAGCGGGGAAAAGTGATGCTGGTCCTCACTGCCTCCTGGAACCCCTTCAAATGCCCCAGACAATTTGGCCCTCTCTGCTTTCCTGCGCACTCTAGCCTCAAAAGCACCTTTTTTCACTTTCGGCGCTGTTTGATGCAAATAAGACAAACGTCCAGCTTTTGCTGCCACAGCAAAGGTTCCAGTGGGGAAAAGTGATGCTGGTCCTCACTGCCTCCTGGAACCCCTTCAAATGCCCCAGACAATTTGGCCCTCTCTGCTTTCCTGCGCACTCTAGCCTCAAAAGCCCCTTTTTTCACTTTCTGCGCTGTTTGGAGCAAAAAAGACAAACGTCCAGCTTTTGCTGCCACAGCAAAGGTGCCAGCGGGGAAAAGTGATGCTGGTCCTTACTGCCTCCTGGAACCTCTTCAAATGCCCCACACAATTTGGCCCTCTCTGCTTTCCTGCAGAATCTATCCTCAAAAGCACCTTTTTTCAGTTTTGGCGCCCTCGGGAGGAAAAAATATAAACGTCCAGGTTTTGCTGCCACAGCAAAGGTGCCAGTGGGGAAAAATGATGCTGGTCCTCACTGCCTCCTGGAACCCCTTCAAATGCCCCAGACAATTTGGCCCTCTCTGCTTTCCTGCGGACTCTATCCTCAAAAGCACCTTTTTTCACTTTCGGCGCTGTTTGGAGCAAAAAAGACAAACGTCCAGGTTTTGCTGCCACAGCAAAGGTGCCAGCGGGGAAAAGTGATGCTGGTCCTCACTGCCTCCTGGAACCCCTTCAAATGCCCCAGACAATTTGGCCCTCTCTGCTTTCCTGCTAACTCTAGCCTCAGAAGCACCTTTTTTCACTTTCGGCGCCCTCCGGAGGAAAAAAGACAAACGTCCAGGTTTTGCTGCCACAGCAAAGGTGCTAGCGGGGAAAAGTGATGCTGGTCCTCACTGCCTCCTGGAACCCCTTCAAATGCCCCAGACAATTTGGCCCTCTCTGCTTTCCTGCTAACTCTAGCCTCAAAAGCACCTTTTTTCAATTTCAACGCTGTTTGGAGCAAAAAAGACAAAAGTCCAGCTTTTGCTGCCCCAGCAAAGGTGCCAGCGGGGAAAAGTGATGCTGGTCCTCACTGCCTCCTGGAACCCCTTCAAATGCCCCAGACAATTTGGCCCTCTCTGCTTTCCTCCGGACTCTAGCCTCAAAAGCATTGTTTTTCACTTTCGGCGCTGTTTGGAGCAAAAAAGACAAACGTCCAGCTTTTGCTGCCACAGCAAAGGTGCCAGCGGGGAAAAGTGATGCTGTTCCTCACTGCCTCCTGGAACCCCTTCAAATGCACCAGACAATTTGGCCCTCTCTGCTTTTCTGCAGACTCTATCATCAAGACACCTTTTTTCACTTTCGGCGGCCTCGGGAGAAAAAAAAAACACAAACGTCCAGGTTTTGCTGCCACAGCAAAGGTGCCAGCGGGGAAAAGTGATGCTGGTCCTCACTGCCTCCTGGAACCCCTTCAAATGCCCACACAATTTGGCCCTCTCTGCTTTCCTGCGGACTCTATCCTCAAAAGCACCTTTTTTCACTTTCGGCGCTGTTTGGAGCAAAAAAGACAAACGTCCAGCTTTTGCTGCCACAGCAAAGGTGCCAGCGGGGAAAAGTGATGCTGGTCCTCACTGCCTCCTGGAACCCCTTCAAATGCCCCAGACAATTTGGCCCTCTCTGCTTTCCTGCGGACTCCATACTCAAAAGCAACTTTTTTTGACTTTCGGCGCCCTCCGGAGGAAAAAAGACAAACGTCCAGCTTTTGCTGCCACAGCAAAGGTGCTAGCGGGGAAAAGTGATGCTGGTCCTCACTGCCTCCTGGAACCCCTTCAAATGCCCCAGACAATTTGGCCCTCTCTGCTTTCCTGCGCACTCTAGCCTCAAAAGCACCTTTTTTCACTTTCGGCACTGTTTGGAGCAAAAAATAAAAACGTCCAGCTTTTGCTGCCACAGCAAAGGTGCCAGCGGGGAAAAGTGATGCTGGTCCCCACTGCCTCCTGGAACCCCTTCAAATGCCCCAGACAATTTGGCCCTCTCTGCTTTCCTGCTAACTCTAGCCTCAAAAGCACCTTTTTTCACTTTCGGCGCTGTTTGGAGCAAAAAAGACAAACGTCCAGGTTTTGCTGCCACAGCAAAGGTGCCAGGGGGGAAAAGTGATGCTGGTCCTCACTGCCTCCTGGAACCCCTTCAAATGCCCCAGACAATTTGGCCCTCTCTGCTTTCCTGCAGACTCTATCCTCAAAACACCTTTTTTCACTTTCGGCGGCCTCGGGAGAAAAAAAAAACACAAACGTCCAGGTTTTGCTGCCACAGCAAAGGTGCCAGCGGGGAAAAGTGATGCTGGTCCTCACTGCCTCCTGGAACCCCTTCAAATGCCCCAGACAATTTGGCCCTCTCTGCTTTCCTGCGCACTCTAGCCTCAAAAGCACCTTTTTTCACTTTCGGCGCTGTTTGATGCAAATAAGACAAACGTCCAGCTTTTGCTGCCACAGCAAAGGTTCCAGTGGGGAAAAGTGATGCTGGTCCTCACTGCCTCCTGGAACCCCTTCAAATACCCCAGACAATTTGGCCCTCTCTGCTTTCCTGCTAACTCTAGCCTCAAAAGCACCTTTTTTCACTTTCAACGCTGTTTGGAGCAAAAAAGACAAAAGTCCAGGTTTTGCTGCCACAGCAAAGGTGCCAGCGGGGAAAAGTGATGCTGGTCCTCACTGCCTCCTAGAACCCCTTCAAATGCCCCAGACAATTTGGCCCTCTCTGCTTTCCTGCGCACTCTAGCCTCAAAAGCCCCTTTTTTCACTTTCTGCGCTGTTTGGAGCAAAAAAGACAAACGTCCAGCTTTTGCTGCCACAGCAAAGGTGCCAGCGGGGAAAAGTGATGCTGGTCCTCACTGCCTCCTGGAACCTCTTCAAATGCCCCACACAATTTGGCCCTCTCTGCTTTCCTGCAGAATCTATCCTCAAAAGCACCTTTTTTCAGTTTTGGCGCCCTCCGGAGGAAAAAAGATAAACGTCCGGGTTTTGCTGCCACAGCAAAGGTGCCAGTGGGGAAAAGTGATGCTGGTCCTCACTGCCTCCTGGAACCCTTTCAAATGCCCCAGACAATTTGGCCCTCTCTGCTTTCCTGCGGACTCTATCCTCAAAAGCACCTTTTTTCACTTTCGGCGCTGTTTGGAGCAAAAAAGACAAACGTCCGGGTTTTGCTGCCACAGCAAAGGTGCCAGCGGGGAAAAGTGATGCTGGTCCTCACTGCCTCCTGGAACACCTTCAAATGCCCCAGACATATTGGCCCTCTCTGCTTTCCTGCGGACTCTAGCCTCAAAAGCACCTTTTTTCACTTTCGGCGCTCTCCGGAAAAAAAAAGAAAAACGTCCAGGTTTTGCTGCCACAGCAAAGGTGCTAGCGGGGAAAAGTGATGCTGGTCCTCACTGCCTCCTGGAACCCCTTCAAATGCCCCAGACAATTTGGCCCTCTCTGCTTTCCTGCGCACTCTAGCCTCAAAAGCACCTTTTTTCACTTTCGGCGCTGTTTGATGCAAATAAGACAAACGTCCAGCTTTTGCTGCCACAGCAAAGGTGCCAGGGGGGAAAAGTGATGCTGGTCCTCACTGCCTCCTGGAACCCCTTCAAATGCCCCAGACAATTTGGCCCTCTCTGCTTTCCTTCTAACTCTAGCCTCAAAAGCCCCTTTTTTCACTTTCTGCGCTGTTTGGAGCAAAAAAGACAAACGTCCAGCTTTTGCTGCCACAGCAAAGGTGCCAGCGGGGAAAAGTGATGCTGGTCCTTACTGCCTCCTGGAACCTCTTCAAATGCCCCACACAATTTGGCCCTCTCTGCTTTCCTGCAGAATCTATCCTCAAAAGCACCTTTTTTCAGTTTTGGCGCCCTCGGGAGGAAAAAATATAAACGTCCAGGTTTTGCTGCCACAGCAAAGGTGCCAGTGGGGAAAAATGATGCTGGTCCTCACTGCCTCCTGGAACCCCTTCAAATGCCCCAGACAATTTGGCCCTCTCTGCTTTCCTGCGGACTCTATCCTCAAAAGCACCTTTTTTCACTTTCGGCGCTGTTTGGAGCAAAAAAGACAAACGTCCAGGTTTTGCTGCCACAGCAAAGGTGCCAGCGGGGAAAAGTGATGCTGGTCCTCACTGCCTCCTGGAACCCCTTCAAATGCCCCAGACAATTTGGCCCTCTCTGCTTTCCTGCTAACTCTAGCCTCAGAAGCACCTTTTTTCACTTTCGGCGCCCTCCGGAGGAAAAAAGACAAACGTCCAGGTTTTGCTGCCACAGCAAAGGTGCTAGCGGGGAAAAGTGATGCTGGTCCTCACTGCCTCCTGGAACCCCTTCAAATGCCCCAGACAATTTGGCCCTCTCTGCTTTCCTGCTAACTCTAGCCTCAAAAGCACCTTTTTTCAATTTCAACGCTGTTTGGAGCAAAAAAGACAAAAGTCCAGCTTTTGCTGCCCCAGCAAAGGTGCCAGCGGGGAAAAGTGATGCTGGTCCTCACTGCCTCCTGGAACCCCTTCAAATGCCCCAGACAATTTGGCCCTCTCTGCTTTCCTCCGGACTCTAGCCTCAAAAGCATTGTTTTTCACTTTCGGCGCTGTTTGGAGCAAAAAAGACAAACGTCCAGCTTTTGCTGCCACAGCAAAGGTGCCAGCGGGGAAAAGTGATGCTGGTCCTCACTGCCTCCTGGAACCCCTTCAAATGCACCAGACAATTTGGCCCTCTCTACTTTTCTGCAGACTCTATCATCAAGACACCTTTTTTCACTTTCGGCGGCCTCGGGAGAAAAAAAAAACACAAACGTCCAGGTTTTGCTGCCACAGCAAAGGTGCCAGCGGGGAAAAGTGATGCTGGTCCTCACTGCCTCCTGGAACCCCTTCAAATGCCCACACAATTTGGCCCTCTTTGCTTTCCTGCGGACTCTATCCTCAAAAGCACCTTTTTTCACTTTCGGCGCTGTTTGGAGCAAAAAAGACAAACGTCCAGCTTTTGCTGCCACAGCAAAGGTGCCAGCGGGGAAAAGTGATGCTGGTCCTTACTGCCTCCTGGAACCTCTTCAAATGCCCCACACAATTTGGCCCTCTCTGCTTTCCTGCAGAATCTATCCTCAAAAGCACCTTTTTTCAGTTTTGGCGCCCTCGGGAGGAAAAAATATAAACGTCCAGGTTTTGCTGCCACAGCAAAGGTGCCAGTGGGGAAAAATGATGCTGGTCCTCACTGCCTCCTGGAACCCCTTCAAATGCCCCAGACAATTTGGCCCTCTCTGCTTTCCTGCGGACTCTATCCTCAAAAGCACCTTTTTTCACTTTCGGCGCTGTTTGGAGCAAAAAAGACAAACGTCCAGGTTTTGCTGCCACAGCAAAGGTGCCAGCGGGGAAAAGTGATGCTGGTCCTCACTGCCTCCTGGAACCCCTTCAAATGCCCCAGACAATTTGGCCCTCTCTGCTTTCCTGCTAACTCTAGCCTCAGAAGCACCTTTTTTGACTTTCGGCGCCCTCCGGAGGAAAAAAGACAAACGTCCAGGTTTTGCTGCCACAGCAAAGGTGCTAGCGGGGAAAAGTGATGCTGGTCCTCACTGCCTCCTGGAACCCCTTCAAATGCCCCAGACAATTTGGCCCTCTCTGCTTTCCTGCTAACTCTAGCCTCAAAAGCACCTTTTTTCAATTTCAACGCTGTTTGGAGCAAAAAAGACAAAAGTCCAGCTTTTGCTGCCCCAGCAAAGGTGCCAGCGGTGAAAAGTGATGCTGGTCCTCACTGCCTCCTGGAACCCCTTCAAATGCCCCAGACAATTTGGCCCTCTCTGCTTTCCTCCGGACTCTAGCCTCAAAAGCATTGTTTTTCACTTTCGGCGCTGTTTGGAGCAAAAAAGACAAACGTCCAGCTTTTGCTGCCACAGCAAAGGTGCCAGCGGGGAAAAGTGATGCTGGTCCTCACTGCCTCCTGGAACCCCTTCAAATGCACCAGACAATTTGGCCCTCTCTACTTTTCTGCAGACTCTATCATCAAGACACCTTTTTTCACTTTCGGCGGCCTCGGGAGAAAAAAAAAACACAAACGTCCAGGTTTTGCTGCCACAGCAAAGGTGCCAGCGGGGAAAAGTGATGCTGGTCCTCACTGCCTCCTGGAACCCCTTCAAATGCCCACACAATTTGGCCCTCTTTGCTTTCCTGCGGACTCTATCCTCAAAAGCACCTTTTTTCACTTTCGGCGCTGTTTGGAGCAAAAAAGACAAACGTCCAGCTTTTGCTGCCACAGCAAAGGTGCCAGCGGGGAAAAGTGATGCTGGTCCTCACTGCCTCCTGGAACCCCTTCAAATGCCCCAGACAATTTGGCCCTCTCTGCTTTCCTGCGGACTCCATACTCAAAAGCAACTTTTTTTGACTTTCGGCGCCCTCCGGAGGAAAAAAGACAAACGTCCAGCTTTTGCTGCCACAGCAAAGGTGCTAGCGGGGAAAAGTGATGCTGGTCCTCACTGCCTCCTGGAACCCCTTCAAATGCCCCAGACAATTTGGCCCTCTCTGCTTTCCTGCGCACTCTAGCCTCAAAAGCACCTTTTTTCACTTTCGGCACTGTTAGGAGCAAAAAATAAAAACGTCCAGCTTTTGCTGCCACAGCAAAGGTGCCAGCGGGGAAAAGTGATGCTGGTCCCCACTGCCTCCTGGAACCCCTTCAAATGCCCCAGACAATTTGGCCCTCTCTGCTTTCCTTCTAACTCTAGCCTCAAAAGCACCTTTTTTCACTTTCGGCGCTGTTTGGAGCAAAAAAGACAAACGTCCAGCTTTTGCTGCCACAGCAAAGGTGCCAGGGGGGAAAAGTGATGCTGGTCCTCACTGCCTCCTGGAACCCCTTCAAATGCCCCAGACAATTTGGCCCTCTCTGCTTTCCTGCAGACTCTATCCTCAAAACACCTTTTTTCACTTTCGGCGGCCTCGGGAGAAAAAAAAAACACAAACGTCCAGGTTTTGCTGCCACAGCAAAGGTGCCAGCGGGGAAAAGTGATGCTGGTCCTCACTGCCTCCTGGAACCCCTTCAAATGCCCTAGGCAATTTGGCCCTCTCTGCTTTCCTGCGGACTCTATCCTCAAAAGCACCTTTTTTCACTTTCGGCGCTGTTTGGAGCAAAAAAGACAAACGTCCAGCTTTTGCTGCCACAGCAAAGGTGCTAGCGGGGAAAAGTGATGCTGGTCCTCACTGCCTCCTGGAACACCTTCAAATGCCCCAGACAATTTGGCCCTCTCTGCTTTCCTGCGCACTCTAGCCTCAAAAGCACCTTTTTTCACTTTCGGCGCTGTTTGGAGCAAAAAATAAAAACGTCCAGCTTTTGCTGCCACAGCAAAGGTGCCAGCGGGGAAAAGTGATGCTGGTCCTCACTGCCTCCTGGAACCCCTTCAAATGCCCCAGACATTTTGGCCCTCCCGTCTTTTCTGCAGACTCTATCCTCAAAACACCTTTTTTCACTTTCGGCGCTGTTTGGAGCAAAAAATAAAACGTCCGGGTTTTGCTGCCACAGCAAAGGTGCCAGCGGGGAAAAGTGATGCTGGTCCTCACTGCCTCCTGGAACACCTTCAAATGCCCCAGACAATTTGGCCCTCTCTGCTTTCCTGCGCACTCTAGCCTCAAAAGCACCTTTTTTGACTTTCGGAGCCCTCCGGAGGAAAAAAGACAAACATCCAGGTTTTGCTGCCACAGCAAAGGTGCCAGCGGGGAAAAGTGATGCTGGTCCTCACTGCCTCCTGTAACCCCTTCAAATGCCCCAGACAATTTGGCCCTCTCTGCTTTCCTGCGGACTCTACCCTCAAAAGCACCTTTTTTCGCTTTCGGCGCTGTTTGATGCAAAAAAGACAAACGTCCAGGTTTTGCTGCCACAGCAAAGGTGCCAGCGGGGAAAAGTGATGCTGGTCCTCACTGCCTCCTGGAACCTCTTCAAATGCCCCAGACAATTTGGCCCTCTCTGCTTTCCTGCTAACTCTAGCCTCAAAAGCACTGTTTTTCACTTTCAACGCTGTTTGGAGCAAAAAAGACAAAAGTCCAGGTTTTGCTGCCACAGCAAAGGTGCCAGCGGGGAAAAGTGATGCTGGTCCTCACTGCCTCCTGGAACCCCTTCAAATGCCCCAGACAATTTGGCCCTCTCTGCTTTCCTGCTAACTCTTGCCTCAAAAGCACTGTTTTTCACTTTCGGCGCTGTTTGGAGCAAAAAAGACAAACGTCCAGCTTTTGCTGCCATAGCAAAGGTGCCAGCGGGGAAAAGTGATGCTGGTCCTCACTGCCTCCTGGAACACCTTCAAATGCCCCAGACAATTTGGCCCTCTCTGCTTTTCTGCAGACTCTATCCTCAAAACACCTTTTTTCACTTTCGGCGCTGTTTGGAGCAAAAAAGACAAACGTCCGGGTTTTGCTGCCACAGCAAAGGTGCCAGCGGGGAAAAGTGATGCTGGTCCTCACTGCCTCCTGGAACACCTTCAAATGCCCCAGACAATTTGGCCCTCTCTGCTTTCCTGCGGACTCTAGCCTCAAAAGCACCTTTTTTGACTTTCGGCGCCCTCCGGAGGAAAAAAGACAAACATCCAGGTTTTGCTGCCACAGCAAAGGTGCCAGCGGGGAAAAGTGATGCTGGTCCTCACTGCCTCCTGGAACACCTTCAAATGCCCCAGACAATTTGGCCCTCTCTGCTTTCCTGCGGACTCTACCCTCAAAAGCACCTTTTTTCACTTTCGGCGCTGTTTGATGCAAAAAAGACAAACGTCCAGGTTTTGCTGCCACAGCAAAGGTGCCAGCGGGGAAAAGTGATGCTGGTCCTCACTGACTCCTGGAACACCTTCAAATGCCCCAGACAATTTGGCCCTCTCTGCTTTCCTGCTAACTCTAGCCTCAAAAGCACTGTTTTCCACTTTCAACGCTGTTTGGAGCAAAAAAGACAAAAGTCCAGGTTTTGCTGCCACAGCAAAGGTGCCAGCGGGGAAAAGTGATGCTGGTCCTCACTGCCTCCTGGAACCCCTTCAAATGCCCCAGACAATTTGGCCCTCTCTGCTTTCCTGCTAACTCTTGCCTCAAAAGCACTGTTTTTCACTTTCGGCGCTGTTTGGAGCAAAAAAGACAAACGTCCAGCTTTTGCTGCCATAGCAAAGGTGCCAGCGGGGAAAAGTGATGCTGGTCCTCACTGCCTCCTGGAACCCCTTCAAATGCACCAGACAATTTGGCCCTCTCTGCTTTTCTGCAGACTCTATCCTCAAAACACCTTTTTTCACTTTCGGCGGCCTCGGGAGAAAAAAAAAACACAAACGTCCAGGTTTTGCTGCCACAGCAAAGGTGCCAGCGGGGAAAAGTGATGCTGGTCCTCACTGCCTCCTGATACCCCTTCAAATGCCCTAGGCAATTTGGCCCTCTCTGCTTTCCTGCGGACTCTATCCTCAAAAGCACCTTTTTTCACTTTCGGCGCTGTTTGGAGCAAAAAAGACAAACGTCCAGCTTTTGCTGCCACAGCAAAGGTGCTAGCGGGGAAAAGTGATGCTGGTCCTCACTGCCTCCTGGAACCCCTTCAAATGCCCCAGACAATTTGGCCCTCTCTGCTTTCCTGCGCACTCTAGCCTCAAAAGCACCTTTTTTCACTTTCGGCGCTGTTTGGAGCAAAAAATAAAAACGTCCAGCTTTTGCTGCCACAGCAAAGGTGCCAGCGGGGAAAAGTGATGCTGGTCCTCACTGCCTCCTGGAACACCTTCAAATGCCCCAGACAATTTGGCCCTCTCTGCTTTCCTGCTAACTCTAGCCTCAAAAGCACCTTTTTTCACTTTCAGCGCTGTTTGGAGCAAAAAAGACAAAAGTCCAGGTTTTGCTGCCACAGCAAAGGTGCCAGGGGGGAAAAGTGATGCTGGTCCTCACTGCCTCCTGGAACCCCTTCAAATGCCCCACACAATTTGGCCCTCTCTGCTTTCCTGCGCACTCTAGCCTCAAAAGCACCTTTTTTCACTTTGAACGCCCCCCGGAGGAAAAAAAACAAACGTCCAGCTTTTGCTGCCACAGCAAAGGTGCCAGCGGGGAAAAGTGATGCTCGTCCTCACTGCCTCCTGGAACCCCTTCAAATGCCCCAGACAATTTGGCCCTCTCTGCTTTTCTGCAGACTCTATCCTCAAAACACCTTTTTTCACTTTCGGCGCCCTCCGGAGGAAAAAAGACAAACGTCCAGGTTTTGCTGCCACAGCAAAGGTGCTAGCGGGGAAAAGTGATGCTGGTCCTCACTGCCTCCTGGAACCCCTTCAAATGCCCCAGACAATTTGGCCCTCTCTGCTTTCCTGCGGACTCTAGCCTCAAAAGCACCTTTTTTGACTTTCGGCGCCCTCCGGAGGAAAAAAGACAAACATCCAGGTTTTGCTGCCACAGCAAAGGTGCCAGCGGGGAAAAGTGATGCTGGTCCTCACTGCCTCCTGGAACCCCTTCAAATGCCCCAGACAATTTGGCCCTCTCTGCTTTCCTGCGGACTCTACCCTCAAAAGCACCTTTTTTCACTTTCGGCGCTGTTTGGAGCAAAAAAGACAAAAGTCCAGGTTTTGCTGCCACAGCAAATGTGCCAGCGGGGAAAAGTGATGCTGGTCCTCACTGCCTCCTGGAACCCCTTCAAATGCCCCAGACAATTTGGCCCTCTCTGCTTTTCTGCAGACTCTATCCTCAAAACACCTTTTTTCACTTTCGGCGGCCTCGGGAGAAAAAAAAACACAAACGTCCAGGTTTTGCTGCCACAGCAAAGGTGCCAGCGGGGAAAAGTGATGCTGGTCCTCACTGCCTCCTGGAACCCCTTCAAATGCCCCAGACAATTTGGCCCTCTCTGCTTTCCTGCAGACTCCATCCTTGAAAGCACCTGTTTTCGCTTTCGGCGCTGTTTGGAGCAAAAAAGACAGACGTCCGGGTTTTGCTGCCACAGCAAACGTGCCAGCGGGGAAAAGTGATGCTGGTCCTCACTGCCTCCTGGAACCCCTTCAAATGCCCCAGACAATTTGGCCCTCTCTGCTTTCCTGCGCACTCTAGCCTCAAAAGCACCTTTTTTCACTTTCGGCGCTGTTTGGAGCAAAAAATAAAAACGTCCAGCTTTTGCTGCCACAGCAAAGGTGCCAGCGGGGAAAAGTGATGCTGGTCCTCACTGCCTCCTGGAACACCTTCAAATGCCCCAGACAATTTGGCCCTCTCTGCTTTCCTGCTAACTCTAGCCTCAAAAGCACCTTTTTTCACTTTCAGCGCTGTTTGGAGCAAAAAAGACAAAAGTCCAGGTTTTGCTGCCACAGCAAAGGTGCCAGGGGGGAAACGTGATGCTGGTCCTCACTGCCTCCTGGAACCCCTTCAAATGCCCCAGACAATTTGGCCCTCTCTGCTTTCCTGCGCACTCTAGCCTCAAAAGCACCTTTTTTCACTTTGAACGCCCCCCGGAGGAAAAAAAACAAACGTCCAGCTTTTGCTGCCACAGCAAAGGTGCCAGCGGGGAAAAGTGATGCTGGTCCTCACTGCCTCCTGGAACCCCTTCAAATGCCCCAGACAATTTGGCCCTCTCTGCTTTTCTGCAGACTCTATCCTCAAAACACCTTTTTTCACTTTCGGCGCTGTTTGGAGCAAAAAAGACAAACGTCCGGGTTTTGCTGCCACAGCAAAGGTGCCAGCGGGGAAAAGTGATGCTGGTCCTCACTGCCTCCTGGAACACCTTCAAATGCCCCAGACAATTTGGCCCTCTCTGCTTTCCTGCGGACTCTAGCCTCAAAAGCACCTTTTTTGACTTTCGGCGCCCTCCGGAGGAAAAAAGACAAACGTCCAGGTTTTGCTGCCACAGCAAAGGTGCCAGCGGGGAAAAGTGATGCTGGTCCTCACTGCCTCCTGGAACCCCTTCAAATGCCCCAGACAATTTGGCCCTCTCTGCTTTCCTGCGGACTCTACCCTTAAAAGCACCTTTTTTCACTTTCGGCGCTGTTTGATGCAAAAAAGACAAACGTCCAGGTTTTGCTGCCACAGCAAAGGTGCCAGCGGGGAAAAGTGATGCTGGTCCTCACTGCCTCCTGGAACACCTTCAAATGCCCCAGACAATTTGGCCCTCTCTGCTTTCCTGCTAACTCTAGCCTCAAAAGCACTGTTTTTCACTTTCAACGCTGTTTGGAGCAAAAAAGACAAAAGTCCAGGTTTTGCTGCCACAGCAAAGGTGCCAGCGGGGAAAAGTGATGCTGGTCCTCACTGCCTCCTGGAACCCCTTCAAATGCCCCAGACAATTTGGCCCTCTCTGCTTTCCTGCTAAATCTTGCCTCAAAAGCACTGTTTTTCACTTTCGGCGCTGTTTGGAGCAAAAAAGACAAACGTCCAGCTTTTGCTGCCATAGCAAAGGTGCCAGCGGGGAAAAGTGATGCTGGTCCTCACTGCCTCCTGGAACCCCTTCAAATGCACCAGACAATTTGGCCCTCTCTGCTTTTCTGCAGACTCTATCCTCAAAACACCTTTTTTCACTTTCGGCGGCCTCGGGAGAAAAAAAAAACACAAACGTCCAGGTTTTGCTGCCACAGCAAAGGTGCCAGCGGGGAAAAGTGATGCTGGTCCTCACTGCCTCCTGGAACCCCTTCAAATGCCCTAGGCAATTTGGCCCTCTCTGCTTTCCTGCGGACTCTATCCTCAAAAGCACCTTTTTTCACTTTCGGCGCTGTTTGGAGCAAAAAAGACAAACGTCCAGCTTTTGCTGCCACAGCAAAGGTGCTAGCGGGGAAAAGTGATGCTGGTCCTCACTGCCTCCTGGAACCCCTTCAAATGCCCCAGACAATTTGGCCCTCTCTGCTTTCCTGCTAACTCTAGCCTCAAAAGCACTGTTTTTCACTTTCAACGCTGTTTGGAGCAAAAAAGACAAAAGTCCAGGTTTTGCTGCCACAGCAAAGGTGCCAGCGGGGAAAAGTGATGCTGGTCCTCACTGCCTCCTGGAACCCCTTCAAATGCCCCAGACAATTTGGCCCTCTCTGCTTTCCTGCGCACTCTAGCCTCAAAAGCACCTTTTTTCACTTTGAACGCCCCCCGGAGGAAAAAAAACAAACGTCCAGCTTTTGCTGCCACAGCAAAGGTGCCAGCGGGGAAAAGTGATGCTCGTCCTCACTGCCTCCTGGAACCCCTTCAAATGCCCCAGACAATTTGGCCCTCTCTGCTTTTCTGCAGACTCTATCCTCAAAACACCTTTTTTCACTTTCGGCGCCCTCCGGAGGAAAAAAGACAAACGTCCAGGTTTTGCTGCCACAGCAAAGGTGCTAGCGGGGAAAAGTGATGCTGGTCCTCACTGCCTCCTGGAACCCCTTCAAATGCCCCAGACAATTTGGCCCTCTCTGCTTTCCTGCGGACTCTAGCCTCAAAAGCACCTTTTTTGACTTTCGGCGCCCTCCGGAGGAAAAAAGACAAACATCCAGGTTTTGCTGCCACAGCAAAGGTGCCAGCGGGGAAAAGTGATGCTGGTCCTCACTGCCTCCTGGAACCCCTTCAAATGCCCCAGACAATTTGGCCCTCTCTGCTTTCCTGCGGACTCTACCCTCAAAAGCACCTTTTTTCACTTTCGGCGCTGTTTGGAGCAAAAAAGACAAAAGTCCAGGTTTTGCTGCCACAGCAAATGTGCCAGCGGGGAAAAGTGATGCTGGTCCTCACTGCCTCCTGGAACCCCTTCAAATGCCCCAGACAATTTGGCCCTCTCTGCTTTTCTGCAGACTCTATCCTCAAAACACCTTTTTTCACTTTCGGCGGCCTCGGGAGAAAAAAAAACACAAACGTCCAGGTTTTGCTGCCACAGCAAAGGTGCCAGCGGGGAAAAGTGATGCTGGTCCTCACTGCCTCCTGGAACCCCTTCAAATGCCCCAGACAATTTGGCCCTCTCTGCTTTCCTGCAGACTCCATCCTTGAAAGCACCTGTTTTCGCTTTCGGCGCTGTTTGGAGCAAAAAAGACAGACGTCCGGGTTTTGCTGCCACAGCAAACGTGCCAGCGGGGAAAAGTGATGCTGGTCCTCACTGCCTCCTGGAACACCTTCAAATGCCCCAGACAATTTGGCCCTCTCTGCTTTCCTGCGCACTCTAGCCTCAAAAGCACCTTTTTTCACTTTCGGCGCTGTTTGGAGCAAAAAATAAAAACGTCCAGCTTTTGCTGCCACAGCAAAGGTGCCAGCGGGGAAAAGTGATGCTGGTCCTCACTGCCTCCTGGAACACCTTCAAATGCCCCAGACAATTTGGCCCTCTCTGCTTTCCTGCTAACTCTAGCCTCAAAAGCACCTTTTTTCACTTTCAGCGCTGTTTGGAGCAAAAAAGACAAAAGTCCAGGTTTTGCTGCCACAGCAAAGGTGCCAGGGGGGAAACGTGATGCTGGTCCTCACTGCCTCCTGGAACCCCTTCAAATGCCCCAGACAATTTGGCCCTCTCTGCTTTCCTGCGCACTCTAGCCTCAAAAGCACCTTTTTTCACTTTGAACGCCCCCCGGAGGAAAAAAAACAAACGTCCAGCTTTTGCTGCCACAGCAAAGGTGCCAGCGGGGAAAAGTGATGCTGGTCCTCACTGCCTCCTGGAACCCCTTCAAATGCCCCAGACAATTTGGCCCTCTCTGCTTTTCTGCAGACTCTATCCTCAAAACACCTTTTTTCACTTTCGGCGCTGTTTGGAGCAAAAAAGACAAACGTCCGGGTTTTGCTGCCACAGCAAAGGTGCCAGCGGGGAAAAGTGATGCTGGTCCTCACTGCCTCCTGGAACACCTTCAAATGCCCCAGACAATTTGGCCCTCTCTGCTTTCCTGCGGACTCTAGCCTCAAAAGCACCTTTTTTGACTTTCGGCGCCCTCCGGAGGAAAAAAGACAAACGTCCAGGTTTTGCTGCCACAGCAAAGGTGCCAGCGGGGAAAAGTGATGCTGGTCCTCACTGCCTCCTGGAACCCCTTCAAATGCCCCAGACAATTTGGCCCTCTCTGCTTTCCTGCGGACTCTACCCTTAAAAGCACCTTTTTTCACTTTCGGCGCTGTTTGATGCAAAAAAGACAAACGTCCAGGTTTTGCTGCCACAGCAAAGGTGCCAGCGGGGAAAAGTGATGCTGGTCCTCACTGCCTCCTGGAACACCTTCAAATGCCCCAGACAATTTGGCCCTCTCTGCTTTCCTGCTAACTCTAGCCTCAAAAGCACTGTTTTTCACTTTCAACGCTGTTTGGAGCAAAAAAGACAAAAGTCCAGGTTTTGCTGCCACAGCAAAGGTGCCAGCGGGGAAAAGTGATGCTGGTCCTCACTGCCTCCTGGAACCCCTTCAAATGCCCCAGACAATTTGGCCCTCTCTGCTTTCCTGCTAAATCTTGCCTCAAAAGCACTGTTTTTCACTTTCGGCGCTGTTTGGAGCAAAAAAGACAAACGTCCAGCTTTTGCTGCCATAGCAAAGGTGCCAGCGGGGAAAAGTGATGCTGGTCCTCACTGCCTCCTGGAACCCCTTCAAATGCACCAGACAATTTGGCCCTCTCTGCTTTTCTGCAGACTCTATCCTCAAAACACCTTTTTTCACTTTCGGCGGCCTCGGGAGAAAAAAAAAACACAAACGTCCAGGTTTTGCTGCCACAGCAAAGGTGCCAGCGGGGAAAAGTGATGCTGGTCCTCACTGCCTCCTGGAACCCCTTCAAATGCCCTAGGCAATTTGGCCCTCTCTGCTTTCCTGCGGACTCTATCCTCAAAAGCACCTTTTTTCACTTTCGGCGCTGTTTGGAGCAAAAAAGACAAACGTCCAGCTTTTGCTGCCACAGCAAAGGTGCTAGCGGGGAAAAGTGATGCTGGTCCTCACTGCCTCCTGGAACCCCTTCAAATGCCCCAGACAATTTGGCCCTCTCTGCTTTCCTGCTAACTCTAGCCTCAAAAGCACTGTTTTTCACTTTCAACGCTGTTTGGAGCAAAAAAGACAAAAGTCCAGGTTTTGCTGCCACAGCAAAGGTGCCAGCGGGGAAAAGTGATGCTGGTCCTCACTGCCTCCTGGAACCCCTTCAAATGCCCCAGACAATTTGGCCCTCTCTGCTTTCCTGCAGACTCCATCCTTGAAAGCACCTGTTTTCGCTTTCGGCGCTGTTTGGAGCAAAAAAGACAGACGTCCGGGTTTTGCTGCCACAGCAAACGTGACAGCGGGGAAAAGTGATGCTGGTCCTCACTGCCTCCTGGAACCCCTTCAAATGCCCCAGACAATTTGGCCCTCTCTGCTTTCCTGCGCACTCTAGCCTCAAAAGCACCTTTTTTCACTTTCGGCGCTGTTTGGAGCAAAAAATAAAAACGTCCAGCTTTTGCTGCCACAGCAAAGGTGCCAGCGGGGAAAAGTGATGCTGGTCCTCACTGCCTCCTGGAACCCCTTCAAATGCCCCAGACAATTTGGCCCTCTCTGCTTTCCTGCGGACTCTACCCTCAAAAGCACCTTTTTTCACTTTCGGCGCTGTTTGATGAAAAAAAGACAAACGTCCAGGTTTTGCTGCCACAGCAAAGGTGCCAGCGGGGAAAAGTCATGCTGGTCCTCACTGCCTCCTGGAACACCTTCAAATGCCCCAGACAATTTGGCCCTCTCTGCTTTCCTGCTAACTCTAGCCTCAAAAGCACTGTTTTTCACTTTCAACGCTGTTTGGAGCAAAAAAGACAAAAGTCCAGGTTTTGCTGCCACAGCAAAGGCGCCAGCGGGGAAAAGTGATGCTGGTCCTCACTGCCTCCTGGAACCCCTTCAAATGCCCCAGACAATTTGGCCCTCTCTGCTTTTCTGCAGACTCTATCCTCAAAACACCTTTTTTCACTTTCGGCGGCCTCGGGAGAAAAAAAAACACAAACGTCCAGGTTTTGCTGCCACAGCAAAGGTGCCAGCGGGGAAAAGTGATGCTGGTCCTCACTGCCTCCTGGAACCCCTTCAAATGCCCCAGACAATTTGGCCCTCTCTGCTTTCCTGCAGACTCCATCCTTGAAAGCACCTGTTTTCGCTTTCGGCGCTGTTTGGAGCAAAAAAGACAGACGTCCGGGTTTTGCTGCCACAGCAAAGGTGCTAGCGGGGAAAAGTGATGCTGGTCCTCACTGCCTCCTGGAACCCCTTCAAATGCCCCAGACAATTTGGCCCTCTCTGCTTTCCTGCACACTCTAGCCTCAAAAGCACCTTTTTTCACTTTCGGCGCTGTTTGGAGCAAAAAATAAAAACGTCCAGCTTTTGCTGCCACAGCAAAGGTGCCAGCGGGGAAAAGTGATGCTGGTCCTCACTGCCTCCTGGAACACCTTCAAATGCCTCAGACAATTTGGCCCTCTCTGCTTTCCTGCTAACTCTAGCCTCAAAAGCACCTTTTTTCACTTTCAGCGCTGTTTGGAGCAAAAAAGACAAAAGTCCAGGTTTTGCTGCCACAGCAAAGGTGCCAGGGGGGAAACGTGATGCTGGTCCTCACTGCCTCCTGGAACCCCTTCAAATGCCCCAGACAATTTGGCCCTCTCTGCTTTCCTGCGCACTCTAGCCTCAAAAGCACCTTTTTTCACTTTGAACGCCCCCCGGAGGAAAAAAAACAAACGTCCAGCTTTTGCTGCCACAGCAAAGGTGCCAGCGGGGAAAAGTGATGCTGGTCCTCACTGCCTCCTGGAACCCCTTCAAATGCCCCAGACAATTTGGCCCTCTCTGCTTTTCTGCAGACTCTATCCTCAAAACACCTTTTTTCACTTTCGGCGCTGTTTGGAGCAAAAAAGACAAACGTCCGGGTTTTGCTGCCACAGCAAAGGTGCCAGCGGGGAAAAGTGATGCTGGTCCTCACTGCCTCCTGGAACCCCTTCAAATGCCCCAGACAATTTGGCCCTCTCTGCTTTTCTGCAGACTCTATCCTCAAAACACCTTTTTTCACTTTCGGCGCTGTTTGGAGCAAAAAAGACAAACGTCCGGGTTTTGCTGCCACAGCAAAGGTGCCAGCGGGGAAAAGTGATGCTGGTCCTCACTGCCTCCTGGAACCCCTTCAAATGCCCCAGACAATTTGGCCCTCTCTGCTTTCCTGCGGACTCTACCCTCAAAAGCACCTTTTTTCACTTTCGGCGCTGTTTGATGCAAAAAAGACAAACGTCCAGGTTTTGCTGCCACAGCAAAGGTGCCAGCGGGGAAAAGTGATGCTGGTCCTCACTGCCTCCTGGAACACCTTCAAATGCCCCAGACAATTTGGCCCTCTCTGCTTTCCTGCTAACTCTAGCCTCAAAAGCACTGTTTTTCACTTTCAACGCTGTTTGGAGCAAAAAAGACAAAAGTCCAGGTTTTGCTGCCACAGCAAAGGTGCCAGCGGGGAAAAGTGATGCTGGTCCTCACTGCCTCCTGGAACCCCTTCAAATGCCCCAGACAATTTGGCCCTCTCTGCTTTCCTGCTAAATCTTGCCTCAAAAGCACTGTTTTTCACTTTCGGCGCTGTTTGGAGCAAAAAAGACAAACGTCCAGCTTTTGCTGCCATAGCAAAGGTGCCAGCGGGGAAAAGTGATGCTGGTCCTCACTGCCTCCTGGAACCCCTTCAAATGCACCAGACAATTTGGCCCTCTCTGCTTTTCTGCAGACTCTATCCTCAAAACACCTTTTTTCACTTTCGGCGGCCTCGGGAGAAAAAAAAAACACAAACGTCCAGGTTTTGCTGCCACAGCAAAGGTGCCAGCGGGGAAAAGTGATGCTGGTCCTCACTGCCTCCTGGAACCCCTTCAAATGCCCTAGGCAATTTGGCCCTCTCTGCTTTCCTGCGGACTCTATCCTCAAAAGCACCTTTTTTCACTTTCGGCGCTGTTTGGAGCAAAAAAGACAAACGTCCAGCTTTTGCTGCCACAGCAAAGGTGCTAGCGGGGAAAAGTGATGCTGGTCCTCACTGCCTCCTGGAACCCCTTCAAATGCCCCAGACAATTTGGCCCTCTCTGCTTTCCTGCGGACTCTACCCTCAAAAGCACCTTTTTTCACTTTCGGCGCTGTTTGATGCAAAAAAGAAAAACGTCCAGGTTTTGCTGCCACAGCAAAGGTGCCAGCGGGGAAAAGTGATGCTGGTCCTCACTGCCTCCTGGAACCCCTTCAAATGCCCCAGACAATTTGGCCCTCTCTGCTTTCCTGCTAACTCTAGCCTCAAAAGCACTGTTTTTCACTTTCAACGCTGTTTGGAGCAAAAAAGACAAAAGTCCAGGTTTTGCTGCCACAGCAAAGGTGCCAGCGGGGAAAAGTGATGCTGGTCCTCACTGCCTCCTGGAACCCCTTCAAATGCCCCAGACAATTTGGCCCTCTCTGCTTTCCTGCTAAATCTTGCCTCAAAAGCACTGTTTTTCACTTTCGGCGCTTTTTGGAGCAAAAAAGACAAACGTCCAGCTTTTGCTGCCATAGCAAAGGTGCCAGCGGGGAAAAGTGATGCTGGTCCTCACTGCCTCCTGGAACCCCTTCAAATGCCCCAGACAATTTGCCCCTCTCTGCTTTTCTGCAGACTCTATCCTCAAAACACCTTTTTTCACTTTCGGCGGCCTCGGGAGAAAAAAAAAACACAAACGTCCAGGTTTTGCTGCCACAGCAAAGGTGCCAGCGGGGAAAAGTGATGCTGGTCCTCACTGCCTCCTGGAACCCCTTCAAATGCCCTAGGCAATTTGGCTCTCTCTGCTTTCCTGCGGACTCTATCCTCAAAAGCACCTTTTTTCACTTTCGGCGCTGTTTGGAGCAAAAAAGACAAACGTCCAGGTTTTGCTGCCACAGCAAAGGTGCTAGCGGGGAAAAGTGATGCTGGTCCTCACTGCCTCCTGGAACCCCTTCAAATGCCCCAGACAATTTGGCCCTCTCTGCTTTCCTGCGGACTCTACCCTCAAAAGCACCTTTTTTCACTTTCGGCGCTGTTTGATGAAAAAAAGACAAACGTCCAGGTTTTGCTGCCACAGCAAAGGTGCCAGTGGGGAAAAGTGATGCTGGTCCTCACTGCCTCCTGGAACACCTTCAAATGCCCCAGACAATTTGGCCCTCTCTGCTTTCCTGCTAACTCTAGCCTCAAAAGCACTGTTTTTCTCTTTCAACGCTGTTTGGAGCAAAAAAGACAAAAGTCCAGGTTTTGCTGCCACAGCAAAGGTGCCAGCGGGGAAAAGTGATGCTGGTCCTCACTGCCTCCTGGAACCCCTTCAAATGCCCCAGACAATTTGGCCCTCTCTGCTTTTCTGCAGACTCTATCCTCAAAACACCTTTTTTCACTTTCGGCGGCCTCGGGAGAAAAAAAAACACAAACGTCCAGGTTTTGCTGCCACAGCAAAGGTGCCAGCGGGGAAAAGTGATGCTGGTCCTCACTGCCTCCTGGAACCCCTTCAAATGCCCCAGACAATTTGGCCCTCTCTGCTTTCCTGCTAACTCTAGCCTCAAAAGCACCTTTTTTCACTTTCGGCGCTGTTTGGAGCAAAAAATAAAAACGTCCAGCTTTTGCTGCCACAGCAAAGGTGCCAGCGGGGAAAAGTGATGCTGGTCCTCACTGCCTCCTGGAACACCTTCAAATGCCCCAGACAATTTGGCCCTCTCTGTTTTCCTGCTAACTCTAGCCTCAAAAGCACCTTTTTTCACTTTCAGCGCTGTTTGGAGCAAAAAAGACAAAAGTCCAGGTTTTGCTGCCACAGCAAAGGTGCCAGGGGGGAAACGTGATGCTGGTCCTCACTGCCTCCTGGAACCCCTTCAAATGCCCCAGACAATTTGGCCCTCTCTGCTTTCCTGCGCACTCTAGCCTCAAAAGCACCTTTTTTCACTTTGAACGCCCCCCGGAGGAAAAAAAACAAACGTCCGGGTTTTGCTGCCACAGCAAAGGTGCCAGCGGGGAAAAGTGATGCTGGTCCTCACTGCCTCCTGGAACCCCTTCAAATGCCCCAGACAATTTGGCCCTCTCTGCTTTTCTGCAGACTCTATCCTCAAAACACCTTTTTTCACTTTCGGCGCTGTTTGGAGCAAAAAAGACAAACGTCCGGGTTTTGCTGCCACAGCAAAGGTGCCAGCGGGGAAAAGTGATGCTGGTCCTCACTGCCTCCTGGAACACCTTCAAATGCCCCAGACAATTTGGCCCTCTCTGCTTTCCTGCTAACTCTAGCCTCAAAAGCACCTTTTTTGACTTTCGGCGCCCTCCGGAGGAAAAAAGACAAACGTCCAGGTTTTGCTGCCACAGCAAAGGTGCCAGCGGGGAAAAGTGATGCTGGTCCTCACTGCCTCCTGGAACCCCTTCAAATGCCCCAGACAATTTGGCCCTCTCTGCTTTCCTGCGGACTCTACCCTCAAAAGCACCTTTTTTGACTTTCGGCGCCCTCCGGAGGAAAAAAGACAAACATCCAGGTTTTGCTGCCACAGCAAAGGTGCCAGCGGGGAAAAGTGATGCTGGTCCTCACTGCCTCCTGGAACCCCTTCAAATGCCCCAGACAATTTGGCCCTCTCTGCTTTCCTGCGGACTCTACCCTCAAAAGCACCTTTTTTCACTTTCGGCGCTGTTTGATGAAAAAAAGACAAACGTCCAGGTTTTGCTGCCACAGCAAAGGTGCCAGCGGGGAAAAGTGATGCTGGTCCTCACTGCCTCCTGGAACACCTTCAAATGCCCCAGACAATTTGGCCCTCTCTACTTTCCTGCTAACTCTAGCCTCAAAAGCACTGTTTTTCACTTTCAACGCTGTTTGGAGCAAAAAAGACAAAAGTCCAGGTTTTGCTGCCACAGCAAAGGTGCCAGCGGGGAAAAGTGATGCTGGTCCTCACTGCCTCCTGGAACCCCTTCAAATGCCCCAGACAATTTGGCCCTCTCTGCTTTTCTGCAGACTCTATCCTCAAAACACCTTTTTTCACTTTCGGCGGCCTCGGGAGAAAAAAAAACACAAACGTCCAGGTTTTGCTGCCACAGCAAAGGTGCCAGCGGGGAAAAGTGATGCTGGTCCTCACTGCCTCCTGGAACCCCTTCAAATGCCCCAGACAATTTGGCCCTCTCTGCTTTCCTGCAGACTCCATCCTTGAAAGCACCTGTTTTCGCTTTCGGCGCTGTTTGGAGCAAAAAAGACAGACGTCCGGGTTTTGCTGCCACAGCAAACGTGACAGCGGGGAAAAGTGATGCTGGTCCTCACTGCCTCCTGGAACCCCTTCAAATGCCCCAGACAATTTGGCCCTCTCTTCTTTCCTGCGCACTCTAGCCTCAAAAGCACCTTTTTTCACTTTCGGCGCTGTTTGGAGCAAAAAATAAAAACGTCCAGCTTTTGCTGCCACAGCAAAGGTGCCAGCGGGGAAAAGTGATGCTGGTCCTCACTGCCTCCTGGAACACCTTCAAATGCCCCAGACAATTTGGCCCTCTCTGCTTTCCTGCTAACTCTAGCCTCAAAAGCACCTTTTTTCACTTTCAGCGCTGTTTGGAGCAAAAAAGACAAAAGTCCAGGTTTTGCTGCCACAGCAAAGGTGCCAGGGGGGAAACGTGATGCTGGTCCTCACTGCCTCCTGGAACCCCTTCAAATGCCCCAGACAATTTGGCCCTCTCTGCTTTCCTGCGCACTCTAGCCTCAAAAGCACCTTTTTTCACTTTGAACGCCCCCCGGAGGAAAAAAAACAAACGTCCAGCTTTTGCTGCCACAGCAAAGGTGCCAGCGGGGAAAAGTGATGCTGGTCCTCACTGCCTCCTGGAACCCCTTCAAATGCCCCAGACAATTTGGCCCTCTCTGCTTTCCTGCGGACTCTACCCTCAAAAGCACCTTTTTTCACTTTCGGCGCTGTTTGATGCAGAAAAGACAAACGTCCAGGTTTTGCTGCCACAGCAAAGGTGCCAGCGGGGAAAAGTGATGCTGGTCCTCACTGCCTCCTGGAACACCTTCAAATGCCCCAGACAATTTGGCCCTCTCTGCTTTCCTGCTAACTCTAGCCTCAAAAGCACTGTTTTTCACTTTCAACGCTGTTTGGAGCAAAAAAGACAAAAGTCCAGGTTTTGCTGCCACAGCAAAGGTGCCAGCGGGGAAAAGTGATGCTGGTCCTCACTGCCTCCTGGAACCCCTTCAAATGCCCCACACAATTTGGCCCTCTCTGCTTTCCTGCTAACTCTTGCCTCAAAAGCACTGTTTATCACTTTCTGCGCTGTTTGGAGCAAAAAAGACAAACGTCCAGCTTTTGCTGCCATAGCAAAGGTGCCAGCGGGGAAAAGTGATGCTGGTCCTCACTGCCTCCTGGAACCCCTTCAAATGCACCAGACAATTTGGCCCTCTCTGCTTTTCTGCAGACTCTATCCTCAAAACACCTTTTTTCACTTTCGGCGGCCTCGGGAGAAAAAAAAAACACAAACGTCCAGGTTTTGCTGCCACAGCAAAGGTGCCAGCGGGGAAAAGTGATGCTGGTCCTCAATGACTCCTGGAACCCCTTCAAATGCCCCAGACAATTTGGCCCTCTCTGCTTTCCTGCGGACTCTACCCTCAAAAGCACCTTTTTTGACTTTCGGCGCCCTCCGGAGGAAAAAAGACAAACATCCAGGTTTTGCTGCCACAGCAAAGGTGCCAGCGGGGAAAAGTGATGCTGGTCCTCACTGCCTCCTGGAACCCCTTCAAATGCCCCAGACAATTTGGCCCTCTCTGCTTTCCTGCGGACTCTACCCTCAAAAGCACCTTTTTTCACTTTCGGCGCTGTTTGATGAAAAAAAGACAAACGTCCAGGTTTTGCTGCCACAGCAAAGGTGCCAGCGGGGAAAAGTGATGCTGGTCCTCACTGCCTCCTGGAACACCTTCAAATGCCCCAGACAATTTGGCCCTCTCTGCTTTCCTGCTAACTCTAGCCTCAAAAGCACTGTTTTTCACTTTCAACGCTGTTTGGAGCAAAAAAGACAAAAGTCCAGGTTTTGCTGCCACAGCAAAGGTGCCAGCGGGGAAAAGTGATGCTGGTCCTCACTGCCTCCTGGAACCCCTTCAAATGCCCCAGACAATTTGGCCCTCTCTGCTTTTCTGCAGACTCTATCCTCAAAACACCTTTTTTCACTTTCGGCGGCCTCGGGAGAAAAAAAAAACACAAACGTCCAGGTTTTGCTGCCACAGCAAAGGTGCCAGCGGGGAAAAGTGATGCTGGTCCTCACTGCCTCCTGGAACCCCTTCAAATGCCCCAGACAATTTGGCCCTCTCTGCTTTCCTGCAGACTCCATCCTTGAAAGCACCTGTTTTCGCTTTCGGCGCTGTTTGGAGCAAAAAAGACAGACGTCCGGGTTTTGCTGCCACAGCAAACGTGACAGCGGGGAAAAGTGATGCTGGTCCTCACTGCCTCCTGGAACCCCTTCAAATGCCCCAGACAATTTGGCCCTCTCTGCTTTCCTGCGCACTCTAGCCTCAAAAGCACCTTTTTTCACTTTCGGCGCTGTTTGGAGCAAAAAATAAAAACGTCCAGCTTTTGCTGCCACAGCAAAGGTGCCAGCGGGGAAAAGTGATGCTGGTCCTCACTGCCTCCTGGAACACCTTCAAATGCCCCAGACAATTTGGCCCTCTCTGCTTTCCTGCTAACTCTAGCCTCAAAAGCACCTTTTTTCACTTTCAGCGCTGTTTGGAGCAAAAAAGACAAAAGTCCAGGTTTTGCTGCCACAGCAAAGGTGCCAGGGGGGAAACGTGATGCTGGTCCTCACTGCCTCCTGGAACCCCTTCAAATGCCCCAGACAATTTGGCCCTCTCTGCTTTCCTGCGCACTCTAGCCTCAAAAGCACCTTTTTTCACTTTGAACGCCCCCCGGAGGAAAAAAAACAAACGTCCAGCTTTTGCTGCCACAGCAAAGGTGCCAGCGGGGAAAAGTGATGCTGGTCCTCACTGCCTCCTGGAACCCCTTCAAATGCCCCAGACAATTTGGCCCTCTCTGCTTTCCTGCGGACTCTACCCTCAAAAGCACCTTTTTTCACTTTCGGCGCTGTTTGATGCAGAAAAGACAAACGTCCAGGTTTTGCTGCCACAGCAAAGGTGCCAGCGGGGAAAAGTGATGCTGGTCCTCACTGCCTCCTGGAACACCTTCAAATGCCCCAGACAATTTGGCCCTCTCTGCTTTCCTGCTAACTCTAGCCTCAAAAGCACTGTTTTTCACTTTCAACGCTGTTTGGAGCAAAAAAGACAAAAGTCCAGGTTTTGCTGCCACAGCAAAGGTGCCAGCGGGGAAAAGTGATGCTGGTCCTCACTGCCTCCTGGAACCCCTTCAAATGCCCCACACAATTTGGCCCTCTCTGCTTTCCTGCTAACTCTTGCCTCAAAAGCACTGTTTATCACTTTCTGCGCTGTTTGGAGCAAAAAAGACAAACGTCCAGCTTTTGCTGCCATAGCAAAGGTGCCAGCGGGGAAAAGTGATGCTGGTCCTCACTGCCTCCTGGAACCCCTTCAAATGCACCAGACAATTTGGCCCTCTCTGCTTTTCTGCAGACTCTATCCTCAAAACACCTTTTTTCACTTTCGGCGGCCTCGGGAGAAAAAAAAAACACAAACGTCCAGGTTTTGCTGCCACAGCAAAGGTGCCAGCGGGGAAAAGTGATGCTGGTCCTCACTGCCTCCTGGAACCCCTTCAAATGCCCCAGACAATTTGGCCCTCTCTGCTTTCCTGCAGACTCCATCCTTGAAAGCACCTGTTTTCGCTTTCGGCGCTGTTTGGAGCAAAAAAGACAGACGTCCGGGTTTTGCTGCCACAGCAAAGGTGCTAGCGGGGAAAAGTGATGCTGGTCCTCACTGCCTCCTGGAACCCCTTCAAATGCCCCAGACAATTTGGCCCTCTCTGCTTTCCTGCACACTCTAGCCTCAAAAGCACCTTTTTTCACTTTCGGCGCTGTTTGGAGCAAAAAATAAAAACGTCCAGCTTTTGCTGCCACAGCAAAGGTGCCAGCGGGGAAAAGTGATGCTGGTCCTCACTGCCTCCTGGAACACCTTCAAATGCCTCAGACAATTTGGCCCTCTCTGCTTTCCTGCTAACTCTAGCCTCAAAAGCACCTTTTTTCACTTTCAGCGCTGTTTGGAGCAAAAAAGACAAAAGTCCAGGTTTTGCTGCCACAGCAAAGGTGCCAGGGGGGAAACGTGATGCTGGTCCTCACTGCCTCCTGGAACCCCTTCAAATGCCCCAGACAATTTGGCCCTCTCTGCTTTCCTGCGCACTCTAGCCTCAAAAGCACCTTTTTTCACTTTGAACGCCCCCCGGAGGAAAAAAAACAAACGTCCAGCTTTTGCTGCCACAGCAAAGGTGCCAGCGGGGAAAAGTGATGCTGGTCCTCACTGCCTCCTGGAACCCCTTCAAATGCCCCAGACAATTTGGCCCTCTCTGCTTTTCTGCAGACTCTATCCTCAAAACACCTTTTTTCACTTTCGGCGCTGTTTGGAGCAAAAAAGACAAACGTCCGGGTTTTGCTGCCACAGCAAAGGTGCCAGCGGGGAAAAGTGATGCTGGTCCTCACTGCCTCCTGGAACCCCTTCAAATGCCCCAGACAATTTGGCCCTCTCTGCTTTTCTGCAGACTCTATCCTCAAAACACCTTTTTTCACTTTCGGCGCTGTTTGGAGCAAAAAAGACAAACGTCCGGGTTTTGCTGCCACAGCAAAGGTGCCAGCGGGGAAAAGTGATGCTGGTCCTCACTGCCTCCTGGAACCCCTTCAAATGCCCCAGACAATTTGGCCCTCTCTGCTTTCCTGCGGACTCTACCCTCAAAAGCACCTTTTTTCACTTTCGGCGCTGTTTGATGCAAAAAAGACAAACGTCCAGGTTTTGCTGCCACAGCAAAGGTGCCAGCGGGGAAAAGTGATGCTGGTCCTCACTGCCTCCTGGAACACCTTCAAATGCCCCAGACAATTTGGCCCTCTCTGCTTTCCTGCTAACTCTAGCCTCAAAAGCACTGTTTTTCACTTTCAACGCTGTTTGGAGCAAAAAAGACAAAAGTCCAGGTTTTGCTGCCACAGCAAAGGTGCCAGCGGGGAAAAGTGATGCTGGTCCTCACTGCCTCCTGGAACCCCTTCAAATGCCCCAGACAATTTGGCCCTCTCTGCTTTCCTGCTAAATCTTGCCTCAAAAGCACTGTTTTTCACTTTCGGCGCTGTTTGGAGCAAAAAAGACAAACGTCCAGCTTTTGCTGCCATAGCAAAGGTGCCAGCGGGGAAAAGTGATGCTGGTCCTCACTGCCTCCTGGAACCCCTTCAAATGCACCAGACAATTTGGCCCTCTCTGCTTTTCTGCAGACTCTATCCTCAAAACACCTTTTTTCACTTTCGGCGGCCTCGGGAGAAAAAAAAAACACAAACGTCCAGGTTTTGCTGCCACAGCAAAGGTGCCAGCGGGGAAAAGTGATGCTGGTCCTCACTGCCTCCTGGAACCCCTTCAAATGCCCTAGGCAATTTGGCCCTCTCTGCTTTCCTGCGGACTCTATCCTCAAAAGCACCTTTTTTCACTTTCGGCGCTGTTTGGAGCAAAAAAGACAAACGTCCAGCTTTTGCTGCCACAGCAAAGGTGCTAGCGGGGAAAAGTGATGCTGGTCCTCACTGCCTCCTGGAACCCCTTCAAATGCCCCAGACAATTTGGCCCTCTCTGCTTTCCTGCGGACTCTACCCTCAAAAGCACCTTTTTTCACTTTCGGCGCTGTTTGATGCAAAAAAGAAAAACGTCCAGGTTTTGCTGCCACAGCAAAGGTGCCAGCGGGGAAAAGTGATGCTGGTCCTCACTGCCTCCTGGAACCCCTTCAAATGCCCCAGACAATTTGGCCCTCTCTGCTTTCCTGCTAACTCTAGCCTCAAAAGCACTGTTTTTCACTTTCAACGCTGTTTGGAGCAAAAAAGACAAAAGTCCAGGTTTTGCTGCCACAGCAAAGGTGCCAGCGGGGAAAAGTGATGCTGGTCCTCACTGCCTCCTGGAACCCCTTCAAATGCCCCAGACAATTTGGCCCTCTCTGCTTTCCTGCTAAATCTTGCCTCAAAAGCACTGTTTTTCACTTTCGGCGCTTTTTGGAGCAAAAAAGACAAACGTCCAGCTTTTGCTGCCATAGCAAAGGTGCCAGCGGGGAAAAGTGATGCTGGTCCTCACTGCCTCCTGGAACCCCTTCAAATGCCCCAGACAATTTGCCCCTCTCTGCTTTTCTGCAGACTCTATCCTCAAAACACCTTTTTTCACTTTCGGCGGCCTCGGGAGAAAAAAAAAACACAAACGTCCAGGTTTTGCTGCCACAGCAAAGGTGCCAGCGGGGAAAAGTGATGCTGGTCCTCACTGCCTCCTGGAACCCCTTCAAATGCCCTAGGCAATTTGGCTCTCTCTGCTTTCCTGCGGACTCTATCCTCAAAAGCACCTTTTTTCACTTTCGGCGCTGTTTGGAGCAAAAAAGACAAACGTCCAGGTTTTGCTGCCACAGCAAAGGTGCTAGCGGGGAAAAGTGATGCTGGTCCTCACTGCCTCCTGGAACCCCTTCAAATGCCCCAGACAATTTGGCCCTCTCTGCTTTCCTGCGGACTCTACCCTCAAAAGCACCTTTTTTCACTTTCGGCGCTGTTTGATGAAAAAAAGACAAACGTCCAGGTTTTGCTGCCACAGCAAAGGTGCCAGTGGGGAAAAGTGATGCTGGTCCTCACTGCCTCCTGGAACACCTTCAAATGCCCCAGACAATTTGGCCCTCTCTGCTTTCCTGCTAACTCTAGCCTCAAAAGCACTGTTTTTCTCTTTCAACGCTGTTTGGAGCAAAAAAGACAAAAGTCCAGGTTTTGCTGCCACAGCAAAGGTGCCAGCGGGGAAAAGTGATGCTGGTCCTCACTGCCTCCTGGAACCCCTTCAAATGCCCCAGACAATTTGGCCCTCTCTGCTTTTCTGCAGACTCTATCCTCAAAACACCTTTTTTCACTTTTGGCGGCCTCGGGAGAAAAAAAAACACAAACGTCCAGGTTTTGCTGCCACAGCAAAGGTGCCAGCGGGGAAAAGTGATGCTGGTCCTCACTGCCTCCTGGAACCCCTTCAAATGCCCCAGACAATTTGGCCCTCTCTGCTTTCCTGCTAACTCTAGCCTCAAAAGCACCTTTTTTCACTTTCGGCGCTGTTTGGAGCAAAAAATAAAAACGTCCAGCTTTTGCTGCCACAGCAAAGGTGCCAGCGGGGAAAAGTGATGCTGGTCCTCACTGCCTCCTGGAACACCTTCAAATGCCCCAGACAATTTGGCCCTCTCTGCTTTCCTGCTAACTCTAGCCTCAAAAGCACCTTTTTTCACTTTCAGCGCTGTTTGGAGCAAAAAAGACAAAAGTCCAGGTTTTGCTGCCACAGCAAAGGTGCCAGGGGGGAAACGTGATGCTGGTCCTCACTGCCTCCTGGAACCCCTTCAAATGCCCCAGACAATTTGGCCCTCTCTGCTTTCCTGCGCACTCTAGCCTCAAAAGCACCTTTTTTCACTTTGAACGCCCCCCGGAGGAAAAAAAACAAACGTCCGGGTTTTGCTGCCACAGCAAAGGTGCCAGCGGGGAAAAGTGATGCTGGTCCTCACTGCCTCCTGGAACCCCTTCAAATGCCCCAGACAATTTGGCCCTCTCTGCTTTTCTGCAGACTCTATCCTCAAAACACCTTTTTTCACTTTCGGCGCTGTTTGGAGCAAAAAAGACAAACGTCCGGGTTTTGCTGCCACAGCAAAGGTGCCAGCGGGGAAAAGTGATGCTGGTCCTCACTGCCTCCTGGAACACCTTCAAATGCCCCAGACAATTTGGCCCTCTCTGCTTTCCTGCTAACTCTAGCCTCAAAAGCACCTTTTTTGACTTTCGGCGCCCTCCGGAGGAAAAAAGACAAACGTCCAGGTTTTGCTGCCACAGCAAAGGTGCCAGCGGGGAAAAGTGATGCTGGTCCTCACTGCCTCCTGGAACCCCTTCAAATGCCCCAGACAATTTGGCCCTCTCTGCTTTCCTGCGGACTCTACCCTCAAAAGCACCTTTTTTGACTTTCGGCGCCCTCCGGAGGAAAAAAGACAAACATCCAGGTTTTGCTGCCACAGCAAAGGTGCCAGCGGGGAAAAGTGATGCTGGTCCTCACTGCCTCCTGGAACCCCTTCAAATGCCCCAGACAATTTGGCCCTCTCTGCTTTCCTGCGGACTCTACCCTCAAAAGCACCTTTTTTCACTTTCGGCGCTGTTTGATGAAAAAAAGACAAACGTCCAGGTTTTGCTGCCACAGCAAAGGTGCCAGCGGGGAAAAGTGATGCTGGTCCTCACTGCCTCCTGGAACACCTTCAAATGCCCCAGACAATTTGGCCCTCTCTACTTTCCTGCTAACTCTAGCCTCAAAAGCACTGTTTTTCACTTTCAACGCTGTTTGGAGCAAAAAAGACAAAAGTCCAGGTTTTGCTGCCACAGCAAAGGTGCCAGCGGGGAAAAGTGATGCTGGTCCTCACTGCCTCCTGGAACCCCTTCAAATGCCCCAGACAATTTGGCCCTCTCTGCTTTTCTGCAGACTCTATCCTCAAAACACCTTTTTTCACTTTCGGCGGCCTCGGGAGAAAAAAAAACACAAACGTCCAGGTTTTGCTGCCACAGCAAAGGTGCCAGCGGGGAAAAGTGATGCTGGTCCTCACTGCCTCCTGGAACCCCTTCAAATGCCCCAGACAATTTGGCCCTCTCTGCTTTCCTGCAGACTCCATCCTTGAAAGCACCTGTTTTCGCTTTCGGCGCTGTTTGGAGCAAAAAAGACAGACGTCCGGGTTTTGCTGCCACAGCAAACGTGACAGCGGGGAAAAGTGATGCTGGTCCTCACTGCCTCCTGGAACCCCTTCAAATGCCCCAGACAATTTGGCCCTCTCTTCTTTCCTGCGCACTCTAGCCTCAAAAGCACCTTTTTTCACTTTCGGCGCTGTTTGGAGCAAAAAATAAAAACGTCCAGCTTTTGCTGCCACAGCAAAGGTGCCAGCGGGGAAAAGTGATGCTGGTCCTCACTGCCTCCTGGAACACCTTCAAATGCCCCAGACAATTTGGCCCTCTCTGCTTTCCTGCTAACTCTAGCCTCAAAAGCACCTTTTTTCACTTTCAGCGCTGTTTGGAGCAAAAAAGACAAAAGTCCAGGTTTTGCTGCCACAGC
This sequence comes from Vanellus vanellus, assembly GCF_965231255.1. Classification (NCBI taxonomy): domain Eukaryota; kingdom Metazoa; phylum Chordata; class Aves; order Charadriiformes; family Charadriidae; genus Vanellus; species Vanellus vanellus. The sequence goes on from NW_028127962.1 coordinate 579,482, forward strand.
AAAGGTGCCAGGGGGGAAACGTGATGCTGGTCCTCACTGCCTCCTGGAACCCCTTCAAATGCCCCAGACAATTTGGCCCTCTCTGCTTTCCTGCGCACTCTAGCCTCAAAAGCACCTTTTTTCACTTTGAACGCCCCCCGGAGGAAAAAAAACAAACGTCCAGCTTTTGCTGCCACAGCAAAGGTGCCAGCGGGGAAAAGTGATGCTGGTCCTCACTGCCTCCTGGAACCCCTTCAAATGCCCCAGACAATTTGGCCCTCTCTGCTTTCCTGCGGACTCTACCCTCAAAAGCACCTTTTTTCACTTTCGGCGCTGTTTGATGCAGAAAAGACAAACGTCCAGGTTTTGCTGCCACAGCAAAGGTGCCAGCGGGGAAAAGTGATGCTGGTCCTCACTGCCTCCTGGAACACCTTCAAATGCCCCAGACAATTTGGCCCTCTCTGCTTTCCTGCTAACTCTAGCCTCAAAAGCACTGTTTTTCACTTTCAACGCTGTTTGGAGCAAAAAAGACAAAAGTCCAGGTTTTGCTGCCACAGCAAAGGTGCCAGCGGGGAAAAGTGATGCTGGTCCTCACTGCCTCCTGGAACCCCTTCAAATGCCCCACACAATTTGGCCCTCTCTGCTTTCCTGCTAACTCTTGCCTCAAAAGCACTGTTTATCACTTTCTGCGCTGTTTGGAGCAAAAAAGACAAACGTCCAGCTTTTGCTGCCATAGCAAAGGTGCCAGCGGGGAAAAGTGATGCTGGTCCTCACTGCCTCCTGGAACCCCTTCAAATGCACCAGACAATTTGGCCCTCTCTGCTTTTCTGCAGACTCTATCCTCAAAACACCTTTTTTCACTTTCGGCGGCCTCGGGAGAAAAAAAAAACACAAACGTCCAGGTTTTGCTGCCACAGCAAAGGTGCCAGCGGGGAAAAGTGATGCTGGTCCTCAATGACTCCTGGAACCCCTTCAAATGCCCCAGACAATTTGGCCCTCTCTGCTTTCCTGCGGACTCTACCCTCAAAAGCACCTTTTTTGACTTTCGGCGCCCTCCGGAGGAAAAAAGACAAACATCCAGGTTTTGCTGCCACAGCAAAGGTGCCAGCGGGGAAAAGTGATGCTGGTCCTCACTGCCTCCTGGAACCCCTTCAAATGCCCCAGACAATTTGGCCCTCTCTGCTTTCCTGCGGACGCTACCCTCAAAAGCACCTTTTTTCACTTTCGGCGCTGTTTGATGAAAAAAAGACAAACGTCCAGGTTTTGCTGCCACAGCAAAGGTGCCAGCGGGGAAAAGTGATGCTGGTCCTCACTGCCTCCTGGAACACCTTCAAATGCCCCAGACAATTTGGCCCTCTCTGCTTTCCTGCTAACTCTAGCCTCAAAAGCACTGTTTTTCACTTTCAACGCTGTTTGGAGCAAAAAAGACAAAAGTCCAGGTTTTGCTGCCACAGCAAAGGTGCCAGCGGGGAAAAGTGATGCTGGTCCTCACTGCCTCCTGGAACCCCTTCAAATGCCCCAGACAATTTGGCCCTCTCTGCTTTTCTGCAGACTCTATCCTCAAAACACCTTTTTTCACTTTCGGCGGCCTCGGGAGAAAAAAAAACACAAACGTCCAGGTTTTGCTGCCACAGCAAAGGTGCCAGCGGGGAAAAGTGATGCTGGTCCTCACTGCCTCCTGGAACCCCTTCAAATGCCCCAGACAATTTGGCCCTCTCTGCTTTCCTGCAGACTCCATCCTTGAAAGCACCTGTTTTCGCTTTCGGCGCTGTTTGGAGCAAAAAAGACAGACGTCCGGGTTTTGCTGCCACAGCAAACGTGACAGCGGGGAAAAGTGATGCTGGTCCTCACTGCCTCCTGGAACCCCTTCAAATGCCCCAGACAATTTGGCCCTCTCTGCTTTCCTGCGCACTCTAGCCTCAAAAGCACCTTTTTTCACTTTCGGCGCTGTTTGGAGCAAAAAATAAAAACGTCCAGCTTTTGCTGCCACAGCAAAGGTGCCAGCGGGGAAAAGTGATGCTGGTCCTCACTGCCTCCTGGAACACCTTCAAATGCCCCAGACAATTTGGCCCTCTCTGCTTTCCTGCTAACTCTAGCCTCAAAAGCACCTTTTTTCACTTTCAGCGCTGTTTGGAGCAAAAAAGACAAAAGTCCAGGTTTTGCTGCCACAGCAAAGGTGCCAGGGGGGAAACGTGATGCTGGTCCTCACTGCCTCCTGGAACCCCTTCAAATGCCCCAGACAATTTGGCCCTCTCTGCTTTCCTGCGCACTCTAGCCTCAAAAGCACCTTTTTTCACTTTGAACGCCCCCCGGAGGAAAAAAAAACAAACGTCCAGCTTTTGCTGCCACAGCAAAGGTGCCAGCGGGGAAAAGTGATGCTGGTCCTCACTGCCTCCTGGAACCCCTTCAAATGCCCCAGACAATTTGGCCCTCTCTGCTTTCCTGCGGACTCTACCCTCAAAAGCACCTTTTTTCACTTTCGGCGCTGTTTGATGCAGAAAAGACAAACGTCCAGGTTTTGCTGCCACAGCAAAGGTGCCAGCGGGGAAAAGTGATGCTGGTCCTCACTGCCTCCTGGAACACCTTCAAATGCCCCAGACAATTTGGCCCTCTCTGCTTTCCTGCTAACTCTAGCCTCAAAAGCACTGTTTTTCACTTTCAACGCTGTTTGGAGCAAAAAAGACAAAAGTCCAGGTTTTGCTGCCACAGCAAAGGTGCCAGCGGGGAAAAGTGATGCTGGTCCTCACTGCCTCCTGGAACCCCTTCAAATGCCCCACACAATTTGGCCCTCTCTGCTTTCCTGCTAACTCTTGCCTCAAAAGCACTGTTTATCACTTTCTGCGCTGTTTGGAGCAAAAAAGACAAACGTCCAGCTTTTGCTGCCATAGCAAAGGTGCCAGCGGGGAAAAGTGATGCTGGTCCTCACTGCCTCCTGGAACCCCTTCAAATGCACCAGACAATTTGGCCCTCTCTGCTTTTCTGCAGACTCTATCCTCAAAACACCTTTTTTCACTTTCGGCGGCCTCGGGAGAAAAAAAAAACACAAACGTCCAGGTTTTGCTGCCACAGCAAAGGTGCCAGCGGGGAAAAGTGATGCTGGTCCTCACTGCCTCCTGGAACCCCTTCAAATGCCCCAGACAATTTGGCCCTCTCTGCTTTCCTGCGCACTCTAGCCTCAAAAGCACCTTTTTTCACTTTCGGCGCTGTTTGGAGCAAAAAATAAAAACGTCCAGCTTTTGCTGCCACAGCAAAGGTGCCAGCGGGGAAAAGTGATGCTGGTCCTCACTGCCTCCTGGAACACCTTCAAATGCCCCAGACAATTTGGCCCTCTCTGCTTTCCTGCGCACTCTAGCCTCAAAAGCACCTTTTTTCACTTTCAGCGCTGTTTGGAGCAAAAAAGACAAAAGTCCAGGTTTTGCTGCCACAGCAAAGGTGCCAGGGGGAAACGTGATGCTGGTCCTCACTGCCTCCTGGAACCCCTTCAAATGCCCCAGACAATTTGGCCCTCTCTGCTTTTCTGCAGACTCTATCCTCAAAACACCTTTTTTCACTTTCGGCGCTGTTTGGAGCAAAAAAGACAAACGTCCGGGTTTTGCTGCCACAGCAAAGGTGCCAGCGGGGAAAAGTGATGCTGGTCCTCACTGCCTCCTGGAACCCCTTCAAATGCCCCAGACAATTTGGCCCTCTCTGCTTTCCTGCGGACTCTAGCCTCAAAAGCACCTTTTTTGACTTTCGGCGCCCTCCGGAGGAAAAAAGACAAACATCCAGGTTTTGCTGCCACAGCAAAGGTGCCAGCGGGGAAAAGTGATGCTGGTCCTCACTGCCTCCTGGAACCCCTTCAAATGCCCCAGACAATTTGGCCCTCTCTGCTTTCCTGCGGACTCTACCCTCAAAAGCACCTTTTTTCACTTTCGGCGCTGTTTGATGAAAAAAAGACAAACGTCCAGGTTTTGCTGCCACAGCAAAGGTGCCAGCGGGGAAAAGTGATGCTGGTCCTCACTGCCTCCTGGAACACCTTCAAATGCCCCAGACAATTTGGCCCTCTCTGCTTTCCTGCTAACTCTAGCCTCAAAAGCACTGTTTTTCACTTTCAACGCTGTTTGGAGCAAAAAAGACAAAAGTCCAGGTTTTGCTGCCACAGCAAAGGTGCCAGCGGGGAAAAGTGATGCTGGTCCTCACTGCCTCCTGGAACCCCTTCAAATGCCCCAGACAATTTGGCCCTCTCTGCTTTCCTGCGGACTCTACCCTCAAAAGCACCTTTTTTCACTTTCGGCGGCCTCGGGAGAAAAAAAAACACAAACGTCCAGGTTTTGCTGCCACAGCAAAGGTGCCAGCGGGGAAAAGTGATGCTGGTCCTCACTGCCTCCTGGAACCCCTTCAAATGCCCCAGACAATTTGGCCCTCTCTGCTTTCCTGCAGACTCCATCCTTGAAAGCACCTGTTTTCGCTTTCGGCGCTGTTTGGAGCAAAAAAGACAGACGTCCGGGTTTTGCTGCCACAGCAAACGTGACAGCGGGGAAAAGTGATGCTGGTCCTCACTGCCTCCTGGAACCCCTTCAAATGCCCCAGACAATTTGGCCCTCTCTGCTTTCCTGCGCACTCTAGCCTCAAAAGCACCTTTTTTCACTTTCGGCGCTGTTTGGAGCAAAAAATAAAAACGTCCAGGTTTTGCTGCCACAGCAAAGGTGCCAGCGGGGAAAAGTGATGCTGGTCCTCACTGCCTCCTGGAACACCTTCAAATGCCCCAGACAATTTGGCCCTCTCTGCTTTCCTGCTAACTCTAGCCTCAAAAGCACCTTTTTTCACTTTCAGCGCTGTTTGGAGCAAAAAAGACAAAAGTCCAGGTTTTGCTGCCACAGCAAAGGTGCCAGGGGGGAAACGTGATGCTGGTCCTCACTGCCTCCTGGAACCCCTTCAAATGCCCCAGACAATTTGGCCCTCTCTGCTTTTCTGCGCACTCTAGCCTCAAAAGCACCTTTTTTCACTTTGAACGCCCCCCGGAGGAAAAAAAACAAACGTCCAGCTTTTGCTGCCACAGCAAAGGTGCCAGCGGGGAAAAGTGATGCTGGTCCTCACTGCCTCCTGGAACCCCTTCAAATGCCCCAGACAATTTGGCCCTCTCTGCTTTTCTGCAGACTCTATCCTCAAAACACCTTTTTTCACTTTCGGCGCTGTTTGGAGCAAAAAAGACAAACGTCCGGGTTTTGCTGCCACAGCAAAGGTGCCAGCGGGGAAAAGTGATGCTGGTCCTCACTGCCTCCTGGAACACCTTCAAATGCCCCAGACAATTTGGCCCTCTCTGCTTTCCTGCGGACTCTAGCCTCAAAAGCACCTTTTTTGACTTTCGGCGCCCTCCGGAGGAAAAAAGACAAACGTCCAGGTTTTGCTGCCACAGCAAAGGTGCCAGCGGGGAAAAGTGATGCTGGTCCTCACTGCCTCCTGGAACACCTTCAAATGCCCCAGACAATTTGGCCCTCTCTGCTTTCCTGCGCACTCTAGCCTCAAAAGCACCTTTTTTCACTTTCGGCGCTGTTTGATGCAAAAAAGACAAAAGTCCAGGTTTTGCTGCCACAGCAAAGGTGCCAGCGGGGAAAAGTGATGCTGGTCCTCACTGCCTCCTGGAACACCTTCAAATGCCCCAGACAATTTGGCCCTCTCTGCTTTCCTGCTAACTCTAGCCTCAAAAGCACTGTTTTTCACTTTCAACGCTGTTTGGAGCAAAAAAGACAAAAGTCCAGGTTTTGCTGCCACAGCAAAGGTGCCAGCGGGGAAAAGTGATGCTGGTCCTCACTGCCTCCTGGAACCCCTTCAAATGCCCCAGACAATTTGGCCCTCTCTGCTTTCCTGCTAAATCTTGCTCAAAAGCACTGTTTTTCACTTTCGGCGCTGTTTGGAGCAAAAAAGACAAACGTCCAGCTTTTGCTGCCATAGCAAAGGTGCCAGCGGGGAAAAGTGATGCTGGTCCTCACTGCCTCCTGGAACCCCTTCAAATGCACCAGACAATTTGGCCCTCTCTGCTTTTCTGCAGACTCTATCCTCAAAACACCTTTTTTCACTTTCGGAGGCCTCGGGAGAAAAAAAAAACACAAACGTCCAGGTTTTGCTGCCACAGCAAAGGTGCCAGTGGGGAAAAGTGATGCTGGTCCTCACTGCCTCCTGGAACCCCTTCAAATGCCCCAGACAATTTGGCCCTCTCTGCTTTCCCGCGGACTCTACCCTCAAAAGCACCTTTTTTTCACTTTCGGCGCTGTTTGATGCAAAAAAGAAAAACGTCCAGGTTTTGCTGCCACAGCAAAGGTGCCAGCGGGGAAAAGTGATGCTGGTCCTCACTGCCTCCTGGAACCCCTTCAAATGCCCCAGACAATTTGGCCCTCTCTGCTTTCCTGCTAAATCTTGCCTCAAAAGCACTGTTTTTCACTTTCGGCGCTGTTTGGAGCAAAAAAGACAAACGTCCAGCTTTTGCTGCCATAGCAAAGGTGCCAGCGGGGAAAAGTGATGCTGGTCCTCACTGCCTCCTGGAACCCCTTCAAATGCACCAGACAATTTGGCCCTCTCTGCTTTTCTGCAGACTCTATCCTCAAAACACCTTTTTTCACTTTCGGCGGCCTCGGGAGAAAAAAAAAACACAAACGTCCAGGTTTTGCTGCCACAGCAAAGGTGCCAGCGGGGAAAAGTGATGCTGGTCCTCACTGCCTCCTGGAACCCCTTCAAATGCCCCAGACAATTTGGCCCTCTCTGCTTTCCTGCGGACTCTATCCTCAAAAGCACCTTTTTTCACTTTCGGCGCTGTTTGGAGCAAAAAAGACAAACGTCCAGCTTTTGCTGCCACAGCAAAGGTGCTAGCGGGGAAAAGTGATGCTGGTCCTCACTGCCTCCTGGAACCCCTTCAAATGCCCCAGACAATTTGGCCCTCTCTGCTTTCCTGCGGACTCTACCCTCAAAAGCACCTTTTTTCAATTTCGGCGCTGTTTGATGAAAAAAAGACAAACGTCCAGGTTTTGCTGCCACAGCAAAGGTGCCAGCGGGGAAAAGTGATGCTGGTCCTCACTGCCTCCTGGAACACCTTCAAATGCCCCAGACAATTTGGCCCTCTCTGCTTTCCTGCTAACTCTAGCCTCAAAAGCACTGTTTTTCACTTTCAACGCTGTTTGGAGCAAAAAAGACAAAAGTCCAGGTTTTGCTGCCACAGCAAAGGTGCCAGCGGGGAAAAGTGATGCTGGTCCTCACTGCCTCCTGGAACCCCTTCAAATGCCCCAGACAATTTGGCCCTCTCTGCTTTTCTGCAGACTCTATCCTCAAAACACCTTTTTTCACTTTCGGCGGCCTCGGGAGAAAAAAAAACACAAACGTCCAGCTTTTGCTGCCACAGCAAAGGTGCCAGCGGGGAAAAGTGATGCTGGTCCTCACTGCCTCCTGGAACCCCTTCAAATGCCCCAGACAATTTGGCCCTCTCTGCTTTCCTGCAGACTCCATCCTTGAAAGCACCTGTTTTCGCTTTCGGCGCTGTTTGGAGCAAAAAAGACAGACGTCCGGGTTTTGCTGCCACAGCAAACGTGACAGCGGGGAAAAGTGATGCTGGTCCTCACTGCCTCCTGGAACCCCTTCAAATGCCCCAGACAATTTGGCCCTCTCTGCTTTCCTGCGCACTCTAGCCTCAAAAGCACCTTTTTTCACTTTCGGCGCTGTTTGGAGCAAAAAATAAAAACGTCCAGCTTTTGCTGCCACAGCAAAGGTGCCAGGGGGGAAACGTGATGCTGGTCCTCACTGCCTCCTGGAACCCCTTCAAATGCCCCAGACAATTTGGCCCTCTCTGCTTTCCTGCGCACTCTAGCCTCAAAAGCACCTTTTTTCACTTTGAACGCCCCCCGGAGGAAAAAAAACAAACGTCCAGCTTTTGCTGCCACAGCAAAGGTGCCAGCGGGGAAAAGTGATGCTGGTCCTCACTGCCTCCTGGAACCCCTTCAAATGCCCCAGACAATTTGGCCCTCTCTGCTTTTCTGCAGACTCTATCCTCAAAACACCTTTTTTCACTTTCGGCGCCCTCCGGAGGAAAAAAGACAAACGTCCAGGTTTTGCTGCCACAGCAAAGGTGCCAGCGGGGAAAAGTGATGCTGGTCCTCACTGCCTCCTGGAACCCCTTCAAATGCCCCAGACAATTTGGCCCTCTCTGCTTTTCTGCAGACTCTATCCTCAAAACACCTTTTTTCACTTTCGGCAACCTCGGGAGAAAAAAAAAACACAAACGTCCAGGTTTTGCTGCCACAGCAAAGGTGCCAGCGGGGAAAAGTGATGCTGGTCCTCACTGCCTCCTGGAACCCCTTCAAATGCCCCAGACAATTTGGCCCTCTCTGCTTTCCTGCGGACTCTATCCTCAAAAGCACCTTTTTTCACTTTCGGCGCTGTTTGGAGCAAAAAAGACAAACGTCCAGCTTTTGCTGCCACAGCAAAGGTGCTAGCGGGGAAAAGTGATGCTGGTCCTCACTGCCTCCTGGAACCCCTTCAAATGCCCCAGACAATTTGGCCCTCTCAGCTTTCCTGCGGACTCCATCCTCAAAAGCACCTGTTTTCGCTTTTGGCAACCTCTGGAGCAAAAAAGACAAACGTCCAGCTTTTGCTGCCACAGCAAAGGTGCCAGCGGGGAAAAGTGATGCTGGTCCTCACTGCCTCCTTGAACCCCTTCAAATGCCCCAGACAATTTGGCCCTCTCTGCTTTTCTGCAGACTCTATCCTCAAAACACCTTTTTTCACTTTCGGCGGCCTCGGGAGAAAAAAAAACACAAACGTCCAGCTTTTGCTGCCACAGCAAAGGTGCCAGCGGGGAAAAGTGATGCTGGTCCTCACTGCCTCCTGGAACCCCTTCAAATGCCCCAGACAATTTGGCCCTCTCTGCTTTCCTGCAGACTCCATCCTTGAAAGCACCTGTTTTCGCTTTCGGCGCTGTTTGGAGCAAAAAAGACAGACGTCCGGGTTTTGCTGCCACAGCAAACGTGACAGCGGGGAAAAGTGATGCTGGTCCTCACTGCCTCCTGGAACCCCTTCAAATGCCCCAGACAATTTGGCCCTCTCTGCTTTCCTGCGCACTCTAGCCTCAAAAGCACCTTTTTTCACTTTCGGCGCTGTTTGGAGCAAAAAATAAAAACGTCCAGCTTTTGCTGCCACAGCAAAGGTGCCAGGGGGGAAACGTGATGCTGGTCCTCACTGCCTCCTGGAACCCCTTCAAATGCCCCACACAATTTGGCCCTCTCTGCTTTCCTGCGCACTCTAGCCTCAAAAGCACCTTTTTTCACTTTGAACGCCCCCCGGAGGAAAAAAAACAAACGTCCAGCTTTTGCTGCCACAGCAAAGGTGCCAGCGGGGAAAAGTGATGCTGGTCCTCACTGCCTCCTGGAACCCCTTCAAATGCCCCAGACAATTTGGCCCTCTCTGCTTTTCTGCAGACTCTATCCTCAAAACACCTTTTTTCACTTTCGGCGCCCTCCGGAGGAAAAAAGACAAACGTCCAGGTTTTGCTGCCACAGCAAAGGTGCCAGCGGGGAAAAGTGATGCTGGTCCTCACTGCCTCCTGGAACCCCTTCAAATGCCCCAGACAATTTGGCCCTCTCTGCTTTTCTGCAGACTCTATCCTCAAAACACCTTTTTTCACTTTCGGCGGCCTCGGGAGAAATAAAAAACACAAACGTCCAGGTTTTGCTGCCACAGCAAAGGTGCCAGCGGGGAAAAGTGATGCTGGTCCTCACTGCCTCCTGGAACCCCTTCAAATGCCCCAGACAATTTGGCCCTCTCTGCTTTCCTGCGGACTCTATCCTCAAAAGCACCTTTTTTCACTTTCGGCGCTGTTTGGAGCAAAAAAGACAAACGTCCAGCTTTTGCTGCCACAGCAAAGGTGCCAGCGGGGAAAAGTGATGCTGGTCCTCACTGCCTCCTGGAACCCCTTCAAATGCCCCAGACAATTTGGCCCTCTCTGCTTTCCTGCGGACTCTACCCTCAAAAGCACCTTTTTTCACTTTCGGCGCTGTTTGATGAAAAAAAGACAAACGTCCAGGTTTTGCTGCCACAGCAAAGGTGCCAGCGGGGAAAAGTGATGCTGGTCCTCACTGCCTCCTGGAACACCTTCAAATGCCCCAGACAATTTGGCCCTCTCTGCTTTCCTGCTAACTCTAGCCTCAAAAGCACTGTTTTTCACTTTCAACGCTGTTTGGAGCAAAAAAGACAAAAGTCCAGGTTTTGCTGCCACAGCAAAGGTGCCAGCGGGGAAAAGTGATGCTGGTCCTCACTGTCTCCTGGAACCCCTTCAAATGCCCCAGACAATTTGGCCCTCTCTGCTTTTCTGCAGACTCTATCCTCAAAACACCTTTTTTCACTTTCGGCGGCCTCGGGAGAAAAAAAAACACAAACGTCCAGGTTTTGCTGCCACAGCAAAGGTGCCAGCGGGGAAAAGTGATGCTGGTCCTCACTGCCTCCTGGAACCCCTTCAAATGCCCCAGACAATTTGGCCCTCTCTGCTTTCCTGCAGACTCCATCCTTGAAAGCACCTGTTTTCGCTTTCGGCGCTGTTTGGAGCAAAAAAGACAGACGTCCGGGTTTTGCTGCCACAGCAAACGTGACAGCGGGGAAAAGTGATGCTGGTCCTCACTGCCTCCTGGAACCCCTTCAAATGCCCCAGACAATTTGGCCCTCTCTGCTTTCCTGCGCACTCTAGCCTCAAAAGCACCTTTTTTCACTTTCGGCGCTGTTTGGAGCAAAAAATAAAAACGTCCAGCTTTTGCTGCCACAGCAAAGGTGCCAGGGGGGAAACGTGATGCTGGTCCTCACTGCCTCCTGGAACCCCTTCAAATGCCCCAGACAATTTGGCCCTCTCTGCTTTCCTGCGCACTCTAGCCTCAAAAGCACCTTTTTTCACTTTGAACGCCCCCCGGAGGAAAAAAAACAAACGTCCAGCTTTTGCTGCCACAGCAAAGGTGCCAGCGGGGAAAAGTGATGCTGGTCCTCACTGCCTCCTGGAACCCCTTCAAATGCCCCAGACAATTTGGCCCTCTCTGCTTTTCTGCAGACTCTATCCTCAAAACACCTTTTTTCACTTTCGGCGCCCTCCGGAGGAAAAAAGACAAACGTCCAGGTTTTGCTGCCACAGCAAAGGTGCCAGCGGGGAAAAGTGATGCTGGTCCTCACTGCCTCCTGGAACCCCTTCAAATGCCCCAGACAATTTGGCCCTCTCTGCTTTCCTGCGGACTCTACCCTCAAAAGCACCTTTTTTCACTTTCGGCGCTGTTTGATGCAAAAAAGACAAACGTCCAGGTTTTGCTGCCACAGCAAAGGTGCCAGCGGGGAAAAGTGATGCTGGTCCTCACTGCCTCCTGGAACACCTTCAAATGCCCCAGACAATTTGGCCCTCTCTGCTTTCCTGCTAACTCTAGCCTCAAAAGCACTGTTTTTCACTTTCAACGCTGTTTGGAGCAAAAAAGACAAAAGTCCAGGTTTTGCTGCCACAGCAAAGGTGCCAGCGGGGAAAAGTGATGCTGGTCCTCACTGCCTCCTGGAACCCCTTCAAATGCCCCAGACAATTTGGCCCTCTCTGCTTTCCTGCTAAATCTTGCCTCAAAAGCACTGTTTTTCACTTTCGGCGCTGTTTGGAGCAAAAAAGACAAACGTCCAGCTTTTGCTGCCATAGCAAAGGTGCCAGCGGGGAAAAGTGATGCTGGTCCTCACTGCCTCCTGGAACCCCTTCAAATGCACCAGACAATTTGGCCCTCTCTGCTTTTCTGCAGACTCTATCCTCAAAACACCTTTTTTCACTTTCGGCGGCCTCGGGAGAAAAAAAAAACACAAACGTCCAGGTTTTGCTGCCACAGCAAAGGTGCCAGCGGGGAAAAGTGATGCTGGTCCTCACTGCCTCCTGGAACCCCTTCAAATGCCCCAGACAATTTGGCCCTCTCTGCTTTCCTGCGGACTCTATCCTCAAAAGCACCTTTTTTCACTTTCGGCGCTGTTTGGAGCAAAAAAGACAAACGTCCAGCTTTTGCTGCCACAGCAAAGGTGCTAGCGGGGAAAAGTGATGCTGGTCCTCACTGCCTCCTGGAACCCCTTCAAATGCCCCAGACAATTTGGCCCTCTCTGCTTTCCTGCGCACTCTAGCCTCAAAAGCACCTTTTTTCACTTTCGGCGCTGTTTGGAGCAAAAAATAAAAACGTCCAGCTTTTGCTGCCACAGTAAAGGTGCCAGCGGGGAAAAGTGATGCTGGTCCTCACTGCCTCCTGGAACACCTTCAAATGCCCCAGACAATTTGGCCCTCTCTGCTTTCCTGCTAACTCTAGCCTCAAAAGCACCTTTTTTCACTTTTAGCGCTGTTTGGAGCAAAAAAGACAAAAGTCCAGGTTTTGCTGCCACAGCAAAGGTGCCAGGGGGGAAAAGTGATGCTGGTCCTCACTGCCTCCTTGAACCCCTTCAAATGCCCCACACAATTTGGCCCTCTCTGGTTTCCTGCGCACTCTAGCCTTAAAAGCACCTTTTTTCACTTTGAACGCCCCCCGGAGGAAAAAAAACAATCGTCCAGCTTTTGCTGCCACAGCAAAGGTGCCAGCGGGGAAAAGTGATGCTCGTCCTCACTGCCTCCTGGAACCCCTTCAAATGCCCCAGACAATTTGGCCCTCTCTGCTTTTCTGCAGACTATATCCTCAAAACACCTTTTTTCACTTTCGGCGCTGTTTGGAGCAAAAAAGACAAACGTCCGGGTTTTGCTGCCACAGCAAAGGTGCCAGCGGGGAAAAGTGATGCTGGTCCTCACTGCCTCCTGGAACACCTTCAAATGCCCCAGACAATTTGGCCCTCTCTGCTTTCCTGCGGACTCTAGCCTCAAAAGCACCTTTTTTGACTTTCGGCGCCCTCCGGAGGAAAAAAGACAAACATCCAGGTTTTGCTGCCACAGCAAAGGTGCCAGCGGGGAAAAGTGATGCTGGTCCTCACTCCCTCCTGGAACCCCTTCAAATGCCCCAGACAATTTGGCCCTCTCTGCTTTCCTGCGGACTCTACCCTCAAAAGCACCTTTTTTCACTTTCGGCGCTGTTTGATGAAAAAAAGACAAACGTCCAGGTTTTGCTGCCACAGCAAAGGTGCCAGCGGGGAAAAGTGATGCTGGTCCTCACTGCGTCCTGGAACACCTTCAAATGCCCCAGACAATTTGGCCCTCTCTGCTTTCCTGCTAACTCTAGCCTCAAAAGCACTGTTTTTCACTTTCAACGCTGTTTGGAGCAAAAAAGACAAAAGTCCAGGTTTTGCTGCCACAGCAAAGGTGCCAGCGGGGAAAAGTGATGCTGGTCCTCACTGCCTCCTGGAACCCCTTCAAATGCCCCAGACAATTTGGCCCTCTCTGCTTTTCTGCAGACTCTATCCTCAAAACACCTTTTTTCACTTTCGGCGGCCTCGGGAGAAAAAAAAACACAAACGTCCAGGTTTTGCTGCCACAGCAAAGGTGCCAGCGGGGAAAAGTGATGCTGGTCCTCACTGCCTCCTGGAACCCCTTCAAATGCCCCAGACAATTTGGCCCTCTCTGCTTTCCTGCAGACTCCATCCTTGAAAGCACCTGTTTTCGCTTTCGGCGCTGTTTGGAGCAAAAAAGACAGACGTCCGGGTTTTGCTGCCACAGCAAACGTGCCAGCGGGGAAAAGTGATGCTGGTCCTCACTGCCTCCTGGAACCCCTTCAAATGCCCCAGACAATTTGGCCCTCTCTTCTTTCCTGCGCACTCTAGCCTCAAAAGCACCTTTTTTCACTTTCGGCGCTGTTTGGAGCAAAAAATAAAAACGTCCAGCTTTTGCTGCCACAGCAAAGGTGCCAGCGGGGAAAAGTGATGCTGGTCCTCACTGCCTCCTGGAACCCCTTCAAATGCCCCAGACAATTTGGCCCTCTCTGCTTTCCTGCTAACTCTAGCCTCAAAAGCACCTTTTTTCACTTTCAGCGCTGTTTGGAGCAAAAAAGACAAAAGTCCAGGTTTTGCTGCCACAGCAAAGGTGCCAGCGGGGAAAAGTGATGCTGGTCCTCACTGCCTCCTGGAACCCCTTCAAATGCCCCAGACAATTTGGCCCTCTCTGCTTTCCTGCGCACTCTAGCCTTAAAAGCACCTTTTTTCACTTTGAACGCCCCCCGGAGGAAAAAAAACAAACGTCCAGCTTTTGCTGCCACAGCAAAGGTGCCAGCGGGGAAAAGTGATGCTGGTCCTCACTGCCTCCTGGAACCCCTTCAAATGCCCCAGACAATTTGGCCCTCTCTGCTTTTCTGCAGACTCTATCCTCAAAAGCACCTTTTTTCACTTTCGGCGCTGTTTGGAGCAAAAAAGACAAACGTCCGGGTTTTGCTGCCACAGCAAAGGTTCCAGCGGGGAAAAGTGATGCTGGTCCTCACTGCCTCCTGGAACCCCTTCAAATGCCCCAGACAATTTGGCCCTCTCTGCTTTCCTGCGGACTCTAGCCTCAAAAGCACCTTTTTTGACTTTCGGCGCCCTCCGGAGGAAAAAAGACAAACATCCAGGTTTTGCTGCCACAGCAAAGGTGCCAGCGGGGAAAAGTGATGCTGGTCCTCACTGCCTCCTGGAACCCCTTCAAATGCCCCAGACAATTTGGCCCTCTCTGCTTTCCTGCGGACTCTACCCTCAAAAGCACCTTTTTTCACTTTCGGCGCTGTTTGATGCAAAAAAGACAAACGTCCAGGTTTTGCTGCCACAGCAAAGGTGCCAGCGGGGAAAAGTGATGCTGGTCCTCACTGCCTCCTGGAACACCTTCAAATGCCCCAGACAATTTGGCCCTCTCTGCTTTCCTGCTAACTCTAGCCTCAAAAGCACTGTTTTTCACTTTCAACGCTGTTTGGAGCAAAAAAGACAAAAGTCCAGGTTTTGCTGCCACAGCAAAGGTGCCAGCGGGGAAAAGTGATGCTGGTCCTCACTGCCTCCTGGAACCCCTTCAAATGCCCCAGACAATTTGGCCCTCTCTGCTTTTCTGCAGACTCTATCCTCAAAACACCTTTTTTCACTTTCGGCGGCCTCGGGAGAAAAAAAAACACAAACGTCCAGGTTTTGCTGCCACAGCAAAGGTGCCAGCGGGGAAAAGTGATGCTGGTCCTCACTGCCTCCTGGAACCCCTTCAAATGCCCCAGACAATTTGGCCCTCTCTGCTTTCCTGCCGACTCCATCCTTGAAAGCACCTGTTTTCGCTTTCGGCGCTGTTTGGAGCAAAAAAGACAGACGTCCGGGTTTTGCTGCCACAGCAAACGTGACAGCGGGGAAAAGTGATGCTGGTCCTCACTGCCTCCTGGAACCCCTTCAAATGCCCCAGACAATTTGGCCCTCTCTGCTTTCCTGCGCACTCTAGCCTCAAAAGCACCTTTTTTCACTTTCGGCGCTGTTTGGAGCAAAAAATAAAAACGTCCAGCTTTTGCTGCCACAGCAAAGGTGCCAGCGGGGAAAAGTGATGCTGGTCCTCACTGCCTCCTGGAACACCTTCAAATGCCCCAGACAATTTGGCCCTCTCTGCTTTCCTGCTAACTCTAGCCTCAAAAGCACCTTTTTTCACTTTCATAGCTGTTTGGAGCAAAAAAGACAAAAGTCCAGGTTTTGCTGCCACAGCAAAGGTGCCAGGGGGGAAACGTGATGCTGGTCCTCACTGCCTCCTGGAACCCCTTCAAATGCCCCAGACAATTTGGCCCTCTCTGCTTTCCTGCGCACTCTAGCCTCAAAAGCACCTTTTTTCACTTTGAACGCCCCCCGGAGGAAAAAAAACAAACGTCCAGCTTTTGCTGCCACAGCAAAGGTGCCAGCGGGGAAAAGTGATGCTGGTCCTCACTGCCTCCTGGAACCCCTTCAAATGCCCCAGACAATTTGGCCCTCTCTGCTTTTCTGCAGACTCTATCCTCAAAACACCTTTTTTCACTTTCGGCGCTGTTTGGAGCAAAAAAGACAAACGTCCGGGTTTTGCTGCCACAGCAAAGGTGCCAGCGGGGAAAAGTGATGCTGGTCCTCACTGCCTCCTGGAACACCTTCAAATGCCCCAGACAATTTGGCCCTCTCTGCTTTCCTGCGGACTCTAGCCTCAAAAGCACCTTTTTTGACTTTCGGCGCCCTCCGGAGGAAAAAAGACAAACGTCCAGGTTTTGCTGCCACAGCAAAGGTGCCAGCGGGGAAAAGTGATGCTGGTCCTCACTGCCTCCTGGAACCCCTTCAAATGCCCCAGACAATTTGGCCCTCTCTGCTTTCCTGCGGACTCTACCCTCAAAAGCACCTTTTTTCACTTTCGGCGCTGTTTGATGCAAAAAAGACAAACGTCCAGGTTTTGCTGCCACAGCAAAGGTGCCAGCGGGGAAAAGTGATGCTGGTCCTCACTGCCTCCTGGAACCCCTTCAAATGCCCCAGACAATTTGGCCCTCTCTGCTTTCCTGCTAACTCTAGCCTCAAAAGCACTGTTTTTCACTTTCAACGCTGTTTGGAGCAAAAAAGACAAAAGTCCAGGTTTTGCTACCACAGCAAAGGTGCCAGCGGGGAAAAGTGATGCTGGTCCTCACTGCCTCCTGGAACCCCTTCAAATGCCCCAGACAATTTGGCCCTCTCTGCTTTCCTGCTAAATCTTGCCTCAAAAGCACTGTTTTTCACTTTCGGCGCTGTTTGGAGCAAAAAAGACAAACGTCCAGCTTTTGCTGCCATAGCAAAGGTGCCAGCGGGGAAAAGTGATGCTGGTCCTCACTGCCTCCTGGAACCCCTTCAAATGCACCAGACAATTTGGCCCTCTCTGCTTTCCTGCGCACTCTAGCCTCAAAACACCTTTTTTCACTTTCGGCGGCCTCGGGAGAAAAAAAAAACACAAACGTCCAGGTTTTGCTGCCACAGCAAAGGTGCCAGTGGGGAAAAGTGATGCTGGTCCTCACTGCCTCCTGGAACCCCTTCAAATGCCCTAGGCAATTTGGCCCTCTCTGCTTTCCTGCGGACTCTATCCTCAAAAGCACCTTTTTTCACTTTCGGCGTTGTTTGGAGCAAAAAAGACAAACGTCCAGCTTTTGCTGCCACAGCAAAGGTGCTAGCGGGGAAAAGTGATGCTGGTCCTCACTGCCTCCTGGAACACCTTCAAATGCCCCAGACAATTTGGCCCTCTCTGCTTTCCTGCGGACTCTACCCTCAAAAGCACCTTTTTTTCACTTTCGGCGCTGTTTGATGCAAAAAATAAAAACGTCCAGGTTTTGCTGCCACAGCAAAGGTGCCAGCGGGGAAAAGTGATGCTGGTCCTCACTGCCTCCTGGAACACCTTCAAATGCCCCAGACAATTTGGCCCTCTCTGCTTTCCTGCTAACTCTAGCCTCAAAAGCACTGTTTTTCACTTTCAACGCTGTTTGGAGCAAAGAAGACAAAAGTCCAGGTTTTGCTGCCACAGCAAAGGTGCCAGCGGGGAAAAGTGATGCTGGTCCTCACTGCCTCCTGGAACCCCTTCAAATGCCCCAGACAATTTGGCCCTCTCTGCTTTCCTGCTAAATCTTGCCTCAAAAGCACTGTTTTTCACTTTCGGCGCTGTTTGGAGCAAAAAAGACAAACGTCCAGCTTTTGCTGCCATAGCAAAGGTGCCAGCGGGGAAAAGTGATGCTGGTCCTCACTGCCTCCTGGAACCCCTTCAAATGCACCAGACAATTTGGCCCTCTCTGCTTTTCTGCAGACTCTATCCTCAAAACACCTTTTTTCACTTTCGGCGGCCTCGGGAGAAAAAAAAAACACAAACGTCCAGGTTTTGCTGCCACAGCAAAGGTGCCAGCGGGGAAAAGTGATGCTGGTCCTCACTGCCTCCTGGAACCCCTTCAAATGCCCTAGGCAATTTGGCCCTCTCTGCTTTCCTGCGGACTCTATCCTCAAAAGCACCTTTTTTCACTTTCGGCGCTGTTTGGAGCAAAAAAGACAAACGTCCAGCTTTTGCTGCCACAGCAAAGGTGCTAGCGGGGAAAAGTGATGCTGGTCCTCACTGCCTCCTGGAACCCCTTCAAATGCCCCAGACAATTTGGCCCTCTCTGCTTTCCTGCGCACTCTAGCCTCAAAAGCACCTTTTTTCACTTTCGGCGCTGTTTGGAGCAAAAAATAAAAACGTCCAGGTTTTGCTGCCACAGCAAAGGTGCCAGCGGGGAAAAGTGATGCTGGTCCTCACTGCCTCCTGGAACACCTTCAAATGCCCCAGACAATTTGGCCCTCTCTGCTTTCCTGCGCACTCTAGCCTCAAAAGCACCTTTTTTCACTTTCAGCGCTGTTTGGAGCAAAAAAGACAAAATTCCAGGTTTTGCTGCCACAGCAAAGGTGCCAGGGGGGAAAAGTGATGCTGGTCCTCTCTGCCTCCTGGAACCCCTTCAAATGCCCCACACAATTTGGCCCTCTCTGGTTTCCTGCGCACTCTAGCCTTAAAAGCACCTTTTTTCACTTTGAACGCCCCCCGGAGGAAAAAAAACAAACGTCCAGCTTTTGCTGCCACAGCAAAGGTGCCAGCGGGGAAAAGTGATGCTCGTCCTCACTGCCTCCTGGAACCCCTTCAAATGCCCCAGACAATTTGGCCCTCTCTGCTTTTCTGCAGACTATATCCTCAAAACACCTTTTTTCACTTTCGGCACTGTTTGGAGCAAAAAAGACAAAAGTCCAGGTTTTGCTGCCACAGCAAAGGTGCCAGCGGGGAAAAGTGATGCTGGTCCTCACTGCCTCCTGGAACCCCTTCAAATGCCCCAGACAATTTGGCCCTCTCTGCTTTTCTGCAGACTCTATCCTCAAAACACTTTTTTTCACTTTCGGCGGCCTCGGGAGAAAAAAAAAACACAAACGTCCAGGTTTTGCTGCCACAGCAAAGGTGCCAGCGGGGAAAAGTGATGCTGGTCCTCACTGCCTCCTGGAACCCCTTCAAATGCCCTAGGCAATTTGGCCCTCTCTGCTTTCCTGCGCACTCTAGCCTCAAAAGCACCTTTTTTCACTTTCGGCGCTGTTTGGAGCAAAAAATAAAAACGTCCAGCTTTTGCTGCCACAGCAAAGGTGCCAGCGGGGAAAAGTGATGCTGGTCCTCACTGCCTCCTGGAACACCTTCAAATGCCCCAGACAATTTGGCCCTCTCTGCTTTCCTGCTAACTCTAGCCTCAAAAGCACCTTTTTTCACTTTCAGCGCTGTTTGGAGCAAAAAAGACAAAAGTCCAGGTTTTGCTGCCACAGCAAAGGTGCCAGCAGGGAAAAGTGATGCTGGTCCTCACTGCCTCCTGGAACACCTTCAAATGCCCCAGACAATTTGGCCCTCTCTGCTTTCCTGCGCACTCTAGCCTTAAAAGCACCTTTTTTCACTTTGAACGCCCCCCGGAGGAAAAAAAACAAACGTCCAGCTTTTGCTGCCACAGCAAAGGTGCCAGCGGGGAAAAGTGATGCTCGTCCTCACTGCCTCCTGGAACCCCTTCAAATGCCCCAGACAATTTGGCCCTCTCTGCTTTTCTGCAGACTCTATCCTCAAAACACCTTTTTTCACTTTCGGCGCTGTTTGGAGCAAAAAAGACAAACGTCCGGGTTTTGCTGCCACAGCAAAGGTGCCAGCGGGGAAAAGTGATGCTGGTCCTCACTGCCTCCTGGAACCCCTTCAAATGCCCCAGACAATTTGGCCCTCTCTGCTTTCCTGCGGACTCTAGCCTCAAAAGCACCTTTTTTGACTTTCGGCGCCCTCCGGAGGAAAAAAGACAAACATCCAGGTTTTGCTGCCACAGCAAAGGTGCCAGCGGGGAAAAGTGATGCTGGTCCTCACTGCCTCCTGGAACCCCTTCAAATGCCCCACACAATTTGGCCCTCTCTGCTTTCCTGCGGACTCTACCCTCAAAAGCACCTTTTTTCACTTTCGGCGCTGTTTGGAGCAAAAAAGACAAACGTCCAGGTTTTGCTGCCACAGCAAAGGTGCCAGCGGGGAAAAGTGATGCTGGTCCTCACTGCCTCCTGGAACCCCTTCAAATGCCCCAGACAATTTGGCCCTCTCTGCTTTCCTGCTAACTCTAGCCTCAAAAGCACTGTTTTTCACTTTCAACGCTGTTTGGAGCAAAAAAGACAAAAGTCCAGGTTTTGCTGCCACAGCAAAGGTGCCAGCGGGGAAAAGTGATGCTGGTCCTCACTGCCTCCTGGAACCCCTTCAAATGCCCCAGACAATTTGGCCCTCTCTTCTTTTCTGCAGACTCTATCCTCAAAACACCTTTTTTCACTTTCGGCGGCCTCGGGAGAAAAAAAAAGACAAAAGTCCAGGTTTTGCTGCCACAGCAAAGGTGCCAGCGGGGAAAAGTGATGCTGGTCCTCACTGCCTCCTGGAACCCCTTCAAATGCCCCAGACAATTTGGCCCTCTCTGCTTTCCTGCAGACTCCATCCTTGAAAGCACCTGTTTTCGCTTTCGGCGCTGTTTGGAGCAAAAAAGACAGACGTCCGGGTTTTGCTGCCACAGCAAACGTGACAGCGGGGAAAAGTGATGCTGGTCCTCACTGCCTCCTGGAACCCCTTCAAATGCCCCAGACAATTTGGCCCTCTCTGCTTTCCT